>NC_066622.1:132588622-133231442 GCF_025201925.1 Gopherus flavomarginatus
CTTCTCTCAACATCAGGGATTACTCCCAGCAAAAGCCCTGGGGCTTAAGCCTAGCCGGGGCAGTGCACCCACACTGGCCAGCAGAGCCAGGAGCATGCTGCACCTTTGGAAGGCATTGGTCAGCATGTGCACTAGCTCTGTGTACTTGGGAACCCTAGCACGGCTTGTGTTTCTGTAATCTCCCCCTGAATTTACCCTCGATACAGGGCGTTGGCTGTCGCACCCGAATGAATCCATAGGGTTCTATTCAGCATTTCTTACTGTCTCAGAAGCCTGTTGGGGCTGTGTTTGCATGAGGAGAAAAGAGCATTGCCAAGGCCCCATCATGAGAAGGGCTAAGTACATGCCGCGAAACCCCACATGCTTTCCTGGCAGCGTCCTCTGAAGCATGTGATTCAGAACGATAAGTAAGATAGTTCTGAGGTTTTATCACCCTGATTGTGCACAGAGACGTGCATTTATTTTGCATGTTTCATTTTCCAAAGAGGACATCAGTGCAATGGTGATACTTCAGCGCATCTCGGTGCCATATGAACAGGGATACGCAGGCAACTCAGCAAACTTCATCCAGGCTCCCTGGCAAGGCTGGAAAATAAAGGGTTGCCGCCCCCCCCCCCCGCCCCAAATTGGCCAGGAGTCTACCGGAAACGGTATCAATCGCCAGTGACTATTGCAAGCAATCCGGGAGATTTTAACAGGTACAGTACAATTAATGATGTTAGGTCATGTTGGAAAAAAAAATCTCCTGGAATAGCTTCAGTCAGCGTTGGCAACCCTACCACTTCTGCAGTCACAAACTGGCAGTGAAACTGGTGCAGTTCTGTTCCCCATGCCGGGGACAGGCAGCGTTTGAGGCATGTATATCCCACATGGCGCTCGGCTCTGTTCAAGCCACCACAAAGCAGCTGCAAGAAGGCCAGGCTGGAGAAGGGTGAGGGCTGAAGAGTGAACTGCTCTGTGGCTTCTCATGACACGGGTGGATCAGCAGAGCCAAGTGCAGCCTGACTGGGAGGATTTCTTTTCCTCAAACTGCAGGCAGGGAAACTCCACGTCCTCTTATTATTAATTGCTATTGCAGAAGCACCAATCACAGACCTGGACCCCATTGTGTTAGGTGCTGTACAAACACACAACAAAAATATGGTCCCTGCTCCCAGTCAAGATAACCTACAGCCCAGCCCTTGGACAGGAGTATTCTGCTATAATGTGTCCTTTTTCCCACCTGCCGACTGCTTCAATCAAAAATGGAGAAGGATTTTGAGAGAGGTGAGTGTCAGCATTTTTATTCCTGGAAACTGCTTCAAATAAAAGTTGATTTAAAAAAATAATAAAAAGAGGAAATCAATGTGGGGAACAGTTTTTCTCAGCCCTAACAATGTCTAGTTTCCACAGTTTTATGGAAAAAGCCAAACATTTTACATTGTCTCCACCCTGGCCCCCTTGCTATAAAGCATTCAAGGAAGTTTTTGTAGGTGGGGAAACTTTATTTTATGCTGGAGAAAAGGCAGTTTTCCTAAGGGGAAAAACAAGTAAATTCACAACTTTGCCTGGAGTTGTCATTTCAGCACTTTAACTGAAAGAAAATTGCTGTCAACTGGAAATGGAATTGGAACCTGGGATCAAGAATGTCAAAAGTAGTTGCTTAAACGTGGTTTATAAGAGCCTGTATCCATGCACACAGCTAAGGAGAGCAAGGATGGCCCAATGGTTAGGGGTACTAGCTAGGGACTGGGGAGACTTATGATCAGTTTACTGCTCTGCCATTGTCCCTATCAACACTGCAGCTGGGAGTTCGCTGCCTAGCCTGGGTAGAGGTGTTCAAACTAGCTCATTAACAATAGCAGCGTGGACACTGCGGGACCGATGGGGGCTTGGACGCAGTGTGGATCCAAGCGTGGGTGGCCAGCCTGAGCCGCCGCCAGTGCTGCAACATCCGTATCACTACTTGTGGTGCAGTAGCTCAAGCCGATCCAGTGCCAGTCTATGCAGGCTGGGAAGCTTGCTGCCAGCAGCATTGTAGACAGACCTTCTGTGACCAATCACTTAGCTTCTCTGTGCCTCAGTTCCTAATCTGTAAAATGGGAATAATAGCACAGGCCTGCCTCATGGGCATGTGTTGGGAAGATAAATGCATTCAAGAGTGTGAGGTGCTCAGATACTGTGGGAGTGGGGAGCATACAAGTAAGGTTTCATCCTCAGAGAGTTTTGAACTCTGTGTGGGTCCTAGTGAGCAAGTCTCTGCCCCTGCCCACCTCCCCCCTTTAACTCGAGCCTGTTAAAAGTTAATTTCAACCTTTCAGACTAAATTTGCGATGTTTTAATGGTGGAATTTAAGCCATGCCCCTTAAATATAGACATTTAAATGATGCTATCTAATTGTTGGAGCTGTCAGGGCGGATAATAAAACCACCCTCTTGAGCAAATCTCTTTGAAGGTAATAAAACTTTGAACTGGTTTCTCTGTAGCCTGCAAGTTAGCCCATGTTTGAATGAATGACCACGGAGAAAGCCAGCTGAGAGACAGTACTTGAGTGTGTGGGAAGGGCAAAGGGCCTGTGCTGTGAGCCATGAAGGCATAAATACAAAGCCAGGCTAATCCCAAACGGAGAGGCTTAGGACAGAGTGAAGAAGGCACTGACAGAATGAGTTCAGTACTGAGGGGGCCAGGCTGTTCAGTGGAATAAAGTAAAGAATATCAGTTATTCATATAAACAAAAGTAAAACTACTTAGCTTCTGTCTTAAAGACAATGGAGTAAAATTGCAAAAGTGCTCAACTCTGGCCTAATTCTGCTCCCATTGCAATCAGTAATAATTCCTAGCTCTTTAATCTCAAAGCTCTTTACAAAGGAGGTTGGTATCATTATCTCCATGTCATAGATGAGGACACTGAGACAGAGAGAGGCCAAGTGGCTTGCCCAGGGTCACCCAGCAGGCCAGTGGCAGACCCAAGAATAGAACCCGAATCACAGATGAGTGCTTTCTCCACCAGAGCACAGTGCTTCCCAATGGGAGTTGACTTCCAGCCAAGTGGTGTATGTGCACGCCCATTGACTTCAATAGGACATCTCATGGGCTAGAGTGCTTAGCCCTTTGCAGGATCAAGTCCACAGGAAAACATCAGAGATTTCCTGGAAGCTAAACTGATTACTAGGAGAGAGGATGGGATCTAGGGCCTATGGAAGCTTTTCTGGAAATGCATTTGTCTCCATGAGCAGAACTGGGGCGAATTTAAGGGTTTGAATAGTTGGACGATGATGTAAAGAAGCAGGGTTTAAATGTGTTAGGTAAGGGACAGTGGTTATACAGAAAGACTTGACTCCATCTAAATCAAATTGAAGCCATTGTCTCTGAAAGCATGCTAGGACAGGGGCTTTTATTTAAAGAAGCTTGGGTGTAAAGGAACATTGAGATTAGACAAGATCATGTGCTGGAGGTGTCACTCAGGCAAAAGTAGCTAATAAAAGATAGGTGAGAAATTGCAGTTGAACTCTGAGGAGGAAATTAAGATCAGAAGAGGCTGAGATCCTGGACAAGTAACAGGGTTACGGACAAAGGAGTTAAATCAAAGTAGGCACAAGGCCAAAAGGAAAAGCTCTAAATGGTCAGATAGCAGTGTGCGAAGCTTAATAGCAAAATGCGATGAACGAAAATGCCTAGCAGTGGAAGAGGACCTTGAGATAAGCTTTTGTGAAATGGGTTGAATGACAAAAAAGATCAGTGGGATACTGGGATACCAGGCTATAAACAATACAGGAAAGACCAATTCAGCTGAAGGGATGGGAGACCAGTATTGTACCTAAAAGGATCCCTCAGGGCATGTCTACACTGTGATAAAAGACTTGTGGCTGGCCCAGGTCAGCCGACTTGGGCTTGAGCTGCAGGGTTATGAAACTGCGCTGTAGATGTTCAGGGTTGGGCGAGAGCCTAGGGTCTGAGACGGCACAAAGAGCCGTGGGGGAGGGCACTTAAAATCCAGGCTGTCTCCTCTGCCAGCTCCAGTGTTCTTTGTCGCAAGGCACAGACAGCTGGTTCATAACAATGTCACGATTCCTTTATTCAAACTTTACAAACACAGCTATGAGAGCTGCTGTGCCTGCCACACCCTGTTCTGACCCGGCAGAGAAGTGCCCTGTCTTCCCAATGCCAGCCACATTGCTGCTGAAAAGGGTTTTAGGTTCGCTCCTGAGCTGGTGTAAATCTGTGTAAGATCCATAGTAACCGGGTGAAATGCTGTGGCCTGTGTCATACAGGAGGTCAAACTAGATGATCTAATAGTCTCTTTAGGCCTTAAAATCAGGGGCATGATTTATTATAGGACAAAGGGAACAGTTGACCCCCTCTTCTGACTTTCCCTAGCTCTTTGTCAGCTCTTGCTGTAGTGTCTACCCTGGGCTTGAGGGGGTCACTGTGTGGCACACTGCGGGCCCTAATCACTGTATTGTCAGCACTGCCCTCTCTCCTCAGCAGCTGGACAGGCAGCAATTGTGCAGCTTACCCTGGAGCAAAGCGGGTCCTGATCCCTGTCCTAGGCTGCCCCCCCACCCCCATACTCCCTAGGATAGGACTGGCACACACATCCCTCCCCCACTTTGGGATGGGACTGGCCTGCTAATCCCACCCATGGACAGTCATGGATGGGGAGGCAGATACTAAGATGCTGATACAAGGAGACTTCCTCCCAAGAATTTTTCTGAAATGATGCCCTGCTTAAAATCTATGAATGTAGCCTGCTGTGAGCACAAATTTGACCGGAGTCAAAGCAGCAACTAGAACAAAAAATAAATTACAAAACCAAATAGAAATATGAATCATTTCATGATTTTAAAAAGAAATCAAGCAGGAAAATAAAACAGCATTGTGTCAATGCACAAGAACCCGAAAATTAAACCAGTCTGTTTCATCACTCAAGTGGAGCAAAGCGGGGGATACCCCCCCCAGCATAAGGGTATCAAGTACATTAAATGTTTTAAAAGAATCTTTTTATTCGATGCTTTGAGTTGTTAGCAAGGAATTTTGCGTGTCTTAATATAAGCTTTATTTTATTCTATTCTGATGGTGTCCCTTTTCAGGACTCTGGACAAACTGCTAGGCTGTCAGAGGAGAAATTGATAATATTTATATGGGCCAGAATCAAGTACAGTTTATTTCTCTTGTTCAAGTGCCCCAGACAGACCTCCCTGCATGGCTGTGTGATGACTGGCCAACTTTCAAGTCTGCAGCAACTAAGGTAAAATAGAGAAATACAGGCAGCCCCTACGTTTCTGACACAAGCAAGTAAATAACAACTTATCAAGCAATATATTTAAACTATACATTTACGATGACAGGCTTCTGGATTTCAGTGCGCAATATTTAAGGCAGTAGAAGATAATTTCCTTAGGGTTCCTGTCACCGGCTGATGCTGATTGCCTATTCTGAAATAATGTGAGGAATGGATTGAGATATTCATGACAGTAGGTGGACTAATGGAATTCTGTGACTATTTAAAATGTGCAGGAGTTTGTTATAATACTGTAATAGAAATGTCACTTGCCCTGATGGGAGTAGGGAGGGAGGGGCAGGGGGAAAGCTGTCAATGAATAATAATGAAGTTATTTAAATGCCAACTTTCTCACAAACATTTTACAAAATATGAATTATTCTAGATGTTTTTAGCTAGTTTGGTCTTAATTTACACAGAGAAGTCAGATTCAGATCCTTTTGGATGTTTGGTGCTATTTAATTATTGTCGGGTCATTTGGCTGGGTAAAAATTAAAAGTGTCTTGCTGGCCGCATGCAAAAAATAAGTTTGATTTCAGATAAACATTAAAGAGTCTCATTCTAAATATACATTGGTACAAATCAGGACTGACTTCCCTGAAGCTAATGAAATTAGTATGGTGCAAAATGGGTGTCCGTCAGATCAGGAACAAGCCAAATACTCTGTCTCTGAATATTAAACTTTTACTATTGAATATCTGAATTCCAGTAGCAACTACTATGTGTTAGTGTAACCTGCAGTAAGGGCTTGTCTGCATGGGAAAGTTGCACTGCTTTAATTAAAGAGCTAAGTCTCCATCCAGCCTATGGTTGCCTGGTCAAAAAGGGACCCTGGCAGTTCCGGCCAGCACCGCTGACCGGGCCGTTAAAAGTTCAGTCAGTGGTACAGCAGGGCTAAGGCAGGCTCCCTGCCTGTTGTGGCTCTGTGTGGCTCCCAGAAGCAGCGGCTTGTGCCCCCTCCAGCTCCCAGGCGTAGGAGCAGGCTGGGGGCTCTGTGCTGCCCCATCCCAAGCACCACCCCTTCAGCTCCCATTGGCCAGGAAATGTGGCCAATGAGAGCTGTAGGGGTGGTACTTGTGGATGGGGCAGCACGCAGAGCCACCTGGCTGTGCCTCTGCATAGAAGCCAGAGGGAGGATGTGCCACTGCTTCCGGCAGTCGCCTGAGGTAAGGGCTGCCCAGAGCCTGCACCCCTGACCCCCTCCAATACTCCGACCTCCTGCCCCAGCCCTGATCCCCCTCCCACCCGCTGAACCCCTCACTCCCAGCCTAGAGCCACCTCCTGCATCCCAAACTGCTCAGCCCCATCCCAAAGCCTGCACCCCTGCCGGAGCCCTCACACCCCCACACCCCAACCCACTGCCTCAGCCCCGAGCTCTCTTCTGTACCCTGAACTCCTCATTTCTGACCCCACCCAGGAGCCTGCACCCCCAGACAGAGCCCTCATCCCCTCCCGCACCCCAACCCCCCTGAGCTAGCCCTGTGAAAATGAACAATTGAATGACGGTGGGGAGTATGAGCGACAGGGGAGGATGGAGTGAGCAGGGAGGCCTTGGAGGAGGGCTGGGGGTGGGGCAAGGGTGTTTGGTTTTGTGTGAGTAGCAAATTGGCAACCCTAATCCTGCCGACCCCCTCAAAAACCACAATGCCCCTTCTGTTGAAGTCCGTGGGAGTCTTGAACTGCTTGCAATGCCTCCATTCTATCTGTCCCGTAAGCAAATGGAAGGTTTTATTCTCCATGGCTACCATTCCAGCTCTCCTGCACACCTACATAGTAAGGGGAATATGGAGCCTTGACAATAGTGGCCTCCTCTGGGCAGGGATAGAGCAGCCGCATCCCAAGAGCTTATCCAGGCACACTGAACATTTCAAACATGGAATAAAGCACTGCCTTCTCAGGATGCAGGTGGCAGTCTTGACCGCCATTCAGTGCTGCAGAGGTCAAAATATGCTCCAGTTCAGTCTGTTATTTAAGCATGTGGGTACTGTTAAGCATGTGAGTTGTCCAGATAGAGTTAATCAAATATTATTTACCATTTTCCTCCCAGTCAACAAAATGGCTTTTTAACAAAAGAGAAAGTTTTTTGACAATTAATGCTTTTTGTCATAATTTCAACCGCAAAAGCCCCAAACAAAACCCTTTTTGTTTTCCAATGTAAACTTGAAACATGTTGTCTTCCAAGCTTTTTGCAGAAGATCATATTTTTTTCTGAGCAGCTTTAGTCAGTGAGTCTACTGTTGCGTTTAAATTTATGCATGTGTTTAAATACAATGTTCACTTGGAACCGTGGTTTTTATATAATTTAAATATTGCAGTAAAGAAAGAAAGCCTTGTTTTTCTGCCCATGGCTAATTCTTCTGTAACTGCAGTTGGTCCATTTTTTCCCATTAGAACAGTTTTCTGTAGAAAATGCTGATTCAGCTAAATCAAAACATTCTATGGGGATGTATCCATGTTGATGAATTTTTTGATAGAAAATTATTGAAAAAATTCATTTTGATAAGGTTGAAGCATCTTGTTTTGACTTTCATTTTGCTTCTGTTATAGTGTAACAAGGGGAAACAATACAGTCAACGTGAAAAGTTCTGTCCATATAGACAAGAAACATTTAGACAAAGTCAAAAGAAGTTTCTGTTTTTCTGATATATAATTTTTGTTCCACATGAAATTTTGAATGTTCATGTTGACTTGGGAATGAAGAAAAAAATCAGGATTTCCAGCAAAACAGAATTCTAGGTTCTGACCAGCTCTGTATGTACACCTCTACCCCGATATAATGCAACTCAATATAAAACGAATTTGGATATAACGCGGTAAAGCAGTGCTCCGGGGGTGGGGGCAGGGCTGTGCACTCCAGCGGCTCAAATCAAGTTTGATATAATGCGGTTTCACCTATAACGCGGTAAGATTTTTTGGCTCCTGAGGACAGCATTATATCAAGGTAGGAGTGTACTATTTAGTACATGTATAGAAAAGAAGGGCAGCATTCAAATGGCATGAGAGGAACAGGAAAAAACAGATGCAAATAAGATACATCTAGCTATGTTTTTTGGAGTGTGTGATTATTAGTCACTTAGGGCAGAATCACGAAAAGCGTGGATTATGGATAAGATTGAAATCAGATGCTAGCTCCTTTGATCACTTGCATATTTGTTCATCTGCAAAACATCTTGTTTTTTTCCCCAAGCTTTCTACTATTTCTAGTGCTGTTATAGATGTTGACAGAAGCACTCTCTTCCATCTGTAGATAATGTTACCTTATAAATAAAGCCATGAATGCAAAATAATTGTCTGGAGAGTCAGAAAAAATGGCTAGTAATTCTGAATATAAGATTATTACTTACAATAGACTTGAAACATCTGTTTCATGGTTGGTTTTTTGTTTTGTCTTGTTTTGCTGTGTGGCTTTTTGTTTTTAATATCTTTATAATAAAATGTATGCAGTGAATTCTCCTGGCAATTTTCCTGGCGCCACTCTATCAAAATAAATGAGATTACATTAGTGCAATTAAAGAGAGACATTAACCCATTATTCAATATACAGATTCCTAACACTCTGAACCAAATTCTGCCCTTTGGTAACTTGTACTCTTTCATCTTTACTGATAATCTCAGTTTAAATAGAAGCAGAATGTGGTGCCACACACAGTGCGACAGAAATATCAATAAAGAGCATATGCAAATCTTGGCCACGGGGACGCAGTGTTAAGAAATGGCTAGTGTAACAGATGGAAGCCAGGAGTTCAGGATTCTGTTGTACTCTACCTACTGTGTATGGCTCCCAGCACCATAACATTACAGCATCTCCCATACGTTCAAAAGTAGAACTAACAGTAATGATACCCCTCTTTCTTCCTTCTCAGCCCATAGGCGAAATCGTTTGTGTGAGGTGTGCATGTGTGAGAAAAGATCATAGATATATAAGTTTAGTCACTAACACGAGGTCATGGTCATGCTTATCTCTTTGTGGGAGTGCTAGTTTAGGCCCAGTTATCTCCTGTTGTCACAAGCCACCTCCGACTTGCCGATGGCATCATTGTTCTGGTGGAATGTTGCTGTCTTGGGAGTGCACAGTGATGGAGGATGGGGGAGTCTTTGGCCAATCCCGTGAAAGCTTTGAATCCAGCAAGCTTCATCTGGATTCTGTGAGGGAACAGTGTAGAGAGTGGTGCACTAGGGTAACATGCTTATGTTGACCTGGGTTGCTAAGCAGTGAAGAGGCTGCATTTTGTACCAGTTGGAGCTTTTTTCTGGGTGTGTTGTTTAGTTAGAGCTAGTGGGAACAGTTTTGCCAGAATATACTGAACTGAAATGTTTTTCAGAGCGGTATCAATTTTGACAAAAAGAGAGAGAGAGACAGACAGACAGACAGAACACATATGCCTACTTGCTATGTAGCCTGGGGATTAGGACACTGATTAGGATGAAAAACTCTGCTATGAATCAGGCAGAGCAAAGACTTAGAACCTGGTTCTTCCACATCCCAGGACAGTGTTCTATCAAAATATAATTGCCTAATTAAGAAGCTTGTGTTTTGATCCCCAAACAGACACTTTGACACAATTCCGGTTTTTGCAAAAAAATATTTGAAAGGTTTTGTTTTCATTAAAATGTGGAATTAAAACAAATTTTGAAACCTTGAAGGTTGCTGTGAAATGGAATTGCCATCTTCTGGTCAGCCCTTGGTTTAATTCCTAGATATAATGAGATGTAATAGCCAAACCTGGAGATCATAGATGTTAGTAGCCAGGCATCAGAATGATGGGAAGCGATCTTCTGGCCCTCTGCAAATGGAAGTAGAAGTTTTTAGTGATACATCCATGCCTTACAATGACAACATTTGTGACAGTAGTGTGTTTGTTTTAAAGGCGCACGTTCTTCTTTTAAAATACTTATGCTTGTCCAGAAACCCGTTGCATTCTTCTGTGCTATATAGTCCCAACCAGAACTAAGTGTTCTTCCATCAGCTACCACATTCTTCTAGATACTAGTAGATAATTATTTTAAACAGGATCCACATAATGAATTGAATCTTTTGCTAATAATTGATCTCTGTTCCAGTCAAGCGTCAGAATAGAGTTCTTGGCTACATTAAACAGCCTTAAATGTTTTCTTTATTTGTGCTCTTTAAGAACAGATAGCTGATGTCTCTGTTGGCAACATTGATATCAAAGATACTTTCAAAAGAAGCACATCAATTTGTAGGGTTGTTAAGCTTTTTTTTTAACCATCCTCTTTTTTTTCTTTTCACACAACAAGCCCAACAAGAACTGTAATACTCATGTTGTTGGGCTTTCATAAAGGAAATCAGTGGCTTTCACTCTGAGAACACATTGTTTTTACTAAGCAACAGCACTTGGCCGCACCTGGAAAGGATGCAGTATCTTATGTAAAAAAAAAGAACTTGAGTGAGCTTATAATATACTGAAGTGGTAACTTAGCCCCTCGCTCTCAGTTATTTGGCATTTAACAATAATTATCATCATCTCCTCTTCTATTGAGAATTAATGTTTCTTATTGAACATGTTTATTTTAAAGTGCAGTGAGAAGATGCCGTTTTAATGTTTTCTAATCCGATTTAAATGCAAATGTTAACCACTCACATGATGCTGTGTGTACATAATTAAGCATCATTATATACTACATGAATCATTCAAAAAGCTCCAGAGAGCCATTCCACTATGTAAAACATAAGCCTTACACTGAAAAGCAGCCAAGTGGTTTGTGCCTTTTTTGATTAAGTATTTGTACTTATTAAAGCTCTCCTTTGATTTATAGGTCAATAGATTACGGGACAACATATGAGAAACTGAATGATAAGGTTGGCCTGAAGACTATTTTGAGCTACCTGTACGTCTGCCCAACCAACAAGCGCAAGGTAAGTGAGAATATGTTTGGCGTCTTGTTAATTTATGATATGACTTCTGCCTTGACTGGTTAATCTTCATCCATTCCCTAAATATTCATTACTGCTAATGTAAGTACTATGGACCAGATCCTGTGTTTGTGTAAATTGGCGTAGCTCTATTGAAGTAAATGCCGGTTTATAACCGCTGAGGATCTGGGGCTGTGATTTGTCTACAAGACATGGCTGGGCATAAAAGGTATCGCGCATCCAATCATATTTATACCTTGTGGCTGGAGATGATTTCATTGTTTAGAAGGGGAGAGACTCGTTAAGATGTTAGGATCTCTGGACGCCAGATTGCAGGTAAGGTTATTTGCCTTGAAAGTTCTCCCATTAGCCAGCTGAACAGGATCTGACAAAATCCTGAAGAGATTATGCTCCTAAAGCCCAAAAGGTTTTAATTAGGCAAGCACCCCACTGGGTTACAATTTAGTGAGAGTTTGTCATGCCGGCATGCTTGTAAAAGGCAGAGGCTACCTTTTCTTCTGTAAATTTCTGACGGGGTCTCTTGCTGTATGGAAGTACAAGGCACAGGATATGAAGAAGTAGGGTGATTATTGGGAATAATGTTCTGGATTGTCCCACACAGACCCCTGATTAAAGAGGACCCCCCAGGCAGAGTCTCCCTCAAATTCTGTATTAAGCAAGGTTTCAGCTGTCTCCATGGTACCATTCACCCCCTCTCTGCAGACCCTGCTGCCCCGTCTCAGCCTGTTGCGTGTGACCTTTTAGACTTCTTGTTTTTTGAGCCAAGGACTTCATTTTCCTCTGCACTTGAGAGGCATGAAACTGAGACAATGCATATGGATTGGGAATTTCCATGCAGTATACACAGGATATATGCCTGCATAAGAAAAAAGACCAGGAACACCAGCATTCTCAATCTTAAAGACTGGGAACAGTTGTTCAAGGATTGTTCATTTGGAGTGAAATTTTGCCCCTTGTGCAGAATGCCAGTACAAGGCTAGGTACCAAGAACTATTTAATCCCTTAGGACTTCTTCCTCCCACAGCACGGGTGATAAATTAGGGTGGGATCCTGTCTGTAGGGCGTAACTGGGATTTAAATATTGCATAGGCTTCTTGCTGGCCCTTTGCAAAGTAGCGAATTTCACCTTTATTACGTACTTGTGCTATAGTGAGGGACTGAAAGGTTGTATGTAGTAGTGGCAGAAATGATCATTTGGGTGATCTGGTTTGACTCCCTGCATTTTATATAACTGCCTTTCCCACAAATGACTTCTGTGACCTATTTTGTGCCATAGAGAAGTTACCATTGGCACCAGCTAAGTTCCCTTGAGGCAGCATGCGTTTCTGTCTTTTGAAAATATTCAGAGTTTTAAGTCTATGAATAGCTCTAGCGTGCTCGTTTGAGGTCTGACTCATCCATGTTTTGCATTCATCAACCACATTCTGGTTTTCCGCATTATACGTTGAATTGTCTGTCTGTGACTTGAGCACAGGGGGTAAACACCACTTCCAAATAAACAGAGAAGAATGATGGATATGAAGTTGACTTGAAACCCATACTTGCCCAGGATGTCCATGTAGTCTGAATAGAACCTCCATAGATACCAGTTTTTGTACAATGTGCCATTGATATTCCGGTAGATCTTACTCAGGTAACTTTTCATCCCCTAACTAAAATGGAATTTGCAAATTAAGGTCTAAATCCTGCAAACACATCCATACATGAGTAACTTTATGCACTGCGTCACCCCATGGATTTTAACGAGATTACACATGCAAGTAAAATTACTCATGTGAAGACATGTTTGCAGAACTGGGGCCTAATTCAGGTTATTTTAGTTTAAATGATCCTAGTTTCTATGCCTCATGGACAAGCTTGACAAGTGTACCATTAGCAGTACTTTTAGACTACATCTACACATGAAGGTGGCGGTGTGATTCCCAGCTCAAGCAGACATAATCACCCTAGCTGTCTTTGAGCTGGCATGCTCAAAATAGTCATGTAGCTTTGGAAGCATGGGCAGCTGTGAGCAGTGACATGGGCTATATGGTTGCCAGGTGTTTGGTTTTCGACTGGAACACCCAGTTAAAAAGGGACCCTGGTTGCTCTGGTCAGCACTGCTGACTGGGCTATTAAAAGTCTGACTGGTGATGCAGAGAGGAAAGCAGGTTCCCTGCCCACATCTTCATGGCTCCTAGGAAATAGCCGGCTTGTCTAGCTTTTAGGCAGAGGGGCAACCAGGGAGGGTTCATGCACTGCCCCTGTCCACAGGTGCCACCCCTGGCGCTAGCTCTGTAGCTCCCATTGGCTGAGAACCACAGCACACAGAGCTTCCCTGGTTGTGCCTCTGCCTAGGAGCTGGAGGGACATGTCGCCGCTTCCTGGGAGCAACCAGATGTCAGCGCCACCTGGTGCCCACATCCTGAACCCCACCCTACAACCTTGCCCTACCCCAGAGCCTGCACTGCCAGCCCAGAGCCTGTACCCCCTCCTATATCCCAACCCCCTGCCTCAGCCTGGTGAAAATGAGCGAGTGTGGGGGAGAGCTAGTGACAGGAGGGGGGATGGAGTGAGTGGGGGGGTGAGGCCTCAGGGAAGGGATGGGGCAAGAATGTTCAATTTGCTGCAATTAGACAGTTGGCAACCCTAATGGGCTACCCTCCCTGAGTACATACCCCTGGGATCCAGGCAGGTTTGTACTTGGGGTGGCTAGCCCAGGTTGCCACTCACCTCACTGTTCACATACAAAATGGGAAATGACTGCCAAGGAAGGAGTACTGCAGAAAGGGATCTGGGAGTCATAGTGGATTACAAGCTAAATATGAGTCAACAGTGTAACACTATTGCAAAAAAACCAAAGTTCATTCTGGGATGTATTAGCAGGAGTATTGTAAGCAAGACACGAGAAGTAATTCTTCTGCTCTACTCTGCGCTGATTAGGCCTCAATTGGAGTATTGTGTCCAGTTCTGGGGGCGACATTTCAGGAAAGATGTGAACAAATTGGAGATAGTTCAGAGAAGAGCAACAAAAATGATTAAATGTCTAGAAAACATGACCTATGAGGGAAGAGTGAATAAACTGGGTTTGTTTAGTCTGGAGAAGAGAAGACTGAGAGGGGACATGCAGTTTTCAAGTACATAAAAGGTTGTTACAAGGAGGAGGGAGAAAATTTGTTCTTCTTAACCTCCAAGGATAGGACAAGAAGCAATGGGCTTAAATTGCAGCAAGGGCAGTTTAGGTTGTACGTTAGGAAAAACTTCCTAACTGTTAGAGTGGTTAAGCACTGGAATAAATTGCCTAGGGAGTTTGTGGAATCTCCACCATTGGGGATTTTTAAGAGCAGGTTAGACAAACACCTGTCGGGGATGGTCTAGGTAATACTTAGTCCTGCCCTGAGTGTAGGGGACTGGACTAGATGACCTCTCAAGGTCCCTTCCAGTTCTATGATTCTACGCTACTATGGCTACCCTACTATTTTTAGCATGCTAACTCAATGAGAGTTAGCACAAGTATGGCTTTGTGAGTGGGGAATCACATCCCCAACTCCAAATGTAGGCCTAGCCTTTGTTCTGTATGTTTGCAGTAAGAGAGGTTTGAGTTAGATATTAGGGAAAACTTTCTAACTCTCAGGCTAGGTAATCACTGGAACAGGTTACCTAGGGAGGCTGTGGAATCCCTATCACTGGAGGTTTTTAAGAATAGGCTAGACAAACACTGGTTGAGGTGGTCTAAGTATACCTGGTCCTGCCTTAGAATGGATAGGAAGTGGGTGGACTAGATGACCTCTTGCAGTCCCATCCAGCCCTATTTTCTTATGAGTCTATGATTTTGATGTTTGGGACATGGTTGCTTTAAGAAGAATAGGGAAGGACAAGGCGGCTTTAGGGAGGAGAGATGCATGGAGCTTGGGATTTTGACAGCTGTTCTGTTAGTGCTGCAGGTGGTGTCTCTTTTGCAAGCTGTGTGAAAGCAAAATTGCTACTTGGATGCTGACCTTTGAGCTGTGCATGGATGCACAACAGGGGATTTAGGATGTAGAGAATCTCTCCTTCCTCACTCCAATGGACTGAGTGTTTGCATTGTTTGAGTGATTGCTGGAAGACCCAGAAAGAAGACTGATCTACCCTGGCTGCTGAAGAGCTACCTGATTAATGTAGGATACTTAACTAAATTGCTAAGATTTCAAAAAATCAGACTGGATAATGAGATCTTGATTTTAAAAAAAAAACACAGGCTTGTAGCTTTTCTAGTCCCACAAAGGAGTTCAACACAAATTATTGAATCTGAGTGCAGTACTTGGAGAGAGGCTGATGACTGACTGTTCTTGGACATTTAACGTAATGGAAGCAGAGAGGGGGGTCCTAGCCATTTAAATCACGATTTTGATTGTTAAATGGAAATGAAAAGAATGTTCAGCTACAGATAAATGGGGCTCTCAGGGTCGCCTTTTGAAATGCTGATAGATTTAAGAAACATGGTAGGACAATGAAGGTCTTTACAAATGGTGAGAAAATCAATAACGTTGACACAGCAGTATATTTGTGTACAATTTCTTTCCTTGCACCGTGATATTTTCCAATGAAATAGGCATTTGATATATGTAGAAAAGGATGTGCTTGAATAAAACCTGGATCTAGGCCCATTAAAAAGTTCTTTTGTGATATATTTTTTCCCCAAATGAGTTATCGCTGAGAAATAAAAATCTCATTGAATAATAAAATATTAATACTTTGCACTGGTATCATGAAAGTCCTCTGGTGGTCTCAAAGTGGGTCTGTTGCTGATTCTCCCTTGGAAACTTGAGCCAAGATTTTCAAAAGTTACTAGAGATTTTGGGCATCTCTACTTTGGTACGTTCAACTTGACATGCCTTTAAAAGGACCTGTTTTCAGAAGGTAGGTGCTTAAGATGAATTCTGAAAATCAGGGCCCATTGGAATTATTATTGACTTATTAACACAGGGTGCCACCATGACACCAAATCAGCCATAAATTCCTTTCTTAAATCCAAAGGCCAAATTATAGTTATACAATTTATTTTAAACATGTCTAAAAAGCCTAAATAATAAGCAGTTATTATTACCCATGCAGTAACAAATTCATAAGCTCTTGATTAAAATACAAAAGGTCTAGACCCAGAGTTGCTTAATCCCATGCTGACTAGCTCCAACTGGATAGGCAGGAACCAGTAATGAATACTTTTAAAAGGTTGTCTTCTGATACTCTTTAACAAACAAGTGATGTCATTGGCAATGGCTAGCTTTAGGTAAGAACCAGTCTGGGGCAGCTTGGGGTTGACCCTCTTCCTGGCCTTGAGTAGACATGATTTTATGAATGGGCTCCTTCTTTGTCAACATTGGTATGTCAAAGGTTACTACCAGTTCATCACAGATCAGCTCTTCTTTATTGTTAAACTAGTTAGAACTGTTCCTGATAATGAGAGGCTTCTCTTTTCTTATCAACCAAACTTTGAGCTCAGCATTTGCCCCAAAACTAATCTTGTCAGATGCCACATAAATTCAAAAATTAGAAGCAATCATTTTCAAGGCCTTGTTACATTTCCCCCCTTTATATTCAAAGGCTTTCCATGGCTGATAAAAACCTCTTTATTTTACTTAAACTGCAAAACACATCTACTTTCCTTTATTCCTACAGAGTCCAGTGCTTAATTTGTCATAAAAGAGGTGCTGGGGCTCAGGCAGATAGTTGCCAGGGCGCTAGCAATTTTTTAAACAATTTTCATAATTGATGTGGCAATCCCAGAGGTGCCGGAGCTATGAACTGCCAAGTCCACAGATGCTGGGGCTATGAATTGCCAAGCTTAGAGGTGCTGGGGCTGTGAACTGCAAAGCCCTGGCAGAAATTAAGCACTGAAGGGCCCCTCTAAAACATCTCAAGATGGAGGCACCTACAATCACTAGTCACGTCTGAAAATCTTGATGTAGTTGCACTTGGACTAACCTCTCGGAGAGATTGCTCAGGAATGGGATATTTGACACTGGGCAGTAGTTGGCTAGAACTGATGTATCGGGGTAGGGGGGTTTTTCAGTGTTGATTGGACTATTGTGTGTTTGAAGGAGGAAAGGAAGATTCCTTCTGTGGCCAATATGTTGGCTGTTTTTGTCAGGAGTGACATCAGTTGCTCTTGATTCCTTCACAAGCTAGTGGGGTGTGGGTTGGCCCATTCCTGCAGCTCTTAAGCCTCCAGGGACTCCGGGGTGTCTCCCCCCACCCCAGCACCCTCACTCTTGCTTTCCTCCTCCTCCTCCTCCCCTCACTCTGAAGTGTCCATCGTGGTCCTCGGAGTGGTGGTGGGGTCACCCCCAAGTATTGCGTCCAGCTCTTTGTAAAAACGGCAGGTCGTGGAGACAGCACCAGAGTGGCGGTTTCCCTCGTGGGCTTTGCAATAGGCACTCCGCAGCTCCTTCACTTTAACCCTGCACTGCAGAGCGTCGTGGTCATGGCCTCTTGATATCTGCCCATAGGTATCGTAATTCCTACGGCTGGAGCGCAGCTGGGACTGCACAGCTTGCTCCCCCCAAACACTTAAGCATCCAAAACTCCCACTGCTTTGTAACATGTGTGCAAAGCTTACAAGATTTGGACCAGGGTGTGTAGATCCACAGCATCTCAGGAATACCAAACACGGGCTGATGGTTTGTGCAAGTTTGTGTGATCTAAATTAGTTGTCCTACTTGTTAGTCAATACTAAGGAGTGGTGAACTGCTTCAGATAAATTCAGATCAAATACCAAATTGACCACCACGTTCTTCCCCAAAATTCAAACTGAGCCCGACAATTTTTGTTTTCTTTTTAAAGTTCTCAAGAGCCTCAGTACTGCTTGGATTTTGGGTGCCACCAGAAGCAAAAGTTAATTGGTGGCATACTAATAACTTTTCAGATCTGTGTGTGAATGAACGAGTGATGTGTCATTCTGGCTGGCCCACAAAGAAGATATAGTAGCTTCTGTTAGAAGGTGGAGAAGTTCTTCTTCACATCAAGTAACAAGGGCCTTCTCATTTTATGGTGGAAAGACTAGGGTTCTGGTCCCAGCTCCCATGGAGGAGATTTATGTAGTAATTGTATCTGATATGTGCTGGACCTACATTTATTACCCATTTTGCCATTGTTGTTCCTTTGCTAAAGCTTGACTATTGGGTGACAGGATTGCATGACCTCTGAATTACTGGTTTATAGGGAAGCATCAGCAGAGAGTAACGGAAGATGCAGCATGTTAGGGCAAAAGGGTATTTTTAAAGGATAGGGTTGACTTATCAAAAGCTGTATTCTTATCCTATAAAGCCCTGATCCAGCAAACGACTTAATCATATGTGTCAAGTTAAGCATACGGAGTAGTCTCATTGACTAAGAGAGCAAGAGAAAGAGAGTAATAGTTTAAAGCTATGTGAAATTTGTAGTAAAATACACAAACCCTTGCAACTGGACAGGTTTTGCATTTCCATGTGGAATGGAAATTGCCTTAATTTTGTGAAAGGGCGGGGAATATTTCAATTTTTCACTCAAGAATGTTTCCACTGAAAACTCTTTGATTAAGGGGGCAAAAATTCTCCCCCAAAATGATGAAATGTTGAGAGAAGTCCTGTTTACTTTAGAAATAACACCCTGCCCTGAAAGATAATTAGTCACCTTTTTAAGCCAGAGGGCCTGAGTTTTTCACTAGAAATCTCAACTTCTCTAAAGATATATTTTACACACACACCCACACACACCCACACACACACCAGACGGAGGGTGAGTAGACTATCTGTCTGTTATTACTAGGTAAATACTGCAAATATTTCCCCATGAATATTTGCTTGACATTTCAAATGAATTCTCTTTGGTTGCACTCTCAACCTTTAATGTTCTCTGTTCCACAAACATTTCTCTAGTAAAGTTTAATGGAAAATAAATTTTAAGCTTGTACTCTTGCCTAATCATGGAAAGCAAATTATATTTTTTTCCTGTGAGTATTTGCATAAGAAACCTGGTTAAGGCAATGATTCAGCAAAGCAATCAAGCACAGGTTTAACTGTAAGACCATGCTTAAGCCTATCCCTATTAAATAATCTCTTAAGCACTTCCTTAAGTTTAACTATATGAGTAGTCTCCTTAAAGCTGAAGTTGAGCAGGTGCTTTGCTGATAACAGGGCCTATTGCTGTTGCTATCATCGAATTAGGAAAATGAACATATAACCTGTACTTAATCTGGCCACTTCTTCTCATATACAGCATCAGAGTGCAATGTCCAGGCTCTGTAACCAGAGAATACAGGTGTCAAGTAGGGCCCTCTTCCACCACTTGAGTTATTGTCTGGAATGTTGCCCCACAATCACAGCATTACACAGTTGTAACAACTCCGGGTAAGCCTGGACCAGGCTCTACAATCAAATAGACTTAGGAGGCAGGTGGAATGATGGAGTCCTTATTTTATTCAGTGTATTAGACTCTTTCCCACTGATGTGTCCACTCTGTGAGAGCATAGTTCTCAACTCCATGGAAGCGCTGATCATCGGTGCGTGGTGAAAGGCCAGTAGCACTCTTTTTCCAGGAGTATGTGAGCTACCATTGCAAAAAAGGTGTCAAGAGATCAGCTTTGGTGTCACATGCTGGTCCCCAGAAGAGGGATTCCTCCCCTGAATATTATGAGACCTTTGAGTTGGCGCTGCATGTTGTTTCCTGTCTGAAAATGGGGCATCATCTCACCAGAGATGTAATAGGTTAGTTTCGTCTGTCAAAACTCTCCAGGCAGTCTTAACAGTAATGGCATCTCATCAGAGATCTAATGGACCTATGTCACTAGCACATACAGACTGGAGGTTGGTGTATAATTCAAGCAGTCACTGATAATATGAGTAGCCAGATTCAGCTCCATGTTGACAAAACTGAGCAAGGTGGCTGCACCCCCAGATTGCAGTACAGGATTCAGCTGGAGCAAACATTAGGGCGGGTCAGACGAACAAAGGATCTGCTCCTCAGGAGGATCCAAGTAGTTTTTTTGTATCAAGGTGGTACAGGAAGATATCTTCATTTTCAGGTGTTCCAGGTGAAGCTTGTGTGTAAAGGAATGGTTGAATTTTACTTCCAAATATGTGACAACTTGTCAGAATGGCAGTAACCATCCTTGTTCATAGATGGGCCAATTGGCAGGCAATTGTTTTAAATGAAAGTAGTTGCCACTGTCTTGCTTTCACTAAGAATTAATCTGCACTGCTGGAAGTAAGTTATCAAAATACTCATTTCTTGGCTGAGATTCCCTTCAAATATATGAATGTTGTTTCCAGTGCCAGCAATACAGATGTCGTCAGCATATACATGCTTCTCAGCCTGCATTTCAGAAAGATTGTATGTGTATAATATTGCACAAATGAGGGACCAAAACTGACCTTTGTGGAAGGCCATTGTGGAGATATTTAAGGCAACTAATTTTCTCCCAGAATTGAAGGAGGATGCTGTTGTTCCTAATCATTTCCTGGATACACCTCACCATCAGCCTACAAAGAATAACTTGTCGCATCCTGGCAGTCAGCCTGGCTTACCACAGTATTGTAGATTGCCATCAAATCTGTAAGGACTGCACCAACTTTCTTTCCAGTACCTGGAAAGACAAAGTACCTGATCATCATTCCCTTCTACATACTAAACTGGGAGAACTTCAGTGCCGGGTATTAAATGGGGATATTGATACAACAGGCATCGCAGTAACTAGTGAAATGATGACAATCAATGGGACACGGTAGTACCAGGGTACAAAATATATAGGAATGACAGAATGGGTCATGCTAGTGGAGGAGTGGCACTATATGTGAAAGAAAACAGAGTCAAATATACTAACAATGTTAAATTAATCAAACTATACCATAGAGCAGGGCTTCCCAAACTGCATTACACTGCAACCTCCTTCTGACAACAAAAATTACTACAGGACCCCAAGGAGGGGGACCAAAGCCTGAGCCCACCCAAGCCCCACCAGCTGGGGGAGGGGAAGAGGGCAAAAGCCAAAACCCCACCTCCCCAGGCCAGGGGGCCAAAGCTGAAACCCAAGAGCTTCAACCACAGGCAGGGGGCCTGTAACCTGAGCCTTACTACCCAGGGCTGAAACCTCTTTGGCCCCAGTCTTGGTGACCCACTTTGGAGTCAGGACCCACAGTTTGAGAACCACTGCCATAGAATGGCATCGGTCACTTGCTAGTGGATTCTCTGCAGCTTGAGGTCTTCAAACCACAATTTGAAGACTTCAATAACTCAGACATAGGTTAGGGGTTTGTTATAGAAGTGGATGGGTAGGGTTCTGTGGCCTGCTTTGTGCAGAGGTCAGACTAGATGATCATATTGGTCCCTTCTGACCCTAAAGTCTATGAGTCTATGAGAATCTCCATGAGTAGAAATTCCATGCTTGAATAATAAGAGTATAGCAGTAGGAATATACTGCAGACCACCTGACCAGGATGGTGATGGTGATTGTGAAATTATCAGACAGATTAGAGAGGTTGCAAAAATAGAAAACTAAGTAATAATGTGAGATTTCAACTATTCCTGTATTGACTGGGTACATGTCACCTCAGGACAGGATTCAGAGAGAGAGTTTCTAGACTCCAAAGACTCTTAAGTAAACAGTCACGGGATAAGAGGAAAAGTCCTCTCCTGGATCAGTAACTGGTTAAAGGATAGGAAACAAAAGACAGGAATAAGTGGTTAGTTTTCGGAATGGGGAGAGGTATGTCACCCGGAGATCTGTACCGGGACCAGTGCTGTTCAACATACTCCTACATCATTTATAAAAAAGAGTAAACACTGAGGTGGCAAAGCTTGCAGACAGTACAAAAGTACTCAAAATAGCTAAGTCCAAAGCAGACTGTGAAGATTTACAAAGGAATCTCACAAAACTGGGTGACTGATGGCAAAATGGCAGATGGAACTCAATGCTGATAAATGCAAACTAATACATACTGGAAAACATAATCCCAACTGTACATATGAAATGATGAGATCTAAATTAGCTGTTACCACTCAAGAAAGAGGTCTTGGAGTCACTGTGAATAGTTCTCTGAAAACATCCACTCAATGTGCAGCAGCAGTTGAAAAAGCTAACAGTATGTTCAGAAACATTAGGAAAAGGCTATATTACAAAACAGAAATATCATAACGCCTCTATTTCAATCCACGGTATGGCCATACCTTGAATACTGTGTGCAGTTCTGGTCACCCCACTTCAAAAAATGCATGAGAAAAGTAACAGAGAAGGGCAACAAAAATAATTAAAGGCCATGGAACAGCTTCGAAATGAGGAGAGATTAAAAAGACTAGGGCAGTTCAGTTTAGAAAAGAGGCAACTAAAGGAGGCTATGATAGAGGTCAATAAAATCATGAATGGTGTGGAGAAAGTGAATAATGAAGGGTTAATTACCCGTTCTTATAACACACGAACCAGGGGTTGCCCAATGAAATTAATAGGCAGTAGGTTTAAAACCAACAAAAGGAAGTACATTTTTCCACACAACACACAATCAACTTGTAGAACTCCTTGCCAGGGGATGTCGTGAAGACCAAAACTATAATGAGGTTAAAAAAAGAATTAGAAATGTTCATGGACGATAGGTCCATCAACGGCTATAGCCCAGATAATCAGGGATGCAACCTCATCCTTAAACCTCTGACTGCTAGACACTGGGAGTGGATGATAGAGGATGGATCACTTGATAAGTGCAGTGTTCTGTTCATTCAGTGTGAAGCATTTGGAAGTGGACAACATCAGAAGACAGGATACTGGGCTAAATAAACCATTGGTCTGACCCAGTATGGCCATTCTTATATTCTCCTGAATCCAGCTGAACACATGGCAGCTGAGCAAGTCTCCTACCTTCATGTGGTGCCCCCATCCGTAGCTGATGTTCTCATTGTAAAAAGGGGAAGATCTGGCCACTCACAACTAAGCAACATGGTTTGAATGATAAACTGTAAGAGACATGTCATTGGATTTGTTCAGATAATGAATACATTTGTGAAAATCATCATAGGTTCACAAACATTCTACTGAAGAGTAAAATGCATCAAGCAGATGCTTTGTTACAATTTATTTTCTCAGCTCTATCTAGCATATATATATTTATATAGCTATAAACAAACACTCCAAGATTTGCAGAGCTCCCTACTGTCTATGAATGCCAATTTTCTCCTTAAAGGGTTTATATTCCAGTGCTTGTATCTCATTTTATTCAACAAAACAAATTCTTGTAACAAGAGGTTCCAGACAATGTCACTTATGAGGGGTTTCATTGGAAATAAAGATGAGAACAAAGCCAGCCATTATTTACCATTTACACGGTTGATCAGTCGCCATCGAGTTTTGCCACTATAAACGACAGCATCTTCCTTAGGATCAATCTGTAATAAAAGAAAACTATAATCCAATAACAGTTGTGTGTAAACTTCCTGGGTATAGAAGAGCTGTGAAAAACCTGCTCCTGGGGAATATCTCTCATTTCACTGAAACACCATACCACCTGGTCCTGTAATTGATGACACAGGCCGGGGGTGGGGGAGGGAATCTGAACACATGGATCCTGCCAAACAAATCAAGCCTGGTTTGTTATTTGTCAACAAGTCTGCAGAAGAGAGAATCCCTGATGTGCAATCAATCCCTGGCCTTGTTTGTGAAAACAGTGGTTTATTTGTTACATGCATACAGTCTGTTGTGAGGAAAATAAAGTGATTTAGCAGGCATCTGAGGAGTGGGAGTGTTTGGGAATAATACAATGGTGCATTTAAAAAAACAACAACCCTAGACTGAGATCTCCAAATCCCTTCTGGAATCAATTTACATTCAGCATCACAGAAAATAAGTTCTATGGGCTTTAGCTCAAAAAGGCTCCAAGTAGGTTACCTTTCAGCAATGCATGGAAAATCATAGAGATAGGGAAACAAAAGGGGGGAGGGGGAATTTACAATTGGTTTGAGAGCCTATTTCTTTGAGTCAAAGCGCTGCTGACTAATTTAGACCCTGTATCCTCGTAAATTGCACACTGTGTTCTTTGCAAGAAGCTAGCTCTGCACCACATTTATTCTTTGTACTTTCAGAAATCCTTGTATCTGTATATCTCCTGTTAATTAATAAAACTCGGGTTGATAGTGTCTGCCAGCACTTCCATGCTATTAATAGTGCTGCGGCATCTCATCAGATATTGATTATTTCCTGCGGGTTTGAGTTTGGGTTTTTTTCCCTCTCTTTTTTTGCATGTCTGCGTTAAACTTTGCTTCCCCCTCCCCCCTCCAAACAGTTTGCATTTTAATTGCTGCACTATAAAATGCCTTTCCCGCCTTAGAGATAAATGGATTACAGCTGCCTTTTTTCACCCCTTTATATTTAACGGGCATGATTAACACCTTTATCCTGGCATGTTGTGCGCTGTCCTGTTGTGTGTGCATTTCCAAGATAAGGAGTGTTTATTATGACTATAATTGCATCGGTTTCGAGGCTGGCAAGATACATCATTCCTTCACATTTATTTCTATTAACTAGATGCATTTTAAACATGAAAGCAAAATAGAATAATGTGGCCTGGCTTTTTTTTCTTTCTAGCATGAACATGAATGTTTCTATCCTTTAATCAAGGCAGACTGAGATTAATCCTCACTGGTGAGTGGAAGTGCCATTTCCATGCTGCACTGGTGAGGGAAGAGTTAATAGTTTGCACAGCATGTGTCTGATTTTCTCCTGAAGGTGAACTGCTCACCAGGGTAGAGGCCCAGCATGAGGGCTGTGGGTATGCCTACACTGCATATGGATGTGTAATTTCTAGCACGGGTAGACATACCCATACTGGCTTTGATTGAGCTACCATGCTAAAAATAGCAGTGTAGCTGCGGTGGGGTGGATGGCAGCTTAGGCTAGCTGTCCAAGTACTCCTGCTCTGCTGTGGTTGCACTGTCATTATTTAACACACTAGCTTGAGCAAAGCTGCCGTGGGTAACTCAAGCTGGGAATTGCATCTCCAGCCACAGTGCAGATGTACCCTAAGGGCGTAATGCCTTGTTCTGACCCTCTGAATCTCATCCTTGTGGCAACCACTTACCTAGAGGTGACTGTAGAAATTGGTTTCCTGCAGTCCTGACACTGGTCACAGAATTGAGACCTGAGGTCCTTGCAGTGCTACCCAGATGCCAGGGTCTGAACTGTTTCATCTTGGAGCCTTTCCGATGTTTTTGTGTCATCATAGCTGCAGATTTCCCTGCCTGATTTGTTTCTAGAGAACGCTTCATGCTGGCCATCCATCATTAAGTCCAGGGAACTCTGGTATAGCTGATAGGGAACCACTTCAGTCAAGTTTTCTGTCTTTCTAGGGAGAAGCTGTTTCACTCTGATACCATAGGCCTGCTTTGTCCTGCTCTAATGTTAATTTGGATCTTATCAAAAATCCAGAACAAACAGAAATAAATCACCGGGAGAAGCTATTTCTCTCCTGTGGAAAAAACCCAAGGGTTGTAGTTAATGAAGTGGAGGTGTGCATCACAGACCAGTGTATGGGTAAATCACAGTTACATTTTCCCTCTGCACGAATGGCTTTTCCGCAATCCAGCCACGGATCTTTTCTTCCTGTGTCTGTCTAAGGGATTGAACCAGGGATCTCCATAGCTAAAAGCAGGAGCTGATACATCTTGAGCTAAACACGAGTGATGCTTTAGCAGACTCCTCTCTCCTGGGGATTGGTCACAGATGAGGCTCTGTAATATGCACTCATCAGTGGTTACACCAACAGCCCAGGATTCTCATGCAGTCTACTTATGTTTTGTCTCTGACAAAGTACTCTGCCCCGTTGCTGTTGCTTTCTCTCATAGGAGACGCTGGGCAAGGCCCAGCTTCTCGTGGACTCTGGGTGGGGCTCTAGTTCAGGAGGCTGTCTAGGGCTAGGAGATAGCACTACCCCATGGATGTGTGTATTTTTGTTGACACTCAAACCCCATGGAGATTTTGGGGGATCTTCCAGGGGTATCTACCTCTTCTTCTCCAAGTCAAAACCCATCCTGCACTGAGAATGGTTTCCCATGTTGGCAGTGGGGGTAGGAGGTTGGTGCCTCTTGTACAATTTCTGAGGGCTTGTCGGCATGGCATGGCATGGCAAAGCATGCCAGAGGGATGTGGTTTGTAAAGTGCGCTAATGTGCTGTGCTCTAACACCCTTCTGATATGCTCTAAATGGTGCCTAGTTCACACAAACAAGGTACCTTTTAGAGAACACCAGAAGGGTCTACCTAGAGCAACTAGAAGACAACACATCGGACCACTTTACAAATCACACCCCTCTGGTGCACTTTCTTGGCACCATGTAGATGAGCCCTGAGGGTACAGAAGCCTGAAGCTTTCCTATCCAGGCAGCATCTGCTGCTTCCTTCACTCCCTTCTAATGATACAGGCCTCGATTCTGTATCAGAATTGGCTAGCATGGAACCTTGTGCCCAGTACAGTCAAGGGGATACCACCTGGCTACAGGGTTCAGTGTGAATAGATCTCAAAACAGAATCGGGGCCATAGCAGGCAACTCCGTGGGACAGGATGTCTCTCCAGAACAGCAGATGTTCTCGGCCCCAAAAACTGTCTCAGGGACAATGCAATTTTCAGCAGTTTGGGGAATTAGATGAAGATGATGGGCTTGGTACACAGCCGGTGTAAAGCACTGTATCTCTGTGGTCTTTGGGGCTATGCCCATTAACATCAGCTGAGGATCTAATTTAGTTAAAGATAACAATCCTTGAGGGGGCCATTTAGAGATCTAGGGCAAAAATTGTGGATTGGTCCTGCTTTGAGCAGGGGGTTGGATTAGATGACCACCTGAGGTCCCTTCCAACCCTGATTATTCTATGATTCTAAGATCCCATATTAAATTGTAATCATTGGACATATTTTTAAACAGTTATTAAATTGACTGAATCTGAGATTCTTACTTTTGCCTTTGACTGCAGTAAGTTCAAACCCAATGTTTCCAGCCATGCATCAAGTACCCTTACAGACAGAGAATGGACTTAATTTACCTTTCAGAAGTTAGGTCTGTCTTTCTTTTCCACTACATAGATTGCGTGGATGCTTTTTGATAGACTTCTTCAAACCTTTAAGATGTCTGACAGATGCAACTGTACCCACCGATGTGAAAGTGTTCATGAAAATGAAGGCAGCATTGAGTTTTCAATATTTTTGAATTTTGGAATGCTGTATCACATCTTGGGCCACATCCTCAGCTAATGTAAATCAGTGCAGCTTCACCATTTAGGCAACCTAGGCGGTCGCCTAGGACACTGGCATTTGGGGGGCGCCATTTTCTTCAGCAGCGACTGCAGCGGCCGGATCTTCGGCCATCCCAGTTGCCGCTGGCATTTAGGTGGAGGGAGCTGGGGCAGGGGAGCACGGGGAAGTCTGCCTGCAGCAAGTAAGGGGGGGGCGACATGCAGGGGAACTCCCCACCCCAGCTCACCCCTGCCCCGCCTCCTCCCCGAGCACACCGTGGCTGCTTCACTTCTCCCGCCTCCCAGGCTTGCGGCACCAATCAGCTTAGGCACCGCAAGCCTGGGAGGCGGGAGAAGTGAAGCAGCCACGGCGTGCTCGGGGTGCTCGTGCATGGAGCAGGGGTGAGCTGGGGCAGGGGGGTGCCTCAGGGCAGAGGGTGGGAGGTGGGGAGCTACCGCAAGGGGGCTGCCTCAGGGCAGGGGTGGGGAGGGCGCAAGGTGAAAGTTTCGCCTAGGGTGCGAAACATCCTTGCACTGTCCCTGCTGTCCAAAACCTATAGGAGATGGGCCCTACAGTCAAAAGATATATATATCATAGCCAAGTCCTGAATCCACTCATTCCCCTGAAAAAGATTGTTAGCTCAGCAAAGAGACAGTTTATGTTGGTACAAAGAACAGGCTCCACAGTAGTGAATTCCCTCCTCCAGTATTACCAACCTCAAGCATTCAACACAATCCTGAGTCAAAGACCCACAAATCACAAGGAAATGAAAGCTGAGATTTTCAAATACTCTCATGACTTCAGGAGTGAGGACTCTAGGAGAAATACCAAATAATCATGAGACTCGCAATAAAACTAGGGGAGATAACAATATTGTGCGATATTCATCATACTGGGAATTGACCCAAGGATCTCAGGAGCTGAAAATATGATCTGCTACAATTTAGCTAAATCTCAGTAAATTGGTTTCTAACAGACTCGTATCTTCTGCAGATCAGCATAGAGGAAACCCTGTAACACACCCACTAGCATGAATGTGTATTAGTATGTGATCTGAATGCCTAAATGGTGTATATTCAAGTGTTATGCCTTCTGTCTAGCAATATACAGAATACGGGTGGGGGGGGGGGGAAGGAGGAGCAAAGCAGATGGACAAAGGTGTGGAAAAACATCCTAAGACAGGAAAGCACCATCTGACTGCTAAAGGCTGGAAGCTGAAGGGGAGAGGGAAGACAGTGAAGATTAATGGATGGGATTTGAAAGTATGTCTGAATGCGAAGAAAAGCTAGAACTGGAAACTTAAGTATGAGAATTAGAGACCATAAGGAATGACTCATGTATACGGCATAAGCAGCAAGAAGCCACTGCGAGACACAACCAGGCCTCTTGAATAGAGCAGGGGGAATTTGGTGCCAGGTGATGGACCCTGCAGGAAATGGAAATGAACTCTTTCCCCTTAATGCTTACAAGTGAGAGGGAACAGGTGCTCCTGCTACATCAGCAGAAATATATTTTTGTGGGAGGGTTGTGTGTGGGGATCTTGAAAGTGTTAATCGTAACACGGAACATGGGATAAAAGAATTGAAGCTATTGAGAATGATAAGGCAGTGGTACCAGACCATGCCCCAGTGTTTTCTCCATTTACTCCAAATCATGTTTATGTCTCTCCTAAACCTTTTGATCCCTTCATTGCCACTGCTTCCCCCACCTTTGGCAAAAAAGGGAATCCAATGAGTTGGGAGAGACATGTTAATACTACCATAGGCTAGAGAAGGGGTGAGGGGCTTGGGCCATGCTTTTTGACTTTTGGGCCCCAGAGCCATTTTGCGAGTTGCAAAACTGGGCACAGACTTGTGTTACTTCCATGTAAGGCTAGTCCTGAATGTTGCACTTGCCTTAGGGAAGAACTGGAAAACTATGTGCCATAGATATTTAAATATGAGTTCTGCATAAAATACTGTGCTTGTTGATCAGAGGCGTTGCTGAATCCTAGGGAGATGTCTCACGCTTTGATGGAAAGTTGAGTCCTGACTTTTAAAGGTGGATTAACAGAAGAGCTAGGTCCAGGAGTGCAGCATTTTCTCTCTGTACCAGTCCATTCATCCAGACCTAGCACTTGTCCCCGTTGATTCCATCAAAAAGCACAGCAGAAAAATTTTAGAGGTAATATTGCATCGAGGCAAACTACATGAGTGGAGAAAGAGCCACCTAGGAAGTGAAGGCCAAAGGTACTAGTGAGAGTGGAAATAGTTTGAGGTAGAGTGTGCGTTGTGTTGAGAGATTGCATTTTAACTAGGTAACCAGTTCAGTCTCAAATCCAATTCCCAATGAAGTCCTTGCTATTGACTCCAATAGACTTTGAATCAAGACCTTAAGCTACATATTTTAGTGGCTTTTTATTTACCATGAGTGCAATTAAAACTAGAGTTGGTGGAATAGTGTGTGTGTGTGGGGGGGAGTTAATCAAATAAATTATCTGCCAAAAAATATTAATTGCTAAGTGATATCTCACATGTTTAAGTCCCAGTGGAGTCAAAGGACTTCAATAATGATGCTTAAAGCACGTGCTTGAGTACTTTACTGAATGGGGACAGAAAATCCAAACTGAGCAGCTTAAGTGTAGTGAAAGGCACTGAATTCACGGGTATCAAAAGAGAATAAAATCCTTCAAAGTCTCTAGGACCAAACTCCTGGTTTCTCTATCAAAGTGGCGAAGAGAAGCGAAATTACAAGGCAGCCCTGGAGACCAGGAGAGAAATTCTGGTGTCAAAAAAGCAAAGAAAGAAAAAGATTAAAACAGCAAACCTGTACCAAAACCCCACAAAATGCAAGGATGTTTTAGGAGCAATTATCTCCAACTATAGGGCTAGATAGTAATTTAAGTCACAGCCCCACTGGATGGATGAAACAGGGCCCTGCTGTAGGGGGGAGCCCCCAGAAAGAAGCAGGAATCCTTTCTGGAGAAGTACACATGACAGCTGTAACCTTGCCATATTTACAAGTCATGAAGTGAGTCTTCCCGGCTGTGTCACCTCTTCTGCTGGCTGGTGATCAGGGGGCTGCAGAACAATGGGTTTATGTCAAATTCTGAGTGGCTTGGATAAACTAAGTGTATGGGGAGTAAGTGGCTTATTAACATGAGTGCATGGAACTGTTAGGTTATGGAGGGGACAGATGCCTGAAAATGAAACCTATACCCTCACCGGTCAAACCGCACAGAAGATGATATATGCTGTCGTCCTGTTTAGCATCTTGTTTTGTTGGCAGTGGTAGGAGAGATGTCAAGGGTGGAATGGGCATGTAGACTAGCCTCCCCTCTCACCGTTAGTGATTGCTTGAACTAGAAAGTTCTCTGAAGTTAGACCATGCCCTTGACTTTGCAGTTCGTGTAGCGTGGGAGGAGTTGTGGATACACCAGCTATTGGTAGGATTTATCCAGGGTCAGCTGGCCTGATCCTGAACGTGACTTGTGTACTCTGACTGCAAAGTTGTGGTCAGCCCTGCCTAAGTGAACGTGACTCCTCAAAGGTACATTCTTAGCCAATGTAACTGTCTAGTGAAGAAAAGCTTTGGAGATAGTTGCCTGAGGTCGGTGGAAAGCCCAGTGATACATTTTCCCACCATCACTTTCCAGATTATACCTCTCAAATGTCCCTCAGTTGAATCCCAAAGGTATATACGTTCCATACAAATTTGGCATCCTTCGCTTTTAATACTGAAAGACTATTTATATCAGAAATAATCATAAAACAGAGGAGTTTTTCTTCAAATGATGGTCCCTATATGTATTCCAAATGTGGGTATGCCTGTGCGCCGTGCTCTGGAGCCAGAAATTTTCAGCAGAAGTGTCCATTGACCAGCCTAGGCATCTTATGTTGCCATGATCTCCAGGTGAGGTTATAAGAGGCCATGCCAGCAACCAAAGCTGCCATTCCACCTATGCCCCCACCCCCCTGTACCAGCCCACCTACACCCGGTACCAGGAACCACCCTGATGACTCCCTGGCACCAGTGTCTATCGGCCACCACCACCTTTTCTGCTGTGTCCTGGGATCATATGAAGGCCCAATTTTGATGCATCAGTTGAGAACTGCGACCCCCCTGTGTCATTGCCTCTGCCCTCTCCTTCCCAGCTCCCAGGGGCCACCTTCCCTGTTCGCCCACCACTGGGGCAAGATCACTAGATCTCATTGGATCCTGGAGATCATGACATGGCTACTTTATAGAGTTCCTCACCATTCCTGCCCACTGCCTCCCCGCCCCCCAGTTGCCTCCAAGGATGCTCGCCCACCACACCCTCCTCCAACATGAGGTGGATGTCTTTCTAATGAACCCGTGCCCACCGCCTTTGTCGACAGTGGCTTGTACTCCCCCTACTGTCTTATCCTCAGGAAGGTCGGGGTCCTCTGCCCTATTCTTACTCTCCACTTACTTAACACTCATCAGAAAGACCAAGTTTCATATCATGATGCTTGCATTCCCTCCCTCCCCCATAGGGTGTGGTTCACAGCCCTCAACATGAAAGATATTCGCTTCATATCAATATCCACCTGGCCCATGGCAAATTACACCGCGTCCACATGGGTGACAAGTGCTGCCAGTTCAGAGTCCTTCCGTTTGGCATTGCCAGAGTCCCCAGAGTCTTCACCAAGGCCTTTGTGGTAGTTGCGGCCCACCTTCACCAGACGGGGCACTCTGTGTTTTCTTACCTGGACAACTGACTGCTGGTGGCACCAACCACTCACTTTTCGCTTCACTGGGTGTCTGTGTCAATGAGGAGGAACCCGTGCTTCTCCCAGTGCAGACGATCCACTTCATCGCCACACGCCTGGACTCTGTAGCAATGTGACCCCTCCTCCCAGCAAACCGCTTTGCCGTTCTTATGGCAACTCTGCACCACAACTTGCATGCTACAGTACACCGCTGTCTTTGCCTCCTAGGCCACATGGTGGCCTGCATCCATGTGGCAGCACATGCTCACCTACACATGCATTATGTACGACTGTGGCTCCTCTCAGTCTGCAGGCCCCACATCACCCACTTGTACTCAACCTTGACAGTCCTGAGTTGCATCCACGCCTCTCTTACCTGGTGGACCGATCTCACCAAAGTACTCTGTGGCACCGTTAGCCACTCCTGTCCTTACAGCCACCCTTATCATGTACACCTCCCTAGTGCACTGGGGTGCACACCTAGACAGCCATGCCATGCAAGGGACGTGGACTTCTCGAAGTGTGCATGCACAGCAACATCTTGGAGCTGCATGCAGTGTGCCTGGCTAGCCACGCCTTCCTGCCTCTTCTCCACGATCAGCACATCCAGATACTCTTGGATGACACCACTGCAGTGGTGTACATAGACAATGCAGCACCAGGTCCCAGATGCTTTGCACAGAGGCCATCTGCCTGTGGAACTGGTTTCTCCACCACAACATCATGCCCTATGAGGTGTACCTTCTGGGGACATAGAACTCCCCGGCGGACACACTCAGTACCTCAACTATTCCACTCCATCTGCTCTGCCTGGAGCTCCCCTTCTCAGGACCACTTTGTCCCTCACAAGAACTGCAAATTCCCGTCTACTGCTCCAGGGGGTCAGGGGTTGAGATTCCAAGGGCGATGCCCTTTTCCTTCCTTGGCATGATGGGCTCTGGTATGCCTTTCCCCCCATTTCCTCTCCTCCCCGAAGTCCTGCGCAAAATCCGCCAAGACCAGGCAACAGTCATCCTGGTAGCCCCATGCTGTCCCCGACAGTTCTGTTTTACTGATCTACTAAGCCTCCCCACCCCGACGGGCCTCCTCACCCATGAAGCCAACAGGATTTGACACCCCAACTCAGGCCTGCTTGAGCTGACGTCCTGGTTTTTGGATGAGGCTCCCACACAGACAATGCCTGTTGGACACCCGTCTGCCATATACTTATGCACAGCAGTTGGGACTCCACATGGCTGTGCTACACCACAAAATGGAGGCGCTTCACCTCCTGGGCACAACACTACCACCTTCCCCTCTGGCAATCTCTGTGCCTGTCATCCTAGACTTCCTCCTGGAGCTTAAGAACTCGGGCTTTGCACTAGGCTCAATTCATGCTGACCTCGCGTCACTCGGCGCCTTCCTCCCTCGCTGGACCAACGATCAGTGTTTACCCACCCTATCACTACCCTGTGCTTGACTTACTGCTTCCTGTCAGTTCCTATCCCTGCCCCCACCCCCAGGGACCTTAATCTTGTGTTATCTGTCCTCACCAGTCCTTGCCAATCATCTGATTAATGATGAGTGCTGTGTGCACTCCAATGCCACACCGTCCAGCAGGATCATGGCCCACTCCACAAGGGTGCACGCAATCCCTCTGCCTCCCTAGTGGATGTCCCCTGGTACAAGATCTGCTGTGTGGCAACTTGCGTTCTCTCCACGCCTTCACAGCGCACTATGCCATTGACCAGTGGGCAGCCACAGACGTGACCAAGGGACGTGTCGTCCCTATTGCACCTGCCTCCAAGATGATCACGGCTCCGTACTCACCCGCATTTGGAATACATGTAGGGACCATCAGTTGAAGAAGAAGAGGCAGTTACTTACCTGTAACTGGAGGTTCCTTGAGATGTGTGGTACCTATTTATATTCCAATACTGCCTGCCATCCCCTCTGCTGCAGACTGTCAACTGAGCGGTAAGAGAGTGACTGACAGCACGTCGCCCCACATGGCTTTTTATAACCTCGCCTGGAGCACATGGCAATGTAAGACGCCCATGTGGGTCAACGGACACTGCTGCTGAAAACTTCCAGCTCCGGTGCATGGCGCACATGCGCACCCATGTTTGGAATATAAATAGGGGCCATGCATCTCAAAGCACCTCCAGTTACAGATAAATAACCTGCTCTTATTTCTGCTAAAGGAAGGACTCCTATGGCATTTCAAGTCTCCAGCATGATTAACTTTTCAAAATCCTCCCTTTAGAGTCTCTGTCACTCATTGCCTCCCACATTTTGAACCTTGGCGGATTGAGGGCTATGTTCGAGATCTTGCTTCTCATTCAGGTGTTGTTTAACCAATCTCTCTTTCTAATTTTTCCACTGGCAAAGCTCTTCTGTCATTCCCTGGTACCAGACCTTTCTCTTTGCTCCCATTTCAAGTGTGTTACTGACATTTACAAACTCCCACTAGACTGATTCAGTCAATTACCACCAAAAACACCCATTGTTCCGAGCGAGCTGACCTTTACCCTTGGGCACCAATTAAAATCTATTGCTTTTACTCCTACAGTGCTTGCTGTAATTGGAGTCTTGGATCCTTGCCAGGTATAACTTGTAGGTTCCCCCTCTCCTTTTCTTTATTACTGAAAAGGCAATAAAGTGTAAATTACAATTCTTTTTTTTTATGAGGGGGTGGGTAGGGAGAACATAATTTTTAACAAAGATTTTTAATTAAACAAATCTTTTTGCATGTCAGCAGGGCTAAGGAAAAAATAGAAGGAAAATAATGTGCTACATTCTGCAGGCAAGGCGGCTTACTTCCCTCTTATCTGTCTTTGTTTTTCTCTTCCTGCTAAAGTGCCCCAATTCTGCAACAGGGATGTGCTTGATAATTGCAGGACAGAATGAACTTCAGGCTTTGCAATGATTGCTTTACTGTCAGGCTGATTCAGGTGATGAGATCCCAGAGCTGAGGGGCAATTGCATAGGGATATGTACTTGGCTGGTTTCTAGGACCCTGAGGCCATGGATGAGTCTAATTGCATGAGGGTGGAACAAAAGATAGGGGTGCTTTTCTAAGCTTCATCCACAAAATAAACCCCACCCACTCAATATGCAAAAATATGACCCTGCTCTCGGTACATAGGGTCTCAGTAGAATAGGTTCCACAAGTCCCAGTCTAGCATCCTAACCACTGGACTGTCGTTCCTTGTGATATGAGCCTTCTTCATTTTTCCATGCTTTGAGCTTTGAAACAATTAACAACTTTGACACTTAAAGTGTCGTCATTGTCATCCAGGTTAACATCTCAAAAAGTTGAATGAGCTTCACAACTGTCTCAGACTTGTTGCAAACTCTGGCAGAAGATCTGTCTATCAGTTACTCTCATGTTGGATGCCACTGGACTCCCCTCTAGATGCTAATAGTACTGGAGTTGATTGCTGGTAACTCCAGTGCTGAATGTTTTGGTAAAATTTCTTGCTATACACAAGACCCTAAAATTAGTCTAAGATTTTTTTTAACCTTTACACCAATTTACACTCACTCTGTCAATCGAACATGTGAAAAGCTGGGAAGGCTTCTGACTGACATTAGAGCTGCATACCCCTTTGGGGACATAAAAAGTTTTTTTGAGGGAAACGTAGGTTCTTGACTAAATTAATTTTTCATAAAATGCATCAGATTTCTGCGAAAAATGTTGTTGTTTTTATTGTTGTCGCCCTAAAATAAAACAATCAGATATGGAAAAGTTTGAAGGTTTGTCTGAAAATCAAAAATTTTCAGCTGAAAATTAGAAAATTTGCATTCAGAAATGCCGATATGGTGGCTCATGAGAGTTGTGGTGTACGTGGCTCCTGTCACCATTCTCCTCTATGGGTGCGGGTCCTCAGCAGACTACATTTCACCTGCTGCACCATGTCCATGGACTCCCATAATGCACTGAATTTGGCATAGGAAGAGAGGAAACCTATAGTGCATCATGGGAGATGTAGTCTGTCTTGGAAGCCTGGTCATTAGAGGAGAATAGGGAAATGAGGCAACCAAACTATAGATCTGATAAGACACTACAGCATAATTTCCAAATACAATTTTTTGGTTTTTGCACAACATATTTCAATTTTTGGCCAAAGACATTAAGTTTTTGATTTTTTTACCAAAAGGTTTTGACAAAAAATATTTTTTTCATTTATATTGAAAATGTCCATTGAACATAACTTTTTTTTCTGACCAGCTCTACATCTCTGTATCATTGCTAAAGGAAGTATTAGGTTATCTATACTGATGTAGAGTGTAAAAATATATGGGCATCTTTTTCAAAACCACTTAAATTCCAATGAGACTTGGCTCCTTAGTCACCTAGGTTCTTTTCAAAATGATACCATGTATCAGTTTATCCAAGTCTGTTAATACAGGGTTTTGATTTGGATAATGACCATGGAGTCTGTCTGGTTTATCTGCTGTTTTCTTTGAGTGAGCCACAGGCCAACAGACCCCTGAGAAATATATTTAGCAGTTAGGCAGCCATTTTTATTTTCCTTTGCTGTGTGCCTCCTTCACCCCTTCCTGGATGTCGCATTTTAAACTGTTGTCAGAATGATTCTATATTCTGGGTCAGGTCTAAATAATGAGACAGACAAGGTGGGTGAGTGAATATCTTATTGAACCAACTTCTGTTGGTGGAAGGGACAAGCTTTTGAGCTCCACAGAGCTCTTCCTAAAGTCCAGAGGAGGTAACCAGTGTCTAAGCTAAATAGAAGATGGAACAGATTGTTAAGCAAGAAGGTTTCACACATGTTGTATGAGGTCAGATATAGAAGGCTCGCTTTGTGAAAAGTGTTCACCCATTGGTGATGGGATGTTTTGGGGTTTTATCATTTTTCTGCGGGAGTTCATTTGAGAGTTTAGTGATTGACTGGTTTCACCCACATAGTTGTTGGGGCATTTGATGCAGTGGATGAGGTACACCACATGTTGTGACAGGCCTGTGTGGGACCCAGGGATCTTGAGACTGTGTTGTAGATGCTGTTGATCATCATAGCAGTGGAGATATGTCTGCAGGTTTTGCATCTGTTGTTCTAGCACGGGCTGGTACCACTTCGAGTTGGTGTGTTCTGGTCTGTGGGAAGCTTGCTTCACAAAGTGATCACTTCATATCTGACCTCTCAGTCCTCATCCTCAAAGGAAACCTGTACAACCTCTTCAAACACCAGCCTGGGAACTTGAATTCGTAACTCTGCTGGATACTGAAAACCGACAACTTAACAGAGACTCTGGTTTTATGATCCATTACAAATTGTTGTAACACCCTGCTATCTACTAACCCTCCACTGTCCTAGGACTGCAGAGGTGTGAATTGCCCATGTTAAGTCGTCTCCTATAACATGTGTGAACCCTTCGGCTTGTATTTAGCTTGGACACTCTAGTTACTTCCTCCAGTCATGAGGAACAGCTCTGAAGCTTGAATTCTTATTCCTTCCACCAACAGAAGTTGGCCCAATAAAAGACATTACCTCACTCACCTTGTCTCTCTCATATCCTGAGACCAACACAGCTATAACACTGCAAACAACAAAGGTCTAAATAATGATGTGTATCTATAGAAATGAGGGTGGGGGGGCCAGGAGTTCCCTGTTATTAAGCACACACTCAAAGACAGCACCCTGCTATGAGCCTGCATGGGAACATGTGCATATTGCTTCTCTTGTCCATACTTTCTCCTCCTCGTTACTACAGTTTGATGAAGCATCACATTTCCTGACCTGCCACAAAACTGGCCTGCTCCACTTCCTCCTGTTCTGATCTCCTTTAGCCAATGGGCACAGGCAGTGCCGACGCTAGTCCAGCCATGTGGTCGGTTGGAATCATGGCTACAGAGTGGCTCCATTGCTGAGGAGTGGAGGAAGATAAAGCTTGGTCGTCCGGGATCGAATGAACACTGGTGTACAATCGTGTGGCTGCTCAGGCACTGTGCTGGGTTCATACCTCTCTGCTGTTTCCAGCTGATTGCAGACTCAGGAGAACGATGTGGTCCCAGCTGTGTTCAGTTCACAGATCAGAGGCTTACTTTGCAATGGTTAAGGCTTAGAAACTTTGGATCTGAGTCTCATTTCGCTTAGGCTCCATTATACAGCTCTGGCAGTGTAAAGAGAACTGAAAATAGATTAATTTACATTCACTTTAAGGCCTTTTTTCCACTTTAAGAGTTCTTGGTGCAAAACGAAAATTGGGTTCTCTATTGGTTATTTTTATTTGTAATAAAACCTAATTTCTGAAGGAGCCAGAGGCTGAATAGCCCCTTCTCTCCTCACCCCAGAAGCAGAGAAATTCACCTACTTACCATTTGGTGAGTGGATTTATCAAACCCGGCTAGGCACTATTTCACATGTCCAGGGAAGAGAAGAAAAAGATTTTAATGAAGGGTTTGAAATTTCCCCAGAGGGCAACTAAACTCCTCACACACTTCCTCTTTTCTGGGAGGTAAGAGATTGTAAGTTAGAAGGCATCCTCCAGGGATCCATGCAACCCTTCCATCGGATGCCAGCAGGAGCCAGCTGAGTTTGCATGATAAAGAGGGATGGTTTATCATCGGTGCAGTTGTGTGCTTTGATATTAGAAATCCAAAGCAGTACCAGTTGATTATAAAATTCCTTTAATGTGGAAGAAAACTCCTAACTCGGCACAGGCCCCACGGGGAGATGTGAAGTGTTGAGGTCTTCCCTGCAAGTGAGGGGAATAGAGCCCTGCTATTCCTCTTCACAGGCTAAGCTATTCCCTTTATAGTTTAAATAAGCTCTGTAGATGGTGGTGGGCTCCCATTTCTAATTAATATTAATTGAACCAAATCGGCCAAAGGTCTGGTTCTGTGACGAGCTAAGTCCTGCTGACTTCAGCAGAAGCTGAATGTGCTCAGAAGGCCTGATTTCACCTTGGAGTCTGGCACAGGACCTGAGATGGGAGGATGGAATATCTTCATTTAGTGTGGGCCTAGCCAGGAGCTGGTTTTGTCTCTGGCCTCAGCCTAGTGCAAGTTAGGCAGCAGTTATCTATGGCCCCAAGAGGCTGCAGTAGCAGCCAGGAATAGCCAGAGTACAAGTGTTCTGGAAACTATCACTTTCATTTCAGGATGCCTCCTGCACCAGGAACTACTATAGAGAGTCAAGAGAGTTTGCTAGACAGAGCTTGATTAAGACATAGGTGCCAGAGGACCCTGCTTTAGGAGCCCTGGAGTTACATCAAAATAAAAATCCCCCCCCCTTTTTTTTAAAATTGTGGCAAAGAGAAGCTTGGGAATGTAAATCTGATTGAAACAGATTCAGTGATGTCCGCCTGAGTGTGCAAACGGTCTGAAACAATAGCTCTGAGAGGTGCAAACTTCCCTATGCAACTCAATAAGGTGTGACCTTCGAAACCCACTGCTGCGGGTTCCCCGTCAATGCCACTCCCGTATATGTAGCCAAAGAATGCAGTGCAACTGACCTATCCACCAGGCAGACCCACCAGGCCTGTTGTGGTAAGTACTGCAAGACCCCCCTGGTACCACCCCAAGGGAGAGGGGATTCTTGTTGCTTATGAGGAAAAAGGGGTCTCTATGGAGAATCCAGAGGGAGCGAAAGGGGCTGCATGCTACTGCCTCTCTTGGAGGGCAGAACTCTGGCCGTTACCACTTACACTTCTAATAGGAGGTGGGCTTTCCATACGAGAATGTTGCTACAAAGACCCTGTGGCAGTTTTGGCCTTCGGGTTCAGTTTGCCTGAATTCAATCCTAGTGCCAGCTCTGCACTATGTAGGGTCTCCCCCTTTGCCAAGGAAATTCCTTAGGGCAGCATCAGCCCCTTAATGTGGCCAGGGCTGGTGTGAAGGGCATTGCAACTGAAAACACGGTTTCCCCAGCTGGTGGTGTGTGTATTCATATCTGTTGAGCAGATCAAACATCATAATAAACTTTCTTGCTAACATCAGAAGAGGAATAGATGTCTTTGAGCAGAGGTTAGAATGCAAATGGAAGATCTTGGAGAGAATGCCACATAGATTAAAGCTCTAACTATGATCATTGTAAATTTCTATAGCAACTTTCCTCCCCACTGTACTTGTGCACTCTACCGTCCAATCCTCTAATAAACAGGGAAGTAAGGTACACAGAAGCGTTTATTTCTTTCCTAGTGGGTAATTATTATCAAACATTATGTGGTAACAGGCTAGCAGCATGTTCTCCCCTTGTCACAGCAGAGACCTACAGACCCAGCGGCAATAAACTAATAATGCTGTATGTATCATTGTTTTATTAGCTGTGTCAACCAGCCTGTTTACTTGGCCCCATAATTAGGATCATGCCTTCAGCTGCTCAGAGAGAGACTAGTGGATACATATGTTATGCATGGAGTCTGAAAAAAATTACTGCACAGCACTAACAGGATTTTAATAAGACAAGTGCCCAAAATCTGTCCAAGAAGACAAATAAATAATGTGTGTGCATTATTCACCAGTCATTTCCTGTATCCATAATGTTAAACCCTATGAAATGCCTATTAAATTTGTGTGTGTGTGTGTGTGTGTGTGTGTATATATATAAACAAAACAAAAGAGATCATTTAAAACTCCTGGAAATAATATCTATACACATCATTTTCTGTCAGTGTATGTTCCTAATCTAAAAACACTGAAGGGTTAATAAGGGTGATTTTGAGGGTAAAATTCCAGATTAAAATTCGAGAGTTTCCTGGCTCTGCAACTCATTGTGCTACCATGTCTTTGGGGAAGTTATTCAACTGTTCTGTGCCTCAGTTTCCCCTCCTATACAGCTGCTTCCCTACCTCACCAATGTTTTGCGAGGCTTAATGTATTTATGCTTGTAAAGAGCTTTAATATCCCTAGAGAGTAGGTGCCATGTGAGTGCAAATAATTTTTAGTATTAATAGTCAATTCATGTGCATAATAAAAAAGGTACATACTATAAAAAGGGTTATATTACACAATATATCTAAATTACAGCTGTCGTAAAGCTGCATATATAGATTCCATTTGGAATTATCTGAATACGGGCTACATTACAGTATATAGTCTTGTACATTATTGCTGTGGGAGAGATAGTGCTTTAGTACTTGACATGGGAAAACATTTCTTATAGTTTAAAGACATTTCCTAAAGAAAGACACAGCATGAATACAGGAGGAAATACGGAAGATTCATCCAAAGGATAATGAGCAAATAATTCTTTTATTTTTGGTGTGGGGGAGGAATATTTAAAAAAAAAATCTCTCTAGCTTAGCTACTTTCAAATTCTACGTAACAGGAAAGCCATTCACACTTTAAAATGCAAACACTGAAACAAAAAATGTGCCTCATCCCTTTGATGAATCCATCCCAAAATATCACTCAGCAGTCATTGGACAATTCACACTGCAGGCTGCTGGGACCCAGGTTGAGTTTAATGCAAAGCGAAATTAGTCCATGTTTCCTTCCTGCTGTAACATTTAGGACCGTGTGGCAGTTTTTTGCCTTGGGGTTCAGTTTGCCTGAATCCCATCCTGATGGCAGCTCAGCACTATGTAGGGTCTCCCTCTACATTTTCAGTGCACAGATTATCCTCTCATCGGGCATCTTTCCTTTGGGCTCTCCTGGGGAGGTCATGATGGTGTTTAGAGTCCAATACAGTGGGGGCGATTTTCACAGGCACAAAGGACATTTAGGCACGCAAGCCCCATAGACCATCAATGGGAGTTGAGTATCTATATCTCATTTGTGGCTTTGAAAATCTCTCTCATGTTATGCCTAAAGCCAGGTAAAATTATCCCATGTACATTGATCCATGGGAAGCGGCAAGAATGAAGTTATTCCCCGGTTTGATATAAGCAGGTCTGAGAGGCCACTTTGTCTTCTGGAAAGTTTGTAACATTCCCAATTAAAACCAAATGAGCTCAGGTCTCTTGAATGTCTGTACTGAATCCTGGCACAAAGGATCACACTAGTATGGAATGATACTTTCTTCCAGCCAGATGTATACAAACATCTCTCTGTCCTGATCCAGATCTCATGAATATCTCATGCCACAGCCACTGGAATAATAGCACAGCCCTGGCCTGGGAAATAGCAGGAACTTGTGCAGATCACTTGTGTTCAAGACTGGACCCCTCCTGACTCTATGAGTAGTGAAATCTTGGCCCTATTGAACTCAATGGGAAAACTCTCACTTGGACCAAGATTTCACTCTGATAGTTTAAATTTGGCAGACACCGTGTTAGATTGCTTATTCTGAAGTTGTCCTGATTCCCCTGGGACAGGAAGGCCTGGCCACATAGAGAAGGTATCAACAATGGGGCATTAGCAGGAAGCTTGAAAAAAACTTCCTTATAACTTGGCTGGCCCCATGGGGTTACCAGTGCCATAGCCATGAAGAGTAACCAAAGAGGAGTGCAGCTTCCATCTCTCTGACTCCCCTCTTCTGGGTGGTTTGTGTGTATGACAATGATTCCCACATAGGTTTTGGCAGTGCAGGCCCATTGAGAATGGGGCCAGTTTTCAGGAAGTTGGGGAATCCTATGAGTAACCAGTTAATGAACAGACAACATCAAGTTATCTATGTCAAGGGTGCTGTGCTGAGCTGCTTCTAGACTGCCTCCTCCTTGCATCTGCTCTTTGTAACCATGCTCCCTGTGAGACCTGCCCACAGATCTCAAAATCCCTTGAAGATATGTAGTTTCCATTGGTGCCAAGGAGGAAGGCAGGAAGACTCTGGAGACCCATACATTAGGAATTCAATAGCTTCTGCAGATTCTGGTCCAAAATTCATTACCAATCTTACAGAATTTCAGGCGTCCATTGTTAAGAGCCATTTGTCTTCCCCAGAGGGCCTGCACAACAATGCATGGACAAAGGCTAACCCACCCTAATTAGAGAAAAGAATCTTTGTTCATATTTAAACCTATTTCATGGGATTTTTCCTTTCTTTTCCTTTCTACTTGTCTGGACAAGCTGAAAGAGAATTTAAGTTGAAGGCCACCCTATTTCTTGGACGTTACACAGAAGTTATGTATGTTTAGTTCAGGTGAAAGGGTGTTGAACTGGCAGCTCTGGATCCTGCTGTATCTACAGAAGCAATATGGGGAGAAGGCAGCAGGGTAAGCTTCCTTCTGCCAACCCTGTCCTGGAAGTGTCAACTTTAAGGAGGTGGGATAGTACAATCTCCATGATCCATTTGGTTCTTGATCCTTTTGCTAAGACTTGTCAACCACGAGGTCAATTAGCACAAGGATGGTGAGTTTTGTGATGTGAAGACCTGGGCATTGGGAGCTGAAATGAGACTCACCAAATTATTAGACATAGCCCACCAAACAGTGATGGGAAATGGTGGGTTTCAGTCACTGCTGATCTGGGAAACATGTAACTTGGAAGCTCCATATTCCCTTACCAATTGGCTGGGCTATCCATCTTCACGTTCACCTCAAAACATCCCTCTTCCCTTTCCAGAGGCTCTGATTAACGCTCCTAGAAAAAAGTATATCCTGCTCCATTGTTCCCAAAGCTAATTTACAAAACCAGTGCATTATCAAAGCCCCTCAAACTTTTAATTAGCTCGGTTTAAATTGACCTAGTGAAATGGGTAAGAGCTTCAGTGAGCAGAAGAAGGCTAAACTGGGAGCAGCAACAGCAGGCCCCTTTCCCACCAACTCTTCCTTCTGCCTCTAGCCCCATGACTTCCTTAAGCTCATTTGCAAACAGAGCCTTGCAGCTTTTACTTTTCACACAGAGACTGTCAGAGCTAGACGCTGGTCCCACAGTGCCTGCCCAGTCAGTTGCACGCCTGCCTGGTTCTCTCTGAGGTGTCTTGGGCACTTTCCCTTGTAAGCGAGGAGGAATGCTGGCATCATTCAGGGAATGGAGCAAAGAATGGCGGGGTGTTTTATACAGCTGACTGACTTGTCTCATTCTTAATGGCTAATTGCTCCTGTCTTCCAAAGTTGCCAAAAACGCAGCAGTCAATGGGCTGGCTATAGCTCATCTCTGCTTAATCATTTTGATTGTTGTCTTTTAAAATCCCCAAACAACAAGCGCATTTAAATGGGGCTTGGTGCTGTGAAGCTTGGCATGCAACAGATCATGCTGGCCTCCCAAGAGGCAAGCTGAGTTTTCGGTATCTCACGTCAGACAGAAGCGAATTGTTCCATGATTTGGAACTAGACATCCACTGGCTAGTGGGAGGAGGTGCTCTGGGGTAGATATGCTGGTGAGGACACTGATTGTGTAGGTTTACATGGATTTGTGTAGAGTTCCTTCTCCCACCCCTCCGCCCCAGCCCAAACACTAACAACATAGTTATGGATAGAAGAAATAGATCTTAAAAATCTAAATGTGGTTTTCAAAGCCATGTTTGATACTTGGTTCCTGTTACTTTAATTATCTGAATACCCTACATGGATTTGGAAATCTCAGCCCTAAAATCCAGATCCTCAGCTGGTGTAAAGTGGCACCATAATTCCATTCCTTAGATAGTCAGCAGGGACCATCCTTCTTGCGTGTTTGGAAATTTAGTAACATATAGTGGCCACTACCACAAATAAAAATAAGTCAATGGAGCAAAGCAAAATTATACCAGCTGGTGATCTGGCCTTTTGTCTTTACCGCCTGACATGACTCCCAAAGGCTTGTTCCCCTCGTGTGAGGCAACTGAATTAATTTAAGCCTCCTGAGTTTTCATCTCACAAGTTTGATTTCTTTGTTTTATTTTTACTGTTTTCTCCTTCCATCATACAGATCTGTAATGAGTCTCAGTTGGGGGTGGAACCCGCGACCTTTAGCACCAAAAGGATAGGCCTTTATTACTTGAGCTAAAGAAATAACTCCAGTAGTGTTAGAAGTAGGCTCTTGTCCTCTGTATGGATCTGGTACTGGAGGGGGTCATTGTCATAAACAGATAGCAAAGGGTTAATGTCTCTTTCACCTGAAGCACCTGACCAGAGGACCAATCAGGAAACCGGATTTTTTCAACTTTGAGTGGAGGGAATTTTGTGTCTGAGGTCTTTGTTTTCTGTCTGCCTGCTGTCTCTGAGCTTTGGAGAAGTAGTTTTACTTTCTAATCTTCTGTTTCTAAGTGTAAGGACAAAGAGATCAGATAGTAAGTTATATGGTTTCTTTTCTTTGGTATTTGCATGAATATAAGTGCTGGAGTGCTTTGATTTGTGTTCTTTTTTAATAAGGCTGTTTATTCAATATTCTTTTAAGCAATTGACCCCGTATTTTGTCACCTTAATACAGAGAGACCATTTGTATGTATTTTTTCTTTCTTTTTATATAAAGCTTTCTTTTTAAAACCTGTTGGAGTTTTCTTTACTGGGAAATTTCAGGGAAATTGAGTCTGTACTCACCAGGGAATTGGTGGGAGGAAGAAATCAGGGGGAGATCTGTGTGTGTTGGATTTGCTAGCCTGATTTTGCATTCCCTCTGGGTGAAGAGGAAAGTGCTTTTGTTTCCAGGACTGGGAACAGAGAGGGGGAGTCACTCTGTTTGGATTCACAGAGCTTGTGTCTGTGTATCTCTCCAGGAGCACCTGGAGGGGGGAAGGGAAAAAGGATTATTTCCCTTTGTTGTGAGACTCAAGGGATTTGGGTCTTGGGGTCCCCAGGGAAGGTTTTTCAGGGGGACCAGAGTGCCCCAAAACACTCTAATTTTTTGGGTGGTGGCAGCAAGTACCAGGTCCAAGCTGGTAACTAATCTTGGAGGTTTTCATGCTAACCCCCATATTTTGGACGCTAAGGTCCAAATCTGGGACTAAGGTTATGATAGTCATGACACTTGTAGTCGGTGAGATATAGTTGCAATAATGGGGCAGGAGGGAAAGAAAGCAAGACAAGGAGTTGAAATACTAGGACAGACTGATAGTCCTGCTAGTCTGGTGTGTCGTCTCCAGAAATGGCCAGTACCAGGTGTTTGAGGAGTAACCTCCCCACACCCACACCCAAATGAACTCTGGATGTAAATCTAAACTTTAAAAGCAGCAAAGAATCCTGTGGCACCTTATAGACTAACAGACGTTTTGGAGCATGAGCTTTCATGGGTGAATACCCACTTCCTCAGTTGCATCTGAGGAAGTGGGTATTCACCCACGAAAGCTCATGCTCCAAAACGTCTGTTAGTCTATAAGGTGCCACAGGATTCTTTGCTGCTTTTACAGATCCAGACTAACACGGCTACCCCTCTGATACAATCTAAACTTTGTGTGTTTTTTCCTCACGTTAACCCATAATCAACCTAGACAATGACTCAGTGCAGTAGCATGGGTGTAATATTTTGCTAGTAATGCAATCCCTATCTTCAGCCCTGCCTTTGAGGATTGTGGAGCATGAGCATAGCCTCTTATGTAAATATTTACCTTTGTTCTGTCTTACATGAATGTAATCAACTATGTGTCCTCATGAGTTATCCTTACTTGGACTCAATTTGTTATCTACTTGGGTCTAAGAGGTTAAGAGTTTGTGTCATCAGGGAAGTTATGTATTCCAAAGAGAAATTCCTTTAAAGTCAACTTTGGTTAATAATGCTTTCAGGAGGGGTTGTCTGTCTGTCTGTCTCTTGGGCAACAGTTACTATAATAGAAAATGGATGTCAAAAACTGGAGTCACAGTGTTTTCTGTATACAGTATAAGTAGAGATACAGAGAAGGAAGACACCAGGGAAAAGGACAACTGGGAGGGAAGGAAATTTACCCATAGTACATTACATTTATTTAGACTTTTTTCATCCCAAAAGATTGTAAAGCACTTTACAAACTAAAATAGTTCTCTCTATACCAGAATGACTTCACCCATTCCTGAAATATATCCACCTCTGGGGTGAAGTGTAACAAGGGACTAGTCGCAGCTGAAAGCAATACTACACAGCTGTTTATGGGAGGAAATGAAGAAAATCATATCCAGCTGAAGCATCCGGGGCGATGTAGGTGGTGAGAATGCAGTTACCTAAGTTCAAATATGTTTAGGGTAATGGAGTTGCCAGCCTCACCCTTGAGCAAAGTGCTGTGGGATCTTCAAGAGTTACAGGTAGAACTGATTGAATAACTGGTATTTTGATTCTCTGGCTGTTCAAAAACATTGAAAAAATGGTTTGGTTTAGGATGAACCAAAACTGAATTTTTTCAGAATTTCTAGTGAATTGAAAAATTCTAATGTGGGTTTGTTCCAGAGAAGGGATTTGAAGTTAGGTCATTTACATATCATTTGAGTGCCCTAACCACTGGGCTAAAGAGTGGGGGAGCATGCCGATGATCACCAGCTTCTCCTTATGTCCATTTGGCAACTGTCTGAAACTATGCATCATAATTGTAGTTTGGGATCAATTGATCCTGAATTTTTCAGTGAATAAACTCTTCTTCTAAAAATTTCACCCAGTGCTAGCCATGAGTGGTCAAGGTTTTGGCTTCATGTTTGATACAGAAGTAGTTGAAACCAGCTATAGGGTAAGAAGTGTTAGCTGCAGGAAGACTATTTTATTTCATGAATATGCAAACTCTGATTAGGAGACCCATGGAGAATGAATATATTTTCCAGTCACTCAAAGGGACACTGGTTTGTAATTCTGGGCTCAGTCAACTGAACGATTTATTATATCAAGTCTTAAAAGCGTCATTTAAATAGAACTTTGCATGTATGAGTGAGACCGCAGTAGATTAACATGCCATTGCTTGGTTTCGATCCAGGACCATAAAGGGAGAGAGTTTTTAGCCTTCCTACCACCATCTCATCTCAGCGATATCGCTTCTAGCAACATCAAGAGTTTTCCTTTTTAAAAGCTGCTTGTTTTCCTAAGCTGTAGCTTTTCTGTGCTGTATCATTAAATGTCATTACCGTGCTAGATAGCGTGGCTGGAGTGGAGAAAAAGACAGGAAAGAGGGGAGAAGGAACTAGGAATGAAGAAAACTGAAAGCTGTTTATGTGATTCAAGCTCACTACTAGAATTTAACCTCATTAGATTGAGTGGTGCAGATAAGCAGAATAATTCATGTTTGTTGCTTTTTATTTGTTGTGGTTGTATCTGGACTCTCTTAAAGAACACACGCCTGTTTGTCATTTACGCTTGCTTAGATTACATTTAACAACCAATTCAGGCCCACTCTACACTACCTTAGTGCAAATGAGAATAAGGCCCCTTGCAAATTAAAATGAAGGGTGCGTGGTATGTTGTAGAAAAGTAATATGTGAGTTGAACTGAAATGAAGACAATTGCGTGTTTGAAATGTTTAGCCTTTATGGGTTGCTTTTCTGTGCAAAGGTATCAAAATGCTTCGTAAGCTGTGAGCCAGACTCTGATCTCCATTCCACTGTTGGCAAGAAAAGTCCTGCAAGTTGGCGGCTCACTCTTAAGGAAGCGTCTTCCTTCCTCCCTTCCCATCATGCATACAGGGGTGGCTCTAGGGATTTTGCCGCCCCAAGCACGGCAGGCAGGCTGCCTCCAGCAGTTTGCCTGTGGAGGGTCCACTGGTTCCGCGGCTTTGGCGGACCTCCTGCAGGCGCAGGCATGCCTGTGGGAGGTCCGCCGAAGCTGCGGGACCAGCGGACCCTCCGCAGGCATGCCTGCGGGAGGTCCACCGAAGCCGTGGGATCAGTGGACCTTCCGCAGGCAAGCCACCGGAGGCAGCCTGCCTGCTGCCCTCGCAGCGCTGGCAGAGCGCCCCCCACGGCTTGCCGCCCCAAGCACACACTTGGCGTGCTGGGGCCTGGAGCCGCCCCTGCATGCATATACTCCTAAGGAGGTGAGAATTTCATCGCCGTCTGAATCCCAGGGAAAATCATTTCAGCTTCTTTTGTGGCTTTGCTCTTGGTTTTTTTAGAAAGTCGAGTGGATGCTTAGTCTTGACATTTCAGTCACTGGCATTGCCTTGTAACCTGGGTCTTTTGTCTGGTCTGCTGGTTACACAGGTCAAAGGAAGCACCCTGAGTCATTGCTTTGCTAATGGCTTCATCCTGATACTGGAGAGTACAGTGAGACCAAAGAAGTTCAAGTATTACTCTAGCTTACGCAGCAGGAATGACCACTCTGCTTTGGTTCTTTCTCTCTCTAGAGACTGCCAGTGACATGAGCTCATGCCAGAATATAAGTGTGACGTTTCTAATGAAAACTACAGTTAATTAGGCACTGAATCCAGTGCTGCTAAATTCATTTTACTTGGGAAGGCAACAGGATTCTTAGATAAAAACAATTACGGAATACTTTGCACTTTGTCAGTTTCATCCAAGGATCTTGAAGCTTTATTCAGGCATTAACTGATGAAAGATCAGAACTTTCCTGTCAGACTGATACCATCACCCCCCTTTTTCAGAGGGGGACTCTGAGGCACAAAGAGTTTAGGTGACCTTCCCACAATTGCATGTCAAGGAAATGGCAGAGCCTTGAATAGAACCAAAGGCTATGTCTACGCTGTGTTGCAAACCTAGGCTGGTGGGACCCAGGCTTGTGGACTTGCTGGACTCGGAGCCCACAGCCATACAAACACATCCATACTATACGATGCAGACCTTCTGACTTGGGTCCACAGCTTGAGTTGCATCCAGACTGCAAAATGACAAGGCTTGGAGCCAAATCACAGTGGGACTGGGCCTCTGACCCAGCCCCCTATTAGGATCCTAGGACTCAGGTCCTGAGAGCCGGCTGAACCAAGTCAGATTGATTTTCATAGTCCAAGTCCGACAGAAGTCGTTGCTTGGACTCAAACCTGAGTCAGAGCCTGGGCTTAGTGTGCAGTGTAGACATACTCTAATAGTCCACATCCCCAGGCCTCTATGCTGGCATTTAGACCACGCATTTTAATCACAGAGGGTACGCTACACTGTGATAAAAGACCCACAGCACAGCCATGGCCATCCTAGCTCAGATGACATGGGCTTGGGCTGTGGGGCTATAAAATGCTGTGTATATATTTGGGCTCTGAGATCCTCCCTCCTTATTGGGTTTCGGAGCCTGGGCTCCAGCTGAAGCTCAAATGTCTACACTGCAGTTTTATAGTCCCACAGCCAGAGCCCCATTCGCCCAGGTCAGCTGACCTGGACGCTGAAACTTGGTGCTGTGCATTCTTTATTGCCATGTAGACATATCCTCGGGGACATAACTGCCCTTCTCACAAAGCCCTGCTGTATTCTAGTAAGGGAAAAACTACAGCGGACAACACAGTGGTTAGTGCTATGGGCTATTGCTGCAAAATGTTGTGGTATGTATTTATAAGGGGAGCTAAATGCCTGTTTCCTATGAACCATATAACTAGTTAATACCATCCAAGCAGTCAAAAAAGGAGGAATGACACACTTTTACTACTAGCTATTCACATGAACTCCAGTATAGCTTCTTAACTGCCCCTGAACAGCAGTCATGCAAGCAATTCCCTGCCTAGAAAAAAGTTGTAAATTAGGTCAAGTGTCTATTGTCCCATGAGAGGTGAAACAAAGAGTGGGATGAATGGGCAGCTAAAAGAATGCTGAGGCTGTGAATCGGGTGTAAGATGGGCCTAAAGGAGAGAAGTCTGTGGCAGTGGGCCAAGCCTAGAGGAGATGCAGCCTCCATGGAAGGAGCTGTAGAGGAGAGGCTAACAGGCTAGCTGGTTTTGAAGGAAATTAGCCTGTGAATAGGAACAGTGTCAACTCCCAGCAAAAAGATCAGGTCAGAGCAGAGAAGAGTGGCCCAGATAGCCGAGAGGAAGGTGAGCCAACATACCAGGCCTTTCAAGCTGGAATAGGGCAGAGGGAGGATAAAGGAAGTTTAATTCAACAAAATCGGCCCCACAAAACAGAGCCATATATTGCTACATGGATTGGATGAAATCTTGGTCCCACAGCTGCGGAGGGTGAATTGACTTGCGCAATCATCAACTGCAATTCACTGCACACAATATGGCTGTCTGGCAGTAGTGTCCATCCAGATGAAGGGGATACCTTGACTGGAACAGAGATTATGCTGGTTTCTGTCTTACCCAGAGATTTTGCCTGTGTTGTAGGAGGCATGCAGGGAGGGATCGGAGGGCAGGGCACTGCTTCACAGTTCTTTGCATCATCTTTAGCCTTTTTTGGACTGAACTTTTTCACCAAGTTGCCACTTCTTAAAAAATTAAAAATATTTACCCCACCAGAAAAAAAAAAGTGCATATAAAACACAGTGTAACAAACGCCTATGGCCTGTAAAAACGAATGCAGTCATACTAACCATCTTAGGTTTTGTACTAATCTTATCTAACAACTTCAGCAGCCTTGGGCCTGATCTGTACACAGGAGGTAGGCTCCCAAAAACATCTAATGCTGAACAAAAAATTGGAACTCACAAGCCATGTGTCCATCATCCTGATCAATCTGTGTATGTGTGTATCCCTTTCCACCACCTTTTCTCTGTATTTAGACTATAAGTTCTTTGGGGAAAGAAATGCATCTTCCTTTGTGTTTGTATTGTGTCTAGCATGATGGAGCCCTTATCCTGACTGCCAAGTCCTGCAGAGATTGGTGGTGGTAATCCAGATGGCAGCAAATTTTCCCTCCAAGTCAGCACTGAAACAGTGCCCCAGCAATATACTGCTAGAAGTGACATATTTTGAAGGAGATGTTGATCTATTATCCCCAAAGACCTCATTACATTTTGCATAAGGACAGAGACAGCTTAGTTGTGTTATTCTGGCCAATGTTAAACAACTGCCGTGTTCTGCCACAGAGGCGGCTCCATTTCGAGTTGTGAGTGAAGAGAAAGGCTTTTGGATCTTTTGGGATGTAAGGTCCTATAATTGTTAGGTGCTAGCATCCGACGTGAGTGATAAAATTCTGAGTTTTGGGGGGAAAAATAGTTCCTTTGTGAAATGAAAAAAACCAAAACCAACTAAAACCAAAACAAAAAACCAATCTTAGAAATTGTCACAGAACAGCTGGGCAGTTGGCAGTGAGAGAGCCAGGTAGCTCATCCACCCAGCTGTCCACCAAGAGGGCAGCCTAAGGAGGCAGCTGGGCGGTGGTTGGGGGGGGGGGGGGCAATGGCTGGCCTCCTCTGTGGGAAACCATGGGAGCTGTGTCTCCCCAGAAGCCCAGCAGGCAAGCTGCCTAGTAGGCTAGAGCTTTACCTGGTAGTCTGCCCTAGAGCCAGGCATCCTTGGAGCCCAGACTACTGAGGAGCTACAAGCCTGGGAGCCAGGGTTATTTGTGTTTCCAGGCTCTTGGCAGCCTGCCAGGTGGATTGCTGAGCAGCCAGACAGGCAAGCTGGCAGGAAACTTGGGTATTCTGCTAGGTTTCTGTTGGAACTGCATCAAAATCTACACGTTCCCCTGGAACTTTTCAATTTAGATGGACAGGCATTTTCCAACAGAGAACTGGACTGCTGGAAAATTTCTGACCAGCTCTAGCTGTCACTGCTAACTAGTGAACAACAGCAAAACATTACAATAAATAAAAGTTCTTAATTTACCAAGTTCATAGATTTATAGACTCTAGGACTGGAAGGGACCTCGAGAGGTCATCGAGTCCAGTCCCCTGCCCTCATGGCAGGACCAAATACTGTCTAGATCATCCCTGATAGACATTTATCTAACCTACTCTTAAATATCGCCAGAGATGGAGATTCCACAACCTCCCTAGGCAATTTAGTCCAGTGTTTTCACTACCCTGACAGTTAGGAACTTTTTCCTAATGACCAACCTAAATCTCCCTTGCTGCAGTTTAAGCCCATTGCTTCTTGTTCTATCATTAGAGACTAAGGTGAACAAGTTTTCTCCCTCCTCCTGATGACACCCTTTTAGATACCTGAAAACTGCTATCATGTCCCCTCTCAGTCTTCTCTTTTCCAAACTAAATAAACCCAATTCTTTCAGCCTTCCTTCATAGGTCATGTTCTCAAGACCTTTAATCATTCTTGTTGCTCTTCTCTGGACACTCTCCAATTTCTCCACATCTTTCTTGATATGTGGTGCCCAAAACTGGACACAATACTCCAGTTGAGGCCTAACCAGCGCAGAGTAGAGCGGAAGAATGACTTCTCGCGTCTTGTTTACAACACACCTGTTAATGCATCCCAGAATCACGTTTGCTTTTTTTGCAACAGTATCACACTGTTGACTCATATTTAGCTTGTGGTCCACTATGACCCCCACTAGATCTCTTTCTGCCATACTCCTTCCTAGACAGTCTCTTCCCATTCCGTATGTGTGAAACTGATTGTCCCTTCCTAAGTGGAGCACTTTGCATTTGTCTTTATTGAACTTCATCCGGTTTACCTCAGACCATTTCTCCAATTTGTCCAGATCATTTTGAATTTTGACCCTGTCCTCCAAAGCAGTTGCAATCCCTCCCAGTCTGGTATCGTCTGTAAACTTAATAAGCATACTTTCTATGCCAACATTTAAGTCTTTGATGAAGATATTGAACAGAGCCGGTCCCAAAACAGACCCCTGCGGAACCCCACTTGTTATACCTTTCCAGCAGGATTGGGAGCCATTAATAACCACTCTCTGAGTACGGTTATCCAGCCAGTTATGCACCCACCTTATAGTAGCCCCCTCTAAATTGTATTTGCCTAGTTTATCGATAAGGATATCATGTGAGACCGTATCAAATACCTTACTAAAGTCTAGGTATACCACATCCACCGCTTCTCCCTTATCCACAAGACTCGTTATCCTATCAAAGAAAGCTATCAGATTGGTTTGACACGATTTGTTGTTTACAAATCCATGCTGGCTATTCCCTATCACCTTACCACCTTCCAAGTGTTTGCAGATGATTTCTTTAATTAACTTGCTCCATTATCTTCCCTGGCACAGAAGTTAAACTAACTGGTCTGTAGTTTCCTGGGTTGTTTTTATTTCCCTTTTTATAGATGGGCACTATATTTGCCCTTTTCCAGTCTTCTGGAATCTCTTCTGTCTCCCATGACTTTCCAAAGATAATAACTAGAGGCTCAGATACCTCCTCTATTAACTCCTTGAGTATTCTAGGATGCATTTCATCAGGCCCTGGTGACTTGCAGGCATCTAACTTTTCTAAGTGATTTTTAACTTGCTCTTTTTTTTATTTTATCTTCTAAACCTACCCCCTTCCCATAAGCATTCTCAACAGCTCCATTGTCTCCAAAAGCTTGAGCATGTGGAATGTGAGGGAAGAAAACCCCATAATAGGATATTATTCCCTCCACTGCCTGCTGCTTGGTTGTATCTGCTGTACATCACCTCCGCTTAGCAACATATGCTGGCAGCAAGAGAACAAAGCCTGCTCTGCAGACTGGCTGCTGTCTGATGCCAAACCCTGATGCGGCAGCCTCAGACAACTCAAAGACATCTCTGTTTTGTCTCTGTTTTCATCGTCTCCCTTGGGGACAGTCATCAAAACAAACAGCTCTCACAGTTCAGATCAAGACATCCCATGTGCTTTCTGCTCCTAATCCACCTTTTAGCAATGGGACACCAAAGTGGCTGCTATACCATGATGGAGTATATATTCTATATGAAATCTGGTATACATGTATACACTGATGCTGGTCACACTTTGCATTAAGGTTCCATTTATAAATGATTAATGGGTGTTATAAGCACATTCCAGATACGAGTAATACATTTCACAAATGGTTATAAGCAAATCAATAGAAGATGCTGTAGATGGTTATAAGTTAACTGTAAACTAACAATAGAGTAACCACTAATAAAACCCCTGGAACCATTTATTAAAACATAAACCTAATAGGTACAGTACGTAGATACAGCATGGAAAAATGCTACAGTGGGAGCTAGGCTGGGACTCAGGAGACCCATATTTAGTCCCCTACTCTGTCACAGACTTCCTTTGTAACCTTGAGCAAATCTCTTAGGTCATATCTACACTAAAATGTTCACTCAACCCAGCTACGTTGCTCTTGGGTGTGAAAAATCCACACTCCTGAGTGATGTAGTTATCCAAACTAAGTTCTGTTGTAGACGGTGCTAGGTTGATGGAAGAATTCTTCTGTCAACCTAAGTACTGCCTCTCGGGAAGGTGGATTAACTGTAGTGATGGAGATGCAGTTAAAAGCAGTCTGTGTCCACAATAGGATGTTTAGCTACATGAGGCAATGAAAGGTTCTGGCAGGGGGGAGGCAGAGGGGAAAGGAACCCACAGGTATCTGAGGAGTTGCAGGAGCCTTTCCCCCTTTTCCTCCCCACTGCCAGAGTCTTTCCCTGCTGCCAGAGTCTCTCCTTGCTGCAGGGAAAGGCTCCAACAGTGGGGAAGCAGAGGGACACTACACTGCTGAAAAATAGCAGATCAGATGTGGGATGCACTGCTTGGGCATGTAGAGAGCTGTGCAGGATACATGCCCTAAGATTCTGATGTGTCTTTACCCTACTTGCCTAAGCAGTGCCTCACCATCTAAACTGCGACTTATACTAGGAAGCTATGCAGTGTAGACATGGCCTTAGATTGATGCACACATGCGTTGTAATAGAGTTCTCATATCTACCTACATACAGTCAGTGAGCCTGACTCTCTGCTGCCATGAACCCTGGATCTTCACTTACAAAGCTGGTGGAACACACGCCTATTCTGAGTTGGCCGCGTTTCACGCCCACTTGGGCCAGCTCTGAGTGAGTCATGCAAGGTGCAAGGCAATGGAGAAAATCAGGCCCTTTTTGTGTATTTGGGGCTTTTTTTATTTTTTGAACTGGCAGCATTTTGGAAAAATGTCTTTCCTAGCTCATGTGTAAACTTAAAGGGTGTTGCTGCTAATACCATTAGTTAAAAGGAACTGTCGAGGAGCTGAGAAAGACCCACTTTACGCTAGAGAGGTGCTGATGTTAATTGCGTGCTGGAGTGGAAGGAGCAGTGTCAGGTGACCTTCCTGCTTGTTTGCGCAATTCTCCAAACCTGTTACATTTCTCCAGAGGTTCCTAATTTTTATGCCCTTCTGTAAGCACCTGAGTGGCTGTCCAAAGCTCATGTTTGAAAAGCTCAGGACTTGGAGAGGGGGCCTGAAATTTGCCCTCTGGCAAGGACCTCCACCTCATTCCCCCTGCAGAGTAGCATAGGCAGCCAACTGTCCAGACAGTTGCCAATGTGGTAGTGGGAGAGGCAGAGGCTCAGCCCAGAGCAGGTGGGAGGCATGGATCCCTGTACATCAGGCTGTGGTGGGAGCAAGGGCCTCACATCACAGCTTTGTCTAAACATTTCCGCCTAACACCTCTAAGCTATGGCTTGCCGTCCACCCTGCTAAAACTCTCATCCAAACTCTCATAGTCTCGCATCTCAGTTACTGCAACATCCTTTTCTCTGGTCTTGCCCCACACATATTCATGCAGAATGTTGCTGCAGGGATCATTCTCTTACCCATCACACTGACCATGTGACCCCTCTCTTTGCATCCCTCCTCTGGCCTCTTCGCTATCACATCAAACATAAGCTACTTGTCTCCGCTTTCAAGACCCTCCATGGGCTATCCCCATGCTACCTATCATCTGTCATTCACTAGTGAAATGTTGGCTCCTGCCTCTGATCAGCCCGCTGCCCACTTGTTAAATATTCATACAAGCACTACCATGCATTCTCCCATGCTGCCCCTCACGCCTGGGAGGAGCTCCCCATACCATAACCACTCACAAAACTACCTCAGTATCTGCCTTCAAATCCCTCCTTTACAGGGGGGCCTACAATAAACTTGATAGTGGTGAGGCTGCCAATATACTGTCAATAGTTGCCTTGTACTCTCCCATCTGTCGGTATCTGTCTGTTTTCTGTCATCTTATACTCAGATTGGAAGCTCTTTGGGGCAGGGGACATCTTTTTGTTCTGTGCTTGTACAGCACCTAGCACAATGAGGTCCTGGTCTGTGACTAGGACTCTTAGCGACTGTCACAATACAAATGATAATCATAAAGAAGTGGAGGTAGCTGGAGGAAGGAGAGACTCAGAGCGGGAGAGGACAGGTGAAAGTTAAAGGAAAGGAGGGAACCAGAGAGAGAGAGAGATGACAAGGAAGACAGGGTGAATCCAAGGACAGAGCCAGAGAGAGGGAAGTATAGGGGCAGCAGTGGGGAGAAATTGATGGATAGAACATTAGAGGGTTGATAGCCAATTAGTTCCTTTTATCATCCATTTTTCATTGCGTTATTTAGTGTTACAGTCATATCATGTGATATTTCATACATAATCATTGTATGCTAAATAGATTTCAGTTGTAAGCTTATAGAAGTATAAGATTGACAAGTGTTTAAGACTGGTGACTGTAGGAGGTAGATAAGTGAGGCATGGCTGTAATGCAAGGCCTACAGGCTGAGTCCTGTAAGATTTTAGCTCAACCATACCAGGCCGTACGCTTTAGAACCCTTGCATGAATGGGTGACCTAGGAATAACCCTATGCCAGTAAGGTTACAAAACTACTGGAAAGGATGTGCCAATAGGCGACGTTATGGAAAAATAGCCCGCAATTTACTGTCCTAGACCACAAAACACCTGATTGTAACATCATGGAAAGTTCTGTTCTGTAGGTTACCATGGACACATGTTGTGTGTGGATGCTAATACGAATTAGGGGAACTAAAGGGAACCTAAGAAAAATGAGGCACCCGACTATCCATAGAGTGTGGAAAAGTAGATAAGGACAATAGAGTTGAAACCCTCAAACATATGCATAAGTTGTTAGGTGTGGTCAGAACAACAATATGAAAAGTTCTCTGGTTGGGTAAAAGTGGGACTCCCCCAGGGAAGATCCATACGAAACCTCATCAGGAGCCACCTTTCTATCAATGATTATCTGTTGAGAGATATATCAGATCCTGGAATATTGTCGGGGATGTGAGTCTGACTACAGTGTTAGTCATTGTATGGGTATTTGTAAGATTTCTTTATGCATTTCTTTATGTATGCAATTACCCATGCATCTTGCAACTTTATTTATTGCTTTAATAAAACCTGTAGTAGAGATAAGACTTTGTACCTGTGATTATGGTTGTGGTCACTATCCTTGATCTTTGTGTGTTCCTGGAGTCTCCAAATTTGAAAAAAGCAACCGAGGTGATTTTCTCTCTGTGGAGCTTGAAACTGTAGCAACAGGAGCAGCACACATTGTGCTTAAACTGAATTTAGTAATTTTGTATTTATGTATTTTTTTAAAAGGCTACATGGGGGAGTCATGGATTTTGTTAGGGGTTTATACAAATGAGCTAATGCATATTTATCAAATATGATACTGGAGTACTGTGTCCAGTTTTGGGCCCCACACTAGAAGAAGGATGTGGAAAAATTGGAAAGAGTCCAGCAGAGGGCAACAAAAATGATTAGGGGGCTGGAGCACATGACATATGAGGAGAGGCTGAGGAAACTGGGATTGTTTAGTCTGCAGAAGAGAAGAATGAGGGGGGATTTGATAGCTGCTTTCAACTACCTGAAAGGGGGTTCGAAAAAGGGTGGATCTAGACTGTTCTCAGTGGTACCAGATGACAGAACAAGGAGTAGTGGTCTCAAGTTGCAGTGGGAGAGGTTTAGGTTGGATATTAGGAAAAACTTTTCACTTGGAGAGTGGTGAAGCACTGGAATGGGTTACGTAAGGAGGTGGTGGAATCTCCTGCCTTAGAGGTTTTTAAGGTCAGGCTTGACAAAGCCCTGGCTGGGATGATTTAGGTGGGGATTGGTCCTGCTTTGAGCCAGGGGTTGGACTAGATGACCATCTGAGGTATCTTCCAACCCTGATATTCCATGAGTCTATGAACATCCATGTATTAAATCATGTGCATAAAATTTCCAGATCCTCAGATTTCACACTCATGGTTCTGACAGATTCTTTATGGAGCTGTGCAATCTATTTGGTGTGAATAATTCTGCCCATTACTTCTTTGCAGATTGATCCTGATTTCTGCCAATGTATTTGTTATTTGTAAGGATTTGCTGAGCAGTTTGGACAAGCCAGTTTCAACCTGTGGGTTGTTCGTGAGCTGTCCACTTCAGCTTTTTACTATTCATGGTGTGTGGCTGGTCATCTAAATCACATAGCATTGTTCTGCTCTCTGGATGTTTTTAAACAAGAAAATAAGGAATACAAAATGATGACCAGTGAGTGATTCAGCTAGTTAGCTAGCTGAGCATTCATACCGTGCTCATCACCATAGTATATGTAAACTTCGTAAAGAATAGTAGAGACTGTAATAGATGCATGAATACCGGTGTTTACACATGAGTATGGGTATTTTTATAAAGAAACAGCCATTCCTTAGACATTCATACAAACAAAAACCCATTCACTCAAATTCTCTGATCGCCAAATAAAATGGGATATGGGCATTGTCAGATCAAGCATCTCCTGTGATTCCACATGAATTTCACAAACACTTTTTGCAGTATTGAATCAGTTCTAATTCTCTGTGGTGCAGCCAAGCATTCAGAGGTATCCCTGTTTCGAACTAGAGTTTGGATTCTTGTGTCTGCTGTTTATTAAATAATCTGTTAAAGGGTCTGGGCCATACAGCTTGTCGCTTACCTCATTAGTACTTCTGGGCATGTGCTACTAAACCAGTAGAGGATGGTTAAGGCTGACTCTGGAATATGATGAAGCTGTAGTGAGGGAGGGAAAAAAGCTGCTAAAATGCCACATAACTATTCCTGGGATTTCTAAAGTGCTGTTGTCACTTATTTTTAAATAGCGCTTGAAAGATTTCTCGGTGGAATTAAATTTCATGTCTCTAAAGGTTGCTTAACCACATGACTTGTGATGATCTCACATTTTAGTGGTTATATGCTTAGAAAGGAGAGATTGGTACAAGAATGCTGGAACAATTTGCATTGTGGGGATGCTGAGAGCCATTGAACCAAACTGTGAACCATGTAGGCGATGGAAACCACTTCAAGAAAAGGGGTGTGGCAGCCTATCATACCTTTAGTCCCAGATTTGGACCTTAGCGTCCAAAATATGGGGGTTAGCATGAAAACCTCCAAGCTTAGTTACCAGCTTGGACCTGGTACTTGCTGCCACCACCCAAAAAATTAGAGTGTTTTGGGGCACTCTGGTCCCCCTGAAAAACCTTCCCTGGGGACCCCAAGACTCAAATCCCTTGAGTCTCACAACAAAGGGAAATAATCCTTTTTCCCTTCCCCCCTCCAGGTGCTCCTGGAGAGATACACAGACACAAGCTCTGTGAATCCAAACAGAGTGACTCCCCCTCTCCGTTCCCAGTCCTGGAAACAAAAGCACTTTCCTCTTCACCCAGAGGGAATGCAAAATCAGGCTAGCAAATCCAACACCCACAGATCTCCCCCTGATTTCTTCCTCCCACCAATTCCCTGGTGAGTACAGACTCAATTTCCCTGAAATTTCCCAGTAAAGAAAACTTCAACAGGTTTTAAAAAGAAAGCTTTATATAAAAAAGAAAGAAAAATACATACAAATGGTCTCTCTGTATTAAGGTGACAAAATACAGGGTTAATTGCTTAAAAGAAATATGAATAAACAGCCTTATTCAAAAAGAATACAAATTAAAGCACTCTAGCACTTATATTCATGCAAATACCAAAGAAAAGAAACCATATGACTTACTATCTGATCTCTTTGTCCTTACACTTAGAAACAGAAGATTAGAAAGCAGAAACTACTTCTCCAAAGCTCAGAGAAAGCAGGCAGACAGAAAACAAAGACCCAGACACAAACTTCCCTCCACCCAGAGTTGAAAAAATCCAGTTTCCTGATTGGTCCTTTGGTCAGGTGCTTCAGGTGAAAGAGACATTAACCCTTAGCTATCTGTTTATGACACAGCCCCTCACCACCTCTAGTTCCAGCACCTATGGATTGGTGCTGCGAGTTTTGGCAGCAATTTGAGATTCTCTTTTAGTTAAGGTGCAAGGACCATATGTTTTTCTTCCTGAAAAATATTTACTGGTCCTGTGGCTGTTTGTACTTTGACTGACAAATATTCTTAGCCCTGGCATGTCACCTTCAAATCTGTTCCACATTATAAAAGGAGTATGGTGTTTGTTAAAATAATGCTATGTAAATATTACAGTGTATTCAAAGATGTTTTTAGTCATTTGTTGTGCTGTTGACTTTTAATTTTTGAAGAACAAAAATGCTTGAAAATTAGATCCATTGAATTACCTTCATGCTTCTTAGTCCTAGCTTTATTCTGAGGCATGATTTCACTAAACAAAATCTCATAAACCACTGACCAGAAATAGGCAAGGTCAGCGAGCCAGGGATCTTAAATTCATAGCTTTGCTTGACACCAAAAACCATGGACTCAACAGGGACCCTGGTTTTATGGCTCATTTCAACAATTTGTAAGTCACTCCACTGCCTACCAAATTTTAGTTGCCAACTTCATTTTAAATGGCCTGCTATAGCATGTGTCAACTCCTTATGCTTAACAATCTGACACGTAATTGCCTACTTCAGCTTAAATGATTTATGCTTAACAATCTGTCCCATCTTCTCTTTAGTTTGGATACTCTGTATCTTCTCCAGACCTGAGGAAGGGCTCTTTCAAGCTCGAACGCCTCTTCCTTCACCAGCAGAAATTGGTCCAATAAAAGATATTACCTCATCCACCTAGTCTGTCTCATAATCAGCTTCAGCAACACTGCAAATGAATAGAAATAGGGATTTAGGGTCGGATCCTCAGCTGATGTATATCAGTTGACTTCCTTGCTGATTTTGATCTTTCTTAAACGAGGTTTACACTCCAGAGACTCCAGAGGAATTTCTCCTGATTTACACCAGCGTAACTGAGATCAGAATCACAGCATGATGCTTTAAACCATCATGAAGGCTGGGATTCAAATGTATGAAGCATTAGTTTTTAGTATACCACTAGTTCTTGACAATTGGCCCCTAAAATCAGGTTAAAATTAATGCCATGGGAACATGATTTTCCCCTTTAGGATCGCACGTTTTTAAGATCTTGTATTTCACAACTTACAACGCCAGGGATGGAAACAAATGTTGCATAAGAAACAGCAACTAAAAAGTTATGAACATAACTTTAAGGATATCTAACAATCTTTCGCTATTGTTATCCTGTCCCTTCATAACCACCCCCTTCTTTTGCTTTTTTGAAGTCCCTCAATGTAGACTCTAATTTACACTGTGTAAACTCTTTGGGACAAGGAACCATTATTTTATGTGTAGGGAGAGTGCCTATGAAACTGTATAAATAATAATATAATTGAAAGGCCTGGAATAAAGGTTCCATAAGTATACAACAATTACTTCTGGACATGGCACTTCTAGAGACAGTAAACACTAAATCTATTCCTATTCCTCAGAGTAGCTCTGTTTTCTGATCCAGAGCTTAATGTATCGAGTCCTGAGCTGTATACCTCTTAAATGTTTTGTCCATGGTATAAAAAAGCTAGTGTTGTTGGAGCCAAGAATTTTAGTTCCGATCCCAGTAGCAGCTGATTCTTCAGTGACTGAAAAGGCATGTTTTTAGATTAAGCAGATATTGACTGGGGACGGGCCAAGAGGGTGACAGGCCTCCATATAAAATTTATCTCAGCTTGGTGACTAACCAAGAATTAGCTCTCCAAAGTGAGGGATGCAATAGTCCTATTGTCTCTCCTCAGAAGTAAAACAACCTAAACAAACCAAGCTCACGATTGGAGTTGGTCAGTAATTTTTCAACTAAATGGTTGTTTGACTTTATTTTTTTTTTTTTTTTTGGTGCCAGAAAATGGCGATTTGTCAAAACTGAATCTTTTCATGGGAACATAAAAGTGTAGATGAAACTTTCTGGGGAAAGATTTCTCAGATCCAAGATGGAATTTCTGGTCAGAGTGTGAGAGACAGAGAGACCCCTTAGCCTGCAGATTTGGGCTCACTCCTAGGATGTGGGGGAGACAGATTCAAGTCCATGCTTTTGGATCATGTACCTGAGTTTCTCACCTTCCTGATGAATGCCCTGATCACCAGACAAGTTGCATCATAGCAGCCTTCAACTACCTGAAGGGGGGTTCCGAAGAGAATGGAGCTCAGCTGTTCTCAGTGGTGGCAGATGACAGAACAAGGAGCAATGGTCTCACGTTGCAGTGCAGGAGTTCTAGGTTGGATATTAGGAAAAAAATATTTCACTAGGAGGATGGTGAAGCACTGGAATGGGTTACCTAGGGAGGTGGTGGAATCTCCATCCTTAGAGGTTTTGAAGGCCTGGCTTGACAAATTCCTGGCTGGGATGATTTTAGTTGGGGCTGGTCCTGTTTTGAGCAGGGGGTCGGACTAGATGACCTCCCAAGGACTTCTTCAACCCATATCTTCTATGATTCTATTCTGGGATCTGTTGCATTTAATTTATATGGAATAAATGGTCCAAAGAGTCAAAGGTATTAACATGACCCTGTTACTGTCCAATTTTAAACAGTGTTAAACAAGGTTCAGAGATTTGTATAAAGAGGCTTCAGCCTGCTTAGTACCATGGCAAACACACCATTAAAAAGTCCTTTTTAATGTTTTATTAGAGATACAGGAAAAAGGAAGAGAGAAAAAGAGTTAAAGCATTTGAAACAAAGTATTAATTAAGACTTTCATTTTAACAACCTCTCTTGTTCCCTTTTTCTCTAGCTGTTGAGAATCTTTAGAAGAGGGGTAACTTTTATTTGACAGTGCTTTGGATAGCATTAAAGATGGTGATAACTGTTCTTTGTGAGGAAAAGAGAAAAAGTTAGTTGAAATGGGCAGGAGTTGTTATTACTGTTGTGGTTAATGTCTGATCCCATTGCCTAGAAGATAAAGTAAGACAACACACACACAAGAGATCAGCAACAATAGCTTTTGTCTCTGGTGTTGGCTTTCACGTCCAATCACAATGGTGGAAAAAGACAGACAAGGCACACAATCTCCCTAGCCATTCCAAGACCTGGCAAAATTGCAGCAGCGTCGGGATCTTAAAGGGCATTGCTTTTATCTACTTTTCTGTTCCCAGGCTTACAACAGTATTGCAGGATATGCAGTCTGGGCTAACTGAGCAAGACTCTTATTAAGCAGAAGTCAGAAGAAGAGGGACAGGAAAGAGGAGATAAAATGGGGAAGGAAAATAACACACAAGGTGTGATATTCTCACTCTCAGTTGGTATTTGGGATTTAGCTAGGGATTGGTGGAGCTACTGGTGTTATCTGGTTTCTTCTTTCTGGCCCAGTCTGGTCAGGACCTCTCTCAAAATTAGGATGAAGAAAGCACAATGGTGTCAGGCTGCATGCAGGGATCTCAGGAGGCTGTTGGGGTGGCAGCCATGATGGTGAAGCTTGCTTTTTCCCCTTCTCATCTTCTAGTCAGCCACTGTTCACATACGTTCGTCCTTGATTTTCCCTCAAAATTCTTTTAAGGATCCCAAAAGAGAGTGGTGGGTGGAATAGCTCATCCTCTCATAATTTTGTCCACCACTCAAGTCTAGTTTCTGACATACCTATTTTGGTTCACTGATTTTCAGTCCCACCCTGCTCTTGTTCACAAGACACAACCTTAACATGGTCCTTAAGTTATATCAGGAGGCCTTTGTTTTGGACCAACCCAGTCTCTCTCTCTTTTGCACTTCTTCTCGTCTACATTTATGGTTATAGTGGCAAACTGTCCTGCAGTGGCTCAAAAGCGTGAGTACCAACCTTAGGGCAGACTGTTAAGAAGCCGGGAACAAACCCCAAATGGGCTGTGAGTTCTATACTTAGATTTCAGCAGCCATGTATCTAGTGTAAACTCCTCAGGCATTATAACAGCCTAACATGGAACCATAGACAGGCCCCTTGGGTACTCTGGTCTATCTTGCTGCCCAGGCAAGCTTGCCTTGTGATACATCATCCCTTACATCAAAAGAAACCCCAACAACAATATCGAGGTTACTCCCAATCCCAAAGGACCGGTCACATATCCCAGATCAATGGCACTTTAGATCTTTTACCAAAGACAACACGTAGCCAATTGTGGTCATGAGGGACTCACTCCTGCAGTGCCTCCTTCTGGCTGTCTTGGGGAATTGGCTCATCCAGCCTCTAGAGCACCCACTGCAGGGCAGTGTCCCGCTGCTGCTGGCCCCCCATGTCCCTCCCAGGACTCCAGTGCTCCTTTAACTGGGTGCTGCCCCCTGAGAGTATCCCCCCGCAGTCTGTCTCTCTCCTTCCCAGGGAACCTCACCCACTATCCCCATCTCACCTACTGCCAGTCATTGTCTAGCCCCCACAGCCTGGGGCAGACTGCAGTATCAGCCTACTCATCACCAGACATGGGTTTGGACCTGCTGCCTTTGCCTACCCCTGGGCTGCCCTCTGCAACCCCCAGTACCCATTGGCCTTCTGCTAGGCCACAGCCTGGGGTTTTCCAGGCTGGAGCCTCCCCAGCTCCTCTGCCTTTCCCCAGCCCTGTTCCACTCAGGTCCCTGCAGCCAGGTCCATCTCCCTCTACAGTTAGAGAGAGTCTGTCAAGCTCCTGGCTCCCAGCCTCTTATATAGGGCCAGCTGTGGCCTGATTGGGGCATCGTCCAGCTGCAGCTGCTTCCCCAATCAGCTTAGTAGCTGCTTTCCCCTGCAACAGCCCTCTCCAGGTCTGTCTTATACCCTCAGGGCAGGAGTGGGAGACCTCCCCGCTACACCAGTCCTATAATAAACTAACTAAAGATTTATTAACTAAGAAAAAGAAATGCAAGTTATTTACAAGGTTTGAGCAGATAAATATAAACACACTTATGAGTTACAGTCTTAGGTTTCAAAGAGTGACAGAAGCTGCTGTAATATGCAATCGCGATATGTGTTTTAGGGCTAAACAGCTGGGGATCCCTTGCTTGTGCTTAGAAATCTTGCCCTCCCAAAGTCCAACCAGAATAGAGATCTAGTTTCTTCTTGTTAGGGATTTTTTTCCCTGTCCCCTCAGAGTTCAAGAAGATGAGATAAATTCACATGCGTGTCTCCAATTAGTGGGTGAGGGGCATAGGAGGAGTGTAGTTGACAAAGTCTTTGTTCTTTGATGTGTCACAATGGTTTATTTGGTTTCATTGGGCCTTCTTGGTGGGCAGGACCAAAACCTTCTGTAGGAAGCCAGTATTTTACATTAGTTAAGTCTTCTTTCCTGATTGATGATTTACACAATTTCAGAGGATTATAATGCAAACACTTAATATCACTTTATAGCATGGGGTACAGATGTTATACGTGTGATTAATACATGCAGCACCCTACCAGCATTTCAGAAAGTCTAAATGCTTTTTTATAACTCTGATACCTACCTTAACAACTCTAACACAAAGGTGAGCCAGCCTGGTCTCCAGATATGTGTTTCAGTGTTCAGTTGAGACCTAAGGGCCTTGCCATGAGCGGGCACCTGGTCTGCTAATGTCACATATGGATTTTTGTGACACTTTATAAACTTGTATCCACTTTCCCACAGTCAGGTTCACACGTGGGGCTACCGGGCCCCAATTATCATGATAGGTCTCTCTCTGGTTTTTGATTGAAAATCTTCAGAAGGTCTCTGTTTTGTCCCTGTGTGGAATGGAAATGTTTTTGGCATTTCTGAAGTTTCATTTCCCATCCAGCTCTACTCACAATCAGAGACCTTTTGCATTTTCCTTCCTGACTCTATTCTTTTTAGCTGGCTCTAGAAGAATTACAGATCGTATCAGATACACTGACATGCTCAGTGTATCTGACACTTCACTTCAATTCCCATGACTTCCTGAAGGTGCATGGTGAGTAGAAGAGCTCCCAGCAAAACCACAAATTAAACCAAATTCACAGAGGTCAGTGTAACCCTCAATAGGATCCAGAACTTTGAAGCAGAGGAACTGCAAATGTTGAAATTGGCTCTGTCATGCACTTGGCTCCTGGATCTTGCTAGTGCTCTCTGAATGCCTTGATGTAAGTAGCTAGACATCCATTACCCTCTCTGACAGTTGCTCCTCCTTATGCTGGATCTGAATGTGTCCCATTTACTCTATTGCTGGAGAATACAGAGGAGGAAAATCAAAGTGTATCAATGAGCAGAGCCAAATCTGCATTTGAATCACAGAAGTATTTTGTCATTTGATGCCCATTTTGCTCCACTCATCCAACAAATTGTGTAATTAGCTGAGATCTATGGCTACAAGAGAGTTAAATGTGGCACTAAAGTTACAATGTGGAAATTTATCAGGGTTATGTTTAGCTAGAAACCTTGGAACCAGAGAGAGAATCACAACCGCTGCCTCTGACCTCAAAAATAAGCGTGATATGTGTGTTATGTTCTGAAGAGAGTAGAAACGTTTTGCCCTAATATCCTTTGAATTGAGTTTGCTAAGGCATTAAATGGAAAATGTAATTATGAGGATAAATTAGGAGGGAGTATTGAGGCTTTTCAGATTGAACTTAAGGCCAGGAAAGATGCTAGATTGGTAAAACTGAAACGTAGAGCTATGCAAAAGCTTTTGGCTGTCAATACTTTGTTGTTGTTGAAAACTGCAGATTTGGCAATAGTGAAATGGTTCGTAAATTTCTGTCAGTTTTGCTGAATTGTTCATTTAAAAAAATGTTATGTTTTAACATTTTCTAAGAACATAAGAATGGCCATATTGTGTCAGACCAAAGGTCCATCTGGCCTAGTATCCTGTCTTCCAACAGTGGCCAATGCCAGGTGCCCCAGAGGGAATGAATAGAACAGAGAATCATCAAGTGATCCATCCCCATCACCCATTCCCAGCTTCTGGCAAACAGAAACGTTTTTTTTTTGTTTGAAACAACTTTTAATTTCAATTGTTCCTTTAGTTTTATTTTAAACGTTCAAAAATATTTAAAAATGTTCAAAATTTAAAAAAAAAAATTTTCATTTTGTCAAATGAAACTTCTTTCGATTAGCCAACATTTTTTTAAAAATGTTTGATTCAGTCCAACTCAAAATGATTTTATTGATTGATCTTTTTCTTTTTCAAAATTGCCAATGAACAGAAAAATCCATTATTCACACAGCTCTAGGAACAAGCAAGTCCCTCTAGCCTTTAGAGGTACCAGCAGTGCCTCACAAATGTGCCTCAACCTTCATTTAGCTGGACTGCATCCAAGGTTGAGAGAGCAATAGTTCCGTTCCTGGCATGGCTCATTGGTCTTTGGTCTAGCGTTCCAGCAAGGGAGCTGATTAGAAGGAAGCTGTCCTTAGATTTAGGCATGACTCATAGATGGAATCCCAAGACAGAAATAGGATGAACAGCCGAGTTTGTCAGCCAGCTGTGTATTATTTACCTAGGCTTGCAATTTATTTTCGCTTAGCTAAACATAGATGCTTATAACATAAACTCATTTATTTAATAGAAAATCAGAGGGCAAAGTTTCTAGAAAGTTGGTTAGCACAGAGCAAAACTTTTTAAAAGGCTTTTAAAATTAATTTTAATGGGTGAGAGAAGCTGGTTGAGCTTTCAGAATCAGCCAAGCGCCAACATAAAAGCTAATTCGTCCAGGGCTCATGCAAATGTTGACTGTTCACTGGAGTTTAAAATCTCTGGAGAATTATCTGCTATAGCTCTATAGCAGCCTAACATTCCTGTCAGAACAGATTTGCAAATGCTACAAGAGTCATGATGACCCCTAAACCTAGCCAGAAACCAAAGCCGAAACATTGCACTCTGAGTCAAGTATCAGAGGGGTAGCCGTGTTAGTCTGGATCTGTAAAAGCAGCAAAGAATCCTGTGGCACCTTATAGACTAACAGACGTTTTGGAGCATGAGCTTTCGTGGGTGAATACCCACTTCGTCAGGTGCATGTATTCACCCACGAAAGCTCATGCTCCAAAATGTCTGTTAGTCTATAAGGTGCCACAGGATTCTTTGCTACTCTGGGTCAAGTTATTCTCTTTAGTGGCTTCTTGTCTAAAACCTAGTTCATTGATTAACCTCCTCTCCCCGGCTTGGTAAAATTTCTCAGATGTACCTTTCACTTAGACTTACTAGACCAGTTGAGGTATGTGAAGCAAAATACCAGCTGTTTATTGAGGGCCTGATCTGAAGCTTCTTCAAGTGAATGGAAAGATTCTCGCCGGTTTCAATGCGCCTAAAGGAAGAATTGATTGGAGGACTGATTGGCTTGATGAACTTGAAATGGGATACACAGCCTTTCACATCTAGGCTTCTGTAGAAAGCCAGCCTGGCTCAAGAGTGACTGAACAATGTTACTATCTGATGTCAGCTCAGTGGCTTATGTGAATTTAGTTGGTGATCTTGTTTGGCAGGTGTCCACCTCAAAAGCACCGTCACAACTGGCACTAAATAGTGGCACCCTTGTCAAAGCAGAGAGGCTCAGGCCTGAATGAGCCATGGAGATGAATAGTAATTTCCCTCTTTCCCCAGAAGTGGTCAGCTTGGATGAAGGGGGAGGCACATGTGTAGGGTTGGTGTGGGGATGATAGCATGCAGTGGCACTGTACCTGTTCTGTGAATGAACAGATTACTTTAATCTCTGGGTGCCTGAGCCAGATCCAGTGAAGTAAGCAAAAAGACTGTCATTCACTTTGGGCTTTGGAGAAGGCCCCAGAGAAAGTTTAGAAGTACTGCAAAATGTCCTCTTCTGCAGCATTTCAGAGAGGCTTTGTGCAAGTCATTTTCTGGCTGTGGAAGTCTCTTGAGGGATGTGATGGACACAGCTTTTGTTTGGGCCAGTTAAAACCTGACTGGACAAACCACTGGGAAATTGACAGGACTATAAAGTAGATGATTTTTCCAGCTCTAACTTCTACAAGCCTGTGCTTACTGCTTCCGGTCCTTACTCCAACAAGGTGGCCAAGGATGTGGAATTTAAAAAGAAAGTTACAAAAATGCATACCAAAATTTTACGTAGCTGCACGGAGATTGGGGTTGGACTTGAATCCTGCATGGAGGTTAAGGAAGATTTTTATTTATCAGCAATGTATTGTCCTTAGCCTAACAAGAAGAGATGTAGTTCATAGCTATAAAACAGAAGGATATGAATATAACATAGCGGTCTTGTATCAAATACAATAGTGTAGGACTCAGAAGGTCTCAGATCAGTTCCTGGCTCTGCCATGGACTCACTGTGTGACGCTGGGGAAACCATTTAGTCTTTTTGTGACTCAGCTCCCCGTCCGCAAAATAGAAGTAACAACACTTGCCTGACTCACAGCAGTGTTTTAAAACTACATTATTTAATAAATGTGAGGTGATCAAATACCATGGCAATGGATACTGTATAAACACACAGGCAGACAGATATAATTATCTCTGTAATTTTTCTGTAAGCACCAAAATGTGATGCTGTTTCTTTTTAATTATATTTGCTAATTAGCAGTAAAACTGTTCACCATTTTTCTGCTTTTAAATTTGAACAAATGATAACATCATACATTTATAAAAAGTTGGAGGAAATGGAAAAGACAACCCTGTTATTACTTTGATGAATTAGGCACAAATACTGTATTATCATTAGAACTGTTTGAATGCTAGGAAGAAAATACTCATCACATAAATTATTCAGTGAAAAAACAGCAACGTTTGCGGATTGACAAATTTCTCCATTAGTATTTAGCTAGCTCTAATTATTACAATGACAGTGCAGTGGATGAGGATGACAAATATCTCAGTAAGAAGATTAAACAGTTATATGAAAAAAATATCTTCAACACTTGCACTAGCTATGGCAAAATTACAAAGGTGATTTATTGTCAGGTTTCAGGGCATAAACGGACCACTAGCTGGGGTCAGGCAGAACTTCCTTCACTCTGTTACGAGCACAGTGAGGTTTTGATGACACATCTCTGCAAGGCATCTAGAATTGCACAGTATATCAGCGTAGGTGGACCGTAGCTCTCTGCTAGATGGTAGTTCCTATTTTCCTGCAGGATAGAGCATTGTCACAGAAGAAGTGTTCTCCTGCTGCTAAAGACGGGGAAATAAAAATAAAAATCCAGCACTGCATCATATTCATCTAAATGGTTCTGACTGTGTTTCTGTGCAGACTTTGGTTTTGTTCACAGCAAATGTATTCCTTTCACAGGTTTATTCCGCTGCATGGGATTTTACTGTGCTCCCCTGAGAGAAGAAAAGAATGATTTTAGCATTCCATTAATCTACAACATCTGGGCTTAATCAGCTTTTGTAGAAGAGTGGCTAGTGGTCAGAGTGACATGCTAGGAGCCAAGACTCCAGATTTCTGTTCCTTGCTTTACTACTGACTGTGTCCCCTTTGGACAGTCACTTAATTTTGTACCTCAGTTTACCCATTTGTAAGATGAGGGCAGCAGCAGGGAAGTAACACCAGTTTGCCTCATACCTACAGCCTATCTACTGCAGAAGTAGTGTGAGGCTTAAGTAATGCATATTTGTAAAATGCTTTGAGCTCTTCAGTCTATACACTCAATACAATCATTATTGTTATGATCCAAGTTGAATCTGACAGCAAACTGCCCCGTATAGCAGGGATGGCACAGTATTGTATGTCTTCAGTCCCACTCTCTCCCCCACTACACACACACATCCGGTGAAAAAGGACCTCTTCCCCCATACAGCCTTTATAAACTCTGCATAATTGACTCTCAGACTCTTATTCAAATCCCATTTTCAGACCCAGCCCTTCCCTCTGGCCTATGACTCACCTAACCCTCTCTGTAATGAATCAATCAAATCCTGTTTGCTCAACTTCCTGCTTTTCCAGTGTCCATTCGCTCCCCCTGAAATGTTTAGTGTACTATTTCCACAAGTGCCTTATCACATCTGCTGTGTGTACCCATGGAGCTTATTGCCACCTTAAACTGACACACTTTAATTACAGGTTCTGACTGATGGGCTGGTTTTTGTTTTTGTTTTTTGTATCGTCGCAGGCTGTTATACAGAAATATATTGCACCAAATTATACTACTGCATTAAACTTGAAGCTGCAGGTCTGCTGAATCAGTGATATCCTGAACACAAACAAGCCTAATTCTGCACTGATTCACAACCTGCACAACCCTATTTAAGTGGATGGGGTTGTGTGAGGTGAAATAATGTCTGAGCGGCAGATCCTCAGCTGGTGCAAATTGTCATCACTCCATTGAGGTCAGTGGAGTTAGCACGATTTGCACCAGCTGAGGATCTGCCAGAGGATTTGGCTCTGTCACTGTCTGCGTACAAACACACAGATATGTATACACACATCTTTAGGCTCAGATACATCCAGGTTAGTCAATAAACATTTGGACACTTCCCTCTGCGTAATAGGATGCTCACATGGCTCATAGCTAGGGCCCTACCAAATTCACGGTCTGTTTTGTTCAATTTCAGGGTCATAGGATTTTAAAAATCATAAATTTCATGATTTCAGCTATTTAAATCTGAACTTCATGGTGTTGTAATTGTCGGGGTCCTGACTTGAAAAAGAGTTGGGGGACGGTCACAAGGTTATGGAGGGAGGGAAGGCATGGTACTGCTACCTTTACTTCTACACTGTTGCTGGTGGGGTGATGCCTTCAGAGCTAGGTGCCTAGCTAACCAGTGTCGCTCTCCAGCCGCCCAGCTCTGAAAGCAGTATAGAAGTAAGGGTGGCAATACTGCGACCCCTAAAAATAACCTTGTGATCCCCCCCCCCCGCAACTCTCTTTTGGGTCAGCACCCCCAATTTGATAAATGCTGGTCTCCCACATGAAATACTCTACAGATTTCATGTGGGGTGGGGGAGACCAGATGTCACAGTCTGTGATGCGTTTTTCATGGCCGTGAATTTGGTAGGGCCCTACTCATAGCTTCTGCAGTGGCTCCTGTATCACCACTCCTCCCACTCACCATATAGGATCTGCTGGCAGATGAAGTGGGCATGGCACAGTGCTCCCTTAAGCACACGTTATCCTCTCTGCTGTTTGAGCTCCTGCAGCTGTTGATAGCTGCTGTGAATTATAACGGCCTACAGGTTGTTCTAATTAACACTAGGGATCGGACTTGATAGCCCCAAGATCTTAAAACTACCTTTGTCCAACCCCCAGATTCCATGGAGCATTGCTCCGTTGAGGATCTCTGCATGAATCCTCACACTAAAGATGCTTACATACCACAGCCTGTCTGTTTGTCTATGGTCTCACATGGTGCCTATCACTATGGTATCTGGATGGTAAGAAGAGTCGTAGAAATACTTTAAACACATTCTAAATAGATACATTTATGTAATTGGGTGTATGTTGCATACAGTGTCTACATGCCTGTTGAACTATTACATCAAAAGTTGCACTGATAGTGAAACACCCACACATTTTTGTCAAAAAGCAAAGAAGCATTTTCTGTTCTTGCTTTGGAGACTGCAGTGCATCTCCTTAGTGCAAAATTAATATGGAAATGGAGGAGACATTTTATTGTTATTAGGGTTTATAAGACTCCGGTTAGGCACATTCAATATATTTAATCTGATTACATCGTCAGCAACAGCATCAAAAGCCCCAAGCAGATGCTAATTTCCCAGTTGTGCATGCAAATGTGATCAAAAGAACCAAATGTGGATGGAGTATAAAATTTTTGTGCATGCTCCCCCCCCACACACACACAAAACCAGCAACACTATGGGAAGCAAATCAGATAAATGTGCATGAAAAGAGCTAGCAAGCTGCCTAACCAGTAAAGTGTCAAGCGAAGGAAAGTTCCAGTTTGTGAAGGTTTTTTATTTTTTAAAAAAAATTTGGCTTCATTCTGGATCAGAGCGGAAACCAGCAATTTTGAAATTTTCCATTAATGAAAATTCTGAAAACAAAACATTGTTTTGGGTAATTGGAAATGCTTCATTTTGACAAAATTGTTTCAATTTTACTTTTAAAAATGTATATGATAGTATATTGTACCAAATTAAAAAAACCAAAACCAAAATGAAAAGTCACTTCAAAATGAAAAAGTGAAATGTCATTCCAACAAAGTTGAAATGGGTCAGTGCCCTATTGTTGGAACTTTTTTCAACTTTTGAAAATAAATTCCAGCAAAATCTACTCAATGTTATGCAGCGTTTCAATTTCATATTCAGATGTAATATAGTTCTGTCAAAGTTTCTCTGACAAACGTTATCATCTACCATTTGTATGGACTTTTAACATAAGAACAGGGGGGCCTGGGAGAGACTGTGTCCAAGCTGTGGAGAGACTACAAAGGCCCCAGGCAGGAAGGCCTGGGAAAAGGAAGAGAAAGAAACCTTATATTCCATGGACTTCAGAATGGACATTGTTTGGGGTAGTTGAGTTTTATTTGCATTGACTTTTATATTAATAAATGTAGTTGCCAATGAAGAGTATTTCTGACCATGTAAAAGCCTGAAGGGAAGTTGTATTTGAACAGTCCACGAGGGGAAACTGAGGCAGGCTGCCTGAAACATGATCCTAGGCCATGAGGGCGCACATACCCAACATCATATACAAGAAAAAAACAACTTGACTCAATGTACTCAGCCAGCAAAATGGACTGAAAATCAACCACAATAAGACGGTGTGACAGACCCAGGCCAGTGGGGTGCAAGAGTCTGGTAGAGGGCAAATATACTGGTCACTGGGTGAGTAGTTTTCTGTTCCCTGAGTGACCAGAGCAGGGGCTGCACTAGAGTAATCAGGAACTTGCTAGAACCAATTAAGGCAGACAGGCTGATTAGAACACCTGCAGCCAGTCAAGGCAGGCTAATCAGGGCACCTGGGTTTTAAAAGGAGCTCTCTCCAGTCAGATGGGGAGGAGCCAGAGGAGAGGAAGTGCAGTGTGAGGAGCTGGGAACAAGAGACACAAGGAGCTGAGACTGAGAGGGTGTACTGCTGGAGGACTAAGGAGTACAAGCATTATCAGACACCAGGAGGAAGGTCCTGTGGTGAGGATAAAGAAGATGTTTGAAGGAGGCCTTGGGGAAGTAACCCAGGGAGGTGTAGCTGTCACACAGCTGTTACAGGAGGCACTATAGACAGCTGCAAATCCATAGGGCCCTGGGCTGGAACCTGGATTACAGGGCGGGCCCAGGTTCCCCCCAAACCTCCCAACTCCTGATCAGACACAGGAGGAGTTGATCCAGACTGTGAGGGAGATCACTGAGGTGAGCAAATCTGCCAATAAGCGCAGGACCCACCAAGGTAGAGGAGGAACTTTGTCACAACGGATATCATGACCTTTAATATTGCCTCCCCATCACCAGTACGGATAGAGGATCATGTTCTCACCAATGTAGAAACATTCAGATGCTTGGGCGGCACCATCAGCCAGAACAATGGAACAAGCCAGGACACCCAGAACAAAATCAGTAAAGCCAGGAACACCTTCAGGAGCTTAAATACAGTCTGGAAATCATCAAATACAACACCAAAATTAGTGTGCAGTAGGGTCCAGGAACACTGATTTCTCTGTGTCTTGTGTGCTTGCTGGGGGCCAGCCAGTTAGTGACAGGTGTGTGAATACAGGCTGTGTTTTAAATCACTGAAGCAGTGTTCTGTGTGTTGCAAACAACACTGCTTCTTTAAAATGTTGCGTTTTGGCTTCACAGAGATGATGCTGGGAGCCCAGCCTCCCTCTTTGTTACTGCCAGCTGAAAGGCTGCACAGAATTAGAAAGTGGCCACGAAGAATTAAGGAGGACTTTGTGTGACATTATGATGCACTCTGTGGCTGAAAAACAGAAATTGAAGGAGGGGCGGGACAGCAAGAAGAGGGACCAAGAGGAGAACGCGGCATGCCAGAATGAAGCTACGGCGCGGCTCGTAAACATTATGGAGCGTCAAGCGGACATGCTGCAACCGATACTGGCACTGCAAAGCGAGCAGCTCCGTGCCCGACCTTCCCTGCAGCTGTTGTTGCAAAACTCTTTCCCATGTTCTCCCCAAACACCGCCAACGCACTCTTATCAACCTCCTGGCTCCAGTCTGTACCTGTGGCATTCCACTCCTGCTCCGTCACAGTCTAGCACGGCAGACTCCCATTACCCACTGTACTTAACATCCATCCCTCTGCAGTTTGGCCGCACTGAAATACAGTACCCACTGCACTGTACTCCAAAGGAGAAGGTTGGATATGATCCCTGGACATACACAAATTTTTAGCCGTGCTGGGACCCCGCCTCCTCCTGGGACCTTCCCTTCCACCACCACCCCTGAGTGCTGATGTGTTTTTTTTGTTTGACTCTCCTCTCCGGTTGTTGATCTTTAATAAAATAATTGTGTTGGTTTGAAAGCAATCTTTATTCTATTATTTGAAAGCAAACAGAGGCCAGCAAAGCAACAGACAATTATCTTAAACTTTCGTATTGCATCGTGTGCACCAATCACAATGACCTCCTAGCATTACAAGCACTGCACTCCCAAGCATAGCAACAAATATTGGTGGCTTTCAGCTTCAAATTGCTTCCTCAAGGCATCCTTGATCCTTATGGCCCTGTGCTGTGCCCCTCTAATAGCCCTGGTCTCTGGCTGTTCAAATTTAGCCTCCAGGTGCTGAGCCTCAGCAGTCCAGCCCTGAGTGAAGCTTTCACTCTTCCCTTCACAAATATTATGGAGCATACAGCACGTGGCTGTAAGCATAGGAATATTGTCATCAGCCAGGTCCAGCTTCCCGTATAGGCAGCACCAGTGGGCCTTTAACCATCCAAAAGCACACTCAGTCATTCTGCACTTGTTCAGCCTGTTGTTGAACCACTCCTTGCTCCTGTCAAGTTACCCTGTGTATGGCTTCATAAGCCACGTCATTAAAGGGTAGGTTGGGTCTCCCAGGATTACAATCGGCATTTCGACGTCTCCTACGGTGATCTTCTTATCTGGGAAAAAAGTCCCTGCTTGCAGGTTCCTGAACAGGCCAGTGTTCTGACAGATGCATTCATTATGCACCTTTCCGGACCATCCTTCATTAATGTCTGTGAAACACCCATAGTGATCCACAAACACCTGGAGAACCATTGAGAAATATCCCTTCTGATTAATGTACTCTGTGGCTAGTTGGTTTGGTGCCAGAATTGGAATATGTGTGTCATCTTTCGCCCCTCTGCAATTAGAGAAGCCTATTTGTGCAAAGCCATGCACAAGGTCACGCACATTGCCCAGAGTCATGGTCTTTTGGAGCAGGATGTGGTTAATGGTCCTGTACACTTCCATCAACACGAGTCCAACGGTTGACTTTTCCACTCTGAACTGGTTAGTGAACGATTGGTAGCAGTCTGGAGTAGACAGCTTCCACAGTGCAATCGCCACTCACTTCTCCAGGGGCAATTCTCATATTCTTGTGCCACAGGGCTAGGACAAGTTCATCACACAGTCCCGTGAATGTGGCTTTCCTCATCCGAAAGTTCTGCAGCCGCCGCTCATCATCCCAGACATGCACGACGATGTGATCCCACCACTCAGTGCTTGTTTCTCAAGTCCAAAAGCGGTGTTCCACTGTGGTCAGCACCTCCGTGAATGCCACAAGCAATCTCATGTCATAGCTAGTACCGTGCACATGACTTATGAGGAGAGACTGAGGGAACTGGGATTGTTTAGTCTGCAGAAGAGAAAAATGAAGGGGGATTTGATAGCTGCTTTCAACTACCTGAAAGGGGGTTCCAAAGAGGATGGATCTAGACTGTTCTCAGTGGTACCAGATGACAGAACAAGGAGTAATGGTCTCAAGTTGCAGTGGGGGAGGTTTAGGTTGGATATTAGGAAAAACTGTTTCACTAGGAGGGTGGTGAAGCACTGGAATGGGTTACCTAGGGATGTGGTGGAATCTCCTTCCTTAGAGGTTTTTAAGGTCAGGCTTGACAGAGCCCTGGCTGGGATGATTTAGTTGGGGATTGGTCCTGCTTTGAGCTGGGGGTTGAACTAGATGACCTCCTGAGGTCCCTTCCAACCCTGAGATTCTATGATTCTGTGAGATCAATGTCAAACTCCTCTTGCCTTTGTAGTTTAAGGAATAAGTCCACTGCCACTCATGACGTGTTAGGCGTTGGCTCCTGAATCCTGGCTCTGACCATTGGCTTTGTTTCTGCACCCACCCCATCTGGATCTAGCTCTAACTAGTAGGCTGGACTCTTGCTCCAACCATTAGGCAAGACTGCCCATGAACTGTTCACTTACACAAGGTCAAATGGTAGAACCAAGCTAAACCAGTGTCTGAGCAAAGAATTCATAGCAGAGCACTCTAGCAAGGTCTCAGATATCTAAGATTTAATTACTCTTACTAAATATAGTGCAATACATTTGCTGGTACACTAGATATTATACATAATTGAAACTAAACTACACTCTCCGAAATAGCACAGTACGTTATATGGTATTGTCATAAACAGTTAGTTAAGGGTTAATGTCTCTTTCACCTGTAAAGGGTTAACAAACTGTGAACCTGCAACACCTGACCAGAGGACCAATCAGGAGACAAGATACTTTCAAATCTCAGTGGAGGGAAGCCTTTGTTTGTTTTTTTGGGTGTTTTTTTTTTGTTCTGTCTGGGTCCTGAAAGGGACTAGACGTGCAACCAGGTTTCTTGCCAATCTCCCTGCTAAAGTCTCTTATATATTCAAAATAGTGAGTATTAAGTAGAAAAGGCGGTAATAGTCTTTTGATTGTTTTCTGTATTTGCAAATGTGTATTTTGCTGGACGGATTTTAATTGGTATTTGTGCTGGGGGGAGACTTCTTTTTAATGTTTATGAGCTGAAAGATCCTGTAATATTTCATCTTGATTTTACAGAGATTTCTTACTTTTTTTTCTTTCTTTTATTAAAAGCTTTTCTTTTTAAGAGACCTGAGTAATTTTTTTCCCTTGTTGAGGCTCAAGGGCATTGAGTCTGTACTCACCAGGGAATTGGTGGGAGAAAGGAAGGAGGAGTGGGGGAGGAAAGGTGAATTTTCTCTGTGTTTTAGATTCACGGAGCTTAAATCTGTCTATCTCTCCAGGACAGCCCAGGGAGGGAAAGCCTGGGAGGGGGAGAGAAGGGGGAGAAAAAACCTGATTTCTTTGTGTTGTGATTCAAGGAGTCTGAATCACGGTGATCTCCTAGTGTACCCAGGGCGGGAAAGATCTGAGAGGAAGAAAGGAGGGGGAAGGGAAATGGTTTATTCCCCGTTGTTGTGAGACTCAAGGAATTTGGGTCTTGGAGTCCCCAGGCAAGGTATTTGAGGGGACCAGAGTGCCCCAAAATACTATATTTTTGGGTGGTGGCAGCTTCTCAGATCTAAGCTGATAATTAAGCTTAGAGGAATTCACGCTGGTACCCCATCTTTTGGACTCTCAAGTTCAGATTGGGGAATTATATCATGACAGGTATAGATTCCATGGTATTTTTATTGTGTGTTTATTTACTTATTCAAAAAATATAATAATCTGTAAAGGGTTGAATTAGTCCAAATTGGCAATGTTCTATGGTACTGCACTTGAATCCTCACAACCATTTTCTAAATTGTTTCAAGTTATGGCAGGGGTTCTCAAACTGGGGGTCGGGACCCCTCAGAGGGTCTTGAGCTTATTACATGGGGGGTTGTGAGCTGTCAGCCTCCACCCCAAACCCCGCTTTGCCTCCAGCATTTACAATGGCGTTAAATATGTACAAAAGTATTTTAATGTATAAGGGGGGTTGCACTCAGAGGCTTGCTGTGTGAAAGGGGTCACCAGTACAAAAGTCTGAGAACCCCTGCGTTATGGGGTCTATTATCAGAGTATATAAGGAAAATAGGCTGGTATGTAATAATGGGGAAAAGCAGTAGCAGTGTTTGATTCACTGCCGAGCTACTGAATGGAATGCTAAATGTATGTCGAATAAAGGGATAAGGATCTAGAATTTGATTTACAAGAGTCTCACCAAGTGGGAAGCGTTATCATTCCTTGTTCCTTAGCTGAGAACTGATTGATCCAGGAGCTAATGTTTACATCATGTGACTGGGGGCTAAGACTGCTGAATTCTATTTCCAGCCCAGCTACTGAATCATTGTGGACAGAATTCAGCTGTGTGCTTAAAGCTTGTACAACATTTCAGCACAACCTAAATATCCCAAACGCCTGCACTGGGGCTTAAGTGCTGTAAAGTTCTTTGTGCTGGCCCTAAGCATAGGGCTGAATTTTGCCCAGTGTTAACATGTGCCTGTGTGCATCAGTTTACCCACCCGTAACATGGGAATACAAATACCTACCAACATCATAGATGATCCTTAATTAAGGTCTTCCACAATGGTCTTCTTTCCTCACTGACATGGAGTAAGTAGTTCCTTGTTCCATGAGTAGTCATGTTAGTTATGTGGGCCACGTTGTGCCATCAGTTATTAAACAGCGCTCCTGATTGAAAGTGAAAAGAAGACTGGTCTCGTTGTTAAAGTAACTAGATGGCAACTCAGGAGGTCTGGGGTCAATTCCCTGCTCTGCCACAGATTCCCTGGGGGGCTTGGGGAAGTCATTTAGGGCCAGATTTTCAAAAGTGCTCAGCTCCCCCAGTTGATCTCTCAGAACCTCACAAGTGATCTGTGATCTTTTTCCATCTGTAAAATGGGGATATAAGACTTCCTTTTTCCTGTCTTGTCTATTTAGACTAAGGCTGTGTCTACACTAGCACTTTTGTCAGTCTAAGTTATGTCGCTCAGGGGTGTGAAAAAACACCCCTCCTGGTTGACACAAGTTACACTGACAGATGCACCGTTGTGGACAGCTCTATGTTGGCAGGAGACACTCTCTGTCTCTTAAGATGCCATTACACAGCGCTCACTACAGTGGGGCCCTGGTCTCAGTTTCTCTTAAGGCTGCTATAATACCCATAATAATAAGATATTGAAAAGTGTTGTTATGAAATCCAGTTAGCCACTATCAGAAGGAATACTGGGTACAATTTCTGTCAGTGCTTGACAAAGCAGGGTTCTGTCTTCCCTGGATTTATGCACAAGTCAGTGTTGACAGAATATGATGGCTTTTCTGTCTCTTAAATCTCCAGGGTACAGCCCATTATTCAAAGAGACACAGTTTAGAGTTTTCAATCCCTTCACTGTTTTAGCATATGGAATAGCTAGTGCCAGTCCAGGAATGGAAAGCAAAAGTGGGGGCGGGAAGACTGGGCATTGTTGAATGAATCATTTTGTCTGAGAGGCCAGGCAGAAGGAAGGTATAAGAGGCTCTTATAGAAAACAAACAAACAAGAAACGTCACATAAGTCAAGGGAACTGGTTTTTAGTGCTTTTTAATATGCTTCTGTTCTGGTAAATACAGGGTTGGAACAGATTATTCTTTTTACAGAGCTTGCAATGTAATTAGGCAAGTGGATACAAAGAAATCAACTAAGTAAAATAGTTTCCAGACTAATTCTAAGATTGGTCTGCTAAACCGAGGGTTGTGAGTTCAATCCTTGAGAGGATCACTTAGGGACCTAGGGCAAAATCAGTACTTGGTCCTGCTAGTGAAGGCAGGGGGCTGGACTCAATGACCTTTTGGGGTCCCTTCCAGTGCTATGAGATAGGTATATCTCCATATATTATATTATATTATATTTTATATTTATATTATATTATATAAAGATGTAGCTAAGGGTGACGGAAGAGATTTTTTGGTTGCAAAATGCTGATTTATCAAAATCATGTTTATTGGCAAGAAACCCCCAGAACAGCAAATAGACCAGTGATTAGGATATTCATCTGGATTGTGAGAAACCTCAGTTTGAGTCTCTATTCTGCCTGATTTGGTCCTGGGACTCAAACCCAGGGCTCCTACATCCTAGGTGAGGGTGCAAATTACCAGACTATCAGCGGATGTAGGGGTGGCTCCCTGTTTTTTCATTGTAAGGTTTCAGTTTCCTCCCAGTGTGGAATGGGACTCATTTCTGAAATCTCAAAAATATTGTGGGATGAGAAATTGTTTCCCTCTCTGTCTGAGAGCACATATCAGTAACTTAGAATAAAATAGATGACAGGGTGGTGGTGTATTTATCTCCAAAACAAGCATAATACATTCAGAATGAAGGTGAAATTTAAAAGAAATACAAACGTGGTAAAGTAGGGAAATGCGCCGCAATCTTAACTCTGCCCTGTACTGACACTGTGCAGTAATTAATGCGCTAAATCAGAGAACTCTTGTCGCTATTGTTTTCGATGGTATTTTCCTATTTTGGGAGTAATAGAGTTCGAGGAGATGAATAATTTTCACAGAGCTTGGTAAGTTATTGGGCAGCTTGCTACAGATAAAAACAAAGGGAAATAAAATCTTTGGGTTTGTTCAGCTCTTGAATAAGAAAAGTTGAAGCTACATACAGAAAGCCTTCAAGGAGCAAGTGGCTTTTTTTTCCTCATTAAAGACTACCTTAAAGGAAAGAGATCTATTTTAAGAATTCATTCCAGCTGTAGGGAAAGCAGCTGGTTTCTTGGGAAGGTTGATATTTCTCACTCTCTAAGTGTGCTGGGCTGCAAGCACTGCTTTGGTATTCAGTAAAGACAAACCAACTAAAGACTTGGTACTGAGAGAACAGCTTCTGTTCACTTCAGATGGAATAATGGGTATTCAGAGATTTTCAGGACCTGGCCCAAAGTGGGGAATTGTGAGAGCATTACATCTGTAGAAGACCAAACCAAAAGAGGAAAAGCTTCTATACCCCAGACCCTCCAATTAGGGTGACCAGACAGCAAATGTGAAAAATCAGGACAGGGGGTGGGGGGTAATAGGATCCTATATAAGAAAAAGACCCCCAAATCAGGACTGTCCCTATAAAATCGGAACATCTGATCATTCTGGTCACCAGAACAACCTCTGTATTAGTTCATTTCAACCATTCATATGTGTTTTTTCTGAGCTAGAGTCCACAGTGACTCTGAAGTGAACCAGAAGTTGTTTGTGTCCGCAGATCTTTCTTTTACAGAATCCCTCCCCACCTCAGTGCTTCCTTCACACCCCCATCAATACCAAGCAGTATAAGATGTAAGAGGAGAGGAACTTCATCATATGGGGCTTATAATGCGTGAGTCAATGGTCCATTGTGTGAACTCCATAACCAGGGAAAAATGATGTGGAAATGTTGACAACAGTATGGAACCTGGTCAGATTGGCTCAGCCTAAAGTAGAGATGGTTAAATACTAGGACTGTCAAGCGATTTTAAAAAAATTAATCACGATTAATCATGTGGTTAATTTCACTGTTAAAAATAATAAATACCATTTATTAAAATATTTTAGGATGTTTTCTACATATTCAAATGTAGTGATTTCAATTACAACATAGAATACAAAGTGTACAGTGCTCACTTTATATTTATTTTTATTACAAATATTTCCTCTGTAAAAAGCAGAAGAAATGTTATTTTTCAATTCACTTCAGACATGTAATGCAATCTCTTTATCATGTATCAGAGGGGTAGCCGTGTTAGTCTGCATCTGTAAAAGCAGCAAAGAATCCTGTGGCACCTTATAGACTAACAGACGTTTTGGAGCATGAGCTTTCGTGGGTGATGCATCTGAGGAAGTGGGTATTCACCCACGAAAGCTCATGCTCCAAAATGTCTGTTAGTCTAGAAGGTGCCACAGGACTCTTTGCTCTCTTTATCATGGAAGTTGAATGTAAAATTATGTACAAAAAATAAAACAATGTAAAACTTTAGAGCCTACGAGTCCAAGCGGTCCTACTTCTTGTTTAGCCAATCGCTAAGACAAACAAGTTTGTTTACATTTGCAGGAGATAATAGATTTATAGACTCTAGGACTGGAAGGGACCTTGTGAGGTCATCGAGTCCAGTCCCCTGCCCTCACGGCAGGACCAAATACTGTCTAGACCATCCCTGATAGACATTTATCTAACCTACTCTTAAATATCTCCAGAGATGGAGATTCCACAACCTCCCTAGGCAATTTATTCCAGTGTTTAACTACCCTGACAGTTAGGAACTTTTTCCTAATGTCCAACCTAAATCTCCCTTGCTGCAGTTTAAGCCCATTGCTTCTTGTTCTATCATTAGAGGCTAAGGTCAACAAGTTTTCTCCCTCCTCCTGATGACACCCTTTTAGATACCTGAAAACTGCTATCATGTCCCCTCTCAGTCTTCTCTTTTCCAAACTAAATAAACCCAATTCTTTCAGCCTTCCTTCATAGGTCATGTTCTCAAGACCTTCAATCATTCTTGTCATTTCTCTCCAGACCCTATCCAATTCCTCCACATCCTTCTTGAAATGCAGTGCCCAGAACCGGACACAATACCCCAGTCGAGGCCTAAGCAGCGCAGAGTAGAGCGGAAGAATGACTTCTCGTATCTTGTTTACAACACACCTGTTAATGCATCTCAGAATCACGTTTGCTCCTTTTGTAACAGCATCACACCGCCGACTCACACCCAGCCTGTGGTCCACCATGACCCCTAGATCTTTTTCTGCCATACTCCTTCCTAGACAGTCTCTTCCCATTCTGTATGTGTGAAACTGAATGTTCCTTCCTAAGTGGAGCACCCTGCACCTGTCTTCATTGAACCCCATCCGGTTTACCTCAGACCATTTCTCCAATTTGTCCAGATCACCCCCAATTCCGACTCTGTCCTCCAAAGCAGTTGCAATCCCTCCCAGTCTGGTATCGCCTGCAAACTTAACAAGCATACTTTCTATGCCAACATCTAAGTCATTGATGAAGATATTGAACAGAGCCGGTCCCAAAACAGACCCCTGCGGAACCCCACTTGTTATACTTTTCCAGCAGGATTGGGAGCCATTAATAACTACTCTCTGAGTACGGGTTATCCAGCCAGTTATGCACCCACCTTATAGTAGCCCCATCTAAATTGTATTTGCCTAGTTTATCGATAAGGATATCATGGGAGACCGTATCAAATACCTTACTAAAGTCTAGGTATACCACATCCACCACTTCTCACTTATCCACAAGACTCGTTATCCTATCAAAGAAAGCTATCAGACTGGTTTGACATGATTTCTTGTTTACAAATCCATGCTGGCTATTCCCTATCACCTTACCACCTTCCAAGTGTTTGCAGATGATTTATTTAATTACTTGCTCCATTATCTTCTCTGGCACAGAAGTTAAACTAACTGGTCTGTAGTTTCCTGGGTTGTCTTGCCTTTCTTCACTTGACACCCCAATCAACCACAGAATTAAAACTGATTTCCCCCCAACCCCCCACCTCCCCCCAAAAAAAGAACAAGTAACATCTGATTTCATACAAGTGGATGATGTATAAGAATCCGAGTCAATCTTGTATGACTGTCGTAAACATACAGCTAAGGGTAGCATAAAATCCTTCCTTACCTGTAAAGGGTTAAAATGCTTAGATAACCTGGTTGGCACCTGACCAGAAGGACCGATGGGGAAAGAAGATACTTTCAAATCAAGGGTGAGGGAAGGCTTTGCTTTGTGCTGTGTGGGTGTTCTCTCCGGAGACAAAGGGAGAGACCAAGCAAGTAATCCCGCTCCCACTGAAATGATACATCTAATATTACAGAACTAGTAAGTAATAGCAATGAAATGCGTTAGAGTATCTTTTGTTTTAGCTTGTCAAATTTCCCTGTGCTAAGAGGGAGGTTTATCCCTGTTTTGGTAACTTTAAAGTTTTGCCTAGAGGGGAAATCCTCTGTGTTTTGAATCTTTTGTTACCTGTAAAGTTGTCTTCCATCCTGATTTTACAAAGCTGATTCTTTTATCTTTAAATAAATTCTTCTTTTAAGAACCTGATAGACTTTTCATTGTTCTTAAGAGCCAAGAGTTTGGGTCTGTGTTCACTTGTACCAATTGGTGAGGATATTATTCTCAAGCCTTCCCCAGGAAAGGGGGTGCAGGGGTTGGAGAAATATTTTTGGGGAATAGGATTCCAAGTGGTCCTTTCCCGGATTCTTTGTCTAAATCAGTTGGTGGTGGCAGCATATTGTTCAAGGACAAGGTGGAATTTGTGCCCTGGAAAAGTTTTTAACCTAAGATGGTAAAAATAATCTTAGAGGGGGGTCTTTCATGCAGGTCCCCACATCTGTACCCCAGAGTTCAGAGTGGGGAAGGAACCCTGACAATGACCTCATGGCTTCTGATTCTACGATGGCTGTGACCAAAGTCACAGAGTTTGTTATTTTTATGGGCTGTGTGACTGAATGAGACCCTGTGAGAGTCACTGGGTGGCAGAGCAAGCATGAAAGTCAACAGCTGAGATAACTTTATTGAGAGTGTTGAGGGAACAGCACCTCAAGACTGTAAAGAACTAAAGAGAATGTGAATGAAGCTGACTAGGAGTTCTGTGCAAAGACACAGGACCAGACTGATGGCAGATGCCCATCATTTGTATTGTTATAATATGTTTAGGACAATCAGTTTGGATGATGTAGGGGAGGGAGGGAAATAAGAATCACCCAAAGGGGCATGTAGGACCTCTAAAATTTGGTCATATGCACACGGCCAATAGGGATTACATATGGAAGAAAGACTTGGATGGTGGACACCCAGGGTGGCATGAGCTGGCTTTTAAAACATAAACAAGAAACAAGCAACAAAATACAAACCAAAACAGGAATAAAAAACCACTTCTTAAACAGAGCAGACGTGTCTTTACAAATGTAAACTGGTTTCTGAAAAACCTGTGACTTTTCTTGGTTTTATCTATAACTTATTTGCCCAAATGTACCACAATAAAGTTACTGATAACTGCCTGAGACCACATAAACAACCAACCTTGAATTTTTACCTACCTAAGTCCTGGTTCCAAAGTTGAGAGAAATCAATAGAAAGACTCCTATTGATTCCAGTGGGATTTGGATTCTCACCCTGTTGCCCTCTGACCCTGAATCTGGGATGGTAACGCCATTAGAAATGCTATTTCTTTGATGCTACCACAACTAAGACTTTGCACTTATACTTGCCATCTATGTTTGAACTAGCTGTAACCCCTCACCCAAATCTGTCTGCATCACAGTCCATTGAATTTTATTCTGTTATCTCCATGGCTAGTGGTTATCATGGTAGTATTTTATACTCCATCAAATATTGTTTCAAACTACAACTTTCTATGCTATAGAAACAACCACACACTGTTCAGAGAATATTAAAGATCTGACAGTCTCACAGAAGTGAAATAATAATAATAATGCTGCCTGCTTCTTGTTTACAATGTTACCTGAAAGTGAGAACAGGCATTTGCATGGCACTGTTGTAGCCAGCATTGCAAGATATTTACATGCCAGCTGCACTAAAGAATTGTATGTCCCTTCATGCTTCAACCACTGTTCCAGAGGATATGCGTCCAGGCTGATGACAGGTTCTGCTCGATAACGATCTAAAGCAGTGCGGACCGACACATGTTCACTTTCAGCATCTGAGTCAGATGCCACCCGCAGAAGGTTTTTCTTTTTTGATGGTTTGGATTCTGTAGTTTCCGCATTGGAGTGTTGCTCTTTTAAGACTTCTGAAAGCAAGCTCCACACCTCCTCTCTCTCAGATTTTGGAAGATATTTCAGATTCTTAAACCTTCGGTCGAGTGCTGTAACTATCTTTAGAAACTTCACCTTGGTACCTTCTTTGCATTTTGTCAAATCTGCAGTGAAAGTGTTCTTAAAATGAACAACATGTGCTGGGTCATCATCCAGGACTGCTATAATGTGAAATATATGGCAGAATGCAGGTAAAACAGTGCAGGAGACGTACAATTCTCCCCCCAAGGAGTTCAGTCATAAATTTAATTAACACACTTTTTTTTAATGAGCATCATGAGCATGCAAGCATGTGCTCTGGAATGGTGGCTGAAGCATCTGGCATGTAAATACCTTGCAAAACCAGCTACAAAATTGCCAGGCGAATGACTGTTCTCACTTTCAGATGACATTGTAAATAAGAAGCAGCCAACATTATCTCCCACAAATGTAAACAAACTTGTTTGTCTCAGCGATTGGCTGAACAGGAAGTTAGACTAAGTGGACTTGTAGGCTCTAAAGTTTTACATTGTTTTGTTTTTGAGTGCAGTTATGAACAAAATAACCCTACGTTTGTAAGTTTCAAGTTCATGATAAAGAGATTGCATGAGATGAATTGAAAAATATTTTTGTTTATATTATTTTATTACAAATATTTGCACTGTAAAATGACAAATTTAGCACTATACACTTCGTACTCTGTGTTGTAGTTTAAATCAATATATTTGATATTTAATACATTTTAATATTTAATAAATTTCAATTGGTATTCTATTCCTTAACAGCGCGATTAAAACTGCAATTAATCACGATTAATTTTGTTAATTGTGATTCGTTTTTTAAGTTAATCACGTGAGTTAACTGCAGTTAATCAACAGCCCTATTAAATACTAAAACATGAGATCTGTAAATATTTTCACAAATATAAGTTCTGAGTTCTGTTTGTTCAGATTCACGGAGTGGTCACATGGTTACTCACTAGCTTTCAGAAAATGTTCCCAAACCTAAAAATGGTCATGAATTTTAACTTGAATGCTTATGTATCAAAACTGAAATCGTACTAGATGCTTGCTGTATATTAATCTTCTGTTGCAAAATGTTCGGTTCTCCCATCAGAGGTAGAAAAAATGCCATGGGATTTAGGACACCATTCCCACATCACTGGCCATGAACAGCAAGAAGTCAAAGTGTCCGGTTCAGCAGAAATATATTTTGAGGAAAACAAATACAATCAGTGATACTGGGATTGGTCTGTGCATGAGGTAGAAGCCATCAAATGGGTGTGTGACAGTTAGTGCAGACTGCTTCCCAGAAGGGGAAGATGAATGGTCATATTTTCCCCATATCTCAATTACCATTACAAAAGAAGACATGCGTAGACGAGTGGGACACTGGGTCCAAGCTACTTGCATGAGTAAGACATGTGGGATATGGCCATTGATTCAATTCTCTCCCGTTTTAATATTCAAGTAACTGTTTACATTAATTTTGACCCTAATTTATCTGCCATTGACACAACTTAGTGCCTTCAACAACAACTTGGTTGGTAAGTGTTATTGGTCTAACCCAAACAACAGTGCTGGTGGACTTCTGTCTAGATTTCATCACCAAAGTATCTGCTTGTGTGCTGTCAAACTGGGGATTGAACTGAGAACCTCCAGAGCTGAATCAGCTGCTACAATTTGAGCTGAGGGTTAGCTTGGGGCTGTAAGATTCTTAAATTCCAAGGTCAGAAGGGGTCATTGTGATCATCTAGTCTGACTTCCTGTATAACAGGCCATGGAACTCCCCACAAATAATTCCTAGAGCAGATCTTTTAGAAAAACATCCAGTCTTGATTTAAAAATCGTCAGTCACGGAGAATCCTCCACAAGCCTTGATAAGTTGTTCAAATGTTAATTACTTTCACTGTTAAAAATTTCCCTTATATCCAGTCTGAATTTGTCTAGCTTTAACTTCCAGCCACTGGATTGTATTATACCAGTCTCTGCTAGACTGAAGTTCCCCATGTAGATCCTTATACACTGTAATCAAATCTCCCCTTCACTTATGTTCAGTAGGCCTAACTCAGAGCTGCTGAGTAATGGGGTCTGTAGGGGGAATGTTACACATTGCTAAGTGAATGGGAGTCCAGTTGTGCCTAAGGACCTCTTTCTTCTCTCCTTTACACCTATGTTTCACTGGCGTCATTTTGTTCGTGTCAATGGACTTCTTGTCTTTAGCAATGTGAGAGAAGAATCTGACTGGAAGGGGTTGGCAGAAGACACCAGTGCTTGCTTTGATAAAGTCACAGAAGCCTCAGAGCTCCAATCATTCAAACCATTTTTTGCCATCTAAGGATCAGAATACTATCCCTGGAAGCAGATAAAGAATCATCTTACAGGGCATTCCAAGCTGCATCAGCGGGAGAGCAAGGGTCCATTTAATTTTCAAAGTCAGTCTGGTGTCACTAGCTAATACCAAAGAAGGAAGAGAAAAAAAAAAGATTTGTGTGAAGTGTTTTAAAATCTATAAGTTGCATTTCATGTTCATTTGTCACCTTTAGGAAAAGCAAATAAAGTTTCTGCCTTTTCAGGGAGGGGGTGATAAATGGGCGCCTAGTGTTTGGTTGCTGGAGCTTGTGTCGACTCTATTGACTTTCTGTGAAGAAAAAAAACAAAACAATTCATCTGAAGCATCAGCAAGTGCTGCCTGTGCTCACTGTGCCTGGTATGAGTAAACGGGTTCTGAGTGCTTCTGGGCACTGATCTGAGCAGGAAGTAATTACCTTTGCTGAGGGAAGCTGAGTCCTCACATATCCTGGCTCTTTGTTCCACCTGGACGTAGATAGGAAAAACAGCAATGCCAAGACCCATTTAACAAAGGTCTCCCTCTGGAAATGGGAATATTTTTGGATATGGCTTTCACTGTGTTGTAATCATTTTTAGTAGCTCAACTTGATGGGAAGATGGGATAGTCGACTATGTAAAAGGAAATTTTGATGATTAAAAACTATGGCCAAAATCATCACATCAGAATTGCCCAAATGGATGTGACCGTGTGTTCCATTCTGATTATTGTTCTTGCTTTGAGGTAAGGATGGAGGCTCCCAATCACAGACCACATCCTCACTCTGCAAGGTGCTATGCAAACACATAACCCAAAGGTAGTCGCTGCCCTGAGGACTTTACAATCTAAGCACTCCAGGATCCTTTCTCCAAAAGTAGCCAGTACCAAATGCTTCAAAAGAAGATACAAGAAATCATGAAGGGGGCAGTTATGAAATAACATGGCCATACAGGCAGTTTCTTCCTGACTTCCTCAGGGAGAGGTTAGCTTTACTCCCTGGACCATTAGGTTTTACACTCCATTCAAATTATGACTTGTTTTATTATCATTGGTGGGTTTTCTTCATTTTTTGTGTGTTTAATGCTGCCCATTGAAAGTGTGGATGCCTTCATAATGTCTATTCTCAGGTGAATGGGGTCATACTGTGCCTGAGAGTAGAATTTGGCCTTCTGTACGTCAAAGAAAAGTCCAGTTTGTGTTACTAAAAACACCTTAGATTGTCCAGACAAGAATTTTAAAAATCAGGTGTACTTGCCTACATTTGTTAACCATTCACATTTCTGTCAGTTTGGAAAATAAAACTAGACCAATCTCTCTGTCTCTCCCTCTTCCCACCCCTGCCTTCCTGCCTCCGCTCCCCTCCTCCCTCCTGGTTTCCAGTCAGTTTCACTTTCTAGTTCTCATGCTTTAGCTGCTGTCTCTGGGCTCCTGGCTCTGACTATTTACATGCAAAAATGCTGTAACCAAGTTTGCTTTCAAATTTCTGTGTAAACAGCTTGGGGTTCTGATTCCACTGTGCATGGTGACTGTGTTGAAGATGTCACCTTAGGGGATTCTAATTTGTTTTGTCTTCTTAAAATGAGGTTGTAACAGGGTTCACTCACCACTGTGGCGCCTCCTTCTGGCTGTCCTAGGGATTAGCTCTGTTCACCACTGCACCCTCCTCTGGTGATGCCTGGCTGCCATCACTCCTGCTCTAGGATCCGTATCTCTCCAAGGATCGCAGCGTCCTCTTTAGCGACACAGCCCTCCGGCTGTGCCACACACTGTGCTCCCTGCATCTGGCGGACCTGGAGTCTGCTGTTCAGCCACTTCCCTTAGTGGCTATTGCAGCAAATTGTCTGGCGACTTCCTCCTGGTTCCAGCATCCTCTTTGCTCTTGCCTCAGGGCCTCGGCCTGCAACACCCCAGCAGCCAGCCAGGAGCTGTCTCTCGCTCCACTTGTCCCTATTAGCAGCAGTGCTATCTCCAGGGTGCTGGCAGTTCTCTCAGCCTCCAGAGCCACAGTTCTTTCTCCCTGAGCTCCCAGCAGAGAACTGCCTTCCTCTGCCCTGCAGCTCCCTTCAGTCCTTCTCTGATTGGCTGTCTCCTGCGCAGCCTCCCAAGGGCTCTATTAACCTCTTATAGCCCAGTGTGGGGCAGGCACCCCATCACAGAGGTCTTGTACAAGGGGTGATGTTGTAGAAACCAAGGACAGAACAATATAAATCAAGGAAAGATGATCTGGTGGTTAGAGCACTAGCCTTGGGAAAGCTATGTTCAACTCTCTGCTCCACCACAGATTTCCCAGTGTGACAATTGGCTAAATTATTTAGCTTCTCTGTGCCTCAGTTTCCCATCTGTAGAATGGGGTAATAGCAATACCCTGCCTCATGGAGGTGTTCGGAAGATAAATATATTAAAGATTGTGAGGTCAGGTGCGCAGAAACTATGGGAATGGAGTCATATAAGTATCTAAGGTAGCCAAGCTTAGATCCAGTCTCACGTTCTTCTATCAGTGTGTAGCCCAAGGTCCAGTGTGCCTCAACAGCAGCCCTGGGACTACAAGTTGTGGACAACAAAATGGGGCATGTTGTGAGAACTTCCGGGTTCCTGCCAGGATGTAACCTCTGCCCCCCACCAGCAGGAGGTCTCAGCACTGACTGAGCTGGGAGCACGTAGCGGGCAAGCAGAGAGGAGGCTGCTGGACTGTAATCCTGTTCTATGTTCTTTACAGAATGAAGCCTTGTTCCTGGTGCTTTGGCTGAGTGGGTCTGATCTGAGGTGAACACCCAACGCAGAGCACACAAAGGAGCCTCAGGCCCAGTTTCCCAAAGCTGTGTAAATAGCTGCAAGGCAGGCTTCCCCTATGTGGAACAGCCTCATACTGGGGCCAGTGAACGGGAGGGACAAATGTTCCTGAGAGTCACAATCCAAAGCCCATTGCACTTGATGGAAAAACTCATTAACTCCAATGAGCTTTGGATCAAGCCACTGATCTGCATTTATTTATGCTCTAGTTGCTCTAGTACAGTAAGTGTTCTGCTGTGTGATCTTTTCAAATACCAGCATAAACAATGTTTCTTTTTCAGTGCATAAACTCACACAAGAACAGAGAATTCATCGTACCTGTTGATACGCTTAACCGTAGTTGTATTATCACAGAAATAACGTTGGGAGAATGAGGGAGACAGTCTGGGTGGTTTGGTCTGAGAAACAAAACAGCTTTACTTGGCTCGTTGATAGCGGATGTTCTGTGAATTTCCATTTTAATAGTAATTCTTTTTGTATGCCAGCCATTATGAAGTCTCTACTTTAGGATAATGAACGTGATTGTTTCTAATAAATATAATAATATCTAGTTCATATCTAGTCCTTTTCATCAGTAGATCTCAGTGCACTTTACAAAAGGAGCTATCATTTCTCCCCATTTTACAAACGGGGCACTGAAACAGGGAGCTGATGTGGTTCCTCCAAGATCACAAGCGGGACAATGGCAGAATCCCAGTCCAATGAGCTATCCACTAAGCAGCACTGCCATGCAGTATTGCATATTTAGGGGATTACCTGTCATCCATCAAGAAATGCAGAACATCCTCTATGTATATTACATACATATTGTGACAAAGTTCCTCCTCTACCTTGGTGGGTCCTGCGCTTATTGGCAGATTTGCTCACCTCAGTGATCTTCCCCACAGTCTGGTTCAACTTCTCCTGTGTCTGATCAGGAGTTGGGAGGTTTGGGGGGAACCCGGGCCCACCCTCTACTCCAGGTTCCAGCCCAGGGCCCTGTGGATTGCAGCTGTCTGTAGTGCCTCTTGTAACAGCTGCATGACAGCTACAACTCCCTGGGCTACTTCCCCATGGCCTCCTCCAAACACCTTCTTTATCCTCACCACAGGACCTTCCTCCTGGTGTCTGATAACGCTTGTACTCCTTAGTCCTCCAGCAGCACAGCCTCTCACTCAGCTCCTTGTGCCTCTTGCTCCCAGCTCCTCACACACACTTCCTCTCCTCTGGCTCCCCCCCCCCCGCCCGCTTGACTGGAGTGAGCTCCTTTTTAAACCCAGGTGCCCTGATTAGCCTGCCTTGATCGGCTGCAGGTGTTCTAATCAGCCTGTCTGCCTTAATTGGTTCTAGCAAGTTCCTGATTACTCTAGTGCAGCCCCTGCTCTGGTCACTCAGGGAACAGAAAACTACTCATCCAGTGACCAGTATATTTGTCCTCTACCAAACTCCTGTACCCCACTGGTCTGGGTCTGTCACAGTATACACACGGATATGCATAGCTGGACTAATATATCTATATCTGCTGTATCCGTCTAGATCTTTATGGTGTTTCCTAATTTATTGTTAGCGATCTTTGTGTTACACGATGTCTCGTGGGGCCCCCAGCCCTTCTTTGCGACTCTGCCTGCCTTTTATTACTGAATGGTGGATGGGGGAAGAGAGAGAGATTCTGAAATGCCTGAACACAGATTAAAATTCCCACTGTGAAATGCTAGATGCTGTTCCTTTCAGTTTGGCCTTGTCTAGGAGCTGATTCGTGCCTGGCATTTTCAGAGACAGTAACCTGTGTATTTAAAAATGGCACGAATGATACAGATCTTTAATCCCGTTGCAGGCAAAGGGCTTTCAAAGCTTTGTGTGTTCACCATTTGTGGCGCCTCCTACTCTATTCCTTTGTGACATTGCTTTTTTCTCTCGTGGGAAGACGGAAGTCATTCTCTTTGTAGTTCTCAAACCTATTTCCTTCATGCAGAGACTCTCACACTTCTTTCTGATTCATCAGCAATACAGACCAATTAATACGTTAATTGGTGGTGACTGGCCATTAGCAGAACTACAAGCCAGACAGCTACTGTATTTCAAGAGCTAGCACCCTTGGACTAAGCTAAAGGAGCAACTTCAGTGAGCAGAGACTGTTTCTGATACCTTACTGAAGCCTTAATTCACAGTATCTTGGAAATTAGAGATGGAAAGAACCTAGTGGGTTACCAAACATCCCCCTGCCAAAACAAGATTGCTCCCTGCAGACAGACAGGTTCTAAAATCTCAAGCAATGAAACTTCCTGCCACCTTCTATCTTCAGACTCTTCTTCAATCTAACCGATTCCACCGCTGGGAATTATTTTCAATATCCGTTTTCTTTTTTTTTTGCAGTTTACATTTTCCTTTGCTGATGCAACGTGCATACACACTGCGTCTGCCGCCTCTGCTGAATAGCTCTCGAAAAGGATAACAACCAGCTGTTGCTGTTAACCTTAGGAAAGTTTGTGCTTTTGGGGTTGGCTGTCCCAGGTTCAGATCTTGTTGATGATCACAAAGGGGTTGTTGGACTTAACCTTTAACCTTTTGTAATTAGTTATGCTCATTCTAAGACAAGGGTCACCAACCTGTGGCTCTGGAGTCACATGTGACTCTTCAGAAGTTAATATGCGGTCCTTGTATAGGCACCAACTCCGGGGCTGAAGCTACAGGTGCCAACTTTCCACTGTGCCAGCGGGGTGCTCACTGCTCAACCCCTGGCTCTGCCACCGGCCCTGCCCCCACTCCACCCCTTCCTGCCCATTCCCCTGAGCCTGCCATGCCGTCACACCTCCTCCCCCCCCCAGAGCCTCCTGCACACCATGAAACAGCTGATCGGGAGGTTTAGGGAGGGAGGGGGAGGCACTGATTGGCAGGGCTGCTGGTGGGTGGGAGGCGCAGGGAGCCGGGAGCTGATGGGGGGCTGCTGACATATCACTGTAGCTCTTTGGCAATGTACATTGGTCAATTCTGGCTCCTTCTCAGGCTCAGCTTGGCCATCCCTGTTCTAAGTGATCCTACTGTCTATTTGATTGCTCCATACTTCAGATACACGTTCACAGTTATCATCTATGGCTTTACGTTCCGGAAGGTTGGTCACCATTGGTTTGTTCTAACAGGTTTGCTACACTTGAGTTGTGTAGTCTGGTTTTTATACTGGCACTAAAATGCATCAGTTTTCGCTGTGTTTACCTGGCTGTTTCCTCATCCTTCCGTTTGACTCCTTTCTAACTAACTGTGACTATTCCATCCATACAGATTATGTTGCTGACTGACCCGGAGATTGAGAGCAGTTTGCTGATTAGCTCTGACGAAGGGGCCACGTATCAAAAGTACCGTCTGAACTTTTACATCCAGAGCCTGCTGTTCCACCCCAAACAGGAGGACTGGATTCTGGCGTACAGTCTCGATCAGAAGGTAAGAAAAGATTTTGTGACCTTCTTTACCAATGATGTGGCGTTTTCCCTCCCAAGGGCCTAGACAAACATTTAGTGCTTGCTTTTTCTAGAGGGCCTCTGTTTCTGCACTCACCATAATTATGACTTCATTTACACACCTACAAGGTCTGTGACTATAAATCAGGTATTTACCGGCGGATGTCAAGTTTGGTAACATTTGCACCCTCAATGATCATTAATTGTGGGGAGTTGTTTGAGGGGAACAGGGTTGTGTCCCCAAACAAGGAAAGTGGGTTTAGGGGTTGGCTCCAGATTAAACCCTTCATTGTGTTCTCTTCTTTTTAACTAATGTTGTTGCCAGGATAGCAGCCTTAATAATGTGCAAAGTTGTTCAGTATAAGTACTTGGATAATGATACACAATATGGATGTATTTCTTGGCACTCAAAACAAATGGTGGTACCCTCCTTGCTTCAGAATAACATACAGTTCTTCTTGCTCCTGCCTGCTTGGCACATCATAAACCAGATGTTGATTGTCCAAAGAAGAAAATAAGTGAATTGAATTCCTTTTGGAGTCTGCTTCTGTTGGTGCAGATCATGTCATGGCTACAGAAACATGCCATAGCATTTCAAAAGCATCTAGTGCTTTTGGGTACCTCAATTTTTAGATCAACTTGAGACCTCTTAAAGGGGCCAGATTCTCCCAGTGATTTCTGAGAAACCAAGGCATCAGTAATCACTAAACTTGGGCCTGAAAAATATTTAAAATTGGACATCTCGACAGACAGTGCTTGTTCAGATTGGTGTGCCAATCTAAATCTCAGTCCTGTAAGGGGGTTCACTCACCGCAGGAGCACCTCCTTGTGGCCAAGTGTGGCACAGCAACTGACTTTCACTCAGGCAACCCCTGCTGACAGTCACTCCTTCACTGTGGTGGTCTCTGCTCTGTACCTTGGGCCTCCACCCCGGTCATGATATTAATGTCTGCCCCTTTTGAGGTAACAAAGTTCAACAAACAAAAGTTCAACGGTTAATTCCGAGACCTTGTGTCAGGTCTCTGGCCCCTGACTCTGGGCTCATGCCACTTTGCCAGTGACTGGTAGGGGAACCCAGGTCCTCCTTACAGTGGGTTCAGCCCAGGGACCCTTACTGTCAGCCTAGGTTTGCAGTGTCCCATCCCTTGCTGCTATTTCCCTGGGCTTCTTCCGACCCAACCTCTCTCAGGCGTTCTTCCATGCAACTTCTCTGGGTTGATCCTTCTTTCAGGGCTGGAATCCCAGTGCTTATTCTGCACCCTGGATTTCCTCCTCACCACTTCTCTGTTTCCAAAGAGACTGCAAACTCCCGACCTACAGCCCCGTTCTGCTACAAACTTCCTCTCATTATAATAACCAGCCTGCACCTGCTCACTTGGGCTTCATGATCAGTCAAGCCTGGCTTTCCCTCCAGATGCTCCCAGGGAACAGAACTGGTTTCTCAAGTCCACATTAACCCATTCAGGGATTGTGTGGGGTACATAGCCCGTCATAAGCACCTTCCACTCAAGACTTTCAATGTGGTTTACAAACATAAAAGAATTAATCCTCCCGATAATTGGGTGACGTATGTAGGTATATATTATTATTTGAGCTTGAGGAAATAGTGTCTTGAGGCTGGTTTACACTGGACCTAGCTACATTGCTCAGGGGTGTGAAAGTCCATCTCCTTGAGTGACGTAGTGAAACCGACCTAAGTCCCTGTGTAGATAGAGCTATGTCAAGGCGTAGGTGGATTACTTACACTGACAGAAGAACTCCTCCCATCAGCATAGGTAGTGTCTACTTACCTACTGCTGTAGCATTTCACATGTAGACGAGTCCTTAGGGTTGCTAAATGACTTACCTAAGGTCACTAACGAAGCTTAAGAAAACATCGGGAATAAAAATTAAGACCTGTGCTTAACCAGAAAACCAACGTCCTTTCAAGGTTGTAGCCTAATGTCCACACAAAATTAAAATGTGAGTAAATCTATTCTGCCTACCTAAATTTCCTCTGTAGTCTCAATCAGTTACGGTGTTCCTCAACTCTTAAATGGTTGTTATAGTGTGTGCTGCAGCCATGTTCCAGCCAAGGTTTCATTCTAGTGGTAGCTGAAATGCTTCCTGGATACTGTATATGTAAAATAGGAAGAGCCAAAATTCTGCCCATATTTATGGCAATGAAACACCACTGAAGTCATTGCACAGATGCAAATGAGGACAGGATTTGGCCTTTAGCATGTTAAGCATTTTGGGCCCTTTGAGATGAAAGGAATTGCATCATTGTAATACACTAGTATTTGATGAAGGTCAATGCTGCTTGTAGTAGTAAATTTCTCATTTTGAAATAGGGGACGGGTGGAATATACATTTCTGTTGGTGCTTTAGCCAGCATGCCAAGGTGAGTGAAGATCTCAAGTTAGACAATGTATAACTAAGTTTCACTGGATTTATGGTGCGCAGCCCTGTAAGAGGACAAAGCCAAAGAGCTGGAGACATAATTTCCTGGTTCCAGCAGGCAAATTATCTTTACTCAGTTATTATGTGAGTAATTGCTGTTGCTTTATTTTACAGGACCACAAAACTGCCTGCAAATATTAACTCAGGCTTTTTGGAGGGCCCTCGGGGGTTAGATGCAGTGATGGGGTTGGTCAGGACGGCCAAGTTTATCTGGGTTTTATGTGGGAGGGTGCTTGAAGGAGCTTTATCTAAACAATATTTCAGAGAGTAGTAAATATGATCATTACTGGTGATTAGAATATTATGTTACTTAGGATGAGCTATGCCCCTATGGAGAGGGCTAGCACAAAACCACTTAGATCCCACTTAAAGCCCTCAGAAATGGAGCTTATGTGGGACTTAGCAGTGTCCTATGTCCTGCATAGAGGTGAACTACGGCCTTGGGTCCTGATCCTAACCCTACTGGAGTGTTTCCTTTGACCTCAGTGGGCTTTGGATCAACCCCTTTGAGGGTAACTGATAAGCACAAAGTATAAATCAACTTGGAATAAATAAAACGTAATGGTCAGGTTCTCCCTGTAGCTGAGCAGAAATGGTCCCTGGTGGTTTCATTTCTCCAGGCAGAATTTGGCCTGGAGTAACTGTGTGATCCTGCAGGTTTTTATATTTATTACTCTGGAAGTCACGGAGCAGTTCACAACACATGACTATCACGTGCTCTTTTGAGACCTTGTGCTAAGGCTGTAGTAATGACGAGGAAACCCAATAGTCATTAATTGTAATCCGGCATAGGGTTATTATTGACCAGGAGCCCCCCTAGCAACCCAAGATGTAGACAGCTTCATGGTGGCCAACTTGAACTGAATTTGCCATCCGAGTTTGTTTCCAAGTAGGCAGGTTCCCGGCATCATAAAACCCCATCGCTAGTCACATTCATTTGCCCCTTGGCTGCAGAAGAGAGACCAAGGCTTCAAGGAACATGGAGAATGAATAAGAAAGGAGACGAATTAACGTGGAGACTGAATCATTGAAGACTTAGGTATACTGCCTAGGCACTGTGGGGGAGCTTACACCGCTCATGCTGTGACTCTTCTCTAGGCAGAGGACTTTAGTTTCCAGAGCTGACAATCCAGTGTCTTTTACACACATTAAATTAACAGATTTTAGAGAGAGTATCAGAAAACCAGCTGCTGCCTGCTCCAACTGCTCTATGATTGCATTCATTTTTCCAGCTGAAAGTACAGTCACTCCGGGGAAACCCCCACCACATAATTGCAATCCAGTGTGTGATTCTTCGTTTTCTGAATAAGAAAAGTTACCTATCAGAAGAAAACTCCAGACACAGTAAAACATTGCTAAGGACACACAAGCTTGTTGGAGGTCCTGTACCTTTTAATTCTGGTGGGTTTAATCAGCTGGCTTATATGGTAAGGGGCTGTTTTGTGGGCGTGTTACCTGTTTCTTTTTGCTATATAGTCTTAAACAGTGGTTTGTAGTGTAATTAGGGGCTGGAAAATAAGAGCATCCACTTCATGCAGAGTCTCCTTCCCCTGTTCAGATGGGTCATCCATACAGAGACTATGACTAATACTCATCCTTGAATTGGAGAGCTCTTTGGAGTGATGAAATGCAGGTGGGAACGGGAGGTGGAAGTGATGTGGGGGGAAATGTAGAGTCCTAATTGCACAGCTCAGAAGACATGTCTAAATGCACTCAAGTGTTGAGCAACGCCAGCGGTGGTGGAGAAGCTGTTTTAAAATGGTCCTCCTAGATTCCCGCTTGTTCCTTTGATATTCTAAATGGGATCGTGAAATCAAGACAGCCAGGTTAAAGGGGACAGTCTCTGCCAACAAGGCATCTCTAAATGAAAATATTTTTTTTGAATTTCCTTAATATTTGATTTCAGCTGTCTGTTCTTTTAAAAGCGAGTTTAGTTCCTGGCGAAAAGTACCAAATTGAGAGCCTTGGAGATGGAAATTTGGTCATGTTGCAAAGGCACTGGACTTAGATTCAGGAGATCAGGGTTCTCTTTCTAGTGGGCAACAAACTTCCTCTGTAACCTTGGGCAAATCACTTAATCTCTCTTTCTTCCTTTGTTCCCCATGTGTAAAACTGGGATAGTAACACTTATCTTCCTCCTAGGGTGCTGAAAATAAATCCTTTAATGAAAGAGGTGCACCGATAGGAAGGTGATGGTTGCTGTTTATATATATATAGAACTCTCTATTTATAGAACAATGTGAATCAAGCTTCCCACACATTGCCCCAGCCATGTGCCTTAACCCATTGCCTGAATGGTTTGCTTTGAAAGATGAGCAGTATCTCTGTCTTGTCAGCAGAGAGGCTTATTACTGTATAGGTGAGGCTGCTAATTAGCACCAATTGTGATAGCGGACTTTTTGAGGTCCTCCAGGTCCTGATCCAAAGCCCACTGAAATCACCAGTCCTCTTTCCATCAGGAGCTGTAAGGGGACACATTTTACATAGGCTGCATTTCCATGTGTTAGACTTGTGTTTATTTGTTCATTCAAAGGGGAAAATAATCCACAGTGCAGAGAGAACACAAAATAAGGGTTGGTAAACTCTTGCAGGACCCATTAGGACGGGAAGCCGTTTGGTCAATGAGTAAGTGAGATTTGCTCAGATCACACCCACTAACAGTAATGGAGAGTGGATTTACCGATGTGAATCCATCAGGCATTCAAGTGGGAACAGTGGAGTTCAGAGTCAGAGGTGACAGAAGAATCGCTCGCATGTGTAAACCGATATATGTCAGAGAGGCAAGGGTGTGCACAGAGAGCAGGCCAGTTGTTACGTATTAAGGAAAACAGTGGATTGTGGTCTCTTTGGGTCTAATTCATCCCTGTGGGAAGTGGGGGCAGAACAAGGCTCAGACATCATTTAAGTTCCTATAATCTCCTAATAGAACATCAGTGGCTCACATATCTGGTGATGAGGCTCAGCACAGGGGATGTCCCCCATTGTCAGGAAAATAGGGTATAATCTGTGTTCTCCTATTATTTTAAACTGAGCTTTACTGGCTTCTCTGAGGCCTGATTCTCCTGCCACACCAGTGTAAATCTGGAGCAGCTCCACTGACCTCATGTACTGTGGCAGTATCAGAATCAGACTGGAACAGAAAGAAATGAATGGAATTGCCTTTATATAGAACTGGAGTAAAAGGAGAATCAGGCCCTGTGTTTAAATCAAACCTAGCTGTGAGCCTGATCATGCTCTTTTAATAGCTTTGAGATTAACAGAATTTAAAGTCAGAAGGATCATCTAATCTGACTTTATGTGTAACACAAGCCATATAATTTCACCCAGTTAATCCTGTATTTAGCCCAGTAGCTTGTGTTTGACTACGGCGTATCATTCTGAAAGGCATCCAATCTTAAATGAGATGTACTGAATTTTTGCAGCTGACTTGTGATATGGGCTTCATTGGGCTCAGTGTCTCGTTCAAAAACAAGGAGATTGTTTGCTCTGTTATGCTGCTTAAACACTGCTCTAATTCCATTGACAGCAGGGAGTTACTCCTGCTTTACACCAGAATCAATATTTTCTCCAGTTAAGATTAAGATACATAGTTATATACAATAAAGTTTTATTGGGTTTTGAGGATCCACTGGCAATATTAGATGTGAAAAGACAAATAACATATAGTTTGTGTGCTAACGTTTAGTGAAGTCCCTAGCTCAATCAACAAAACGAATTATTCATTTGGCCTGCATATTTCTGATGATCTCTGTTGTGGCAAAACATGAAAGGCAATAGTGTATTTGCAAAGCAGAAGGAGTTCTGCCCTGGTACCAAAATATGTGGAATGTTTCAGAAGGCCTTGGAAATTCTTGGAGGACCACAAGAATTTATTCCAGCTAAATGAAAGGTTGTAAAAAATATGTGAACTCAGACAGACCCATATTTTTAAAAGCCTGTGTGTATTTATGCATGGTGTGTGTGTGTGCACAAAAAAGATGCAGGTGTATGTATCCTTAAGTTCTATCCATGCACCGGACATTTGGCTTACATACCTTTGCCCACAATTCTTTTCAAATGTGGGTTGAAATCTATAGGGCCAATTGAGCAGCAATTGGATCGCCAATCCTTATGCTGTTCTGAGGATGAACAGGTGAAAACTGTGAAGATCCTTCATCTTGCAGTCACTTTGTTTTCTTTTCTTTCTTGCCTATACAGTCAGCGGCCCAGCATTAATTCAGTAACAGGGGTAATGTTGTCAGATTGTATTTTCTTTTAATTTGGCTATAAACTGGTATACAGACTGTGATAAAACATGCCCTCCAAGGGCATCCATCAGTCTCTTACACACCTCACTAAGCATAATGTGTTGGGAAACAACTTAAAATAAAGGAAATAAACAGCGGATGGAAATAAAAGAATAAACAATGAAAATAAGAAAAAAAACCCAAACAGCTGATCCAGTAACAGGCAGATGGCACAGTCTGTCCAAACAGGAAGATAGAATCATAGCAACGTAGGGCTGGAAGGGGCCTCAGGAGGTCATCTACTTCAGTGTTTTTCAATGACCAGTCATGGACTGGGCACCTGTCCCTGAGATCTCCCTGGCACAGTTTAGGAAGGCAGTAAGCCAGTCCCTGGTATTGAAAAGTACTGATCTAGTTCATCCACCCTGTGCTGAGGCAGGATTAAATACAGCTAGACCATCCCTGACAGGTGTTGGTCTAACCTGATCTTAAAAATATCCAGGGATTCCACAACCTCCCTGCATAACTTGTTCCATGGCTTAACTATCCCTAATGTTAGAAAGGTTTTCCTAATACCTAACCTAAATTTCCCTTGCTGCAAACTAAGCCTATTGCTACTTGTCCTACTCTCCATGGACATGCACAATTGATCGTCATCTTTTTTTAAAACAACTATTTAAATATTTGATGCCTGTTATCCTTTCCCCCAGCTACGAGCCTTTTCTTCTGTAGACTAAACACATCCACCTCTATCAACCTGGTCCCACAGGTGCTCTGCTTCATAGGAGTGTGGTCAAGGGGCTGTAAGATAGGACTCTTGAGTAATATTCATCACTGATTTTGCACTGATGCGCATGTCTTTAGGCAAATCTATATACCTCACTTTGCTCAAGTGTACAGTCTGTACAAACAATAGTGCTTGTCCTTCTTAAGCCTGCTTCTGTGAGCATAAGAGATTTGTTCGTTCACTGCTTTGAGATCCTTGGATGCATGTGTGCAACCAGTGAGGGGATAGCCCTTCTCCCAGAAAGTTTTACTGTCCTACGGATGTCTAGCGATTTTCACACATTTCCATGAAAACATACTAATTTTCCATCTGAGAAGCAGTGTACTCCCATGGGTGGGTTTTAACCTGGGTTTTAATCCCAGCTCTGTCACTGACCACTTGTGTGTGACCTTGAGCAAGTCACTTCAGCTATCTGTGCCTCAGTTTCCCTCCACTTTCTTTTGCATATTGTCTATTTATATTATAAGCTTTTCAGAACATCTATTTTTTTACTATGTACACAGTGTCACAATGGAACCCTGAGATCAGCTGGAGCCTCCAGCACTACCATTATGCAAATAATAAATAATAATTGTTTTTTTTAATGAAAAGCTGTGTGTATGTGAGACTAGTGAACTTTTGCACTGAATTGTGTGATAATTAGCCATTTTCTTTTCCTGCAAATGGTAATGTTTATGGGGGAAAATACAAAAATTGAAAGACAGACTTTCCCTTACACCTCCAAAATAATTGATTTTTCATAAAATAACCCAAAACAAATCAAAAGCACCCTGGCAGGAATGCAGGGTTGGTTTTTTTTTTGCTAGCAGTGCAATTTTGTTTTTTCAACTAGCTCTCCTGGCTGTTGAGCAAGTAGCTACAAAATTTGCAACACATTGGAATGGCTTACCAAGAGGAGTGTTAAGTTCGTCATCACTTGGAACCTTTAAACTGAGATTGGACGTCTTTCCAAAAGAGACGATCTATTTCAGCTACAGGTTGCTGGGCTCAATAGTGTTCCTTTGCAAATGAGGGAAGAATAATTCCCCCCACTGCAAGAAGTGTTAGCTGAAATTGTAGGAGTGTGTTACGCAGATAAGCTTTAAAGGTGTGCTGGTAAAAACGTGGTAACTATAAGTCATTTGCTTTTGGATTTCAAGCATGAGTCAAATCTTTTTAATAGACTTCCATTTAAAATTGGGCGGTAATTGGAAAACCAGCCAATGTGCCTCTTAGGAGAAAGTGTGGAGAATATTAAGGGAGAACCAGAAAGAAGTAGGGACGAAGGATGGAAAAAGAAGAGTAAAACTGCCTGTACATACTAGGCAGTATCCTCAGCACACAAACACAAAGGGAATCTCTTCACGTCTAGCCCTGAACAATATGAGACTGTCCCAGGACAAGGTTCCTCATGATACTGGTGAAGAATCAGAAACAGAATGAAATGGAAAGGAAAGTCAGTAACTGGTTTGCAAATCTCAGTGGCTTGTGGAATGACTGCAAGATAGATACCTGAAGGCGTTATCACTTCCACTTGTTCCCATCGGCATTAAATAAACAAACATTCAGTTATTTGCTAAATATATGTATGCCTTATGTTCAGTGTAACTGATGCTTGATCAAAATGCTTGATATTTTGCAGCGCTGTATTTAGATTCTCCTCTCATGACTATTTAAATTATTTAAGTGTCCACGTATGGCACTGGCAATTAGATCGCAAACAACAGGGGAAAGAATTAATGTCAGCCCAGAAGCCGGTGCCTTTATAGTGGCTCCTCAGTCCTTGCTGTGCAAGAAGGGAAGTGCTAAATTCTGCTTCAGTTTCACTGTTTGGTCCAGATGTACCTTTGTACTATATTCAGTACAGGGAGGAAACTTCACACAGGCTCCAGCAATTCAACTGCTAAGTGATGCCCTGCTGAACTATTGTGGATGAAGAATGATCTTGTTAACCTGAAAGGATTCTTCTCTACTCCAGAATCCTACACTTCCTGCTGGGAGGAACTTCTCAGAGAAAATTGCTAGGATCCCAGGTAGTCTGTCAGGACACTGGTAGCCAGACAATAGACAGGTTTCAGAGTAGCAGTCGTGTTAGTCTGTATCCACAAAAAGAACAGGAGGACTTGTGGCACCTTAGAGACTAACACATTTATTTGAGCATAAGCTTTTGTGGGCTACAGCCCATTTCATCGGATGCATGCAGTGGAAAATACAGTAGGAAGATAGAGAGATATACACACAGAGAACATGAAACAATGGGTGTTACCATACACACGCTAACAAGAGTGATCAGTTAAGGTGAGCTATTACCAGCAGGAGAGAAAAAAAACTTTTTGTAATGGTAATAAAAATGGTCCGTTTGCAGCAGTTGACAAGAAGTTGTGAGGAACAGTAGGGGAGGGGGAAATAAACATGGGGAAATAGTTTTACTTTGTGTAATGACCCATCCATTCCCAGTCTTTATTCAAGCCTAATTTAATGGTGTCCATTTTGCAATAGACACTGACCTGATTGCTGACTTCCCCTCACTTGGGATGAAGTCTTGGCTTTGCCACAAGCCCCAGTCAGGGGGCGGTGCAGCACTGCACTGCCCCTGGAGCAGACTGGGAATCTCTGAATCATGCTCTGCTTCCCAATCTAGTTCCCCATCTCTAGCTGCTCTGCAGCAGGAACACCCTTTTCCAGGCCTATACCATGTGCAGCTAACTTCCTTTGGCACATTCCTGTAACCACACTAGCTAGTGTGCTGGCAGGAGGTGTGGCTCCAAAACTCCACCCACTTCTCTGTGTAAGGGGCATATATCCTCTCTGCATAGCCTGGTTTCCCCATCCTGCTTCAACCTGCGGTACATGTTGCCAGCACCAGGTTATCAAGGAATGCTTCATGCCCCCACATGCACTGTACAAGCTGAGCCACAAGGTGGCCCTCAGTTTGACCGATTCACGCAACAAGAAGTCAACAGCAACCTGTTTCCCAGAGGCATAGAAAGATAAAGATATCCAGATTGCAGGGAGGAGAACCTTGTTTTCCCTTGATTGCTCTTCAGCAGCTTTAAATAGAAGGAGGGCACCATAGATGAGACAAATGGATCAAGAGAGACAAATGTGAAATCTGTCCTGCTATCCTCTGCCTTCCTGAAGGTATTGAATCACTCCCAGGGAGACTCCTTCACGCATGAACGATATTTGAATAGTACCCAGATGGACACTAAGAATAATGACTAAAACATTAATGGAAGGAGCTGAATTCCTTCAAATACACCTGTGGTGCTAATAATGTGCAATATACCAGTAATAAACGTATTCAGTATAAATGAATAGGGGTTAGTAGCAGGAACAGGCTGATTTTATTTGAATTATACCGTTCCAGCTTGAGGCAGCCGCTTCTGCATTCAGTTTGTCTTTGTTATGTTTACACTTCAAGTTTAACAATGCTTCCGAGATAGTTACATGTGTCTGTATGGTGCCTTGTGCAACATTGTGCCACATATGGAGAGAAAAGTAACTGTAAAAGCTCTTTATAGACTCACATAGAGAGACGCAATGAGAAATCTGCGGTATAAATGCAATGACCATTTTTTGAATAGATTCTCTTGGGAGTGAGGAAGGCACTTGGAACATGAATAGCTTTAAACAGCTCACACACGAAGGGGAAAGAATTAGGGCGATCTGAAGAAATGGGCATGAAGATTAACATTCTGTAGGATTTCCATGAAGGAATTAGAGGTGGGTTTGACCCAACCCTGGGACGACATATCTCAGTTCTTTTGGGAAAGTTCTGATCCAGATCTGAGCAAGGTATTTTTGGCTAGCTCAAGATAGAGGGTTTTTTTTTTTTTGGTAAATTCTGGATGGCATTATGACTATCTGGATTATTGTGGTCAGGGCTATATCTGAGAGGAATGAGAGAAGACTTCCTGGAAGCTGGAGGTGAGAGAAGTTGCTTTGTGTGACTGCAATAATTTGATTCTCCGAGGGCAGTGATAAATCAAGTTCAACTTGAGGCTGTGCATTGGTATAACTTGTTTAGGAGACATGTCCTCAGTAGAGGCAAAATTGTGGTGCCTACCAGCTCCTCCAAATATTCATCTCTTCCAGTTAGTATCATGTCACTTCCTGGATTCAGTTTAAGCCAGCTATTCTTTCTCTAATCTCCCCTCTCCCACATCCACAGGATGAAATCAAGGTACAGAATATCCTGTCTCTGACAGGGTCAACACCAGATGCCTCAGCAGAAGGTATCAGAACCCCCCGCACCAGTGGGAAAGTTTGTGGGATGAGAGAGAGTTCCCTTCCATGGAGTCCTCAACCTAATCCTTAATACTCAAGAGACTGATTGATTGATTGATTTAAATACTGAAGCATGTGGCCTTGCAGCCCATGTCATCTCATTGTAATCGCTAAGGATTGTCTGTGGATATTATAAAGGAACAGTGACAGGTTTCCACATCACAGGGGCTCTTGGAGAAGAAGCCTCTCAAGACTGATGGAGTGGCTGGCTACCTTTAGGAGGCCTGCCTAGGACTGTGGTGCCCCAAGATGAGATCCCAGGACCAGAGCTGTGCAAAAAGCCAATTTTGGGGTTCAGTGACAGTTCTGGGGTGAAAAAAAAGTTATTTGGGGCTGAACAAAAATCATGTTTCAATTTCAAGCTTTTTTTCTTGCTTTTTTTAATATAAAATTGAAGGAAGTTTAGAAAAAAAAGTCATTTCAAATAGAAACATTTTGACTTTTTCCAAACTTTTTTGATTATACCTTGTTCCCAGCCAAAACAATTCAGTGAATTAGACATGAATTTGCAAAATGTTTCCATTAACCCAAATGTGCATTTTCTACTGGGGGAAAAAAAAAAACAGTGAACACATTTTGCCCAGTTTGAGCAGGCCTTTCAAATGCTTTGGACTTGGCAGGGTTACCTCCCTTGCTTCTGAGGTCAGATACAAAGACTGCTGCTGTCCCTCTATCTTGCTGGATGATGCTTAGACTATCAGGAGCTGAGTAACTTGTTTGAACAAGCTGGATGAAGACGGAGTTGAAGACTCCCCAGCCAGCTTTCAGGATTGCAGAGGACGTCAAACACTTTGTATGAATCAGGTTGTGATGCCAGCAAACCAGGCACCCGCTGTTGCCAAGACTGCCGGCGTTAGCGAAGAACTGACAGGCTCATACCTGGAGACCAGTTCACCTGTGTTGCTCAAAATAGCATTTAGTCTTAAAAGAATGTAGGTAGTGTTTAAACTCTATGAACTGCTTGTAAATTGCTGCCTGCATTAATCTCACTTGCAATGTCTATATTCCATGCTATAAGAAAATATGCAAGTTTTGCTTTGAAAATATTTGCTCTAAACTTGTGAACCCAGATGGGAAGAATGTCGTCCCCCCGCCCGTCAAGAAGAGCTTTCAAATCAGATGGGCCATCAAGGAACACTGCAATACAAAGGATTGGTGAATGACCCCATTGCACCTTGGATATGCTATGTTCAAGGAAGCTCATCCTATGGATTTGGAAGCTGAAGGAAGGAACTAAAACAAAGTCACAAGAACATTTTCCATCTCTTTTGCTGTTTGAACTCTCACAGGGATAGAGACACCAAACTGAAGCCAGGAATCCCCAACGGTTGCCTCCTGGGTCCTCCGTGAAAACACTTTGAATTGACAGATCACTACAGTTGTGCCACCCTTAGGATTTAGATCGCAGCCATTTGTGCATATGTCTGTTTGTTTTAATCTGTAAATAACTCTTATTTTTCTTTCCTACTTAATAAACCTTTAGACAGTGTATTACAGGATTGGCTACAGGCCTCGTCCTTGGTTTAAAATCTAGGGTATCAGTTGATCTGGGGTAAGTGACTGGTCTCTTGGGACTAGAAGCAACCTGCATATTGTGTGATTTTTTCATGTAAGTGACCATTTATCATTAAGTCCAGTTTGTCTGGGTGGCAAGAAACACTGGAGAGTCTTAACAGAACTGTCTGTGACTCCATGGTAAGACTGTTGTAGTGATCCAGGACTTCACATTTGTTACTGGCTTGGCAAAATCTTATTATAGAACATACCATTAGTTTGAGGTATCTGCCCTGTTTTTGACAGTCTGCCCTGAGGAAAGCACTCTTGGTTGTGAGTCACTCCAGGCAGCGTGACACAGGTCATGGATGACAACTGGTTTCTTTAAGACATACTTTGCGTTCATCAGCAAAATTGTGAGCTAGGCTTCTTCGCCTTTGGTGCACTGCAAGATTCAACATCCAAAAGCTGTAATTTATCCAGGACATTAATCTGGGCCTTTTGTTATAAGAACTGAACTTTCTGAACCACAGGGTAAATTCAGTGTTCTTACGGGAGACGGGCAGCTCACAGTTCAGTTTTATTAATGTATCTATCCCAAATTCCCTAAGGTGGAATTCTTTATGAAACTGCTCAGAGCTCAGCTCATTTAACCTGAGGACAGAAGATAATGATGGGAGATTTCAATGTTGTAATTCAGTCAAATCTGGATAGGAAGGCAGTGACCTATTGGGCATAATCTCTTACTGCAGGTGATTACAGCTACCGGCATTAAACTTGTCTGATGCTCAGAGAACATTAAACCCTTCAATCTCTTCTAGGTAATATTTATTATTGAGATTTTAAAATGCGCAGACTAATAAACAAAACCACAAAACCAAATGAGATTACAGATAAATTAAATATAGGCCCAGATCCTCAGATGGTGTAATTTGGTTTAGCTCCAATGAAATCAATGACGATGTGTCAATTTACGCCACCTGAGAATCTTTCTCATTGAATCTATGTGGAAAGAGGTATTTAAGGTCTTCATATAATATATTAAATCACATTCAAATGTCAAGGAACATTTCAACCATCTCTAGTTGTAGATGGTGGCAAGGTATGGGCTCATGAGGTATAAGCTGGCTTAGATCTAAAATAAGCAAAATCCATTTATTCATGTCAACAGTTGATAGGATTTAGATTTGGTGCCTAGCTCCCTTATGAAAATGAGATTTAGGCCTTGTCTACACTACACAGTTTTGTCAACAAAAGTCCGCTTTCATCGACAAAACAATGGAGGGTTTACGCACAATACTCCTTCTGCCGCTTTAACTCTCCTGCCACGCCAAAATAATAAAACTACATTAATGAGCAGCATTGAGCTTTTGGTGACAACGTTAGAGCGACGCAGCATCAGTGTAGAAACTGCACTTGCTTATATCCCTCTAAGTGCTCTCCAAGAGGTGTCCCACAATGCCCATCATGACCACACTGATGAGCAGTTTCTACTCTGCTGCCCTGCAACTGGAGAGTTGCAACAGAAATTCAAACACAGTGGCCATCGGCACATTTGCAGACTACAATTAATGCTCAGGCAGGAATCATTACAGGGGTCATTTATGATGGCAGGTAAACAATTCCTGGTGCAATTCATTATAGAAAACACATTACTGGGGCTTATTCTCAAAATGCTGTTTCAAACCTTTCCTGATTTGAATAGCGCCCCCGCCATTAAACACTTCTAATAGCCCTGGTGTCTGGCTGCTCCAAAATCAGCTGCCAGGTGATCCACCTCTGTGCTCTACCCCTCGGGAAAGTTTTCCTCCTTGGCTTCACAGATGTTATGCAGAGCATTGCAAGCTGCTGTGACCATGGAAATATTTTCCTCATTAAGGTCTAACCTGCCAAAAAGGCAGCACCAGCGACCCTTTAATCTGCCAAATGTACATCCTATAGTCATTCTGCACCTGCTGAGCCTGTTGTTGAAGCGCTCCTTGCTGCAGTCAAGGTTTCCGGTGTATGGCTTTATAAGCCACAGAACGAAGGGATATGCTGGGTCTCACAGGATCCCTATGGCATTTCCACATCCCCTGTTGAAACCCTCTGGTCTGGAAAGAAAGTCCCTGCTTGTAGCTTTCTATGCAGGTCACTGTTCCTAAAGATATGTGCACCCTGCATTGATGTCAATGAAAATAGCCCTTCCTGTTGATGTACTCCGTCGCAAGAGGGTCTGGGGCCAAAATCGGGATATGCATGCCATCTATCGCCCTGCTACAGTTAGGGAATCCCTTTACCACAAAGCCGTCCACTATTTTCTGCACATTGCGCAGTCACAGTCTTTTGTAGCAGGAGGTGATAAATGGCCCTGCACACTTGTATCACTGCAACCCCCACAGTGGACTTCCCAACTCCAAACTGATTCATGACTGACCAGTAACAGTCTGGAGTTGCCAGCTTCCATACAGCAATCACCACTCACTTTCCCACTGTTAGGGCAGCTCTCATTTTGGTGTCCTGGCACCACAAGGCAGATGTGAGGGTGGCCCAGAGTTCAAGGAATTTCTGCAGACACTCCTCATTGTCCCATACCTGCATCACAATGCGATCCCACCACTCAGTGCTTGTTTCCCAAGCCCATTAGCAGCAGTCCACCATGTACTGCTGCTCCATGAATGCCAACATCAATCTTGAATTGTTTCTTTCCATGCACACAGCAGGGCAGTCACCATGGCTTCCTGTTCAGATTCACAGCTCATGAAGTACTGCAGGATCAGCTGCATTGTGCTCATAATGCTTATCACAGGACTGGTGAGCAGTGGCAAGATCCATGCTTTCAGGCAGAGTTTACTGGAGCAGTTGGAGAATGGTGCGAAATGTAATTGGAAGCCTTTGGAATTATGGAATAGAGAAAACCACATCATGGGGTGGTGACCCCGCCCCTATGATGCACGGTGATCCATTCCCAGAACTGCTAACAGGAGGAGGTGGTGATTTTCACAGTGAGATAGCTACCCACAGTGCACTGCTCTTTCTGTTGGCGCTAGAGTACCAGCTGTGGACATGCTCCACTGACACATGGAGTGTTGCGTGAAGATGCACAAGCGATGTAATTACAATGGTCTATGATTATTGGTGTAACTTAAGTCAACTTAACTGTGTAGCGTAAACATATTCTAAGGCTCCTAAGTCAGCTAAGTGTTGCAACGCTGAGTCCCAAAATTTGAGTCTTAGCCTATCCAGCACTTCAGTTCTCTATCTAGAAAATGGAGGTAATAGATTCTCAGGCCAGAGGAGACCATTGTGGTCTTCTAGTCAGACTGTTTATATAAGAAGAACAAGGTGAATGGGATAACACAGGCCAGAAAACATCCCCAAAATAATTCCTAGAGCATATCTTTTAGAAAAACATCCAGTCTTGACTTAAAAGTTGTCAGTGATGGAGAAGCCACCTCGACCTTTCTTTATCTCATAAGGGTAAAGGTGAAGGAAAAATATATGGATTGTGAGGCTATCAAATATTACAGTACTGAGGGCCATGGATGTACCTAGATAGACAAATGAAGGAAGAATGTGAAACGGTAGAGAAAAAGTAAGGATGAGGTTATTGCCTCATCAAAAAGAATAAAATTCAGAGGTTTTTTTTTTTAATTCAGTTTGTACTCAATAGAAATTTTTCCTGAGCAGGAGCAAAATATAAAAACAGTGACAAATCAATATTTGCCCCTTAGATGGAAATTTAAATCAAAACCGATCGAAGATTCTTTTTCTATTTGTGGCTTGAAAAATTGAAGAACATTATATCATTTCGATCTAATAACGAAAATTGCCTGTAATCGGACTAAAACGCTTGCCAAAGAAAATAAAATGTCATCTCCTAAGAGACTACATGGATGAGCCTGTCATAACAGCGCTGGGAGAGGAAAAGCTTATATTACAACATGGCAGTAAGATGCTGTGCAATTTTTTTCATGAAAGCACCATACATGATAAATGGGGAAAAATAGCCCTGTGTCCTGTCTGAATAAAAATCAAGCCTAGCCCCCAGATATTCTTCTCTTCCTTTTGGTCCACCATTCTACTCCAAAATGGCATCTGAGTAGAATACATTTGACAGAGCACCCTACAGGGAAAACATTTCATTTATTTTTTTTTGGCCTGTTCACTGAAGGTCATTAATGCTGCCCAAGGTCCTACCAGATTTGACTCAACATCTCAAGCTACTTCATGTTAAAACCATTTGTTTTGTGCCGTTGGCTGAAATGGAATTACCTTGAACATTAGTGAGATGTTCCACAACCAGTGTCAGAAGAATCTGTAATAACTATCCAGTTACCATGTCACCATTTTTCACATTGGAAACCAAGGTGAATAAATGAATATTATAGAAGCTTAGGTGCTGGCAAATAAGGAGGATCTCAATGCCTATGTAGATGCAACTCTCTGTGGGCCTAATCCCAGTCAATCCCACCAAACACAATGGGAGCTTTTGCCATTGGCTTCCAGGGAACCAAGAACAGCCCTAAGAACACAAAACATTCCCTGCATTTTGTGCAGGTATAACTAGAAGTTGTGATGTGAATTTAGTGAAAGACCAGATCCAATGAAGAGTGATGCATATTTCCTCCATTTAGAACAATTCCATCAAGCTTTTCTTTTTATTCTTCTCAGTTCAAACGCCCTGTTGCTGGTGAACTGTTACCGCAACTGGAGATTTCCAAGATGTGACAATAATAATAGTGCTCAATGTTTTGTTGTGACAATCTAGAGAAACTGTAGAATGAGGCGCAGACAAGGGTGGAGAAAAGTCTTACTGGGCAATTCCAGCTCTCTTAATTGTATTAGACAACCATTTGTTTATCCATGGAAAGCCTACACCCCTTTTTCACTAGTGACTGGATAAAGAAGTTGGTTAAGGGGCCTCCATTATTTCCTTCTTAATAAAAGGAAACTTATCCGATTTTTTTTCACATGCATCTAAAATTTTCCACTTTTTAAACACAAAATCCTGAAAATGGAAAATTGAAAATATTTCAGTTTTCAAATCAAAACCAAAATGTTTTCCTCCTTCCTTTCCCTTGTCATAATATTTTTCTTTTATTTCCCCATTCTCTTCATCCTTTCTTTCCCCCTTTTTTTCTATTTTGCAACTGAGAAAGGGAGGGGAAAGGAAAAAGGGAGAGAAGGGGGGAAATGCTTTTTTTGGCTTTTATCTATTTTCAACTGATATTTCAAAATGTTTAAAAGAACTTACCGTTTTGGAACCAGCTCTAGTTAATGTAGGTATCTTCTAAACATCCCTGTTAGGTATTACACTTGTCTGTAAACTGGGGAAACTGAGGCAGAGAGCTATTAAATGAGTTGCCCAAGGTCATACAAGCTGAAAATAGAAGCCAGGTCTGTTTAGTCCCTGTTCTGTACTGTAACAATCCTCCTCCTGTTCAACTGGAAGATTTAAAATGACAGAATCGTAGGACTGGAAGGGCTCTTGAGAGGTCATCTAGCCCAGTCCGCTGCTCTCATGGCAGGACTAAGTATTATCTAGAACATCCCTGACAGGTGTTTGTCTAATCTGCTCTTAAATCTCCAGGGATGGAGATTCTACAGCCTCCCTAGGCAATTTATTCCAGTGCTTAACCACCCTGACAGTTAGGAAGCTTTTCGTAATAGCCACCCTAAATTGCCCTTGCTGCAATTTAAGCCCATTGCTTCTTGCCCTATCCTCAGAGGTTAAGGACAATAATGTTTCTCCCTCCTCCTTGTAACAACCTTTTACATACTTGAAAACTGTTTTGTTCCCTCTGTTTCCTCTTCTCCAGATTAAACACACCCATTTTTTTCAGACTTCCCTTGTAGGTCATGTTTTCTAGACCTTTAATCATTTGTGTTGCTCTTCTCTGGACTTTCTCCAATTTGTCCACATCTTTCCTGAAATGTGGCACCCAGAACAGGACACAATACTCCAGTTGAAGCCTAATCAGCATGGTATAGAACAGAAGAATTACGTCTCATGTCTTGCTTACAACACTCCTGCTAATACATCCCAGAATGGTGTTTGCTTTTTTTGGAACCGTGTAACACTGTTGACTCATATTTAACTTGTGGTCCATTATGACCCCCAGATCCCTTTCCGCAGTACTCCTTCCTAGGCAGTCATTTCCCATTTTGTATGTGTGCAACTGATTGTTCCTTCCCAAGTGGAGCACTTTGCATTTGTACTTATTGAATTTCATCCTATTTGCTTCAGACCAGTTCTCCAGTTTGTCCAGATCATTTTGAATTTTAATCCTATCCTCCAAAGCACTTGCAACCCTTCTCAGCTCAGTATTGCCCATGAACATTATAAGTGTACTCTTTATGCCATTATCTAAATCATTGATGAAGATATTGAACAGAACCAGACCCAGAACTGATCCCTGTGGGACTCCACTCAATATGCCCTTCCAACTTGACTGTAACCACTGATAACCACTCTCTGGGAACTGTTTTCCAACCTTATTCATCCACCTTATAGTAGCTCCATCTAGGTTCTATTTCCCTAATTCATCTCTGTCCTTCTCAAATTCTCCCTTCTCCTCCCTGGCAGAAGCAGTGCTATGCTCTTCTCCTTTCCCAGAGTCACTAATTCCCTCTTTAAGGAGGGTCAAAACATTGGTAAGCAAGCATAAAAGCTGTTCTTCGCTGTCTCAGATGTATCTTCAAGCCCAGTGGCAACAGTAAGAACTCTCAGGAGACATGCCTGGCTACATTCCTCTTCTCTTCCACAGGAAAATCTAAAGTTGAGGACTTTCCATTTGGAGGCACTTGTCTGTGTAGTTCAAAAACAAATGAATTATTGGAAAAAATGAAAGAAACAAGATCTACAACTAGATCCCTGGGTCTTTTGCAGACTTTCAAAAGGAGATTTTCTAGATGTCTTCAGATTCCAAAGACAGTATAACCCACCTTATTCTTTTTCATTCAAAGAAGACATCACTCCAATACCAACAACAACAATCTTTTGCTTCTCAGTCATACAGGAGATGGTCATTCAAGCCTAAAATGAAGCAAAATAATTGGCGTACCATTGCTTCTTCGCTTGCAGTGAGACCGCAGGTGTTCAGTGATGTTTGAGAGCAGCAAAGCAATCTTGGATCCTGTTTTCCTTAAATTTGGAGACTTTTTAAGTCAACGTTAGAGTGAGCAGCTAGAGATTGCCACAGACAGATAAGTGTTGGATACTATAAAGAATGGTTATACCATACAGTCTCATGCACTTCCTCCAAATCAACCTTCCTCTCTCTCTTTTCAGGAAACCCGCTCGTGTGATATTGTTAAGATCAGAGATCAGTTCTCTGCTAATGGAAAGAGAAATAGAAAAGGTTCTAATAAATCTCAGGAATCAAGGGTTCTGCTCCTGCTATTTTCTTATTCCAAAGAAAGATGGAGATCTTCATCCAGCCTTAGATCTAAAGAAACTAAACAAGTACATCTGAAAGATGCATTTTGGAATATTAACCCTAGAATCCTTTGTTCCTTCCCTATCCTTTCTAGATTGATTTACTCTTGATTTCAAAGAAGCTTACTTTCATATTTCAATAAGACCATCATACAGGAAGTACCTTTCTTTTGCTGTAAGGCAGGACCATTTCCAATACAGAGTCCTCCCCTTCATCCTCTCCTTGGCACCCAAAGTCTTTACAAAGTGTCTATCTGGAGTAGCAGTGTTCTTCAAGAGATGAGGGGTTTCTGTCTTTCCATATTTTGATGACTGGCTCCCGATAGCAACCTCAGAGGATGAGCTGGAAGAGGTCACAAAATTTGCATGCCCTCTATTCTGAAATGTAGGTTTCTTTAATAAATTGAAAGAAATAATTACTGACCCCATCACAGAAAATTCCATTTCACAGGAGCTCTTCTCGATTCTCAAAGAGCAAAAGCATACATTCTGAGGGAGGATTCCCTGAAGAAAAAGTGTACCTTTCAATCTTTGCTGCTAAAACCATCTTAGAGAGTAAAGTTTTTTTTTCCCCTATCACTAATGGGAATGATGATACATATGTTACAGTTTATGCAAGGTTTAGTATGAAACCGCCCCAGTACTGATTATCATAGAACATCAGACTGTCAATACACAGAAGGGATATGATCGTTACAGTTCCCAGGCAAATCCAATGATCCATCTGATGGTGGATGGACTGGGGAAATGTTCTGAGAGGGGCGTTATCCAGTCCTGTCTATGATAATCGCAACAGGCTCTGCAAAAACAGGCTAGGGTGCATATCTCGAGAAGTTTGTCGCAAGGGGACTCTGGGGTCGACAGGAAGGTTGTCTCCATAGCAGCATTCTGGAATCAAGAGCAGTTTGTTTGGCACTCGGGTCTTTTCTCCCCCAGATTCAAGGGTCGGTAGTTCAAGTGGCCAAAGACAATATGACAGCAATGTACTATGTAAACAGATAAGGGGAAGGCCGATCACCACAGCTTTGCAAGGAGGCAATGAAACATTGGGACAGGTGTATAGCCCAAAGGATGAGTCTGATAGCTTTACAGCAGCCTGGATCCCTCAACCAGAACTAAGCAGGGAATCCACACAGATGCCTAAATGGTCTTTGAAAGACTCTGTAATCAGAGACATCTTTGCTCTTTGGGGTATGCCAAAGATAAATCTATTTGCAATAAGATTCAACAGGAAATACTGTTGTTTTTGTTCCAGAGTGGGAGTGGATACTCAATATCTGTGTGATGGGCCGCCTGTCCCGCACTGGGCTCTAAAGGGTTAATAGAGTCCTAGGGAGGCTGCACAGGAGGTAGCCAATCAGAGAAGGGCTGAAAGGAGCAGCCAATCAGGGCCAGGCAGGCCCATATACAAAGAGCTGCAGGGCAGAGCAGGTTCAGTAGCTGCCTAGAGCTTGAGGGGGGAATATCAGGCTCCTAGCAGGAGGAAGGATCAGGCTCCTAGCAGGAGGAAGGAGTACCAGTAGGGACCGGGGAAGCTAGAGAGGACTCCTGGCTAGATACTAAGACTGGCAGGCTGAAGTCCTGACATAAGGGCGAAGAATGTGATGGAGATGTGGGGAAGTGCCCCAGGGAAATTAACTGAGGAGTCAGAGGGGAAGCAGCAAGTGGTGGCCATCTACAGGGTCCCTGGGCTGGGACCCAGAGTATTGGGCAGGCCTGGATTCCTCCCTCCTCCACTCACCACTGAGGAAGTGGCTGGACTGAGGGATGGTGATACTGTCCCCTGGAAGGGGGGAGCACAGTGTGCGGCATAGCCGGAGGGCTGTGTCATGAAGGGGACACTGCGTTCCTGGAAGCGATGTGAGTCTGGGAACTGAAGTGATGGCGGCGAGATGCCACCAGAAGAGAGTGCACTGGCTGGGAGAGTTAATTCACAGAACAGCCAGCAGAAGGCACCGCCGTGGTGAGTGAAGCCTGTCACACTCTGTCCGATGTGTTCCTCCTTGGATGGGATGCAGAACTAAGGTATGCATTCTCACCATTTCCTCTCATGTGAAGGTTGTGAGAAAAATAGGACTGGTCTTGGCCAGAATGATACCGATTGCCCCAGCATGGCTGTGACAGCAATAGTTCACGGGTTTGCTCCTGCTTTCCAAAAGGAACTAGAGATTTTTCCCAGTGTCAACAGACCTTCTGACACAAAAATAAGGCACAGTTTACCATCCTGATCCATTATCATTGCATCTGACAGCATGAGCAATCAGTTTCTAACAGAGTTGGAGAGGTCTTTCTCTATGGATATTCAACATGTTCTTCTTAATGCCAGAAGAAAATCAACTAGAAAATATTATGAATTAAAATGGAAATGATTTTTGCTCTGGCTATCTGATAGAAGATAGATCCTGTGTCAGCCCCTATTCAATCTATTTTAGAGTATTTGTTATATTTAAAGCATAAAGGTTTATATGTTGCTTTGCTGAAGATACATCTTACATGCAATAGCAGCTTCTCATATACAAATAGATGGTAAATCAGTATTCTTGCATGAGGTTATTAAGTTTTTAAAGAGTTGCTAAATTTGCACCCCACCCCAATGAGAGATCTTATGGCACCATGGCACGTAAATTTAGCACTGTCACGGCTTATGTCTCCACCATTTGAGTCCTTATCTTCTTGTTCCTTATTTCATCTATCAATTAAGTCTGCCTTTATTATAGCAATAACATCAGATAGGAGGATTAGTGAACTTCATGCTTTAATGGTTGACCCTTCATTTTATAAGGACAAAGAATTTCTTCATCTACATCCTAGATTCATACCAAAAGTCACCTCAAATTTCTTTATCAATCAGTCCATCACATTGCCAGTGTCCCCCTCCCCCCGCCACCGACCTCATTCGAATAAGGGGAGAATCAGAGCTATATTATCTGGATACAAAAAGAGTTTTATCCTTCTATTTGATTAGGACTAAAGACTTTAGATTTTCAGTTAAATTGTTTGTTTCATATGCTGGTAACTGTTTGTATGGAAATAGGATTTCCTTTACATTATCAAGATGGGTCAGACACTTTATAATAGAAATTTATAAGCATGCTTCACAATTCCCCCTCCCCGCCATCTGACTGTAGACTCCACTGGCGAGATGGCAGCTTTGGTGTCATGTTTGAAACAGGTTCCAATAACAGAAATTTTTAGAGCAGCCACATGGCATTCAATACTCACGTTTGTTTCCAAGCCATTATTTGTTAGATATCGCAACTAGCTCAGAGGCACAGATCGGAAGATTGATGCTACAGTCCTTGTTTAGCTAGTGCTCCTTACCCACCCGCCAACTCAATATGCATACTATTTTCTAAACTCTCCCAAGAGTGGGAATATGCAGAGTCCAACTCAAAGAACCTCACTTACAGATAAGTAACTTTCATTTCTCCATTACGCCTGGCTGTAAGCTCAGTACCCTTCGCAAGCATAAATTCAGGATGAAAGTAAAAAATATAATGACCCCCAAACCTTTATTATCTGATAGCACCTAAAAGAGCTAGACTCTGAGTTACACGTCTCAGTCAACTGTAGATAACTGTTGGCAGCTGCATGCAGACACAATCGCTATGTTTAGCAGCTAAATGCTCATATGCATCATTTGCAACAGTCCATGCAAGTATTTTTTCCCCTCTGAATACTACTGGCCTCTGCTATTGGAACTCTGGTTGAATCTCCAGGGGCTGTCAGTGGTAGCAAGGGTTATTTCTGCTTCCTTTCAGTCAGGTACCAAAGAGCGAGAGAACAGCAAATGGTACACGGGCATGTTTTAGTTCGAGCATTTCAGAGATACTCTATTCAGTAGTGGGCAACAGTGCATGCAGAGAATGACCTGTGCCTGAAATCCCCAAAAGCATCATTGTAAGATAAATGAGAGTAAATAAAGTATCATAAAATATAGGACAGGTCTATAGAAAGATGGCTCCCCCTGTGTGCAAAATTCAGTTTCCCTGTGCAAAGAGCAAGTAAAATAGGATTTGCACAGGGGACAAACAGAAGTCAGGTTTCTCCTCCTCATCCAGGAGGCAGGGCACTTGTGCAGGTGAGCTGCAACCCCTGGGCTGTAGTAGTGGCCACGACAGGCTGTACCCCATTAATGAGGAGTTTCTGACAAGTGCAAGCTCACAGTTTACAGAGCTCCTGGGACCCACCTCTGCCATTTCCCAGAACTCTTACAGCCCCTGCCTATGCTCTCTGGTGGAGTGGGCCACTGGAGAGCATGGATCTCTAGTGCACAAGAGGAATAAATTCATAATCCGGGGTGTATCCCCTCCACTACCCAGCCCCCAGTGCCGCATAAAGCCCCTCACTTCCCATTAGCCTTTCCAAAGCCATGAACGAGCCTGGGGAATGTCACGCTCTCTTCCATCGGGCGTGCTGTTCATTTCCATTAGAGTCTCCTGGCTGTCCACAGCTCAGCCCTTTGACTTTGGAGGCACTGCCGCAGGAGCAATGGATGCCAGAGAACACTTCCAAAGCCGTACGGGTTGCAGTTCTGTTCCTTTGTTGACTGTGTTTATCCTCATACTTTAATGTGATTCTTGCAGTTAAAAAAAAAAAAAAAAGAAAAGGTCAGGAAGGTACAATGATTGTACTCTGTTTTGTCTCCAGTTATACAGTTCGATTGAGTTTGGCAGAAGATGGCAGCTTCTCCAGGAGGGTGTTGCACCAAACAGGTTCTACTGGTAAGAAACAAAGCACTTTTTTTGTTGTTGTTGTTTCACAAACACAGCTCCACCAGGCATCCGTGGAGGTGGTGGTGCTTTAGAATGAAGGCTCTGGGGCTGAGGAGGCGTTGCCGAAGGAGACGAACATTGTCATCACTCAGACCTTTTGCTCTTCCATCTTAGTGTTGAGGTTAATTTTCTGCCATTGGGGCGGAGACTGTCTTTTTTGTTCTGTGCTTGTACAGGCTCTTGCACAGGGGTGTCCTGGTGAACGATTAGGGCTCCTAGTCACCTCACTAGCACAAATAACAACAATTTGAGAAGTAGTTGTCATCATCTTAGTGCTGACCATTGCTTTCTGCCATGCTATTACATGTGCATTACTTACACGTACAGTGCAATTGTCACTCATCTATACGTTCCCCTTGGCACCCAGTCCACAGAGAATATGCATGTACTCCAGCTCCCAGCTGGAAAATCCTGGGATTGTTGAAGTCAATGGTAGTTTTCCCACTGACTCAAGCGAAGCCAGGCTTTCACTCATTGTCCTTTAGCTCAAGCTCTGTAGGCTCTTGCTTTTAGCTCAGGTTATCACTAGTTCAGTCATGTTGGACATCATTACACTATGCCATACAGTATTTTTCTTCACTTCCAATCTTAAATCATTCTGCATTGTTGCCATGTTCTACTAAACAGGTGACAAGTGTTCCAAAATTTCTAGTCCAATTTCAAGACCAAAGAGATATGCATACATGTGGGATCAGTCATGCTGTATAAACGTTTCACCATTTCTCGGAATACTAGTCTACTGCAAAGCTGTGAAGTAGGCAGGCTCCTGTGCCCCAGAGTTTGAATTCAGAATTGGGTCCACCCATCCCTTAATTCAGGGGTGACCAACCTGTGGCTCCAGAGCCACATGATGCTCTTCACAAGTTAATATGTGACTCTGGGCTGGAGCTACAGGCGCCAACTTTCCAATGTGCCAGGGGGTGCTCACGGCTCAATCCCTTGCTCTGCCCCAGGTCCTGCCCCCATTGTCATAAACAGACAGCTAAGGGTTAATGTCTCTTTCACCTGTAAAGGGTTAACAAACAACACCTGACCAGAGAATCAATCAGGAGACAAGATACTTTCAACTCTGGGTGGAGGGAAGCTTGTGTGTGTGTTCTTTGTTCTTTGTCTGTGTCCTTTCTGGAATCTGAGAGTGACCGGACGTACTACAGGCTCTAATTTTCTATTCAAGTAGTAAGTGCAAGTAGAAAGGTGGTTTAGTCTTTTTAATTGGCTTTTCTTTATTTGCAAATGTGTATCTGGCTGGTAGAGTTCTAATGTGTATTTGGCTGGAAGTATTTTAAATTGTATTTCTGCTGGAGGAGGCTTTTTCTCCAGTTTCTATAAGCTGACAGACCCTGTAACTTTTACCATCTAAATTACAGAGACACTTTTTACTTTTTCTTTCTTTTTATTAAAAGTTTTGCTTTTAAGACCTGTCTGATTTTTTCCCCTTGTTGAGGCTCAAGGGAATTGAGTCTGTACTTAACAGGGAAGGAGAAGGGAGGGGAGAAGGGTGGAATCCCTTTGTTTTAGATTCACGGAGCTTGAATCTGTCTATCTCTCCAGGAGCCCAGGGAGGGAACACCTGGAGGGGAAGAGAAGGGAGGGGAACAAACCTGATTTCTCTGTGTTGTGATTCAAGAAGTTTGAATCACAGTAATCTTCCAGGGTAACCCAGGGAGGGAAAGCCTAGGAGAGGCACTGGTGAGGGAAAGAGTTTATTTTCCTTGTGTTAAGATCCAGGGGGTCTGGGTCTTGGGGGTCCCCAGGGAAGGTTTTGGGGGGACCAGAGTGTATCAGACACTCCAAGTCCTGATTGGTGGCAGCTATCAGATCTAAGCTGGTAATTGAGCTTAGAGGAATTCATGCTGGTACCCCAACTTTTGGACTCTAAGGTTCAGATTGGGGAAAGATACCATGACACCCACTCCACCCCTTCCTGCCCCCTCCCCTGAGCCTGTCATGCTCTTGCTCCTCCCTCTCCCCCCCAGAGCCTCCTGCACACCACAAAACAGCTGATCGGGAAGTGCAGGGAGGGAGAGGGAGGCGCTGATCGGCGGGGCTGCCCATGGGCAGGAGGCTCTGGGAGCTGGGTAGGGGAGCTGATGGGAGGCTACTGACATATTACTGTGGCTCTTTGGCAATGTTCACTGGTAAATTCTGGTTCTATCTCAGGCTCAGGTTGGCCACCCCTGCCCTAATTTAACAGGTCAGTACCTCTCTTTGGTACTAGTATAGTCCTCCTTGCCATAGTGTCTGTTCATCTCACAGTCTTCATGTACTGAATATCTTTAATGGATGTTTCAGCTGAGGCTTTAGAATTAGCTTATTACAGAGACAGCAGCCATCCTCAAGGGTCATATCTGGATCTGGGGCCAAACTTGCCTAACATTTGAGATTGTTCAGCTCCTGTTGTTTTGTTCGCTGCAGTTTCAAAACAGAGCCTTTTCAGTTGTATCCATCGTTGCTTTATACATCAGTATTGATACACTAATATTTTAATATCATTTTGACAGCAGGCAGGTCTCTCTGCAGTGCATACCCGAAATAATGCACTGTTATTGCACTGACACTAAAGTGCATGTCACTAAATATCTCCTCACCTTCAGGCGACAAGCAATTAGTGTAACGCAAACCTGCGTGAAAAGGAAAGCATGAGCACATTGGACTGAGCACAATAAGTTGTGCTGGCCTGTTTTTCAGCACAGATGGTACTAAAGGCCAAATTCAGAGGTAGTTCTAAGTTATTGTATGGAGGCTGGACCCTGCTCTCAATTACAATCCTATACAACTGAAGTCACTCCCATCAGTTTCAGATGGAGGTAGTAGTTTAACTGAGAGCAGAATCTCTGGGATCTGGTTTACATCTTGAATCTGGCCCTTAGAAGATGATTCTTTGTGGGATAGTGTAGCAGGATGCTGGTGCAAAAGCATCTAATTAGCCCTGCCCAGTCATTTCCAATCAGGGGAAGCAGATTGGGGTTGATGGAAAAGGCCTGATGCCTGCCTGACTATTGGCAACACCTGCTGGCCTGACAAGCCAAGGTTATAAAGGCTGGGAGGAAGCCAGAAGGCAGGGGGGCAGCCAGGGAGAGAAGTCAGTCAGTCAGTGAGGGAACTGGAGGTCTCCTAGCGAAAGGCTGGCTCTGCCTGGAAAAGAAGAGAGTAATCCTTTAAAACTTGTATATAGATGGACACTTGTGGTGGGACGAAGTTAAGTTAATAAAGACACTAGCGTTGCATAACCCTGAAGCCTCTCTGAGCCTTACTGGGGAGGCCAAGCGGGCCCCAGGAAGAGGGGCGGGTCATGAACCCTGTTACAGGTAGATACATTAATAAATAGTATAGCAACTGAATTGGGTCAGCAAAAATAGGACCCTTCTTTTATCCTCGGATTAGAGGTGATCTCACGCCATTTTGAACATTTGAAGGGTGTTTGGGTCCACTGTTTTGGTTCGAATCACAGTAGAAGTAAAGGACATGGGCCAAAATTTAGATCCAGATCCATATTTGAATTTTTTCAACACATCTCTAAAGTTTAGATCCAGGATTTTGGTTTGAACCTGTCTCTATTCCAAACCTTTCTCTTTCCCTTTAACCTGGACTTTGCTGAAACTCTTGCAATCTGGAAATTTTTTGCCCATTTTTTAAAAGAGTTGTTCACTCATCTCTGCCCTTCTGGTTTCCAGACAGGACCGGAAGCTTCCACGATATCATAAGAACATTTTTTCCCATGTTTCCCATGGTATTTCTGGCCTGACAAAAGCAGAAAGAGCTGAGAACCTTGTAAGAAAGCATGTTTTTTGAGCTGTCCAGCTATATTGCTTGAATGAGCATCCACACTCTTGAATGCTTATTATCCATACTAAAACCCAAGTGTTTTGAAGTCTGCCTGTCATTAGGCACAAGAGGGATTTATCATATATTGAACTGATGGACACCAGCAATGAGAATAATGATGATAATGATTAATGTTCCTTTCCACAGAGATAAACCCTTGAAGTCCTCTGAGGGTCTAGCAAAAAAGAGAAGTAAAACCAGGAATTTCAAAAGCACTGCAAAGCAAAGAATAACAAATACGATTAAAAACTGCTCCAATCACCTGCCAGTCTTCCCACAAACACAAACTAAACAAGAAATCAAAAGCTGTTAGTTTCACCTAGAATGGGATGACTTTGATATATTTTGGTCATTGATGCATGTTAAACTGCGATTCTGCTTTCTGGGAAACTAACACAGTTATAGAAAGGGGAGTTAGATTTTATCCTGGCTCGTGCATTCTAACGAGAATTGCTCACTAATTTCCATTGAATGGCCAAAGTCTACCGCCAGAGTTCTGCATCCCCACTAGAAAAAAACTGGGATTACGGACAACAGTATATGACAACACTGAACTTGATTCTCCATTGGCCTGCTTTCTGATTCAATCATTTCTGCCAGTGCAAAACTCTGCTGAATCAGTTTAGTGTAAATGACTCCACAAGGAGAAAGGCAACAGAGAATCAAGGCCATGGGGTTTTGCACATGTGTAACCCAGAACCAGTTATGTGGAATCTTTATTGTTGGTGCTGACGTGCAAACCAGAAAAAACCCAGCTTGACTCTCAGATCCCAGTCTGTGTTTATGGGGCTGACAACTAGTGAGAACCTATCTTTAATTTTAAATTATTTTAAACTGAGCAGATATGATCTGGAAATCACTGAGACATGATCAGCTCAAAACCCATGATGCTACTTTTACAATTGCTCTTCAAAGCAGACGTGCACTTTGAGAGATAACATTTCAGAGTTTCTTCAACAGAGAAAATATTGAGTGAGATCCTCACCCTACTCTAGCCCCTTTATACTGGGCAAAAGGGCTCGAGCAATGCAAGGCAGCCTTAAAAGCACTGGTTCAGGTTGAAGGAGGATTCCCTTTGAGCAGGAACCACAGAAGACTGTGGTAAGCCTGTGTTCCGAGGATCCCATTGCAGCCCGGGGGTAGGAGGTGCTGGGAGTGGGAGGAACATGTCAGGGGTGGAGCCACATCACACAGTGCTACAGAGATTGTGGAGCATCCTGGGGAGATGGTGTAATTCAGACTGGTCCTCTGGGGATGGTAAATTACTCCGGATCTCTCCACCCCCTGGAATGGTCTAGGATCAGGAGGCCACAAAAGTGGCTTAAAGCCACCAGGCTGGGCTGTGAGGCAAAGCATTGAGTTTAACCCTGGGCCCTCTCATAGTTGCATTTAGATACACCATGCATTTATGTTTTATTTGACAGGAAAGAAACTTTCAGGAGGCTTTACAGGCTTTTAAAACACACTCTATTGCTGATCAGATCAAAGCTAAAATTCCTAATTGCTCACTATTATATTTTAATTGCCATATGACCCTGCCATGGCCCTCACATAAATAGTCCTGGGGCACTTTAAGTCTTATGAATTAATTCACCGGGGGCTGCTAATGCTCCCATAGAAAAAAATCTGACTGTAAATGTTACCAGAGAAACCACTGCCATCTTTCCCGCTGCCTTTTTTATATACGTTTGCAAGATAATTTTCTTTTTCTTATTTTTGGCTGCTACGTGAAAGTCCCCAGAGGAATTTAAACCACAGAAAAACAACATTAAAGTAATCTGCTAACACCTCCTGCAAAACTTTGAGAAAACATTCTATTTAGAGAGAATTCAGCTGCTTGTAGATCATATGAACTCTGTATTTCTGTGTTGACTCCCTTCTAATGAAAGAGGGATTTCCATAAAAACAGAATCTTTGATTCTTCAGGGCTTATCGTTCCCCCTGTTTTCCCCTTCACCTGCACCTAAAAGTCATTCTCTGACATCCAGACTGGTTGCTGTGGAAAAGATTATGATGCTACCTCAGGGTGGGAGATATCAGGTGTGGGGTATGCAGATGAACTCAAACCTTTACAAAAAACAGAGGCCTGGGGGAAAAAGAGGGATGAGATTGACACTTCCCTCTGTCATAAGGGTGTTTTGAGGAAAACTTCATTAATAAGTGTGATGTGCTCTAACTTCGGTGATGTGCTAAGAACTGACATCTCCCATGATCACCACAGCCTGATGCAGTCCCTCAACAAGAGGGGAGAAAGTAGTGCATCAGAGAGCCCAGCCCATTGAATGGGAGCATAACACACCCAAGTACAACTACCAGGAGGCACTGCAGCGCCATTTTGTATCAAAATATTGCAGTTTTTGCATGAAGTATTTCCATTTTCAACATTTTGCTGAAAAGCCATCAGGGTCAGGACTAGTTCCTCAGAGCAATGCTGCATTGGCAGTTTTCTGGAGAGAGGTGCAATATTTACTGACGTGGTATCAAGGAGAAAGAAGTCTTGAAACCATGGTTGGTACAGCTGGGCAAATGCTTCATTAAAATGTTTGGGAACATTAGTTCGAATAACCAGCCTGGACATTTGTGACTTTTTGTAGACATTTTCTGCACACATTCACAGAAGTGTGGTTTTGTTGGTAAGAATGTTCGCAGAAAGTGAAAGTTGCACAAATACAAATGTGAGTGGGATTGGTGTAATGTATCTGCAGCGGCCATCTTGAAATCACCTTGGAGTCCCTCTTCCTGTTTATAAAAGTTTTAATCATCCAATCAGGGAGCAACAACAATACCTTGTTACTCGGACAGCCAATTACACCCCACCCATAATAGCAAACAGGTGATGACCTATACAAATAACAAACTGTAAGGCTAAAATATGTATGTATAAATTGCTCATTGAAGGATACATTTTGATACTTTATGTGAATAAGGTTAATACCTTACACCACAAGTAGTTCCATCAAAGTCAATGTGTTGGAGTAGCATAATTAGAGAGAACTGGAAAGGTAAAACAAAATCATGAAAATATTATTTATTTATTTTTTTGGAAAAAAAATCAATTAAGTTTAATCATAATCTAACCCTGAATACTTTTGAGTGACTTATTAAATTGCACAAATCAAAAGGCTGTAAGCAATTAGCACACAGAGGGGAGAAAGATCTCAATTTGCCAATTATTTGTGCCCAGATAAAACCATTAGCTTTATCAGTGTTAGTCGTGTTTATTATTTGTATTATCTAGCACCTAGGGACCCCAGTCATGAACCAAGACACTACTGTACTGGTTGCTGTACAAACAGAAGAAAAGACAGTTCCTGCCCCAAAGAGAATATGGTTAATTATATGTTTATTGTTCACTTTCATCAGAGTAATGCTGCAATGGCAGTTTCTGGAGAGAGCTGTAATAGTTACTGACGTTGTATCAAGGGGAAAGAAGGCATGAAACCATGGCAGGGTGCAACACAGTGAAGGAAACAGTCACTGCTTCAAGGAGATTAGACTTAATTAGAAAGAAAATAAATTCAAACAATTAATCTGCTGGATGGACATGACTGTCGTATCTCCAAGCAGATTGAATATCCCCTTTTTGGTAATTTATACACGTCGTCTAACATTGTCCTACAATACCATCCTGCTTATTTTTATACAACATCCTTAGCACTATGGGATGGAGCTAGATGAAGACACCCTTAGACTTTGGAGGAGGGGTTCCAAATCTGACTCCAGATCCATATTTGAAATTTTACAAATATCCCCTATCTTTAGAATAGATCCAGAGTTTACTTGAATTCTGGGTGTTTGAAATCCAGATCCATTTTTTAAAACTGCAGCTCGAGCTCATCTCTAGTTAAGACATATTGTCATCCAATGTTTCACAGAAAGAGTCAGTCATGGGTGAGGGGAGAAGGAAAGTAATCACAAATTGGGGTTCTCTAACAGGAAAAGTGACTCTTTCAATTGGATGGTGCAGAGGTGGCAGATAGTTTCATATAGGTAATACAGCACCAGAGTGATAGAACCCCCCTCATAAGGAGAGCCCCAGTGAGGGGCTGAGTGGAGTAGAAGGAGACTGTAAGAGGAGAAGTCAACAGAAAAACAAGTGGACATAGGTGGGGGAAGGCGGAGAGTCCGTGGAGAGTTTTGACAATAAAAGGACTTTTTAACTGGATTTTGAGACGGATTAGAAGCCAAAACAGGTGATGGTGGATTGATGTGGTCCTGCTTTTTGCAGCGAGGGAATAATATAACCATAATCTGATGAACTCCCTGTCATCTGGAGGAGAATCCTATGTATCAATTAGTTTTGAAATGGACCCTGGTTTGACTCCAATTTGACTGCTGCATATAGCTGCAACTTTACCCAGATTATGAGAAAGAGAGACCAGCAGATAGATAGAGGGTGAGAGAGTTGTGTTTATATGAATGTATGAATAGGGAGAGGGGGAGAGAGACAGACTGAGAGGTGAGTGGGTGGGTGGATGGAGGATGGGGTGTGTTTGGGATGATGGAAAACTTATCTCTTCTTGGGAAAAAGCAAATGGGGATCATCTTTAAAAGTACGTTTCTTACGTGAGTTATTTCAGAAGGAAAGAAACTGCAAATTATTTTAAAAGCCAGGATTCTGTTCACTGAAGAAGCCTCTGGAGGAGCTGAAAAGCAGCATCAAAAACCTGCTAACAGCTTTTAAAAATTCTATTGTACCCAAGCAGTCGGAGCTCGTCTGGCAAACCGTTCCAGTGGCTCCTGTCAGCTTTTTGCCTGGGTGAAATCAGATGGGCTGAGTCAATTTGAATAGTGTCGTGTCCAGGTTATTTCCAAAAGCTGCTGGGCGTCGCCAAACAAAACCTTTCAGTCACTATGGGGCAACTGCTGGAGGCTGATGCAGAGGATGTCAATCAAAGTGCAGCACAACAGTGTGTCCAGAAAATCATCTGCTTGATGTGACTTAAAAGCCACAACGGATGAGCTGAGCTGTACAGAAAATTTAATTAAAAAGAGACACATTTAATAACTTAGACATAAAGCAAACATGCACATGCCAGATGAAGGCTCGTGGGGCACTGAATGAAATCACTGGCTAGTGGTTTTCTAAGGCGACCGACATGTGTTTGTTCCCAAGTGGATTTTGGATTTGGAAGAAAATCATTTGAAAGGTCAGAGTCCTGAGACAAAAGCTGTTGTCCTGCTGCTGATAGTTTCAGGCAGGCCCAGTCTCCAGGTCCTCGGTCTGGCAGACTCAGGACATGAACCCAGGTCTCTTGAGTGGGTCCAGTGCACTAATCACTGGATCCCACTGAATCCCCAATAGCTGCATGAAGCCTGTCTTTGGCAGGAGCTAAGTCAAGATGCTTCAGAGCATCAGTCACCTAGTGTTGCCCCTACTTTTGCCGTATTCTAACGTGGGCAGGGAACTTCGGGAGCCCAGCTGACGACTGGGTTGGCCCTGAAGTAACGCTTGCAATGGTATCCTCAGCTGGGTCGTTGCATGTGTTCTTCTTATTCATGTAACTGACCCTTCTCGGAGTCGGACCCTCCATGTTAGAAGTGGTGAGGTGAGGGACAGGGAGGAGAGTCATACTCTATTTGTGGGTAATCCTTGTACCTGGTGTGGAGGGTACTTTACTCTACCCGTACCAGCGGATTCATCTCAAGGGGAGGCTTGCAGTGATACTGGCTAAATGAGGGCAGAATCCTATTCATTCCAGTTCATGCCTATATCCTGGACTGGAGCTAATGGGATTCACACAACAACAGAAATATGCATACATATTTAGGTAGGATACAGAAGCTTGATGTTAGGGCAATTCAGCAGAAGAGCAGAGTGTTGCTAGCCAGGGCCCAAGAATGTGCTTATCTTCTACAGGTATTTGAGTAAGAAGCTAATTTGCCTTCACACACATGCATGGGGTAAACCTCCATAGCTGTATTTCATTAAATGGGGCCATTAGCTACACAGCTAACTTGGCTGTGAACTTTACTGTCTGGATACACCCAGCCCTTTTCCAGGCTTGAGCCTCTGGTGCTAGATTAGAGCAGCCCAGGGGTTGCTGTCACTTATGCCAGATGCAAATGTCCCCAAAGGGGAAGGATCAAGATGGTTCAGGGACATCCCAGCCATGCACCTTTTTCCTCTGGAATCACCCTCCACAATCTGTAGTTCCCTCTGGATGTTTGCACCAGCTTCCTGGCCAGAGGATCTAGCTCAGTATGTGATCATGTATCATAGTCAATTTAATCATAAGGGTCTCAGAAAATAAGTTGTCTTCTCCACTCATCTGTTATTCGTGGTGTAACAGGGTGGCTTGCCGCTTAATGGTTGGAGGGCCTGAGACTAGCCAACCCTGATAACTAAAGAAGGAATATCTGTATGAAAGTAGCTGAAAGCAGCAGGTGCTTCAGAAGCGTGAGGAGATGTAGCTGTCTTGAAGAAACAGCTGTAAGTTAGGCCCATGCAGTGACTTTGAACAGTGAATGGTGACCCGGCTCTGAAAAAGAGGGCTGGAAATCCCCCAATTAAGAGGTGTGGGTTGGGGCCTGGAATGTCACTGTGTCCTTGAGGACTGAAATGAATTGGACCTCAGGTGGAAAATGTTTTAATTTCCTTTGGATTGTGCTGAGATCACTCTGCAAAAGGGGAAGACAGAGGCAGGGTGCTGCAGAGTAAACTCTCGCATGAGCATCCAGTAACGTTCAAATATGGGACTGTAGAGGCGCGGGACTCACCCCTGCGGCACCCCCTGCTGGCCGTCCAGGGAATTAGCTCTTTCCCAGCCTCCAGAGCGCCCTCTGCAGGCTGGTGTCTCGCTGCTGCTTGGCCCCCGTGTCCCTCCTGGACCCAGTGTCCCATTATCTGGGGTGCTACCCCTTGGCAGTAATCCCTTTGTCTCAGGATCTTCTCTCTCCAAGGAGCCCCCACCCACTATCCCCACCTCGCCTCAGTATAGGGCTACTGCCAGTCATTGTCTAGCCCCCGTGCCCTGGGGCAGACTGCAGTATCAGCCTACTCATCACTGGCAAGGTTGGGTTTGGACCTGCTGCCTTGGGCTACCCAGGGCTGCCCTCTGCAACCCCCAGTACCTGTTGGCCTTGTGCTAGGCCACAGCCTGGGGCTTTCCAGGCTGGAGCCTCCCCAGCTCCTTTGTCTTTCCCCAGCCCTGCTCCACTCAGGTCCCTCCCTCTCAGAAGCTGGAGGGAGTCTGTCTGTGCTCCTGCCTCAAAGCTTTTTTATAGGGCCAGCTGAGGACTGATTAGGGTGTGGCCACAGCTGAGGTAGCCTCCCAATCAGCCTAGTAGCTTTTCCCCTTCCACAGCCCTCTCCCAGGGCAGTCTTTAAACCCCTCAGGGCTGGAGCGGGTGACCACCCCACTACAGGGACCATCAGCACAGACCTCGGTCACCTGAGCTCCAGGGCTGTCTCCATTAGAAGACAGCAGTAGTAGACTGTTCTCCTCTGATAAGATGGCCAGTAGAAGGAACCCAACACATTGCCCCCTTGTGCTAGGCACTATACAAACCCATAGTAAGGAACTGTCCCTCCCTCGCAAGAGCTGACAGTTTCAATGGACAAGACAGACAAAGGAAAGGTAGGTATCTCTGTTTTTCACAGGGGGAGCTGAGCTAGAGTGACCGAGAACTAGATTTGCAAAAGAATTCATCACTGACAATTGGGGACATACATTCAAAGGAGTCACTTAAGAGCTAAAAGCAGTGGTGAGATTTTCAAAAGACCTCAGCATGTGAGGTGCCAGAATCTTGAAAATCTAGACATAGGTGTGACCATGGTAGCTGCACCCTTCTGAAAATCTGGCCTGGGTTGTGGGTGCTCAGCACTGAAAATATGGCCTTTTTTGTCTTGCCCAAGGTCCTTAGGTCAGAGCCTAAGATATCCTGAGTTCCTAGCCAGTGTCTGCATACAGCCATCTGAGTCTGATCTCATTTATGTCAGTGCCAATTAATGCCTTCCTGAAGTGATCTGAATCACATGAGTGTAATTGTGAAAAAGCAGATCTAGCTGAATGGTTGGGAGTGCAAATATGGAAGGCATAGTTTAGGCCAAGAGAGCTCAAGGGATTTTCTCAGTTATTTTACATACCTCTGTGAACACATTATATTTGACACAAAAGAGAATTTGTTTGAGAGAAAAAATAATAGAAAAAGAAGAGAAGCATAAGAACATAAGAATGGCCCTATTGGGTCAGACGAAGGGTCCATCTAGCCTAGTATCCTGTGTTCCGACTGTGGCCAGTGTCAGGTGTCCCAGAGGGAATGAACAGAACAGGTAATTGTCAAGTGATCCATCCTGTCACTCATTCCCAGCTTCTGACAAACAGAGGCTAGGGCTACCATTCCTGCCCAAACAAAAGCAAATAAAAGAATCCTTATAACAGGCTATAAAGAGGACAATTTTTTATCAATATTTTCATGTAAAATATATCCCTATATTTGAAAATGTTCCAATAAGCTGTATAAGATTCATGGCACTTCCACACTGTCCCCAAGCCGCCTGTGGTAAGAGTGTAAAGTTAGAGGAACCCAGACCAGCTGAGATTGTTGGGGTGGAAAGCACTGGCTGGACTGCTTCCCTTAGTTGTCAGAAGGATTGAACCTTGAAGCCAAAAAGTAGGCTTGGTCCTTGTAGCATAAGTCGATTCATTGTATTACTGCACTGCATTCAGAAGCATTAAACCCAGGGGATTTTCCCCCCTTTTAAATAGTTCTCAATAGAAGATGCCTGAGGCTCCTGGGTTCTACTTGTAACATGCGAAAAAGGGATGCAGTGAGTGAATGAATACAACCAGGAAATCATATAGATAAAGAGGACAGGGAACAAATCGTTCCCATTAGTGAGTGAGGGCCGAGCAGGAAGCACAACTCAAGGCTGTAGTAGAGAAAATCTATGGGGATGATTGTTAGGAGAAACGTTTTTTGGCCAGATTCACAGCTAGTGTAAATGGGGGTAGCTTACACCAACTGAGGAGGTGGCCCTCTGCTGCTAAGAAGAATTAGTAAGTAGAGCAAGCTGCCAAGGGAGGAGTTGGGGGATCCTCGTCACTGGAGATAGCCTAACCTTAACTGTGACTATGTCCATGCTATGAGCCAGGGGTGTGATTCCACTGCTTGCATACGCGTATTCACGCTAGCTCTGATCGAGTTGCTGTGAGTACAAATAGCAGTGTCACCATGGTAGCAGCAGCAGAGCTGTGACTCAGCTGAACCAAGTACAAACCTGCCTGAAACTGGTGAGTACGTACTTGGCATGGTGACACTGGGCCTTTGATGTCACTTGGCTATACTGCCAATACTCTCATTAAGCTAGCGTGAGTATGTGTAGATGGACAGGATTAACACCCCAGCTCTAATGTAGACATAGCCTTATGGCGCTATCTGTATAATATGGAGGGCAGCTTATGTTAACTTCCCCACAACCCTGAGACAAGGGGCATGGCAGGGCAGGGATATGGGTAGACTACCATTCCCTTCTACAATCCCCAGTTGGCTGGATGGTCATCCGAGTGATTCTTGCCAGGTGGCATGTTCCAGCTGCCCCCAGGCTGTTCGAATCTGTTCCTAGAGTTAGGGGCAGATAGAGAAATCAGGAAGTCTTTTAATGAATGGGGGTGGTTGCTGGAGGCTGATGGGAGTGGGAAGTGATCATAGCAGAGAATCTGGCCCATGTATTTTATTGTTAATGATCATTTTCTGCATCTTCGCAAAGTTGCACTCTCCAGCATTATTTCTAACGTTACCCACCATCCTTGCAAAGGGTTTTGGTTTAGTGGCTTCAGGACTAGCTGCCAGGATTCTTGGACTCTATTTCTGGCTTTGCCACATAATTACGGTGTGACCTTGGCCAAGTCAATTAGAGCCATTTACTCTTGTGTAATCAGTGGAGTCACTCTGGATTTACAACTTTACAGCTGAGAGCATAATTTGGCCCTTAACTGCTCTCTCCAACTCATTTTCCCAATTTGTAAAACAGGCATTGTGCAGTAATACCTAGATCCCTCAATGCAGTGTTGGGAAACTTACTTATCTGTTGTTTACAAGATGCTTTGAGAACCTGGCACAAAAGGGACTGTAATAAGTGCAAAGCATTACAATTCTTATTCAGAGATAGGATTTAAGGCACTGCAAGACCATCAGCGGCGGGGGGTGGGTGGGAATGGTAGTGTTTAGGGATCTACCTTCGTCATCTCTTGTTTGTTGTGCTTCTGGCCTTTAAAACAAAAACAAGCTCCTGCCATTGAGTAATTTGGAAGAAGCTGTCAACTTTTTTAACAAGAAGTGACAAGACATGCCCCGGAGGAGTGGGGGAGCTGGCTTAGCGTTTGTGAGATTTATGATAAGGGATTCACACAAGTGCTGAGGCTAAAAGAAGATAAATCCCCATGGACAAATACTCCCAATAATTGAATTACAAAGCCATTATCATGTGCTGAACAGAGCAACTTTATGACTCTGTTGTGACAGAATAAAGCTTGTTAGAATATTTATGCTCATAGGATGATTTCAGCGTAAGGCTCTGAAAAAACCAAGCATGCTTTTCCACCTGTCTGTTATGGCTAATTAGCCTTTCTGGGTAATGCAATGGATGAGGAGATGGAGAAGCATTAGAAATGGAAAATGAGGAACTGAAGGAATGTTGCATTGAGCCATCTCAAAATAAATATTACTAAGCACAGAGCCAGCCAAGGGACACATACTGACAGCTGCTGGAGTCTGATGACTGGAAAGGGGGACGGGGCAGGTATGCAGATGTTGTTTTCAAGCATCAAATTTGGATCTGGATTTTCCAAGCTGTCCATTTGCATATTCAGCTGCATTTTTACTGCTAGCTGTAGCTCTTCACCACATGAGGCCTGATCCAAAGGCCAATTGGCATCCATGTGAGTCTTCTCAGTGGCTGAAATCTTGGCCTGAAATAGTACAACTTCCATTGATTTCAAATGGTCCAAGATTTTACCCATTGACTTCAATGGACTTTGGGTCATGCCTTTGTTGCCTGAGCATTTTTAAAGAGAGGATGCTCTTGGGCTTAAAGTGCTGGATTCAGGAGAGCTTGGCTCAATTCCTGGCTCCGACACTGTCTGTCCTTGGGCAAGTCACTTAATCTCTGTAGATGAAATCTTGGTCCCACTAAAGTCAATGGCAAAACTCCCCATGGTTTCAATGGGGCAAGGATTTCACCGTCTGTGCCTCAGTTCCCCACCTGTAAAATGAGGATAACAGTAATTCCTTTGTCTCTCTTGCCTATTGAGATTGTAAGCTTTCCAAGGCACTAACTGTCTCTCACTAGGTACATCATGTCTAGTACCACACTGCCTTGATCTTGGTGAGAGCTTCTAGGGACTATTGGAACACACAAGTAATAATTAATCATTTACTTGCAAATTTTCTATCAACTGCCTGTGTTTTGGTGCAAATGTAGGGAAGAGTTGGTGAAATTTGCAAAATTTCAAGTTTAGTTTTTTAAATTAAAATGTCAATGATTTTTTTTTGAAGGGGGGGAAGTATTCCTTTCTTTCAACTGGTTACAAAGTTGGTTTAATGAAGAAGAAAAAAGAAGCATTTATTTTAAAAAATTTAATGAAAGGAAACTAGTTTCCACTTGCCAGTTCTTCTCTTCCTATGCCTCCCCCTCTCCCCCCCGCAGAAGAGTAATAGCTTTTCCTCCCATCTAAACCCCTTGTGACACACAAAAACACCAGAACATGTCTTTTCCAAGTGGAGAGAAAGACTCCATCCTTTTCTCCTGTTTCCAGACACATCTCCCTGACCAATGAGTTACTGACTCTGTACTGCATATTCCTCACCCCAGTGCTTACTTCTCAATGCAGCCCCTACTGTTGGTTCTGAGCCTAAATGGAGCCTTGAGAACTGGCATTTGGGAGACAGGTCATATGAAGAGGCCATGCCAGGGCAGGAAGGGGTTTGTGACAGAGTCAATGTAGAGCCTGTTAGGACCAAAGTCCTGATCCAGACTTACCTCTCAGTCAACAGAAATTTTGCTTCCTTTCCTGCTATGCATGGCATCCCTGAGAAAACATGTTGTGAACTAACCAGTTCCCAAGGTACTAATGACCAAACATGGTCAGAACCTCACTTTTATGCTTTATCTGATAGTTTGTCTGATTTATTTGGTATTTAGAATGGGAAAAAAACCAAGTGTTAACCAACATACACGCATCTAGGAGCCCACAGCCTTCTGGGCATGCTCAGTGGAAAGCATAAATGGTGACATTTTCAAACTTGGTTGCCTCAGCTTGGGCATTAAGGGCAATAATTTCATAAGCAGCCTCTGATTTTTGGGGGGCGCCTCAATTTCTTGATGCCCACCTTGAGGGTCCTGAAAGGAGCCTGACTTCCGGAAAGTGCTGCCTACTGAAAACTCCTGTTGACTCTGAAAATGAGATCCAGGGTGTCTTAAATTGGGGAACTGATCATGAAGGCATCCAAGACCAGAAGCTTCCTTTGAAAATGTTGGCCTCGATCCATATGTACATTTGAAAATGTTAGCCCAGCTCCCCATATTTGAAATTATTGATCAGCACTTGCGGCTCATAATGACCTTTGCTTAAAAACAATGTGTTTGAAATTACGAAATACCAGGTGTGGAGGTTTTGTATTACCCTAGTGATGGGGTCTCTCTGCAGCGGAGAAGCCAGACTCAGTCATTCATCTCATTTACTCCCAACAGCTATGAATTTTAGGCTTTTTCACGCTAGTAAAAGACCCTGCATGACATGGTCTTTACTGGATTTCCTGGAAGTGCACAGGGAGACAGGTTTTTAGAAACCCAGCAGTCAGAGTGATGGCACAGGCGTGGCGGGGACTGCAGAAACATGTGGTCAGATAACCTTTGCTGTTCAATGCAGCGTACCCAATTCTTTTGTTTGCCAGTGTCTCTTTCTGAAAAGGGGATCGCTTTTAGTCAGTTTCTGATCCTGCTTTCTACATATATAGTCTGCAGCCAAAACCATTGCTGGGCTGTAATTCCACGGCTCTCAGTCTAGGTTTTTGAAGCTGTCAAGCCCAGATGACTACACAACAGGCTTGGAGTTGATGAATATTTTAGGAAGCCGCTTTGTAACGGTAGGTTCGTGGTCTTACATATTTCATAACACAGCCATTTTCTGTAAAGGCAGCAGGGAACATTAGATTGTGGTCCCATTGGCATTTCCACTTTAGCTTATCCCCAAAAGTTTGTAATTTTTATATTTTGTGCTTTTGCTTTAAAATGCATCAAGGCAATTACACCAATTAAACATAAAAAGCTCTTTGGAAAAATATCATAGGTGCAGTTTGATAAGTGTGCTTATCAATACCAGGGGGACTGAAGTCCTGGGGGAGTTTGTGTGTTCAAGAAGGTCTGTGATTAAAAGGATGAATCACAATCAGCAGGGCGGGTTTTCACCAGGAAGTTAAAATGATAAGCCAAGGCAGAGAGAAAGTCAGCTGCGGACAATACAAGGCCGATGAAAGTATCAGCACTCAGGCTTTGAGAGCAGAGGGAATAGAGGGAAATTGGAAGATAAGGCAACGTGAGCCTAGTAGGCAAAATAGATTGATGACAGCCATCGCTGTCTAACACAGCTGATAATGGGGAGTTAGAAGTATTTGACTGACATTTGTTTTAGAGAACAATTTCCTACATTCCCACTCCGTAGGGACAAAGGTGGCAGGAGGTTGGATACTGCTCTGGAGCTCAGCCATTCCTATCTAGCTTCATGGCTTTCAGTTTATAACCTGCACGATGCTAAGCCCCTTGTCTTCAGATCCCCTAGTCAGTGAATATAATTCATGCCTCGAGTGGCAAAGGATTTTACAAAGGCAATTTCAATCTATGCCTACGTAGCTCTGCTCCGTCTATATTTGGGACAAATCTTGAGTAAAATTCTGCCCTGAGTCACACCTATGAAGTTGCACAGTGTTTCAGTTATCATGGAAGATGGCCTTTAAATTTTAGGGGTTTGTTGGAGCAGCATATTGATACACTGGTCTTAAGACACTTAAGACTTAGGTGCAAATCTTGGCTTAATTAGATTATAAATAAAAATGATTATCTTATCCAACAGTTGCTTGTTGTCCACTCAATCTAGATTATCTATCTTTGTTCAGATGCTTCAGAGGGAATGAACAGACCAGGGCAATTATCGGGTGATCCATCCCCGATTGTCTAGTCCTAGCATCTGGCAATTGGAGGTTTAGGATCACTCAGCTCAGAGCATGGGGTTGCATCCCTGAACATCTTGGCTAATAGCCATTGTTGGACCTATCCTCCATGAACTTATCTAATTCTTTTTTGAACCCAGTTATACTTCTGGCTTTCACAACATCCCCTGGCAATGAGTTCCAGGTTGACTGTGTGTTGTGTGAAAAAGTACTTCCTTTTCTTTGTTTTAAACCAGCTGCCTATTTATTACATTGGTTGATCCCTGGTTCTTGTGTTATGTGGAGTGGTAAATAACACTTCCTTATTCACTTTCTCCACACCATTCAGATTTTATAGCCTTCTATCGTTTCATCCCTCAGTCATCTCTTTTCTAAACTGAATAGGCCTATTCTTTCTTATCTGTCCTCATACAGAAGCTGTTCCATACCCCTAATCATTTTTGTTGCCCTTCTCTGTGCTTTTCTCTATTCTAATCTATAATTTTTGAGATGGGGCAATACGAACTTTACACAGTATTAGAGGTGTGATTGTGCCATGGATTTATATAGTAGCACTATGATGAAACCACCCACTTCCATATACACTTGAAGTCAGTGTAATAAATAACAGCAAAGGAATGATATCCCGGAGTAAATTTTTGGTCTGTTTAGTGAATGGACTCTGGTTTTCATATCCTTTGTCATTAAGAGCCAAATCTTCTTCTTGTTGAACAGAATTGTCAAATTCCGTTTGACAACATCCCAAAGTTGCAAGGTAGTTGGACATGGGAGGCAGAGGTTAACTGATTTATCCTTGGCAAAATAAGCCCTAAATCTCTTTTCTCTGATGGATGGTAACTGGAAGAAAGTGCCATTAAAAATGGCTGCACTTTTTTCTATAATCTGAGTAATCCTGAAGAAGAATTTATTAAAAATGAGTGTTGGAGGCCCAGGGGTCATTTATTCTTTGAGCAAAACATCTCATCGTAAAATTTCTTTTAAAAGTTTCATTATTAATAGCTCTAGGAAAGAGAGGTGTAACCAAATTATAATGTGAGGACAGGATGCAAATAAACCCTAGAGTAAGATCTTTCAAAAGTGAAAAGTGCTTCTGTAGCCCACTGAGTCTGTAGACTCTGAAGACGAGTTCTTTGTAAGCTCAAACGCTTGTTTCTCTCATCAGCAGATGTTGGGTTAATATAGGATATTCCCCACTTTGTCTCTCTCAAAAGTAGTTTGGTTTAAAGGCTGTCCAACATATATTCTGCTGCTCTGATCCATATAATTCAACAGATTTCCAGTAAGGATTTGCAGTCCCTTTCTACCATTATAATAATTAATCATTCTTTATTAATTTGGGTCATATTTTGCAGAAGTACCTTTATAAATGGTTAATAAATGATGACGATGATGATGCAAGTAGAGCTGAGTAAATATTGGAATTGTTTTGGTACATTGGCAATTTTGAAAATTTGGAGGTAGAAGGGGGAATTTGCTTCCTGTTGGACCGCAAATGAATATTTTCAATTTGTTTGCTGAATCAACAAATTGAAAAAGTGATCATTTTGGCTTAAATGAAACATTTTATTGAGGCAAAACATTTTGTTTTGATGTTGACCATTTTTTTAATGGTTTTGATTTAAAAACAATTTAAAATGAAACCAAATATTGCAAATTATGAATATTCAAAAAAATCTTGAAATGATCCTATTTTGGGTTGAATGTTTGTTTCATTTTGGTTTGGGGTGGTTTTTACCTTTTAAAAAAGTAAAATCTAGCTACATTTTGAAACAAAATGTATTAATTTCAGAACAAGAGATATTGACACATTTTGCTTCTAAAATATTGAAACAAAATGTTTCATCTTATTAAAAAAAAAAAGCAAAAAAGCAAGAGTTTTGGCTGCAATTATTCATTGAATTCACAAAGTGTTTGTCCATCCAAAATAGTGTTTTGGTGAATAAACTGTTCACCTGAAAAATTTAACCCGGTTCATTACAGACCCCTTTCTACACTAGCACATAAACCATTGCTTCTACCAGTGTAGCTTGACCGTTGCTGAAAAATAGAGGCCAAATGTTCTGGTGCAGAAAAAAGCAAAATAGCTCTGAGTCAGGAAAGAGGTTTTGAGCCACTCTGGAAATGTTTCACACTGTCCGGCAAAGAAAAAGAAGCTTCTTTAACTGATGAATTGCAATAGGATTCTTTAAGTGAAGCTAGAGATAATCAAAACAAATAGTCCCATTTTTGATAACATCTTTAAAATGGTTACTGCCAGTTACGTAGTTAATACTAGTGTTGATTAGGGGCTGGATCGAACTCGGATTGCAGTACAAGTGAGAGTTGAATTACAACCTCAGTTTTGATTGCCTGCAAATAATGAGGCATTGGACAGAATAGTATCTGACTTGTCCATCACTGGAAATGGATGTTCTTGCTTTAATCAAGTATTAACCCATAGTTCAGGCTACTGTCAAGAAAATGGTCCATCTTGGGGCAGGCAAATCCTTAATGGAGACACATGAGGATGGCCCATCTGCTCTCACTCTTGCCTCCGGGAAAGAGGTGATAAGTTCAAAACCAATAACAGGACTGTGCCCTCAGAATTTATGCTGATTTAGCAGTGCTATAATTCAGAGAGGATATCAAACTAATGACCCTTTGGTCTGTTCCAGGGTGTTCTCCAAACAGATGTTAACAATTAAAGAGGACTTTTTATCAAAGGTGTACTTTACTCCATAATCCCTTACGTGCAGCATGAAGTGCCTTACACTGATATTTCTTATCCAGTGAACAAACAAGCATTTTCATAGCCAGACTGCCATCTGGTTTATTAACTTAACATAGTTTTAATTAGATTTGAGCCAATGAAATGTCTGATGGGACACGAAATTTTCTTTTTATGTTTGTTAATTAGTGAGAGAATATTGGTCATTATGGATGTGAATTAAACTAATGTGCATGCAGAGTCTGATATAGAGGAAAGACTAGGATTCTACATAGAATCATAGAAATCTAATGCTGGAAGGGACCTCGAGTCATCAAGTGCAGCCCCTGCTCTGTGGCAGGACAAAGTATACCTAGACTATCCCTAACAGGTCCAACCTCTTTTTAAAGATCTCCAATGATGGCGATTGCACAACCTCCCTTGGAAGCCTGTTCCAGATATTAACTAACCTTATAGTTAGAAAGTTTTTCCTGCTCTCTAACCTAAATCTCCCTTGTTACAAATTAAGCCCTTTATTTCTTGTCCTACCTTCAGTGGATACGGAGAACAACTAGTCACCATCCTCTTTGTAATAGATCTTAATATATTTGAAGTCTGTTATTGGGTCCCCTCTCAGTCTTCTTTTCTCAAAATTAAACAAGTCCAGTTATTTTAACTTTTCCTCATAAGTCAGATTTTCTAAACTTTTTTATCGTTTTTGTTGCTCTTCTCTGGACTCTCCAATTTGTCCACAGCTTCCTAATATGTGGCACCTGGACAGGAGCTCCGCCAGCTGTTTTGGCACCCTAGGCGGCAGAAGGTCTCGCCCCCGAAATACCGCCAACGACCGGGGCGGCCGAAGATCCGGCCACTGTGGTCGCCGCCCTCCAAATGTTAGTGCCCTAGGAGATTGGACACAGTGCTTCAGCTGTGCTTACCAGCACTGAGGAGAGCGGGACACTTATCTCATATGTCTTATCTATGAGACTCCTGTTAGCACACCTCAGAATATTAACCTTTTTTGCAGCTGAATCACATTGTTGAGTTATATTCAATTTGTGATCCACTATAGCCATGAGATCCTTTTCAGCATCACTACCACCTAGCCAATTATTCCCCGTTCTGTAGGTGTGCATTTGATTTTCCTTCCTAAGTGAAGTACTTTGCACTGGTCTTTATTGAATTTCATATTGCTGAATTCAGACCAATGGTGTCATGGTGTCCCAGCATGGTGTCATCTTTAAATTCTATAAGCATACTCTCCACTCCATTATCCAAATCATAAATGAAAATATTGAATAGTAGCAGACCCAGGAATGATGCCTGCATGACCTTCCTAGATGTGCTGTCCAAGTTGAGAAACAAACTATTGGTAACTGCTTTCTGAATACAGTCTTACAGCCAATTGTGCATCCACCTTATAATAATTTCATCTAGTGCACATTTCCCCAGTTTGCTCATGAGAATGTGGGATTGTGTCAAAAGCCTTACTAAAATCAAGATATATCATATCTACTGCTTCCCCCCTATTCCCTAGGCCAATAACCCCGTCAAAGAAGAAAATTACATTGGTTTGGCTTGATTTGTTCTTGACAAATCCATGCTGGCTATTCCTTATAACTCCAGTATCCTCCAGGTGCCTACAAATTGATTTTTTACCAATCTCGTAACACATCTCATAATAGAGAAGCTTAATTTTAGCATTGAACATCAAGACATACCCCATCAATCAGAGCATGCCACACATTGAAACACACCCCAGAAATCAAAGCAAAGGACACATCAACATTCCCCACTCAGAAGCTAGTGGGGATGCAGTGTGAGGTAGAGTTAAGGCTGTTGGAGGGATGTTAACTCTGGTTTTATAGAAGATCAGCATGGCTAGAATTTCCAAGGCTTGTTATTTCAGGGAACACTAGTACGGTCTTTCAAAGTTCTTTAGCTTTTAGTTACTGATACAAATTTAATTCCACCTAAATGAGGTCTTCTACTGTGGAGTAAATGTAGTGGACAGCATATGCCTGGACTTTGTTCATTTTAATGCTTTAACTTCAGTCTATCCGTTGCAGGTCTGTGATGGGTTCCAGTAAAGAGCCAGACCTTGTGCACCTGGAGACGAAGACGGTGGATGGCCGTAAGTACATTAGTTTCCAGACTGTATTGTCATTATCAGCTCTGTTGTGCTCTGGGTTGGCCTGCCCTTCTGATCACAACATGCTAAAGTAGAGGAGATCTTACTCTTCTTCTCTGTTCAGTCTCTCATGGGCATGTAATAACCTTAGTCCCAGATTTGGACCTTAGCGTCCAAAATATGGGGGTTAGCATGAAAACCTCCAAGCTTAGTTACCAGCTTGGACCTGGTACCTGCTGCCACCACCCAAAAAATTAGAGTGTTTTGGGGCACTCTGGTCCCTCTGAAAAACCTTCCCTGGGGACCCTAAGACCCAAGTCCCTTGAGTCTCACAACAAAGGGAAATAATCCTTTTTCCCTTCCCCCCTCCAGATGCTCCTGGAGAGATACACAGACACAAGCTCTGTGAAACTACACAGAGTGACTCCCCCTCTCTGCTTCCAGTCCTGGAAACAAAAAGTACTTTCCTATTCCCCCAGAGGGAATGCAAAGTCAGGCTAGCAATCCAACACACAAATCTCCCCTTGATTTCTTCCTCCCACCAATTCCCTGGTGAGTACAGACTCAATTTCCCTGAAGTAAAGAAAAACTCCAACAGGTCTTAAAAGAAAGCTTTATATAAAAAGAAAGAAAAATAAGTACAAATGTTCTCTCTGTATATAGATGATACAACACAGGGTCAATTGCTTAAAAGAATATTGAATAAACAGCCTTATTCAAAAAGAATACAAATCAAAGCACTCCAGCACTTATATTCATGCAAATACCAAAGAAAAGAAAACCATAGAACTTACTATCTGATCTCTTTGTTCTTATACTTAGAAACAGAAGACTAGAAGGTAGAAAGTACTTCTCCAAAGCTCAGAGAAGGCAGGCAGACAGAAAACAAAGACCTTAGACACTCAAATCCCTCCACCCAAAGTTGAAAAAATCCGGTTTCCTGATTGGTCCTCTGGTCAGGTGCTTCAGGTGAAAGAGACATTAACCCTTAGCTATCTGTTTATGACAGGCAGGGTCTTAAAGCAGCTCCCTCAGTTCAAGGCAGAGCAGCAGCTCCTCCAGCTAGCTGAAAGGGTGGTATTAACAGGCTGTGGAAGAAGCTTACTTGCAGGATGGAGGATTCCCATGGGATGTGGAGCCTTTTAAGGCAGTCGGTAAAAGGATACTCTCTTCTCCAGTTTATCGCTACCTGCTCCTCCTTTGTGTTTACCCCTTCAACATTTCTTTGCTCTTGTGGCCAATATTCCTTCTGCTTACAACTCCAAACTCTTTTCTCAGGCTTTCCTTGTTGGACAGAAGTTTTCTCAGGTCCGCTGATACCTCTGCTGGTCTTTTCACCACTCCCCTGTTGCCTGCTGTTTAATCTTTCCGCTTTCCCGCTTCTGCAGGTTTTTTCCTGTGGCTTTTCTCCTGCAGCTTTCAATTGCCTCAGGCGGTTGTGTATCTCACAAAAGCCACTCGACTGTCCTGAATGTTCTCATTTTTAATTCCATGATGATTCTCCTGCAAATGTCAGCTTTGCTGCAATGTAAATAATAGATTTGCACCATTTGCAGGATTATTTATTTTTTTTGTTTTTATGACATAGTATATTAACTTCCGAAAAATCCCAGTGAGTCAAACTCTGTTCTCAATTACACAGCAAAGTCAATGGTGTTCTTCCAGATTTATGATGGCAGGATTTAGCCCAGAAACTGTCAGGGAGAGAACTGTCTCAAGACAATTTTTTTTTAACTTGCTTAGCATTATGGGTAAGAAATTATTCTTCAGAGGATGAATTTTAAAAGAGACCATTGGAATAGAAATTCTATATATTTTTAATTTCCTTTCCATTTAATAACACATTAGATTATTAAAACTGAAAGAACTTTAAATATCTCAGTGCTTTTTACCATTTGTGTCTTTTCTTTCCTTTTTTTTAACTTTCACATTTCCTGGACACAGAAAGGAGGCTGATCCGTCCTTTCTGCTCCTATGAAAGTACTAAATAGTAATAAAATATTCTACTATGACACCCTCTAATGGACTAGTTACACTGTTGAACTGTGTTTTGAACAGTTACTGTAGTAAGTGTTTATTAAAGGCTATTCTCTTGTAGTGACACTATAAGGTATAAGGTTTATTGATTTCATGGTATGCTCCATGGTCAAAACTCCAATTCCTCTTTTCTCCTCTTCTTTCTTCTTCTGGTCCAATTCTAGTTCTTGTGCCATAAGAAGAAGAATACTTTAGAAGAAAAGGCCTATATAAATGTAGAGACAAAAGTAATAAACATTATTTCCATTTTACAGATGGGGAAACTGGGGTACAGGTAGGTGAAGTGACTTGCTCAAAGTCACATGGTGAGTCATTACCATAATTGAGAATGGAACCCAGGTTGCTCAGCTGTCCGATTTTAGCCACTAGACAAACTTGCCTTCCCTGAAGATAATTTCCACCTCCCTGATTAGTGAGCAAACCTTTCTCCAATGGAGGGGAGTAGCATGTAACTGGAGCAGGGAAAGGGTTGTTAATAAGATGCTTTTTTTCAGGCTCAGAGTTACAATTTGTGAACTATTTCTCTAATCTTTTGCAAGGACCACATGTTTGGGAGCTAACCAAGGGTGAAAATTCAATAAAGGGATTTAATTTGAAAAGGTATCCCTATCGAAACAAAGTAGAAAAAAAATCACCCAGCAATTGAAACTCAGGATCTAAGCAAAAGCACCTGACCTCAGTGCAAATAACAAGATACTTTTATTCTTGCGCCTTGTATCTTTCCCAGCAGACGCTCAGCAGTATGTTAACCATGGCTTCAGATGAGAGAGGATAGAGATGTCACCGCAGTAAAGTATTAGAAAATCTGGCTGGTAGGGTTGTGAGAGCATTTATCATCATCTGACTTAGTCCTGGCCATTCCCAGCCAGAATACTAATAACTTTTTCCTGACTGTGTCTATGCCTTCTGATCATGGTCTGTCTTCATATATTTATTTATTGTTTTTCTATACGTAATGTTAAAAAATTTACAAGGAAAAAAGAACAGTCCCTCAGCTAGTATAAATCTATATAACTTCACTGATTTCAATGGAGCTATTCACAATTACACCAGCTGAGGATCTGGTCTTTCATGTCATACGTTAAATTGTACGATCAATGCTAGTGCTTGAACTGGAGTCCCCAAAAAGTGGCTGAGTATGTGATTAATTTGGTATGGGAGTTATATGGCACTTTGATTATTATACAGTGTTAACTGATGTGATTTAAGGTTTTAATACTCTTGGTTAATTTCTGTTAGAGTGCCAAGTGTAGTGGATTTTGATCTCCAGTATAAAATCCAAGTACATAGAAAGTGATGTTTATATTTAGTGGTTTTTCTTAAAGTCCAATCTGGGCCAGATTCTAAGTAAGAGCCAAATGGCAATTGTTGTGTTTTCAGTTGGAAGGAATTCATCTGAGCCTTATGTTACATTTCCATTCATATGACTTTGTGTCCTTAGGGTTCCAGTTTGAGTTTGGAATAAATTCAGAAACTCATTGACCAAAAAAAGTCAGCAGAAGCTACAGATTTTTTGCCTGGTTTCAGGTCAATGCTGTAGAGAAACAGTTAATTTCATGTAGATCTGAACAACACCATATTATAAACCTAGTCCCAGATTTGGACCTTAGTGTCCAAAATATGGGGGTTAGCATGAAAACCTCCAAGCTTAGTTACCAGCTTGGACCTGGTAAAGCTGCCACCACCCAAAAAATTAGAGTGTTTTGGGGCACTCTGGTCCCCACAAAAACCTTTCCTGGGGACCCCAAGACCCAAATCCCTTGAGTCTCATAACAAAGGGAAATAAACCTTTTCCCTTCCACCCTCCAGGTGTTCCTGGAGAGATACACAGAAGCAAACTCCGTGAATTTAAACAGAGGGAGTCCACCCTCTCTATTTCCAGTCCTGGAAACACAAGCACTTCCCTCTTCACCCAGAGGGAATGCAAAGTCAGGCTAGTAAATCTAACACACACAGATTTCCCCCTGACTTCTTCCTCCCACCAATTCCCTGGTGAGCTGCAGACTCAATTCCCTGGAGTTCCCCACTAAAGAAAAACTCCAACAGGTCTTAAAAAGAAAGCTTTATATAAAAAGAAAGAAAAATACATACAAATGGTCTCTCTGTATCAAGGTGACAAATACAGGGTCAATTACTTAAAAGAAATATGAATAAACAGCCTTATTCAAAAAGAATACAATTTAAAGCACTCCAGCAACTATAGACATGTAAATACAAAAAGAAAAACAATAGAAACCTTACTGCCTTACTATATTGTACTCACAACTTGGAAACAGAAGATTAGAAAGCAGGAAATAGAAATCCCCTCATAGCTGAGAGAGTGCAGGCAGAAGACCCAGAACAAAGGACTCACACACAAAAAACCCTCCACCCAGATTTGAAAAAGTCTTGTTTCCTGATTGGTCCTCTGGTCAGGTGTTTCAGGAACTTCTTTTTAGGTGTAAGAGACATTAACCCTTAGCTATCTGTTTATAACACACCATAAGTTATTTTCTGTAACCAGAGAGCAGAGAGTATCCTGTTAGAAGCTAGAGCCAAATTAGATTGAAACTTAACCAAAATCCCCTTGAAAATTCTATAAATTTTTGAGAAACTTAGCTGGGCATTACGTTTATAGAAAAAACAAACAATTTTATGAAAAATATAAAGTTTTGGGGGTTCTTTAAGTTGAAGAATGTTTCATTGAAGGATGGGGCCAAATCTAATGCTTGAATGTAAACACGCTGCACAGTTCAGATTGGGATTCACACCAAAAATCTACAGTTTTAATCCCTCCAGGGCTTTTAATATAAACATCTTGATACATACTGTTTGTTTGTTCTGCTTTTCATGAGAGATAAATAGCTGTGAGTCAGGAGACCTGGGTTCTATCTCCTGATCCTCCACCAGTTTGCTGCCTGAACTTGGGCAAGTCAGTGAGGGCAACATTTTCAATCATGGATGTGTGGCTAGGCACCCACACAAAAGCAAATGAAAGATGCTGAACTCCTGCAGTCTCAACTCTAGTTAATTCAGATAGCGTAACTCCTGTAACAAAATATTGTTGACCGGTAGGTAGTTCAAAAGATGAATGCCCACATTACATTTGCAAAATACCACAGCACCTGCAGGCAATTGAATAAATAGGACATCTAGAATATGAGTCTTCTGCTCAGAGCTGGGCAGGAAATGGATTTCCCATCACACACGCATTCACCAGATTTAAAGAAAAGTCCCATCCTGAATTGGGGTGAAAAGTTGAAATCTTTAATTTTTGTATGGAGGCAAGCAAACAAACAAGCCAACAAATCTGAAATGTTTATTTAGATTTTATAATTTATCTTAAATGTCAAAACGTTTCAACAGTTTTGAAACTGTTTTCCAAAAAAATGTTTGAGTCACAAAAAATTGTCAAAACCCACTCTTTCCTGGAAACTATTTACAAACATCATAATAAGGCTCAAATTAAATGTATTCCTCTCTCACCGCTCACCCCCCAAAACAAAACAACCAGTGAGAGGACCAAAAATAAGCCACCCTGGCTAAAGAACAGAGTAAAAGAGGTGATTGGAGGCTAAAAGGTGCCCTTTAAAAATTGGAAGTCAAATGCTACCAAGTAAAATAAAAAAGGAGCATAAACTCAGGTAAGTCAAGTGTAAAAGTATAATTAAGTAGGCCAAAGGGGAATTTGAATAGCAAAAGACACAAAAACTAAAAGCAAGAATTGTTTTAACTACATCAGAAGCAGGACGCCTGCCAAACAAAAGTGGGGCCACTAGACGATCAAGTTGCTAAAGGAGCATTAAGAGAAGACAAAGGCCTTGCAGAGAAGCTAAATGAATTCTTTGAATCAGTCTTCGCTCCAGAGGATGTGAGGGAGTTTCCCACACCTGAGCCCTTCTTTTTAGGTGCCAAATCTGAGGAAAATGTCCCAGATTAAAGTGTCAATAGAGGAGGTTTTAGAAAAAATTGATAAATTTGGTCTGGACAAGGAGGTAAACAGTGAGGTGGCAAAATTTGCAGATGATACATAATTACTCGAGATAGTTAAGTCCAAAATTGACTATGAAAAGTTACAAAGGGATCTCACAAAACTATGTGACTGAGTAACAAAATGGCAGATGAAATTCAATGTTGATAAATGCAAAGTGATGCACATTGGGAAACAAAATCCCAATTATACATACAAAACGATGGGGTCTAAATTAGCTGTTTACCACTCAAGAAAGAGATCTTGGAGTCATTGTGTTTGATTTCCTGAAAACATCTGCTCAATGTGCAGCAACAATCAGAAAAACTAATAGAATGTTGGGAACCATTAGGAAAGAGATAGATAATAAGATGGAAAATATCATAATGCCACTATGTAAGCCTAGGGTACGCCTACACAGGGCTGGCTCTGGGCCCCAGCGTGCCACGCCGCGGGGGGGCATTGCCGGTTGCCAGGAGGGCAGCAGGCGGCTCCGGTGGACCTCCCACAGGCGTGCCTGCAGAGAGTCCACTGGTCCCACGACTCCGATGGAGCTTCCACAGGCATGCCTGTGGGAGGTCCACCAGAGCCGCGGGACCAGTGGACCCTCCACAGGGACGCCTGCGAGAGGTCCACTGGAGCCGCGGGACCGGTGAGCGGCAGAGCACCCCCCCGCGGCATGCCGCCGTGCTTCGGGCAGCGAAATGGCTAGCGCCGGCCCTGCGCCTACATCATGCATACTGCAAGCCGTTCTGCTTGCCCTGTCTCAAAAAAGATATATTAGAATGAGAAAAGGTACAGAGCAGGGCAACAAAAATTATTAGGCCTATGGAGCAGCTTCCATTTTATGAGAGAGTAAAAAGACTGGGACTGTTCAGCTTCGAAAAGATGAGTAAGGGGGTGTATGATAGAGGTCTATAAAATCAATGAATAGTGTGGCGAAAGTGAATAGGTAAATATTACTTACCATGTCACGTAACTAGGGGTCATCCAACAGGTTTAAAACTAACATAAGGAAGTACTACTTCATACAACCCATAGTCAACCTGTGGAATTCATTGCAAGGAGATGTTGTGAAGGCCAAAAGAATAACAGGGTTCAAAAAAGAGTGAGATAAGTTCATGAAGGCTTGGTCCATCAATGGCTATTACCCACAATCCTCAGGGATGCAACCCCATGCTCTAGGTGTCCCTAAACCTTCCACGGCCAGAAGCTGGGAGTGGACAATGGGATGGATCACTTGATAATTGCTCTGTTCTGTTCATTCCCTTTGAAGTATTTGACACTAGCCACTGTTGGAAGACAGAATACGGGGCTAGATGGACCATTGATTTGACCCAGTATGGCTGTTCTTTTGTTATGTTTCCTGGAAAAATTTGATCTAGACAAATCAGTATTTTCCAACAAAAAAATTAATTAATTCCTGAGCAGTTCTGCTGCTGCTGCTGCAGTCTTACTCTCAATAGTACAATAACTACTTTTTATAAATACAGGTTGGAGGATCAGGTCCTTAAATGAGTATGTGAGAGGGACTTGCATTTATTTGGATAGATGTTGATAAACTGAATATCACAGATTTATTATTTTAAAGGAAGGGATGAAAAAAAGCAAAGAAATATGAAGTGGTAGGAGAAATTTTGGGTTTTGTTGATATTTAATAAGTATCTCTGTCTATTTTACTGTTTTTCTGCTACATTGATCTGTTTGTTGATTTTTAATTTAAATTTGACTTGTGCTGTTTTGTAATCATAGGTAGGGCCGGATCCTCAGCTGGTGTTAATCAACATGCTATGGTGATTTTCAGCAGCCAAGAATCTGACCCATAGTTCTGATCTACAAGACTGTGTTCCTTTCTTCTTTCTGTGTAGGTATTGCAAAGAAAAACATAAGAATTACAACCCTGGAGCAGATAAATACTCCATCTAATCTGATATTCTGCCTCTGACAATGGCCATTTCTTTCAAAGAATCCCCAGAATGCCCTATGACTGGGCAAAAGTGTGTCATGGGGATAAGTAATTTCTTCCCAACCATAGCTGATGATCAGAATTTTCCCTAAAAATGAGGATTGTTAGTTCTTCTAATTGTAGCCTAGCTATTGGAAATGCAGATGGCGCCCTCATTCATTTAAATATTAAATCCTGGTTTTGATGTGTAGTTCAGCAGGTGGAATAATAGGAATGAAACCAGATTTGTTAGTATATCCCTCAGAAATGAACTGGCTTCATTTCACTGTTCTTTAACATTTGTTATCTGTGAGTATGTTGCTGGCTGCTTGTGAAAATGCTTGTGAATTCTGAATGTTCCATGAATAATTATTCATCCGAACCTTCGCACTAGGAAGTGAGTTATTCATTATTTACTATTCTCTTATTTTAAAAGTTTCAATATTCCAGTCCGGGAGCAGAAACAATGCCTTATGACTTAGATGGCCAGTCACACTCCTGAACAATGCGTTTATGTCATGGAAGTCATGGAAGTCACAGAATCTGTGACTTCCAGAGACCCCCATGATATTCTCTGCTTCAGTCCCAGGGGCTGTGGGACTCTGGAGCTGGCAGGCAACAGGGCCCTGGCATGGTTCCAGGGACAGGCGACAGACTCCTGAGGGGAGCCTCCTCAGGAATCCAGCAACAGGTGACAGTCTCACAAACAGAAGGAGAAAGGAGAGGAAATATAGTCACCCTGCAGCTCCCAGCTGCCGTGAGCAGAGGGGGAACCCCACAGCTCCCAGCCACCATGGTGGCAGGGGAAACTACAGAGCTGCTGCAGCAAAAGTCACAGACGGGTCATGGCTTCCGCGAATTTTTTTTTATTGACCGTGACATGTCTGTGACTTTTACTAAAAATCATCATGACAAAATCTTAGCCTTAGTCATAGTCACTTACACCTAAAATCACAAAATATTCAGCTTGCTCCCAGTTCCTAGAGACCAGTCGCATGTCCCACATCAGTTTGTGCTATAGATGTCACATCAAAGACAATGCTGGTAGTCAATCTTATAATAAACCTTGGTCTGTGTCTTAAAACCTCTCTTAAGCTCCCCGGCGCTTTGCTGCTAAAAATAAGCTTGTACCAGCTGCTAAGCTCTGCTCCCTGCTTTCAGCTGTATCCACTGCTGCAGCCACCATCCCTTGGCTTCCCTGGGGGCTGCCTTGGGAGCTGTATCCTGGGCACATACCACTCTGCCCTCTGTGACTTCCCCATAGCATAAGGTGCACCGTAGGTTTTGCTTTTTAGTTTAATAAGTTATAGTTTGCTAAGATTGTAGAGCTTGTAAGTTTCACCTGCCTTGTTATAGTTTGCTGTTTTGTTGCTCTGTATAGTTGCTTGTTATAGTTGCTTAGAATTGTGATATTTGTTGTTTTGCCTAGTCGTTGATTAAGATAGATTTAAAAAAACCATTGCCTGGTTGTATTCTGTATCTGTTTTATTACTTTGTATAAGCTGCTTGTAATTTATATAAGTTTAATTAAGTTAGAGGATAGATAAGGTTTTTACTGCTTGAATTCGTCTTCCCGCTGTCCCAATCTCTCCCTGAACTTTCCCCTGTCTGTTTTTCCCCCGCTCCAATCTCCCCCTCTGTGTACTTCTCTGTGTCTCCCTGTGGTAACCCCTTGCTGCTCCCTCCCCCGTGTAACTTCCCAAACCCTTTGCCGCTTCTTTCCCTTTTTTTTTTTTGAGTGTCCCTCTAACCCTTCTTTACACCTCTCTGCTGCCTCTCCCTGTATCCCCTGTGTTCGTGCCCCCGCTTCTCCGCTGCCCCTCCCCTACCGAAGATCACCATCACACTGCTCCGTTTGTCTTCACCCTGCTGCTCCGCAACTTCCCTGAAGTGCTCTCTGCTGCTGCAACCTGCTTCATCCCTCAGCCATCTCCCCCATTCTCCACGTGCCTTCCCATCGCTTACACGTTCAGCGCCCTCCCCTCTTGCTGCTCCCAGACACCCCTTAAGTGCGCTCCAGCTGCTCTTGTCTCTCGTACCTCCAGCCCGCAGGCTCCTGAAGACTGCTGCTCTGGGCTTCACCCCACAGGGCTTCAGAGTCTCTCGCTGCTTGCACCTGCACTCTCCTCTCGTTAGTTACCACTAATCACTCACTCCCCTCCACCCTCCCACTTCTTGACCCAGGCAGTAATTTTCTACATTGCATAATTTTACTTATCACCCATATTGTATTATTGCACTGTGACTCACATTTTACTTGTGGTTATAACACCCCATTAGTTGCCTCCATTTTTCTAATATACTTTGTATACCATTTTTATATAGAAGCTACCATTTTATTTTGCATACCACACTGTATCTAGAGTTGTTTCTATATAAAGTTGAGTTGCTTATTGACTGTACTGTATCCCATTGTGCTGAACCCCACTTACTCCCTACACTGTTCAATAAGAACACCCCCCTTATCATTGTCTATTGTAAACACCTTATACACCCCATCCCATCGCATTTCATTGTTAAATTCCCACCACTTCCTTTTTCCTTTAATAAAGAAATTAATTGGCACCCCACCTATGTGGTAATTGCTCCCCAAGATCCCATATACCTGCAGGCAGGGACACAGCCCTTCAAAGAATCCAAACAACAAACCATTTCTTTTTGTGAGCATCTTTACATGGCCTTCCCCTAGAGTTCAAGCCCATGGGATGAGAGCTCCTGTAACTTCTTCATGGGTGGAGGGAGCAATCAATAAAGTCTTTGTCCTACAATGGCCCATTTAGTCTTGATGACTCTTCTTCATGAGCAGGGGAGCCACTCTTCCTGTCTAGGTTCACAAGTTCATAGCAGGCATTTTTACCATTATAAAGCAAAACTTACATATTACGTTATAGTGTGAGATCCAGACATTACAAGGAAGATTAATGCATGTAGCAACTTGCAAGCATTTTATAGAGTCTAAACACATTCTTACAAGTCTAACACCTACTTTGAACAATATTAACATACAGGTGAGCTGGTCTGGTTTCCAGCTATGAATTTATCAGCTGATAGCTACAGACTTGGCAAGAGCTGGCACGTGGTTTGCCAGTGACACACCCACATCATCATGAAGGGCTGGACACAAGCTCCCTGAAGAACTTATCAGTGCAGCTTTTTCATCGAGCCAGAAGGGACTGAGACATCTCAGTATGCTGCCTTCACAGCTGTCAAACTCCAGTTGTGTTTCATGCTATTCCTTAACAAGAGCAGATTTAGTTCCTGGTGTTTCTCCTATGGAAATGGGAAGCCTATTTTCTCATTGTTTCTCACAAGGATTTTTGCACCTTAGTTAGAAATATCTAGTACTGGCCAATACCAAGGATCATGGTTTAATTCGCAGTACTCTGGATTCTGCTCTGATCAAAGATGGCAGTTGCTGCGTTTTTCTCTCTAGGCAGAGTATGGCTTTGTTGTGATGGATGTATATTAAAAGCAGCAGCTGTTGTTAGAGGTGAGGATGCTGGAAATGAGAAGCATAATGTCCTAATTACCTATGGCAGGGAAAACATCTGTGCAGGAAAAGTAATTAAATTAATTCCAGAGCTTAGCAACTGAATACATTAAATGGCATTAATTAATGCTAAATTACGAGGCGCTTCCCATGGAATTGCATAAAAAGTCCCCATGAACAGAATGCCAAAAGAGATTGCGTTTAATGTTGACACAATGTAAACAAGAATGATTTGCCCTTTTTTGTGAAGCCTGGTTCCCTCTATTTCTGGGCTCCAGGACAAAGGAAGTATGGCTGGAGTGAAAGAATATGCATCTCCATTGACCGCCAGAGTTATTTAGTCTGAATGATGACTTCAGGGGGTTAGCCGATTATTAGTAGTTAGGAGCACTTTGCGATGACAGCCTGCAGTCCTTTCCTGTCGGATCTGATATATGTGCCTATCGCCAAGCCAGCTACAGACTGGATTGTCTTCGAACAGTGGTCAATACGTGCACATGCTGCAGCAGAGAGCCCATTCAGCTGGAGCTAAGAAGACTTTAGAATGGTCTCCCCTGCATGCGAGAGAGCTTGTGACTCTGGGAAGTAGAAGGGAAGGAGTGGGTGTGGAAAATAAGTCATCCAGACCATGGCAGAAGGAGAGTGGGAGAGAAAGGGGCTACTCAAAGGAGTAAGCATTCGTAGGATCAGCAGTTCTGGGTAGCATGATCTTCGATCACACGGGTAAGGCTAAGCCAATAGCTAAATTTAGGATTGAGAAAGAATTTTCCCCAGGGCATGTTGCTCTTTTGTTATGTTCTCTTCCACTGGGGCTTTCGGTTGAGGCCATCTTTTATGATCGGGTGGATTTATTTCACATGCTCAGTAATTGTAAGGAGGAAAGACCTCAACCTTCTGTCGCCTCCCATCTTTTTCTCTTCCTTCTGTGGATTCCTGCTAACAGGGACAGTGGAGAAATGACCCTGAAAAGGGAGATTTCTTGATTTCATTTGATATGCTGGCTAGTGTGCATATCTACTATTGCCCCCAAGTGGCTGGTCTAAAGAAAATCATATTGCAGAGAATGAAAAGGTATTCTGATCATGATATCTGGATTATATCAATTAGTCTTTTGCAATGAAATTTGAAAATGCAAAGAATTCTATACTGTATGGACTAATAATATTTAGCCCTTAAAATATCCAATGTGCTGTGCAGACATAGACCCCAAATCATCCACAATCTAACTTTACTAAAGCCCATGGATTTGTACTCTGTGTGTCTGTTTTAAATAGAAGACAACATCCTTAGAAATAAGAAAAATAAACTTTTAAATGACGGATTTTTTTTAATGATTAAATAGAAAATTATGAAAAGCTGGCCTTTTCAATTTCAATAGAAAAAATGTTCAGAGGGATGTAATTATACCAAGCAAGGGACTATGCTACTCTAAAGAGGAAGATGATTAGAAGTACTTTCAAGATTTAATGCCATTTAGAGTTTGTCAAGCCAGTGCTAATGCTAAAATCCTTCTTTCTGTAAATGAGCTTTGTCCTCATACAAACTGCAGCTGCTTAATTGAGCTGGAAAAGCCGAAATGTATGACGGAGGCTCTGATTCTCCACTCTAGTTAAAGCTTTTGATCTAGGGGACTCCTACCTGGTACTTTACTTGACACAATGTATAGCTGGCAAGCCTCCTGAGATGTGGCCTGAAGTTCTCATGAATTTGTGAGACTGTGTGACACTACATGGCACAGACTGGGTTAGTCTTTCTGGGAGCTAGAGCGTCCAGAAGAACCACAGGGTTTCTCTTCTTCAGCAGCCTCAATAAAGAATCCCCTCTATAGTCATAAGAACGGCCATACTGGGTCAAACCAATGGTCCATCAAGCCCAGTCTCCTGTCTTTTGACAATGGCCAGTGCCTGATGCTTCAGAGGGAATGACCAGAACAGGGCAGTTTTGAGTGATCAGTTGCCTGTTGTCCAGTCCCAGCACCTGGCAGCTGGAGATTTTTAGGAACACCTAGAGCATGGGGTTGCATTCCTGACTATCTTGGCGAATACCTTTTAATGGACTTATCCTGCATGAATATAACTAATTATTTTTTAAATGCAGTTATAATTTTGGCCTTCACAATATCTCCTGGCAATGAGTTCCACAGGTTGACTGTGTGTTTTGTGAAGAAGTACTTCTATATGTTTGTTTTAAATTTGCTGCCTATTAGTCATTACAACTGAGTCCTGACTCTTCTCTATTGCAAAAGGCCCCTGATTCTTAAAAAGACTCAGGCATGTACTTAATTTCAAATACACCTCTACCCTGCTATAACGCGACCCGATGTAACAGGAGTTTGGTTATAGCGCGGTAGCAGGGGGGCTCCGGCAGTGCTTTAAAGGGTCCAGGACTCCAGCTGCTGGGGGGAGCCCAGGGCCCTTTAAATCACCGTTGGATCCCTGCCTCCGCTACCCTGGGGCTGCAGCAGCAGGGCTTGCCGGCTATTTAAAGGGCCTGGGGCTCCCCGCAGTGGCTGGAGCCTGGAGCTCTTTAAATCACTGCCGGAGCCCTGCTGCCCTACACCAATATAATGGGGTTTCAGCTATAACGTGGTAGGGATTTTTGGCTCCCCACGATCCCATTAGAGCGCATAGGTGTGTGTGGGTAGTCCTCTAGAACTCTGCGGATCTAGTCATGGGCTTAAAGTTAGGCATGGGGCTAAGCTTACACAGTCAGGGCTGTAGGCATTATACACCACTGTCCTCAGATGCGGCCTCCATCCTAAACACCTTAGAGTGGAAGAGTGTTATGAAGTGAGATCAAGATCGCTTTGACAGCCGGCCCTGAAGGCAAATGAGCTATAATGCTGAGCAATGCTGCCACAAGCTGGGTATAAGGAACCGAAGAGTAAAAGGGTGGAAGTTAGTGTCAGGGCTTTGTGCTTTACAGTCCATGTTTAGACTAGCCAAAGCCAGTTTACCCACCCTAGAGCCACCATACCAGAGACATAGGGGGAATACAATAGCTGTTACGCCCAGGAAAGAGGGGGCATTATGATATGGCTGTGAAAAAAGCTAATATGGTCTTGGGATGCATCAGACAAGGTATTTCCGGTAGAGATAAGGAGGTGTTAGTACCATTATACAAGGCACTAGTGAGACCTCATCTGGAATACTGTGTGCAATTCTGGTCTCCCATGTTTAAAAAGGATGAATTCAAACTGGAACAGGTACAGAGAAGGGCTGCAAGGATGATCTGAGGAATGGAAAGCCTGTCTTATGAAAGGAGACTCAAAGAGCTTGGCTTGTTTAGCCTAACCAAAAGAAGGCTGAGGGGAGATATGATTGTTCTTTATAAATATATCAGAGGAATAAATACCAGGGAGGGAGAGGAATTATTTAAGCTTAGTACCAATGTGGACACAAGAACAAATGGGTATAAACTTGCCCTCAGGAAGTTTAGACTTGAAATTAGATGAAGGTTTCTAACCATCAGAGGAGTGAAGTTCTGGAACAGCCTTCCAAGGGGATCAGTGGAGGCAAAAGACATATCTGGCTTCAAGACTAAGCTTGATAAGTTTATGGAGGTGATGGTATGATGCGATAGCCTGATTTTGGCAATTAATTGATCTTTGACTATTGGTGGTAAATATGCCCAATGGCCTGTGATGGGATGTTAGATGGGGTGAGATCTGAATTACTACAGAGAATTCTTTCTTGGGTGTCTGGCTGGTGAGTCTTGCTCACATACTCAGAGTTTAGCTGATCGCTATATTTGGGATTGGGAAGGAATTTTCCTTCAGGGCAGATTGGCAGAGGCCCTGGGTATTTTTCGCCTTCCTCTGCAGCGTGGGGCAAGGGTCACTTGCTGGAGGGTTTTCTGCACCTTGAATTCTTTAAACCACAAGTTGAGGATTTCAATAGCTCAGACATAGGACAGGGAGTTGTTACAGAAGTGGGTGGGTGAGATTCTGTGGCCTGCATTGTGCAGGAGGTCAGACTAGAAGATCATAATGGTCCCTTCTGACCTTAAAGTCTGAGTTTATGAGCAGTGCTAGAGGACTGGAGTAGCATCTTGGGGCCTGTGGGCAGCCAGAGGGTAAATACACAGCTCTGGCACTGGTACAGAGATGTCCCCAGGAGGGTAGTTTGGGGCATGGGGGTTACTTGTAGCCATCTTGAAGAGCATAGAGCTCAGATGCACTGTGTGCTCCTTATGCACTGCTGAGGATCTGGCCCTGTCTGCACCTCAGGTCTATGTTTGATTCATTAGTTGACATTAGATTTGATTTAATTAGAGTGTAAGCTTTTTGGGGCATGACCTTTTTTTATTCTGTGTTTGTACAGCACCTAGCACTGTGGGGGTCCTGATCCATGATTAGGGCTCCTAAGCTCTACCACATTATAAATAAATAATATACAGCACCCAGAGCTCTGCAGGGGCATATTTTAAAATAAACCAGCATCAGTAATGAAGGAACGGGTCAGGTGAATGGAGAGGAAAGCAAGAGCCTGTCGCTGATACTGCAGCATTAGGAGAGGTCTGTGTCCTATAACTGACCATTATTTTGTTTTGTCCTTACGATTTCAGATGCTCAGTACATCACCTGCAGGATGCAGAACTGCACCGAAGCCACCCGGAGCAAACCATTTCCAGGCTACATTGACCCTGACTCCCTGATTGTGCAGGACGATTATGTGTTTGTTCAGGTGTGGAACATGTGTTCTCTGATTGATTCCAAGTAATTCTCCTCCCTGCCCCTCACTCCTTAGATATACATATGCACACACACACGCAACCAAGCGACCAGCCCGGAGTGCCTCATAAGGGAGCTTCACAGAGTGCATCAGCCCATTCGAATGCTAATTGGTTCCTTCTGACTCTGTTTCAAGTATCTTATCAACATGAGGCCATGGAGGTGCTGCCTGGAGCGTTCAGGATGCGTACTGGAATAATCCTCATTGCCAATCAACCAGCCTCATCATGCATTCCAGGAGTAGACCCTGCACCACTCGGCTTTAAGTTGATGTGCCAGTCACTTGATATCACAAGTGCAGTAGACCAATCAAGGCTTTTATTGAGTGAGAGAAAGGAATAGAAGAGGGGAGGAGGTGATAGGGGGAAGGACTGGGGAGAGTAATCAGCCATTATTGTCATGCATGGACTACGATTATTGAGACAAGGATGGAGATGAGATGTATTCAGCCAATCTCTGTTGTAGGTGAGAGCCGGAGAATGCATCTGAACAGCCATGGGTTTCATTATCCTGCTGCCTCTGTCTATTTAACAAGAGAGTTGGCGAAAAAACGTGCAGGGACAGTGTACGTGAACTGGAAATAATCTGGTTTCAGAATACCTTCTGAGACCTTCAATATTTCTGACTTGTTGGAGGGGATACCTGATCCTTTTGGGGTTGGTCTGGACATGAGTCTGTGCTGCTGTTTTAACTTGAGTTAATTGATTGCTAATTGACTTCAGGTAACTAACACAGCCGTAAATGCTTGTTTAGATGGTCTGGTCCAGAATACAAGCATTTGTGGTTTAAGCTAGGATTTAACTAACACAGGGGAGGTGTCTATACTAGCATTTATGTGTTAGGTAATGCAAATTAAAGCAGGTCCACAAAGTAGACATACCCTTTGATTGCAAATCAGGTACTGGTGCTAGTGGCAGGGGCGGCTTAGTCGATGGGAATCTTTCTTCAGTATCATAACTGAAGCATTGCTCTGATATCATTGTATTGGTGCTGTGCTGCTGGACGTGGCTTCTTGCCAGATCCCAGGGTGCACAGGGTGACAATAGGCATGTTAATTCCATGCTGGATAGTTACATTCTACCTTCTCAAATCATCCTTCTCTTTAAGTAGGATACAGTGGAATTCAATTTCCTGTTTTCAGCAGTTGTGTGGCGTTACTCTGTGCTTTTAATATATGCTGCATTCCACCCTAGAGCTGGCGGCATTTCAATGGTTGTGTGAAGAGACAACCTATAAAAACCCTCAGCAGCCAGGGGTATTGTGAAGATTAATTTGTTGCTGTTTGTACTGTGCTGTGAGATCAGTTGGGGAAAGACAGAAAAGAAGTATGTTATATTTAATTTTTAAAGGATTTCATTTTAATCAGTAAATGGTTGACTTTTCCAGCTGCCTAAAAAACTGAAGAAAAAATTCCCTATCTTTGATAACTTACAGTTGCTGAAAGGAAAAAACAAACAAACCAAAAACTTGTGCTTGTGGACAACTTTTGCTGTCAATACTAGCTGTCAATCAATGAATTCGAGATGAATATTATGAAAGATAGTCATAATTTCATTTCTTTTATCTGTTGTGAATCATGACCACTCTTTTTGAATCACTAGCTATAATGCCTTTTAAAACACTCCCGATTGCAAAAAGTCTTTGTAAGACCATTCTTAACATTAAGTTCTGCTCTGAGGAGCTCAGAACATACTGGTTCTTTGCACCTATATTAGCACCTTCCATCCAAGGATTTCAAAGTCTTTTCTGAAGACTGATTAATCCTCATGACATCCCTGTGAGTCAGGTAACATGATCAGATTCTTTTCACGGGTGGGGAAAAATGGAACACATGCAGTTGAACTCCAGCATTTTCAAAGCTGGGTTGCAAAAGTCAGGCACCTCAGTCCATGCTCAGGACCTATATAAATGGCCTGATTTTCAAAGGCCGATTGACTTTGGGATCTGTGGGTGCTTTGCTAGTCTGAATGTCAGGCCACTTATTTAGATGCAGAAGTATGGTGATGTGCAAAGTCATACAGGAAGTCAGTGCCAGAGCTAGAAATGGAACCCGTGAGTCCTACCTTGCAATCTGCTGATCTAACCATGTGACCATAGTAATCTGCAATATGGATATAAAATCAGAGGGTGAAATCATGCCCCCATTGAAATCAATGGAAGTTTTCCGCTAGCCAGGATTTCACTCAGAATTTCACCCTCTGATTTTACTTACAAACAAGAGGGACAGGTTGTGGCACTGACTGTCAATTTCAGTCATTGACAGTTTGATTGACAGATTTTTGTCACCTCGCTATCACCGTCGCTATCACAGTTTCATTCACCTTTGCAACCTGCCTAATATTTTCCTCCCACCCCAAAGAAAAATGAAGGATGATGATCATAACCCTGGTTATAAAATTCACTTTTATATTGCAGTTAACATCGGGAGGACGGCCGCACTATTACGTGTCCTATAGGAGAAGCGTGTTTGCACAGATGAAGCTGCCAAAGTATTCTTTACCCAAGGTATGTTGTTATTGCTGATATATTCACACTCACACACACAGATCCCAATCAGTTCAGAGGTGACTGCTACCAAGCAGTAACTTCAGAATGAGCTTTAATTAACAAAACTTGCTTTTAAAGAATATTTGAAAACGGAAAAGAGCCTATGACTGTGTCAGCATTTCAGTCAGTCAAGGACATCAGTATGAAATGTAGATTTGTGCTCAGGTCTGCCTAAATTGCTGTTTAATTTTAATCAATTAACACCATTGGAGGTAGTTTGCCTTAAAATCTCCCCCCCACCCCCGTATGGGTCACTTTTTATGCGATGTTTTTTGTGTCTGCTCCGTATCTTACTTATGGAGCTGGGTTTTTGAGAGACCTATCTAAAAAGTGTCAGTCTGGAGAGAGAAAAAAAGTTCCATTCAGAAGAGGTCAGTGCTTTGCAGCCGGACTTCAAACATCTTCTTAAACAAAAGGGAACCTCATTCTTAAGAGTTTTATTTCTTTCTGAGAACAATGTCATCTGCCTTACTAGCATTCAATTGCGTGGCCTGCTAAGTGGCTATCAATGAGTATGGCCTTCCAAGTTATATCTGGAATCAGATGTTTAGGGCTAGATGTGGGTAACTGCTACATGGGGCAGTGACTATCTAAATTCACAAGCTTCCTGGAACTCTTCCATTGTGGTTGGGTTGGGTGGCATTTGGCATTCTCTCTGGATCCCATCTCCTCAACCTGTAGATTCCCCCTGAGATGTGGGTGGGTCTTTAAAGGGATCCATGAAGGTACAAGGCTGTCTGCTGTGGTGACCTCAGGGGCTGCCATGCCATGGAATCCTCCTGAACTTCCCAAAAACAGGGAGATCCCAACATGTGTAAGCGAATCGATGTTAGTTACAACTTACCTGGTCAGCATTAATTTACCCACAAAGGACTTGCAGATTTGGGTGTGTGGATTGGGGGATGACATCCCCGGCAATGTCTCTTCCCATCCCACATTAAGTCCTTTTTCCCAATGAAAAGCCCAACCCCAAAATCTCTAGTTGCTTTTGCAAATCTTGGCCCAAGTATTCTTACATAGAATGAAACTCCAGGCATTCTACAGAACCAGGAGGAATTATCCTATCAAGGCAGAACAGATGTTGACTAAATCATTGGCTGGGATGATTTAATTGGGGATTGGTCCTGCTTTGAACAGGGGGTTGGACTAGATGACCTCCTGAGGTCCCTTCCAACCCTGATATTCAATCATTCTATTAAATAAGCGCTTATTTGAAACAAATGTTTAAAAAAATAATTGGAATCTTTTCAGACAAGTGATTGTAATGCCCTTGCAAAATGACCCTTAGAATTCCCACTTGCAACTAGGTGAGACCATCTGTGATGAGATAGTTGATTTGAGTTGTGTTCCCACTACATGTTTAGTTCTCTATCTGTCTATCTTCTCTGAGATCTATGGAAAGCTGGGGAAAGTAAGTTATAATTAATTTTAGCCTGTTGTAAATGAAATAGGAATTGGAACAGTAAATGCTGTTGTTTCATCCAAGTGTGAGTGTGATATTTAAGGAGAAAAAGTGCTTCCTTAGAATCTCATAACATCTTCAAAAGATGAAGAGCTACATTTGGTGTGGAAGGAGCTAATAGAAGAAAATGCATATATTTGCGATGCTGCGATCAAAGCAGGAGAGCTGCCTTTATTAAAAATGTACAAAGTGCTCTGCTAGCCAAAGGAATTGAAACAAACAGCTCCTTCTGTGCTTAGATTCTCTTTAATCTCTCTCAACTGAGAAATCGGGCCCAAACATGGTAAGCAGTGCTGCCAATGCCAAGCTCTCGAATGGCTTGTGGGATTGAGGAATGGAATACAGACTTTTTCACCTCTGCATCTGTCACCTCTTTCAAATTTGGACCTGGGAAGAAAGTTGCCACCTGACGGCTGGTAGCTTTGGTGACATGAGTTGACAGGTTGCAGTCCAGCTCCTGTGGGCAGAGTTTATGCCATAAAACTCACAATCACTGCTGCCAATAATTAACGCTTTGATTACCTGTCTGAGCAAAGGGCTGAATAGGCCGTGAATTCTTACTTTGCTCTTACCTAATAAGTTTGTCTTACTCTTGGAGATGGTACCTCTGGGACTGGGTTAAGGCACATTAATTGGTACAGTGAGAGGAAACCTTTGGTTGCCCTTCCCATTCTGTACTATGGCATCATGACCTGTGAGACCTCTGATCTCTGGATCAGAGTTCATCACAGAATAGCACAGGTACACCTAACAACATTTCATTGATGCAGTCCACTTAAACTCACCCCATTTCTAGACATACCTAAATCTCCGGCCACCAACTTGTGCTGAGTCTGGAGTAGCTTACTCACCAGCTGTAAACATGAAGGCAGACAAAGCAATGTGATTGTCATATAGTCAAGTTGTGTATATAGTTCCAAGTTTAATAATGATGGAAAGGATCGGTCCTGTTCATCCATTTTATATCAGTGCTGAGTCTCTGTGGCTCTGTGGAGGAAGCAATAGCCACAGAAATCTGAAAATACAGAACATTAAAAACAGCTGACAGTGACCACAATTGACTGGATAAATCAGATATTGCATTCCTGCTACTAAACTTGCCAAAAGGCAAAGATCCCCGACCAAGCGAGAAAAGGGCAGTCGTGTTGTGTTAACAATTCAGAAAGCTTTGGCCTTTAGCCTTTCCTAGACACCCAATCATTGCTCTTTCTCTTGTCTTTGAAAAGACAAGAAGGGTGGGCACTGGAACTGCATGTTAATGTCCAATCCACCATGCTGTGCTGCCTCTAGGGAAACTCTCTGACTGAGTCCAAAGAAGGGTTTGGCATAACACAGTGCAAAGTTGATATATGTGTGTCAGCCCCTGTCCATCATGTGCTTACACTGTGCAGGCATATATAGGACAACAGACATATGCAGAGGCACATATAGCCTGACATAGTGTATACCTCCTTCTAGCCTCTGTAATGTGTATGTTATACCAATTTAGACTCACTTTATTTACACTCCTTTGGACTATTAGAACATCTGGACTGTAATCACAGGGTGTGATGCAGCTTTAGTGGAAATACCCAAGCTAGGTTTAATCTACCTTGCTTGGGCACCAGAGTGATGAAGCTTCGGAGCGGGTTAGCACCACAAGTACTTACCCAGTGTTCTGAGTGGGCTTGGACAGCCCTGACTAAAGCATGAGCTGCCACAGCTTTTCTACAGCTAGATTAAACCTAGTCACGTGTGTCTACTAAAAATGCACTCGCACCCTGTGCTTGCAGACTAGACATATCCTTAGATTCATGTAGCCTTCGTTGGATTTTCTTACTTGCTGAGATTCACCGCAGTTTAGAAAGAAAAATTTTTAGCGAACAAGTGACCTGATTATTTCACTGGCATTCATGAAATGGCCTTCAGCGTTCCCTAAAGTTGGCCAGATATAGGGGAAAAAATCAGTATTGGGTGAATAAACTCTTTAATCAAATATGGTGACATTTCTGAAAGAGTACATTTGCCAAATAGTATTTGAGCAGCTCTACTCACAACCTCAGTAATACATTATCTCTGAATTTGGCTGAGTGACTCCTAGTGCGAGTGTCTGTGTGTGTACACATAAGGGACTCTTAGTATATGTCTACACTGGGGAAAAACTTGGATTAGCTACCCCACAATAGTTAACGCAGATTCAAATAGCAGTGAGGATGTGGTTTATAACTTTGGTTGAGCAGCTAGAGTTTAACTCCAGGTTCGAAGTTAAAATGTGAGTTGCTAACCTGAGTTAAAAACTGAGCTGCTGCGTCTTCACTGCTGTTTTAATCCAAGTTAGCTAACCCCAGTTACAAACACACCGTTTTTGCCATAGAGATACACCCTAAATCGTTGCACGCCATTGTGATTTATCCCATCTTCTACATCATCTCAGAATGTAATCTAGTCTGTTTGCTTGAAATACCAGATTATTTTGAGATGTTCATTACTGCGATGTAATTAAGCAAGTCAAAGTGGATATTCATCCCTCAGATATAAATTCTAGGGGTGGAGGACCCAGCTGAGCTGAACTGAGCTTAACCTTTACTTGACATTTGCTGTGAATATACTAAAAAAATGGTTTTAACTGGAATTTTTCTCCCGGTTGTTTTTCACACTTCTATGTTGCAGCAAGAAGTGTGAAAACCCATCAGGACATTTTATTTTTGTGCTATTAATAGCATTAGCAGAAGCAAGAGGAAATACATAGCCAAAGAAATCCATCTCTGATAAAGTTCCCAGTTTTGCAGATCAAAAAGTTTGGCTAAGTTTCAAATAAGCAACCAACTTTTGGGATGTTGGTCCAGAGCAAGAGGGAATGTCCCCACCTTTTGAGGGTTAGCCAGTGCCAAGAAAACCTAGATTTTTTTTCTCCATAGATTTTTAAGGCCAGAAGGAAGCCTTCTTATTATCTATTCCAGCAGTTCTCAAACTGTGGGTTGGGACCCCAAAGTGGGTCACAACCCTGTTTTAATGGGGTCACCAGGGCTGGCTTAGACTTGCTGGGGCCTGGGGTAGAAGCCGAAGCCTGAGCCCCACGGCCTAGGGCCAAAACCCAAGCGTGAGGGCTTCAGCCCTGGACAATGGGTCTCAGGTTACAGGCCCCCTGCCTGGGTCTGAAGCCCTTGGGTGGGCTCAGGCCTTGGTATCCCCCTCCTGGGTCGTGTAGTAATTTTTGGTGTCACAAGGGGGTCACGGTGCAATGAAGTTTGAGAACCTCTCATCAATTCCATCTGGGGGGCAGAGGTCATCTGTGTGTTATACGTTTGTACAGTGTGTGGCACACTGGGGTCTGATCCTTGACTGGGATTCCTAGGTGCTATGGCAATATAATTAATTAATCAGTAACATCATTGGCCATAGAATTTTACTATCAATTCTGGCATCTGTACATTTTTGAGGGACGCTGAACTGCCACAAAATGCATGAGACGTGGCTGTTGTCTCATCTTATCTCAGTAATGTACAGTGATTTCCTTTTCAATTACATTTCATGTTTAAGATGTAGCAAGGGGGAAAAAACCCACCTGATATTATACACCGCCCCTCCTCACAAACTGCTGCTGTACAATAATGTGCTTAAAAGTTTTGTCCATGTGAATGTTTAGTTAACACCTCTGCAGTTAATTACTACTTTGCATACAGGCAGAAGAGAGAACATGCAAAATATGCAGACGAGGGAATATGCTACTTGCAAGAAAGTTGTCTACAATTTCTGATTAGATTCTAGAATGAATACAGCCCTTGATCTTCCAGGAATTAACCTGTGTTGACCCTGGAATTGATACAACTGAGTTGTCCTACAATAACATGCCTCTGTGTCCTTTCCCCAGGATATGCACGTTATCAGCACGGATGAGAATCAGGTGTTTGCAGCTGTTCAGGAGTGGAACCAGAATGATACTTACAACCTTTATATATCTGACACCCGAGGGGTCTACTTCACGCTCGCCTTGGAGAATGTCAAGAGTAGCCGAGGGCTGGAGGGTAATGTGATGATCGACCTCTATGAGGTATGTCGCGAGTGCTAATGATGCAATCCCATCCTGAGAGTTCGCGCTGTTCCAGTAACATTGTTTTTGTGATGAACGCACACAACCTTGTACCCCAAATATGATTAATGGAGACACTATATGGCTGAACACCATCACATAACTTTGGACGGGTGCAATGCCTTTTATCCAAGGACCTCAAAGAGCCCACATTTTGAAGTGTTGTACAAGGTAGGCTCAAAGTGAAGGTACAAGGAGGTTCAAGGGTGAAGGAGGTACCTCCATGTAAGATCTGGCCTCAACATTACCATACACTTGGGGAGCCCATGCCAAACTCAACAGCTCTACGGCACCTTGCGGTTGCTACAGCATTCACGACCTGGGAACCCCCAGGAGGAATTTTAGCTGGCTCAGCCAGAATTCCTGCAGTGGGAACTGTAAAAGCCATAATCTAGTGATCACATAAAACACACAACACCCTACCTAGGTGCAGTCCTAGGGCCACAGAGTCCCAAGGCTGAGGGGTTTTGTGCTGCACCTCTAAGAGTCACAGCCCAGAACGCACAGTCAAGGGGGCGAGGGAGGAATGGCAGCTTTAAGCCACCTGTAGCACCCTCCTGACCCTGGGATGCTCTGGGGACTGGAATGGCCCCTGGTGTTACGTAGACTTCCCTGAGCATCTATCTAGGTTATGACTACCACCTTGAAGGGCCCAGAATCTCCACAGAGCTGCTGAAGCCCCACCCCAACCCTCCCCTAGCAGTTCCCTATGCCAGACCTTGCAAAGGTGTCCTTGGAAGGCAGATTAGTAGCTGTCTTCTGCAGTGCCTGCAGGGTGGGAATCCTCCCCTGGATGGAACCTGGGCTTTTAAGGCCCCTTTGTGACACTCTGGCTCATTTGCATGGCACAAAGGGGCTGGAGCAGGGAGAGATTCTCTCCCTAGGTGTCCTACAGGTGGTTTCCCACCCTACAGGAGGAAATCCATTGAATAATATTGAGTCCCTGTAAAAGGGAAGGCACTTTTACCTGAGTATTAACTCCAGGAGCTGGACTGACTTTGAATATCCTTAAACTGGAAACCACCTTGGGATGTCCATGTAGAAAGCCTGAACGGGTGCTGTATAAATGTAGACGAATTGCAGGGGAACAGGCATGCCATTTCCTCATCCTTGTGAGATCTTCACTATTAATCTATTTGCAACTTTGGCAGCCCATGGAAAGGCTGTTGCCTCTTATTACTGTCAGTTCAAGGAGTGGTTTCACTGCATTACATAAAGATGTCCTACATCCCAGGGGGGAAAGAAAAGTCTTTGTTTTATTAGGTTGACAGATGGTAGGAACTGGGATTGAAATTAATGTGATCAGACTGGTAGCGTCGGATCTGCTGATTACCTAGATAGGAAGAATATTGGCTGACACTGAGCCTGGCACAAACATCCCTTGAAATCTGATGTTCTGGCTGGAGGAGAGCTGGAAGCCATCCAGCGTGAATCTCCTAGTAGAACTGCTGCAAACAATAAGTGTTTGGGGCTAAATGGAGATGAAGAACAGAAAGAAAGAAACTCCAAAGGCAAATTAAAAACAAGTAGAAATCCTGTAAACTCTGTGCTGGGGTGAAGACAGCAGCATCTAGCAAAGAGTGTCTGCTGTGTGTTTGCAGCATGTGTACTGGTGCTGGGATGGGGTCAAGTTGGTGTGTTTGGGGCAAGGGTGTTTGTCATGTGTAAGGTTGTCTGGCTTCAGTGGAGTGTGTGAGGGTGACAGTGTATAGAATAATTAGGTGAGATCCTCCGCCTTGGTACGTCTGCTTTGCATTACTCAAACAGGAGTTGGACTGAAGCCGATGAGTACTACTATTGTAGAGATGACAGGAAATATTCAAATTTCAAAATTTCCCAACAAAAGAGAACCAATTTTGGGACAATTTTTTTTGACTTGCTCTTAGTTAAACAGTGAGTTTGTTTCGCTCATTCCCTTAAATGCCCAAGGATCCATATCATCCAGGCTAGCTCACTAGTATATAGAGTCATGCCTGAAACACGATGTAATTTTCACTGAAAATTTCATCTCTTTGGTTTTTTAGTCAAAATTTAAAATGTTGACAAAACATTTCATCAAAATCATGCAGCTTGGATATGTTTGGTCAGTTCCACCAGTATATATTCATATTGTCAAAGGAATTGCTTTTCAGAGCTCTCTTAATACAGCATAGATTCACAGAGTCTGAGGCCAGAAGGGACAATTAGAGCCTCTGGTCTGATCTCCTGCCTAACACCAGCCCTTACATTTCACCCAGCTACCCCTCTATTGGACTTGACTAGAATTATAGAATATCAGGGTTGGAAGGTACCTCAGGAGGTCATCTAATCCACCCCATCCCCTGACAGATTTTTGCCCTAGATTCCTCAATGGCCCCCTCAAGGATTGAACTCACAAGCCTGGGTATAACAGGCCAATGCTCAAACCACTGAACTATCCCCCCTTTCTAGAGAAATGCAAGGAAGTTGCAAAAAAGCACATCTAAGTTATTTTTTAAAATTTCCTAATGGTCTAGATTTGTATTTTTTCTGCTAAAGACTGATTTATAGAAAAATATTTGGTGTACCACCTGTTTCTAAGTCATCATCATTCATTTCACCCCCTTCTGTCTTTATTAATAGATTTATTTTCCCTTATAGTGCTTTTCCCCCTCCATATCTTTTCCCTGCCAGTCTGTACTGATGCTTGGACAGCGTGTGTTGTGAATAACGTGTGCTATTACCTTTTGATGTAGGCAGGTGAGACATTACTGGTTGTGGCCCTATTCCCCATTGTGGCTCTAATTCAGCTCCCATTGAAATCAGCAGGAATCTCTCCAGTTCAGTCGGATATGGATCAGGCCTGAAGAGTATATGAGTTAATTACGAACCCTGCATTACACCCACACTGTAAAGTATGGTGACATATTTCCATGCATGGGCTACCTGCGTCACTGGAGCCAAAGATAGCATCTGTCTTTCTGCTGCTACTCCTTCTCCTGCACATGTGAAGTGGGGATGTGCTGAGAGGAGAGTAGATGGAACCTTACTCCAGCCCCAGTGCAGCCAGTGAGGATATTGGGTTCGGCGCAGCGAGGGAAGAAATCTGCACCAGCGAAGGGATAGCAGGGGTTATTTTCCTCCTAGAGCAAGGGAGAGACAGGGACCAGTGAAGATCCACTGTTTCTGGAACACTGCAGCTACACACTGTCCCAACTCAGGCTGGGTAGTAGGGTTACAATCCGCCCCTTCGTAAATAGCTGCTCAACGTCATAATAAGTGACCTACTGGTTAAAAAAAAAAAATGAAAACCTTAAAACCAAATAGTGTGTTGGTTTTTAATGGTGCCCAGTGTAGCGTGTGTCAATCTGCAGTATTTGCGTGGTGGGGGGGATGCCTGTAGTGTGTCTCCAGTGTGACGTATGTTGTCTAATATGCAGCATGTAGAAGCACCCATAATGTGTAGTATGTGCATAGCTTGCGGAAGTGGGTGGGTGTTGTATTTGCCTTGTGTGTGTGAATCATATGCAGTATCTGTGATCGGGTAGGGTATGTGAAATATGTTTGTGCCTGTCAGTTTGAGATGTGCACAGTGTGTGTCTGCCTGATGTGAGTGTGTAAGCAGTGTGTAAATGGTATGTGTAGTGCAGGTATCTTTTTGGCATGCCTGAATATGTAGACTGTGTGTGGTGTGTGCACAGTGTATATTGGTCTGCATGGTGCACAGAGTTTGTCTGTTTGGTACAGTGTGTGTTTGTGTCTTTCAAGTGTCGATGCATCTGGTGTGGGCATGGAAGCAGTGTGTCTCTTTCATGCAGTCTTGTGTGTATCTGTCTTTGCTGTGGGGGTGTATGCAGTGGAGATATATACAGTGTTGTACATGTACACAATGCGTGTGTCTCCCTGCTGTGGGTGCATATATAGTCAGTGAGGTCTTTCCCAAGATAAACCCATCTAAAAATGACAATACAATTGATGCTTTGCTTGCTTTGGAAAAGACTCAGAGTCCCAGCCCAAGACTGGAATCATAAAAGAGAAATTCATGGGACTTCAGAACACATTTATCACCTGATATATATAAAATGCTTCTTAATCATTTATGGCCAACATCTCACAGGGACTATAGTACAACCATTTTGAGAGAACAACAAAGGAAAATACAAATGGAGTTATTGGCCCTGGCTGTGATAGCAGAAGCAAAGCTATTGTTACAGTCTCAGTCATCGCTATTTACACAGTGACACAGGTAGACTCCTTTTCTATTTTGGTATCTTTCCATTTCTTCAAAGAAACCAGAAATAACCTGGGGGAAACCAGAAATAACCTGGGGGCAAAATCCTTACGTCAGATGTAAGGATTACATTTTTAAAAATGTATTATCCTGGCTATATTTATAGCAAATATTAATTTTCTAGTTAGTTTGGCTCCATTATAAGGATGATATTTTGATCTCCTTATTCCTGGTGAGCAGGACCTTAGGCTCAGGTCCTCAAAGATATTTAGTCATCTAATCCCCCTTGAAATAAATGGGAGCTAGGCGACGAAATACCGTTGAGGCGGTAGGCCTCAACCCCAAGCAGTCCCAACTGAATTCAGTGGCACCACCTGAGGAGTACAGTGTTGTTCGGTGTGAGTAATCATCGGACCCCCCATGAAGTGGGATGATTAGCAGAGTATGGTGCTACTCATTGTCAGCAAGTGCAACAGATTCTGGCCCTGTGTGAGGCTCACATGTCACAAAGGGTGAGACTCTGCCTCCTTTACTCACACTGAGTAGTACCTCACTCCATAAGTAGTGCCCCTGAAATAGATGGGACAGTTTATGGCACAAGACATTACTGGATGTGAGTAAAGGGGCTAGACCCTGTTCCAAAGGGAAGGCTGGCCTTATGCACAAACAGAAAGGGGTGCTAGCAGCCCTGATATTTTGGAGGCCTTGCACTCCAATGCAAACTCTAGGTCCCTTTCCACCCCATTCCTTCCTTCAGCAACAAGACCAGGAGGAGGTAACTCAAGGACCGATTTCCCATCTACCAACACTTCAAGGTATGGTTGCCAATTTTGCCTGGATATATTCCTAGAGGTTTCATCACATGACATCATCTTTATTGGGAAAATTAATCTTTGATTCCTGAAGACTCCAGAACAATCCTGGGGGGCTGGCAACTCTACTTTGAGGCCCTGTTTTTGCTTGAAGTCTCACAAATCATAATGCTGTCTTTGAGCAGAGAGAAATAAGAGCTTGCCAGTTCTTCTCTTCTCTATGAGTGGGGAGGAGGATTGGGCCCAGTGAGTTCTCCCCTGCTGCTAGGCCCCTGCTCCAATGGACGGAGAACTGAGTGTGGAAGGTTCCTTTCTTTGGGGAGAAGTCAAAAAGGAAGCAGGGCCCTCCCCTCTCAGCAAGTCATTGGGCAGGGGAAGGTGCCGATCTTCTCAGCGCAGGTGTTGGGGTCAAGGTGAGCCCAGGAAAGGCCACCACCCCATCGATTCATCTCTCTTCTTCATGAGATGGGAGAAGGACTGAAGACCAGGGTCTGATTGAGGACCACAGTTCTTATACATCATGGGAGGGATGAGACCAGAATAGGTCACCTCCACCTCTGATCCTCTGTGGAGGGGCTACCCCTCTGTCTCCCAGGACAGAGAAAGGTCTATGTGAAGCTGGGATGTCCCAGAGCAGGAGAGCCTAAGGGAAAAGTAGGTGCCTCAGGAATGGTGGAGGAGTCACATGATGCAATATTATTGTGGGACTGGAAGGGGCAAGCTCCATCGTGGCAGGGGAAGCCTGAATGTGAGACCAGGTGTCTCAAAAGTCGGCTGGGACCACGTGCTCGGAGGTTGTCTGCAGCAGGGCAACCAGTTTGTGTATCACAGGGGGAAGGGGGGAATGCATGGTGGAAATTAATGGAATCGGCATGGGAAAGATCAGCATATATGGCAGGTGAATCTTATGCAGAGAGCGGGAGGTGGCTTCTCTGGAAAGGATGGGGCCTCTAGGAGAGGCATGGAGGGAAGCCAGTACCCTCACCGTCAGGTACCGCATAACTTCTCCTACGTGTCTTGCTACTCTCCAGCCTCCCTTTGTGGAACTTCTCCTCCAAGCTCGTCGTGAAATAAGTAGAGGTCAAAACAGCCCTTGATTCTGCTGCAGGAGTTTGCAGTTTGGTGCCAATTAAGTAATAACCACTGTGAATAAAATGGCCTTGACAGCTGACATGGTGTATCCCTTCACTTCCCTGCCACCAGAGCAGGGGTGAAGGGGATACTTGAACCAGCCCGATGGCAGATAAAAGGTTCCCTCTCCTCTCCAATCCCATCATAGTTCTCATTGTTTATAAAGCAACAGCCTAACAGACTCGCTTTCAAGCTACAGTGGATATTGCACTATTGATTTTCAGTGTGTTGAGCAACCCAGCAATGTTTTGCAAGGTGCATTGGGCAAAACGAAGATATTTTCCTGCTTGATTCTCACAGGACTCTAGATTTAATCCACCTTTTAACAAAGCACGTAGCATCTTTTCACAACCCCCATGGGATTTGGGGTATGGGAGCATAGCCTTGTGGATAAAATATTGGACAGGGGGTCAGAAGATCGGGTTCTTATTTCTGACTCTAGCACAACCTTGGGCAAGTCACTGTAACTGCTTTGTGCCTCAGTTTCCTCCACATGCAAAATTGGGATAAAAATATACTCAGGGGATTCTAAGGTTAACATGCCAGTGATTAATGAAGCATTTTGAGATCCTTGGGTGTAGGGCACTGTAGAAATGCGAAGTATTAATTATTATAATTTTGTTTGCAAGGGAGCAGTTGCTCTGGTTAACTCAGCAGAGAGAAATGAGTGACTGTTCCTTGTGTATTTCCTCTGACCAAAGAGAGGGGTTGTCACCTTGTACTGAGTGTTACCTACATCATTTCAGGTTTCCACGCTCCCTCGAAAGCACTAGCTTTCTCTCCCATCTGCAGCGTTTCTCTGTGTTATTCCAACAAAGCCCATAACGTTCCTCCTTTTAATACCCATTGGCAATTCTCCCCCTTGACTCCATCACACGGATGCTGTGACTGAGTCCCTGCTGGGTTTGACAGATGCACACCAAAGGTCGAAGTCCAATTGATATATTTTTTTCAGCCATGTCAATTTTTCCTAGGTAGCAGGGATAAAGGGAATGTTCTTGGCTAACAAGAAGATTGACAGCCAAGTGAAAACTTTCATCACTTACAACAAAGGAAGAGACTGGCGCTTGCTACAGGCTCCAGACACTGATCTGAGAGGAAACCCTGTTCATTGCCTCCTAGTAAGTGCTGATTTAAAAAACAACAACAACTTTCCCCCAGGTAACAACACAAAGATGATACTGGCTTTAAAAAAAAACAAAAACAGGACAGCTCTTCATGACTATGCTGTATGGCACAGACAGGTATCTTCATTGCAAGGGCACAGTGATGCTAGGCTTGGGAAGCCAGACATCATAGGAAGAGCTGGCTGTTTTATTTATTTATTTATGTGTCTTTAACGAAGGAAACGTTGTATAATGAGGCTTCTTTCCGCAGAGCTGATGATCTCCTCTTAGGCAGCAGGTGAAGATATGGACTCTGTCACAGTGCAGTTGAAATTCTGCGCACTAGGTGGGGTGAGCGAGCTATTTATAGATGCCAGCAGGGGACCAGTGGAGTTTTCAGGAAGGGTCTTCCGGAGATTGGGCAGTCCAGTCGCCAGAGATGGGCACAGGCTGCAGAATTAAAAGGGTAACGGGGGCTTTGTAGTGTCCATTGTAGGTAATTTATTATTGTATGTAGCTTGTTTTTCATTTATGTTACGTAGCCAGAAATTAGGGCAGTCAACACATTATAAAAATCTGTTATATATATAACTTAGAAAAACAGAACTCAGAGGAGTTTCTATGGAATTTTGCAACTGTTTCAAAATAAATATCATAGTCTCACCTCCATCAGCATGCCCAGACAGAGATTGGGATAGTAATCTGGACACCTCCACAGCTCTTACTGTTGGGGGCCAGTCAGGATCAGGAAGCACTTTCCATAATGGTCTTTCTGTTCTTATCTCTTTGCTGTAGCCACTTGCTGTCTCTTATCATCAGCTTTGATTGTAAACTCTTTGGGACAGGGACCATCTTCTCCGTGTGTGTGTACAGCCTCTAGCACAGTGGGGCTCCGATCCCTGACCAGGGCCCCAAAGTGCTACGGCAACAGTATATAATAAATACCTGTGATAGGTGCATCATGTTTGTCTGGAAGTGCTTAATGTCAGATCCAAAGTGCATTTAGAGCCAAGGGTTCTGTCTCAGCCTGTTATGAATATAATGGGTCAGGGCTTTGGTTTGGGCCCATCTCCTGTAACACAAATCCCATGTGGTAATGATGCTCCTCATTTTTTTTTTTATGTACCCCTGCAGAACTAGCCCAGCTCATTTGCAGTGGGGGGTGCGGTGTATGTACTTTCTCAACAGGATCCCTAGGGATTTACTAGCCTATTTACAGGACAGTGGGACTTTTGCACAGAAATGACTGAGATGTTAAGAGAAGGTTACTAGGGTGGTGGGACATTCCTCAAGGGTCAAAGGGGATCAGCACAAGAAAATGCAGGTACTTCTCCAAAGGTTATCTGAGCCCCTTGGGTGTGCAGAACTGAGCAGGGCATCTCATGAGAACAATTTCTCCTGCAAGATTTTCAGTACTTGCTGCTTCTATTCAAGAGAAAAAATATTTTAAAAAATACATACAGCAACACAAAACTCTTACTGGACATGTCACTTTCCCCTCTTTGTGCTTCAGTTTCCCCATCCAAGAATGGGGCTCATGATACTGGCATCCTTTGCAAAGCACTTTGAGATCTACTGATGAAAAGTGCTGTATTAGAGTTAGGTGGTAATTGTTATTATTATTATTATGATTGTGTTTTAGTACTTCTGTTTCTGCAAAACTGGCAAGAACTGTGGTGGGGGGGCGGGGAGTGGAAATGAAACATAAGGAAAAATAAGTGGATTTTGTAGGCCTTCAGAAAAGTTGAGATTTGAGTTTGGCGCACAGAACGAGGCAGGTTCTTATTTTATCCACAGCATGTAGCCAGCCCTTAATTGTGGCACATAAGAGGTGGGAAACTAATGGACGGAGCCCCATGTTTCCCCACTCCACCTACACTCCTTTCCTCCTTCTCCCCAGAGAGCCAAACTTGAAATGAGCAGCAGTCTTGCACCAGGATCTTCAAAGTAATGGAGGAATCGGAGAGCTATAGGAAGGGCTGACAGACTGAAGGAAACATGGGCAGGATGATTCAGGATTATAGGAGAGATGATTGGCTGTGCAGGGATAGGCCTAAAGCGGAGACCAGAAGCTGGTGTTTAAAGCAGTGGGGAAGGGGGAGCCAGTGGAGGGAAGCAAAGAGGGGATTAAAGTGACAAGCCAGGACACCTTTGCATGGATGTACATGGAGCAGGAATGCATTTGTCAAAACCGAGGAGGAGAAGGTTGCAGTAGGCAAGATGATGAGAAGCTGAGCAATAGTTTTAGCTGTGTGGGTGGAGAGGAAAGGTCAGAGTTTAGGTGGTGCTCTGGTCTTAGTTGGAGCCTGTCATAACCTAGTCCCAGATTTGGACCTTAGCGTCCAAAATATGGGGGTTAGCATGAAAACCTCCAAGCTTAGTTACCAGCTTGGACCTGGTAAAGCTGCCACCACCACCACCCAAAAAATTAGAGTGTTTTGGGGCACTCTGGTCCCCCCAAAAACCTTCCCTGGGGACCCCAAGACCCAAATCCCTTGAGTCTCACAACAAAGGGAAATAAACCATTTCCCTTTCCCCCTCCAGGTGTTTCCTCCCTGGGTTCCTGGAGAGATACACAGAAGCAAGCTCCGTGAATCTAAACAGAGGGATTCCACCCTCTCTATTTCCAGTCCTGGAAACAGAAGTACTTCCCTCTTCACCCAGAGGGTATGCAAAGTCAGGCTAGTAAATCTAACACACACAGATTTCCCCCTGACTTCTTCCTCCCACCAATTCCCTGGTGAGCACAGACTCAATTCCCTGGAGTTCCCCACTAAAGAAAAACTCCAACAGGTCTTAAAAAGAAAGCTTTATATAAAAAGAAAGAAAAAATACATAAAAAATGGTCTCTCTTTATTAACGTGACAAATACAGGGTCAATTGTTTAAAAGAAATATGAATAAACAGCCTTATTCAAAAAGAATACAATTCAAAACACACCAGCAACTACACCATGTAAATACAAAAGAAAAAAACAATAACCCCTATTGTTTTATGATCTCTGTACTCACAACTTGGAAACAGAAGATTAGAAAGCAGGAAACAGAAAAATCCTTCCCATAACCAAGAGGGACAGATACAAGACCAAGAACAAAGGACCCACACACAAACTTCCCTCCACCCAGATTTGAAAAAGTCTTGTTTCCTGATTGGTCCTCTGGTCAGGTGTTTCAGGTTACTTCTTTCCAGGTGTGAGAGACATTAACCCTTAGCTATCTGTTTATGACAGAGCCTCTAGGCATTACTGCATTATGATGAATAAATGGTTATGCACTTGATAGAAGGCATGTCAGCTCTTGCACTGGCTCTTGTTGTATATACCCTGTATCTATGTAATAATGATGGTAATAATATGACTTTCCATCAGCAGAGCTTACACCTATACAGTATGTATCTATGAAGTGATACAGATACAAGATAAAAGGAACCTCAAGCAGCACAATCTGAAAGGACTGAAATCTAAGATGCGAGCTAATCTCTGTTGGAGTGGGGGATTGGGTGAATTACTTCCATTAGCTACCGTCTGCAAAATGCCAGAGGGAGACATTAATTATTTTGGTTTGAAAAACATGTTCCCGCTTTAGCCCTTCAGAACGGATAGAAATATAAAAGGAAGAATCTTTTTTTCCCTGACTGTCTTTCTGCTTAGCCAAACTGGGTTCCCTCCCCAGAATCCTCCTCTGGATTGCTGTGGAGTCTGACCAGAAAGGGTGTCAGCTGCGGTTATGGTGTTTGGCATATTCTGCTTGTCTAGCGATGCTCCCACCCATGCCACCCTGGCCTTTTCCTTTGTATCACATCAGGAAGAATTCACCTCCCTCCTCCCCACACGGGCACTGGGCTCGCCTTTGCGAGAGTGGTACTTGCTGACTTTGCTGGTTGACGTCCGCATTGAGGGACTCACATTTCAAACTCTGAGAGGCAGAAGTGTGTCCACGACAGGGACAATATTATGCTCCAAGTGACCATCCTGAACGAGCCAAAGGAAGGCCTAAAACAATGCTTACCATTAGCAAGTTGGCATTTGACAATAGCTTGCTACTGTACAGCACTGCAGATATTTTCTTTCACTCAGTAAACCACAACCTTTCTAGTGTTCACTGTTGGTCTCATCCATGTCTAACTTCTATGAATCATTTTGGGGCATGGTGCCCATTCTCTGGTTAAACATGATCTTCCTCCCACTCCTTGAAGGGTGTTGGAAGGAGGTGGGTGTACGCTTGTTTCCCACTTATAGTCTGGGTGGTTCCTCCAGTCTTTGCAGATGCACGTGGTAGAGATCGTACTTACATGCACTCTGTGGTAGTGTTGTGTTATCATTGGATCAAATCCTGAGAAAAGACCTGAGCAACTCCAGCTCCTGTTAGTTTCAGTGAAGACTTCATGCACTCTCACCTCTCTCGTTTGTCTGTGTGCCAGGCACTCTGCAAACATAGAAGACCCAGTCCCTGCCCCCTATGTTCTTCTCCCAGCCTCAGATCTTCATGCCTTTTTCCATGTGCATGGAGCTCTTCCCTAGTTCCAGTCCACAGAACACTCTCTCTCCCCTCATCCAAACCACCCAGATTCTCTTGCTGTTATACCCCTCCTCTGCCCTTTCCTTATCCAGCACTCTCATTCCCTTTGGTTTGATGCGCTGGCTTTTTGCATCCTGTGTAAAATCCTCCAAAGAGATCCATGCTCATAGAGGCTCATTGTCTCCAACTGGAAACGTCATGGGAGCGAGGGATCTTGAGTGTGGATCTGTTTGCAAGATTGGACTCTGAGACTGCAATCTCCTTGGCTCAGGATATATGTTCTGTGCTCTTTAAAATAATAATAATAATAATAATAATAAATAATTCCAGCAGATGCATGCACTATGCAGCTGAGGCATCTATTATTCTCTTCTTTGTTATTATCCTTACAATTTTGCCTTGTTACTGTGGCATGGAAGAGATCTCTTTAAATAAAAGGAATCAAAAGAGTGGGAGAGAGAACCAGGTTGTCACTGCCAGGGTTTGAGAGACAGTTTGGGGTTTGTCTTTTCATTAGACTGCCCGTGTCAATACGTAGCAGCTTGCAGTGCTTCGCTCACAGAGCAGTGCTAATGGTGTCATCAGACCTTGTTGCACTGTTGTTCACAGACTGGCTGGCACATGTCCCTCGGGCTGGCGTGCCGTTTGCTTCCAGCTTTTGGTGTGTTTTTTTCTATTTTGCAATGAGCTTTTTTGGAGACTTCAGGAAAGGAGTAAGGGAAGCTAGGTTCTCACGGATTGTCCACAATAGCAGGGGACCCCTTCCAGTCCTCTGTTCTGATGTTCCATGGCCATCACTCTGATGTACAAATCCCCGTTGGGAAGGGAGACTGAATGGGATGCCCTTTATGACTTGTCTTTTCCTCCCTCCCCCAATTTCTCTCCAGCCCTATTGTTCGCTGCACCTTCACCTAAAGGTTTCCGAGAACCCATACACTTCAGGAAACATCGCCAGCCGAGATACTGCCCCTAGCATCATCGTGGCTTCTGGTATGAAGTATTCAGTTACTATCTATTGTACACCAAGTGTTGTATACCTCAGATTCCACCTATTGCATTTCCACTGTGCATGGAAATAGAAGTATTTAGACTTTGATCTTGTAATTATGTTTCCCTGCCAAACTAAAATGACAATTCTTCCCCCTCCCCAACACTGAAATCTTTTGCTTAGGAAAAGGTAAAAATCATTTACACCACTGAGGCAGCTCACTTTCCTCTGTCTTAAGATGTTGTTGCACTGAATAATGTTCTCCTTATAGGTAACATAGGTACCGAATTGTCAGACAACGACATCAGCATGTTTGTTTCATCAGACGCTGGGAACACGTGGAGACAGGTAAATAACATGTATCACAGCATTGAGTGTCAAATGAAGGGAAGGTGAGTTGCTTTAAGAAGGTAATCTGTTTTTCTTTCTTTTTTTTTTTTTCTTTTTGGTGGCAAAATAATTTATAGTAACCCAAGCGAAGGGTAATCCCTACTGGCTTTTACTTACACTATTTCCTGTTAAAAAGTGGAAATGTGCCCAAGCCACCAAGACTGGTATTTTCAAATACAGCTTAAGGGAGTTTGGTTGTTGATTTCCATGGGAGATTAGCTGCGCTATGGTTTTGAATGGCTGGAGCAGACATCTAGAGAAGGAAGGCCCAGTGGTAGGGCACTTGCATAGGATTTGGGAGAGCCAGGTTCAATCCTTGCCATACGCTTCCTGTGTGAGTGTGTGCAAATTACTTAGCTTCTCTGTGCCTCTGTTTCCCATTTGTAAAATGGGGATAATAAAACTGCCCAGCCTCAGGGAGGTGTTGGGAAGATAAATTAAACATTGTGAGGTACTCAGGTACTGTGGCAACAGAGGCCAGTAAGCACCAGCAATAGATAAAATTTTTAGTTTGAGCCCAGCTCTAACAAAAAGATATTGCCACACTTGTGACTGGCTCCCCACCAACCCTCAGCTTGGCAACTACTGCTTGAGAGCTACTTAGATGGGTTGCACATGTCCTTTCTTACAAGTAAAATACTGCCCAGTTTGATGTAGCAAATACTATCTTGACAGAGAATCAAAGAAATCAGAAATGGGAAAGCCTTCTTAGGTCACTATGACCCTAGGGACCCCTTAGTGCCAACTGGGAAACGGTTCATTGTCCTATAACAGCAATTCCTATCAAGCCTGGCAAACTCATTGCAGCTAACACACTGCTTTTGTGGCAGCCATCCATAAACAGTGTTTTGTAAGGTATCAATGTGTATATACTGATTATATTTAAAAAGTAGGTGTATATACGGAAAATATGTCCTTATCGTTTTTATTGAGGTATTAAATCCCTAGCAGAGGTGAAGAACTGGTTTTGCCAGACAAAGGGAAGCATATTCACATATCTTACATAGGTTCATATATAGATTAAGCATTATAAACCAAAGCAATGGAAGCCCCATTGAAATAGGAGTCGACTGGGGGATGGGGAGTCATCATAGGGACCTCAGGAGGTCATCTAGTCCAACCCCTGCTCAAAGCAGGACCAATCCCCAGACAGATTTTTACCCCCGTTCCCTAAATGACCCCCTCAAGAATGTAACTCACAACCCTGGATTTAGCAGGCTAATGCTCAAACCACTAGCTATCCTTCGACAGGCAAAGAACAGCAGGGGTCCTCCTGACTATTCGGACAACACAATGAGTTTTGAGAGAGCCATTTGGGGATCCAATACTGTGGGACACCCCTTGAAAGGTCTGGGTATTCATGAAGACTTGGATCCTGGCTTAGGCTGAAAACCAGCACTTCTGTCAAAGACTGAATCTTTGGAAGAAAATCTATTTTATTAAATAGGACACGTAAACCATTCAGAAAGGTGGACCTAGGATTTCGGTTTATGGTTCATTTTTTGCGTAACCATTCTGTGTCCAGTAGTCTCACTCAGTTCTCATTTAGATCTCTGTTCTTTGTGAACAAACTTATTCTCCTTTTACAGTAGACAGGATACTCCCGATTTCCCAAAACCCTATTATCCAAACCTTTGTGTTATCTGAATCCCTTCCTTGTCCCAAAGGATTCAAATGATGCAGAGCTTTGGAGAATAGAGCAGAGACCCCTGGCCATGGGGGAAGCCACCTGCTGCCCCACTGTGACAGGAGTGAGTGAGCAGGGCCCACCCCCACTCGCTCCTATCCACCCCCTCTCCCCTGTCACTCACCCAGGCCCCCCTGTTCTGGCGCCCCTGATGGGGAGTGTACTGTACATCTCAGTGCTGTGGTATTAACCAAATTGTGACTCAGCTGAATCAAAGAAGCTGAAGTATGTCTTGTTCCCTTTGGGAACAGCGAACCTGGTAATTTCTGTGTGTTCAGTGATAGGCTGAACAGTTAGGGTGACCAGACAGCAAATGTGAAAAATCGGGATGGAGGTGAGGGGTAATAGAAGCCTGTATAAGAAAAAGACCCAAATATCAGGACTGTCCCTAAAATCGGGACATCTGGTCACCCTATGAACCATGCATGACTGCAGGTGACACATGTAGAGGGACCTGGGGGCAAGGATATACCTTTTGTTCCTGCAAGGCAAAGAAGGGCTGGCAGAGCCCTGAGGAGTACATGAGTGGCTGCAGGGTTATCAATGTTAGGGAGCTGACTTTCTCTCGCTGGAGGCAGAGAGAACAAGGTGATTCACTGTCCTGAGCATCCTGAGGTAATGTCACCTCTTCTAGTCTATTCCCTGGTGGAACAGAGCTTCAGCACAGAAGAGTCACTTAAATCAATCTACCATAGCTTTCCATTGCTCAAGGGGTGTCACTTTCTCCTCTTCCCTGGGAGGTTATTCCACCCTCATACTGATCTCACTGTTGGACAGTTTTCCCTGATATTCTGTCCATGTTACCTTTTGTTTAATTAATCTCATTAAGGACCTAGAAATTATCACAGTGGATCAGGCCAGTTGTACTTGTTGGACCAACTGCTTCTAAGGAAGGAGTTAACCTTGGAAATGGACACGTGTCCAGGGATGCATCCAAAAGGGGAAATTTCTACGAAGCCCCTGTCAGTAGTTGGCTTGTTCCATGAAGGGGATATAAACCCTCATGCTTTAGGACCTGATCCAAAGCCTGTTGAAATCAATGGGAGCCTTTCCATTGACTTTTTAATCGACTTTGGATCAGGGCCTTAGATTACTAGCTTTAGTGGAGTGATTACCCGCTCCTGCCCTGTGGGGTTTGAAACAGCCTAGGAGAGGGCTGTGGCTGGGGAAAGAAGCCTGGGCTGGTTGGGGGAAAGTAGGCTTAGCTGTGGCCATGACCCAATCAGGCCAAGCTGGCCCCTATAAAAGGCTGTGAGCCAGAGGCCCAGGCCGTCTCCCTCTGCCTGTAAAGGGAGAAGGGCCTGGCAGCAAGATTCCAAGAAGGGAACCTAGAGTGGAGCAGGGCTGGGGTAAAGCCTAGGGGGCCAGGGAGCTCCAGTCTAGGAAAGCCCCAGGCTGAAGGCCTGGTAAGGCCCATTAGGTACTGAGTTGCAGGGGGCAGCCCATGGGTAGGCAGAGGCAGCAGGTCCGAACCCCCTTTGCCTATGATGAGTGGCTTTTACACTGCAGTCTGCCCCAGCGAGCGGGGGGTAGATGGGGACTGGCAGTAGCCAAACACTAAGGGGAAGTGGGGATAGTGGGTGGGGGTTCCCCGGGGAGGGGGAGACCCTGAGGCTGAAAGGGGTTACTGCCAGGGGCAGCACCCCAGGTAAACAGGGCTCCAGGGTCCTGGGAGGGACATGGGGCCACAGGTAAGGCAGATCACGGGCCTGCAGAGGGTGCTCCGGAGCTGGAACGCGCTAATTCTCGGAAGTCACCAGCAGGAGGTACCGCGGCCGTGAGTCGAGACACTTACAATAGCCCACTTCTAATAAACTTGGTTAGGAGGAAACTTCCCCTGTGGACACATTATCCCATAACTGCTGGCTCCAGCATTTCTTCTCTGAAGAATCTGGTGCTGGCCACTGTCTGAGACAGGATATTGAACTACAGGACTTGATCCAATAAGCTGTTTTTTTTGTTCCTGTGTTCCTACGCATGAATGTTTGGGGCGCTTATGTTTTGTATCCTGTGTAACATAACTGTGTATATTATTAGTATCCATATAAATGGCTAATTTTTTCCCAATATGATTATATTTTTGCCATCAGTAATATCCTATGGCACTGAGCTCTACAGGTTAACATGTGTTTAATTTATTAAAAAAAACACCTTCCTTTTTATTATTAAGTTTTCTGCCTTATGATTTCATTGGCAGTCACCTTTGGCAGTCACCTTTTTTCATTTATTGTGAGAGAGGGGAAGTGCTGTTTCTTATACCTTTCATATCACTCTTAGTTATACCCCTTGTGTGAACCTCAACAGTTCCTCTCCCTTCTGATGATTACACCCTCAATACAATTATTAAGGCTTCCCATCCATTTCTTGGTCACCAGCACTACCACTGCAAATACAAACATAGTCTCCAAAATACAAGGTCCTCTCTTACAAGGACAGCACAGCAGAATTATGAGCATATTTTCCTCTCGATGGAGCACATCAAGCCAAGGACTTAACCTGAAAGAAACTGGATGGAGAATGAAAAATATCTCCTGTTCTGCTAGGATTATAAATCTCACGCACGGAAAGCAAAGTTTCATGCCACACGAGTGAGACACTGTGATTACCGAAACAAATGTGTTTGCCCCCTTCCCTCCCCACTGTTCTGTATGTTAATTAAATATCCCTTGCTTTGAGAGCACATAACTAATGAGCTTTAGCAATCAGGTAGAAGGCTGGATAATCTAATGGATGGTTGCTGAGCATCATTAAATATGTTTTAATAATTAGCTGGCATTTATTTAACATGCAATAATTCTCATACATTGAAATTAAGCGTATAGTTAAATGCTTTTAACAATGCAAATAGTCAGTCTTGGATTGGCGGTTGCTCTGCCTTGCAGGCAAGATGAGTTTAGGGGTGGGGAGCATCGTTGCTTGGGCCCTGACTCTGAAGTGTCTGATACTGGCCACTGATGATTAGAGGGTGCTGGATTCATCGGACCACTGGTCTGACTCAGTCTGGACATTCCAGCATTCCAGTGTTAGCATGGGCTGGAAGCAGGGGGAAGTGGAGAGCGGAGTCCTTCATGTTGCTATGTAGCATCCCCTGCCCCCACGGAGCAGCGTTTATGGAGTCTGGATGTTGCCCCCATTTAAAAAAAAAGGAAGGATGAGTCAAGCCGATGGGAGCGATGCAGAGGAGTTGTGAAGGTGAGTAAAGAGAGGGAATGGCAGGGATTTCCAGGGACACTCACAAAACTATTTCTTTGTGGTACTTACCTGGCCCCCATCTCTGCAGTGTCTGAGCGCTCACTTTGTTAGTGTGTTCATCCTCATCACACCCCTGCGAGGTAGGGCAGTGCTGTTATTTCCATTCTACAGGAACTGATGGGGAACTGAGTCACAGAGAGACTCTGACTTGTCCAAGGTCACACAGGGAGTCTAGGGCAGACTAGGGAAATGACCCTCGGTCTCTCAAATCCCAAGCAAGCACGAACCACTGGCCTGACTTTCCTGTTTACCTGAAATGTGCCTTTATTGTTGCTGGAGCTGAGTGACTAATTAATAAAATGAATAATTTGTTTGATGTATCTTCTCACCTTTTGGTTGGGGAAATGGCAGCAAACAGATCCTGGGTCTTCATCGTTTATTTGCTATTCGAGAACATTTTACACAAACTCTTTTTGTCCCATGGCTCGCTATTTGAAATCTGAAATTCGAGCTCTGTTGTGATTGGTCACAGATAAGCCTATCTTCTCTCTGATTGGAGCAGTGCAACTCTTATCATCAGGTGTGTACATTTAGAACCTGGTCTTGTGCCACTGAAGTGGATAGAAGCTTTTCCGTCGAGTTCAATGAACACGAGATTAGACCCCTAAAATCTGAGTTCCTAAATTAGCCAAGCAGTGATATTAAAATGTGCTATCCAAAGACTACTATCAAAACTGGACTGCATGGGTGTTTGCAGGAGAATATAAAAGGGACCCCACCAAAGGAAACCTGTTTTAATATGTGAACAAATACAGAGAGAATTTAATTTTTGCATCATTTGCTCAGCTCTCTTTGTTCTCTCAAAACCCTCCCATATGGTCTTTGTAAGTTACCTACAAAGTGAAGCTTCCTGCACCTCAAACAAAGCTCCCTGATCTGCAGGGTGGGGATGAGTGATGATCTAAAAGTATCACATTTCAAATAGATTCTCCCTGCCAGCTGGCAGGATGAAATTCATTTGACAAGGGGGCAGCAAGATAGCAACATAAAAAAAATTGGAACTGTCTGGATAATAACGTGTCTTCTCCTTGCTCTGTAGTTTGGTAAACATATCCCCATCCAGTGCCTCTCCCAGAATAAGAATGTGGCCTGTTATCTAGGCTAAGGAAAACGGATCTGGGTATATGTATGTTTTGCAGATCTTTGAAGAGGAGCACAGCGTTTTATACCTGGATCAAGGTGGAGTCCTGGTTGCCATGAAACACACATCTTTGCCTATCAGACATCTATGGTAATGACTGTGACTGTGCTGATCTCATTTGTCAGGGAGCCCTTCATTCCAGATCACGTGCTGCTGGCAGTTAAGCTGTGACTAATTTCTTTTAGCTAAATGCCGGAATATGTCAATTAAGACATTTACATGCGTTCACTCTGATAAGGCTAAAGCAGTGCCGGCGATTTCACACATGAGTGCAAGTGGGGAAACAGGTTACAGTTCTGGCGCCAGACCCTCCACAATCGTAAATCAGCATCATTCCATTAAAATCTCTGGAACTACGCTGATCTATCCCAGGTGAAGGTTTGGCCCCTAGAGTCTGCCCATTAAATTGGAGTTTGGAGTAGGATCAGTCTCCTAATGAGTTCCAAATATGCTTTATTTGCAAAACGGTGGATGAAATTATCTCCTAGGCGGAGGGTAGCAGTTACGCCACAACTTTATTAGATAGCGTCAGGGCTACCCAGCAAAGAAAGCAGCATTGTCACCACCAGGAGCAGCTGTTGAGCTGCCTGGACGGAGCATCGCTTTGTGCTGTTTATCGTTACGTAGCCAGCACTACAGTCAGCATCTTGACAATATCTAACACACACAGATCAAGATTGTAGAAAGCGACGAGCGGTTCTGGGTTTTCATCCTGAGACCCGGTTTTCAGAAAGTGCCGAGCTCCTGCACTCTGAAAATAGCTCCTTTTAAGGTATCTCAAGCTGAAAGATCACGAGTCATTTTTTAAAAATGTTGGCTGCAGAGTCCAGCTTGCCCTTAAAATTACAGTCTAACACAAGACTTCATGAGTTACCACACTTTAAGTACTGACCGCTAATTAGCAGTATCATGCCAAACTAACTTGATCAATGCTCTGATTTATGATGCCCAAAACAAGTCGTTCTTTCTAGGACTTAGGGTATGTCTACATCTACAATTTTGCAGCGCTGGTTGTTACAGCTGTATTAGTACAGCTGTATAGGGCCAGCGCTGCAGAGTGGCCACACTTACAGCAACCAGCGCTGCAAGTGGTGTTAGATGTGGCCACACTGCAGCGCTGTTGGGCGGCTTCAAGGGGGGTTCGGGGAACGCGAGAGCAAACCGGGGAAGGAGACCAGCTTCGCCGCGGTTTGCTCTCGCGTTCCCCGAACCTCCCTGCAAACCGCAGGGAAGGAGACCTGCTTGCACGGGGGTTCGGGGAACGCGAGAGCAAACCGGGGAAGGAGACCAGCTTCGCTGCGGTTTGCTCTCGCGTTCCCCGAACCCCCCTGCAAACCGCAGGGAAGGAGACCTGCTTGCACGGGGGTTCGGGGAACGCGAGAGCAAACCGGGGAAGGAGACCAGCTTGATTACCAGAGGCTTCCTCAGGTATGCTGGGATACCTGCTTATTCCACGGAGGTCAAGAAAAGCGCTGGTAAGTGTCTACACTTGATTACCAGCGCTGGATCACCAGCGCTGGATCCTCTACACCCGAGACAAAATGGGAGTACGGCCAGCGCTGCAAACAGGGAGTTGCAGCGCTGGTGATGCCCTGCAGATGTGTACACCTCCTAAGTTGCAGCGCTGTAACCCCCTCACCAGCGCTGCAACTTTGTGATGTAGACAAGCCCTTAGACTGCAGTGGCCCAAGAGCAGAGACAGCTGTTTGTTTGCCTTGGCAGGCTAAAAGGATTCAGCAGTAGTGGTATGGAGACCTTTTAGCCAAACCAGAAGAAACCTTTGTGTGGGGCATTAAAATCAAGATTATCAAATGCGACTACTGGTTTTGGAAACCTCTGCATTATGATGCTCACCCTGTAACACCTTAAAAGGGCCTGATTTTCAGAGGGCGGGTGCTCAGAATGTGGGCTGGTCTACGCTACGGGGGAAAATCGATCTTAGATATGCAACTTCAGCTATGTGAATAACGTAGCTGAAGTCGAAGTATCTAAGATCGAATTACTCACCGTCCTCACAGCGCGGGATCGATGTCCACGGCTCCCCCTGTCGATTCCGCAACTCCGTTCGGGTTGGTGGAGTTACGGAATCGATATAAGTGCGTTCACGGATCGATATATCGCGTCTAGATGAGACGCGATATATCAATCCCTGAGCAATCGATTGCTACCCGCCGATACGGCGGGTAGTGAAGACGTACCCTGTGCTGCAAATCAAGCAGCTTTAAAGCAACTCGGAGTAGGCACCCAAAATCCTTAGCTATTTTTTTTTAAACTTGGCCTGCCTAGCTGTTGAGGCAGTTCCTACCTTTTGTCTCTTCATGTCGAGCAGCTCCGTTTCCTGCAGTTGTGTTTGAGAGATGGTGACACTTCTGCTTTTCCCACTAGGTTAAGTTTCGATGAAGGGAGATCCTGGAGCAAGTACAGCTTCACATCCACCCCACTCTTTGTGGACGGGGTATTGGGTGAGCCTGGTGAGGAGACTCTGATCATGACGTAAGTGAGCGTGGAAAGGGAAAACAGCCAACATCAAGTTAACTCTGATGAGAACTGCACCATAAACACATACTTGGGCCAGATCCTCGTGTAAAGACACCTCTGGCCAGGCTGTGTATGGAGACTGAACCTGGGGTCTAGGGGAGGCAGGTCATGCAGTCATGCTTGTGATGCCAAAAGTCAGCAACATTTGCATGTAATATGGAGGCTCATACGTGGGATCCACCTAAGCTTCAGAAATGTGACCATGTGACTCATCAATGTGAATATTTGGCTCTTCAAGCTGTGTGAGACTTTAAGCAGAGCTACCCATTGCAAGTGAATGTTGGAATGAAAAAATGGTTTATTTTTTGTTTTTTTTCAAAGCTGTGCTTTTGTATTTTTTACTGGGATGCTGCAAAATGGTAAGCGTGAATGACAAAATGTGGCCTGGGAATTGTGATTTATTTTCCATGTGGAATTCTGAGTTCTGCATAGCACAGAGATCTGTACTCACCCTAACATTTAGCTTGGGCTCAAATTTGCAAAAACATGAGAGAATTTCAGTTTCTGCTTGTGAAAATGAATCACGTTGTAATCGATAGAACTTGTGGTTTGGAAATAAACTGCTGAAAATAAAGGTGCACTAAGAAGGTGCCATTCAGATCCAGATCTGGTTCTGGATTTTGATTAAACTGGAGCCCAGGGCTTAGATTTGTGGTAGAACCAGGGATAGGATTTGAGTTTGGATTCAGTGATACTAAAAGCCTGTGGGTTGTTCTTGGACAACATCAGCCTCAAATGGCAAACCTTTGGCAAGCCAATAGCTGGGCCTCTAAGATTTCTTCTCCTGATCAGGTTTCAGCCAAAGCCAAACCAGAATTGAAAACCAAATTTTCCTTCTTGTTTTGGATCCACTCTAGGACCAGAATCCTACAGGCAAGTTCATTCAGATAGGGTGCCACTCCCCACCTCATGCATCCCCACTCCATAAAATATCCAGTGGTTCCGATTCCTAAGGCCTAGATTTGTCCCATCTATAGCAGATATTTAGAAGATCATTCTTCATTTTTTGTATGTTGCCCCCAAAAGACCCTTGTTAGCATCAGTCATAGCTCAACAAGAGTAGCCTTGCCCTGAAATAATAGTTTAGGAGTTACATTTGCAAAAGTGACTTATGTATTTAGAAGCCAATGTCCCATTGGCTTTCATTTAGACTTAGGTTTCCATGTCGCCTAAGGGCTTTTGAAAATGTTACCCACAATCTCATTGAAATCAGTGGAATTTAGGATCCTAAGTCACTTAGGGTATTTCTGCACTGCAGCTGGAAGCTGTAATTCCGTGTGTGTCTGTATGTGTGTGTGTCTGTGTGTACACACAGACACACACACACACAGAAGTTCTGCTTCAGCTAGCACCTAAAAACAGCAGTGTGGCCACAGAATCACTGGCAACAGCTTCAGCTAGCTGCCCAAGTATGTACATAGGAGGTGAGATGGGATTGTACTCAGGTGGCTAGAAAGAGCCTCTTCCCTGCCACTGGGACCATGCTGCTATTTTTAGATGCTAGCTCCAGCAGAGCTAGCATGTGTACATTTCCCAGAACTAGGAAGTCACTTCTCCCAGCTACAGTGTGGATGTACCCTCTGGCGCATCTGAAAATTTGACACTAGGTAAATTCTATACCTAGGAGGATGCATTGGCGATGCCTTTGAATGTATAAACCCTTCCTTGCTGTGCTCTGTAGAGTGTTCGGACACTTCAGCCATCGCTCGGAATGGCAGCTGGTGAAAGTGGACTACAAGTCAATTTTTGACAGGAGATGTGCAGAAGAGGACTACCGGCCGTGGCAGCTCCATAGCCAGGTACGAAGCATGAAAGCTGGATATGAGTTGAGGTCTTGATGGTTCTGCAGCTGAACACTGGTGAAGACCAAGGTCCTTTCCTGCTAACTTGGTGGCTCAGAGTCACCAGATGAAACTATTACTGGCCTGTAATATTTCATTTCAATTATACACTGGCTTCAAGCTGCAGCTTACGGGCTGCTTCCGTCTCTAATGGATACAAGTCAGGGCTTAGAAAGAAGCAGGTGTTTCAAGTTTTACTTGAACACCCACACGCATGGTTCAGATAGTCATATAGGCCCAGATCCTCAAACATGCATAGGCATCTAAGTGCCAATACAGTCAATGGGAGTTAGGCACCTAAATACCTTTGGGAATCTGGGCCCTAGAGTATAATTTCTAGCTCATGACACTTTCTACCTGGTGTTTTATATTCTGTAGGGTTAGAATAAATTATGGCCAAATGGTCTAGTGGTTTATTGAAGTCAATAGAGCTGAACTTGTTTACACTGTCAGAGAATAGGGCATCTCCATTTATAACTTCTTGGGAAAGGGTTTGAGAAGTAATAGAAAATTAAAGTGGACTGGGCTTAGATTGACTGTTCCAGTGAGACACAAACGCAACACTGAAGTCCCAACTATGGGTCAGATTGTCAGCTGATGTACATCTCCTTTGAAGTCAGTGCAGCAACACTATTTTACACTGGCCACTGTTCTGCCCTTTGTTTACATGAGCCAGGCAAAGCTGTGAAAAAGCTCTGTTTTCATCCAGCAGTTCAAACAGGAGTAAAATATAAGCCAGCCAAACGTATTTTGTTTTTGTCTTTCTGTGCATGCATAATCTAAAAAGCCAAGGACTCCCAGTCCATCTTCGATAACGTCTGCTTCTGAGCATGGGAAACTGTGCGTGGAAGACTGCCCCATATTCTTGCCTCTAGATTGGGTTCCTGTTGAGAGTGCAAGTCTGAGCCTTCTCTTCTCTGTAAAAGCAGCAAAGAATCCTGTGGCACCTTATAGACTAACAGACGTTTTGGAGCATGAGCTTTCGTGGGTGAATACCCATTTCTTCAGATGCATGTGGTGGAAATTTCCAGGGGCAGTATATATATGCTAGCAAGCAAGCTAGAGATAACGAGATAACAGTTCAATCAGGGAGGATGAGGCCCTGATACTTCTTTTCTCTGGTTTCCCTAGAGAAAAAATATTTTGCAGGGTTCTTTAGTCAGCTATATAAGAAGTGTTTGAGTTCAGTGTGTAACAGACAAATACATTCATCCTGTACTCAAAATGTATGGAGTAGCTTTATGTACAAACAAACGACAGAATTCAGTAGAGCTGGTTAGCTAAAAAAGACGACTAAAAGAATGGACTAGCTCTTCTCTTCAGTATCTCAGAGATCACAGGGATCAGTCTGTGCTGTCAATTGTTACGGTATCTAAGGTATAAATCAGATATGACCCTCGAATCAAAACTCTGGATTCAAATACCCCTGAACTTTGGGGAAAGTCTGGTCCACATCTGGATACACATATTAGCCGATAGGGCCAAATTGTCTGCCGGTATACATGATGCAGCCCCTTTGGCTTCAACTGTGGTTGCTGCTCCACTGCACCAACAGAGAATTTGGTCCAAAAAATCATCCTATAATGCAGTCACCACAACTGCTAAAAACTTACCAAATTGGGGTGCTAAAAATAATAATGGTGTAAGGGTAGATTGTTCTGGTTCTGTTTTCAGGGAGAAGCGTGCATTATGGGAGCAAAACGGATCTACAGGAAACGCAAATCAGAGAAGAAGTGCATGCAGGGAAAATACGCTGGTGCCATGGCATCGGAACCATGTGTTTGCACGGAGGCAGACTTTGATTGGTGAGAAATGCAGATGGGATACACCTGAGAGATGTGCATCTGCCCATGCCAACATGATACTCACTTGATCTGCATACAAAGGGTTAGGCTGGCAGATACCTAGAGAAGCATGTTTGGGCCGGTATGTAGCTCGATCACCCCCTGCTGGCGCAGGGATAAAGCAATAGCTCAGGAAAAGAGGGACTCAAAGAGATCTGCTGGAGCAGGCAGCATAAACCTCCCCTAAGAAATTGTCTGGATCACCATTTGCAAAGGCTCCAACAGCCCGAATTGACATATCCACACGCTGTCTAGCTCATGTCCCTATCCTGCGCAGCAGTGCACACTTTGGGGGCTGAATTGTTTACGTGTGAACTCCTGAGCAGAGAGCCACTGGGGTTAGTTTGTGCTGCCCCCAGCTCACCTCCAAGTGCCCTTTCCATTGCCAGAGGCCCTCCGCCAGGATCTGTGGTGTGTGGTGAATGCAACCCATAAGCTGTAACATGGACCCTGAGAGGTTCAGCTCATTTGCTATTTGCAGCCTTTTTGGATATGTTGCTCCAAGGATATGATGATTTTCACTTGTTTTTGTCCTCTCTTACAATGCTATTTTTGTTGGGGGGGGGAGGTCAGTATAAAACAGCCAGTAAAAGCCAAGCCGAACATGCATAAACAACAACTGGTGCCATAAATGAACTCCACAAGTGTAACTCAAACCCTGATAAACTGCTTTAATGATCTCATCCTCAAAGAGCATTGTCCCCCCAAAGAGACTTGTGGCAGGAGTGCCGGGATTCTGGAATACAGGGCAGTGTGCTATGGGGGGGCTCCATGTGTAAACACAAAAAGATGCATTCAGTGCAGCTGGGCACTGTCGTTAGCTATTCTTGTCTGGATATGTCTTCCCAAGGATTGGGATTGTGACTCCCTCACATCCCATCGAGTGTCAGCTGGTGTTCAGTATATTTCTGCATCATATGGGTCGGGAAGGAATTTTCCTCCAGGGCAGATTGGCAGAGGCCCTGGAGGTTTTTCGCCTTCCCCTGCAGCGTGGGGCATGGGTCACTTGCTGGTGGATTCTCTGCAGCTTGAGGTCTTCAGACCGCAATTTGAAGACTTCAATAACTCAGGCATAGGTTAGGGGTTTGTTAGTGAAGTGGATGGATAGGGTTCTGTGGCCTGCTTTGTGCAGGGGGTCGGACTAGATAATCACATTGGTCCCTTCTGACCCAAAAAAAGAAAAAAATATATGGTTCCTTGCATCGCTTGGCATTTCATGCACATAATGGTCCTGATTCTAGCAGCATCCCAGCCCCTTTACATCACTCTGACAGTGTACAGAAGACAGGAGCCAGCCAGATCTTCCCACTGGGGAATATCATGGGTTTAAGGGGCATTTCCTGAGTGGGCTAGGACCAATGTAATGGCCTTATCATAACTTGCCCCCTTTCTACCATGGGAGTGGGCCAGGAGCAGTTTAGGGGATAACTGGGGTGTGGTCAGGGCTCCAGCTACTCTGGATTGCTGAATGTCTGTGGGGACTATAACAGCCAAGGTTTAAGTCAGAAGTGCCCTTGAGGTTTACAAGCTGTAATTTACTGTGGATGCAGGGAGTCAGTTCTGTTGAAAATCCACCCCTCCGGGTGTTTTCTCTTTTAGTTGTTTATTTCCTTAAAACTGAATCCATGGGTTTTATTAGTTGTCTTTCATTTAAACTGAAAATCGGGGGCTCCAGGCACGACACTGCATTGTAGGACTAGGAGCACTGTGAAGAACTTTACAAGATGAAAAAAAAAACGTATTTCTTCCATATTTACTTAAAAAAAAATACAGAGAAAACTTCCTGGGAAGAGAGAAAGAGACATCTGCTAGATTTGGTGTAGTCTCCCAAGGAAATGTTGCAGCATTGGAACTTGCAGCTTTGTTTTCTGAATTGATCAGCACCCCCAAATTCCACTGAAATCAGTGGGCATCAATGATGCTCAGTACCATTTGAAAATCAGACCAGGATCCCGGTAGACGTTTAAAAGTAGGCTGGAGAAAACACTATTAAAACAATGCTGTGCTGTGCTGTGCTGTGCTGTGCTGTGCTGTTCTGACTGTCCTCAGCTGTGAGGACTTTCCTCACTCTTCTGACTATGATTTTGTTGTAGCACAGATGATACAAATGTACTGTCGCTGGGGCAAATACCTCCTTTTCTCCTCTTTTTCTTTCTCTCTCCTTTTTTGAGTCATTCACTTTCTGGAATTGGATGTTGATTTTAATCCATTTTGGTATCCACACAGCCCACTGTATTGTCCTGGGGAAAAGCCCAGCTCAGCAGCAATAGCTAAAATAGGCCACTTGATTTGCTTTCCTTTTAATATAAAAAGTCACTTAGTTTTACCTAGATTTCCCAGAGAAGCTTGGGAAGCCAAACAGAAAGAAATGAGTTTAGTGACTAAAGGCAAGGTTTGATTTGGAGGAAGGAGGTGGCATCAGGACAGCAATTCTGCTGGTTTTTATTTCCCTGGGAGGGTGGTGAAGCACTGGAATGGGTTACTTAGGGAGGCGGTGGAATCTCCTTCCTTAGAGATTTTTAAGACCCAGCTTGACAAAGCCCTGGCAGGGATGATTTAGTTGGAGTTGGTCCTGCTTTGAGAAGGGGATTGGACTAGATGAGCTCCTGAGGTCTCTTCCAACCCTATATTTTATGGTTCCACTGATGTTGTGGCCCTTTATAGTTATGCTAACACAGGTCAGTCTTGACTTAGGATCTAAAATTGTGTGTGGGTGCTTGTGTGTGTGTCTCCCCCGACCAGAGCAACAAATATGCCCTCATAAAATAAATATTTTGTAAAGCTTCTCTCCTAGGAATCTCATAGAAATTGGAGGACATTTACAATCTTTATCTAACCAAGACCAGAGAACTACTGGGTGAGGCTGGGTTGGTTGTTTCCCCCTCAGCTGAACAACCGTGGGAGTAACTTCCAGCTTTTGTGAGCTCTCCTGCTAGGGAACCTCACCTGTAATTAGCTAAAGTAGAAAACATCAGGGAACAAAGGCAAAGCTGCAGGTACTTGCATGGTCTGTGGCTCACAGCCAGAGGGCAGTGGTGCTTCAAAAATGAAGTAAGCCTGAGCTTAGCTTCCATTCCTAAGGTAAATCCTTCCTAGCAACTGCCTAGAAACCAGATTGTATTTATTCATTTGGGTAAATGGATTACACAGCTACTCGCATGTTATTAAAGCACTAACTTACCAGTGTTCCTGATATTTTACTCCTTTCTACAGCCTGAATGCTCTCCTAGCAGTATCTCTCCTTTAGCAACACCTGTAGCCACAGAAAGAAATCCTTGTTTGGGTCAATTCTTTGGTCAGCTAACTTCGGGCCATTTTCTAGTACCTCATTCCATCAGTACTCCCATTGGGCCTGATTCTCATTCACACTGAGGGGGTTAAGCTGTCTCTAGTTACTTTAAAACACACATATTTCTGGAGTTTGCCTGGGGCCTTTAAGAAGGCTTGTCCATGTGGTGGCAGCTATAGTATCTGAGGTGAGGTGCACCACATTTAGAGGAACCAAATAAGTCCTAATTAACTGATAGGTATGAAACTGATAGGGCTCTATAGATGTTAAAGAGTGTGTATGTATAGAAATTACTCTGAATATCTGTAGAACTAAATAGAGAACGATCTCTTTTTTGTAGAATTTTTCAACCATTAAATAATGGATTATTAGCAGATATATTATTTAGGCACTTGGGGACAGATTTTGAAAGGTGTTTTGTTGCCTAATGATACATAAATATAATAATATATGGAGATATACCTATCTCATAGAACTGGAAGGGACCCTGAAAGATACAGATAGACACCTAGTGGGATTTTCAGAAGGTGCCTAAATGCCTTTAAAGATCTGCCTCTTGGATGCTACAGTGAGGGGTAGCAGTATAAAACTCTTAACATAGAGTTAGATCCCTATTCTAAAGGCTGCTTTAAAAATTCTATCGAAAGGTTACCAATTTCTATTAAAGTCTGTAGGACTTTTCCACAAGGGGTTTAGCTAGGTGAGCCACATGGCTATATGGAATTAAAGATGCCTGATTCCTTAGGTACCTTGACTCTGTGTTACTTAATGGATGTAAGGTTTAAAGGTCAAAAGGCAGGTGGCATTTTCAATTTCTGACAGCACTGACATATATTGTTAAGGTGAGCTGGTCAGTATGGAGGAGATCCTGGGTTCAGGCATTAAGATGTCTCCTGATTTTGGATGAGATGAGCAAAGTGGTCCATGGACAGGGTTATTGTTGTCTGAGTGAGACCCTAGTTGGACATTTTTATCCTTTGCAGTGATGGATTTGTTAATAGTTTCTTCTTATGTGGCATCTACGTTACTGGAGGTTTGCAACTATGGTATCCCATTCTGTGTGATCCTCCACTAATCTCTGCGGATGAAAAGTCCTTTTGAACCACTAGAATATCACATCATCGACCCAAGGTTTTCTTTTTCTTCATCGTGTTCTTCTGCCACCAACTTTCTCTTCCAGTGCCCATGAATATGCATTGCCCACTGAACCTCTTAAAATGTGCCCTGCAAAGCAAATCTTCCTTTTTTCAGATCTGACTTTTAATAGTTTAACCTTAACTTAAAACTTTCCTTGTGTGTGTGTGTGTGTGTGTGTGTGTATATATATATATATATATATATATATATATATATAAAGCAAGAGAGGGAAAATCACAGAAGTTGGCTGGAAGGGATCTCAAGAGATTATCTAGTCCATCCTTCTATGCTGAGACAGGACAATGTAAACTAAGAAGTTCTTCTAAGATTTTCTTTTCCCTTAAATGGTATTTATAACCTTAATGCCAGTTTGCAGAGTTGTTTTTTTGTGGGGGGAATCTACAATATTTTTAGGTTTACTACTAGTCTTTGACCATAAATACATAAAATCTTGATTGCAGTGTCTATAATTCTGCTTCTATTTACACTGCCAATTAGGTGTGATTCGAGTTAAGCCTGTGGAGACGAGCACTGCAAAACCAGTATAATTGAGAGCAGAATAAGATCTCTAATATTCATTAAAATAATCCCTTTTAATATATGCTGCACTGTCATTGACGAGCTCTCTCACCTATGCTGTTCTAAATCTGGCACAAAATGTAGCTAGTCTGAACACCAGATGTCTGGCAATGAGGCAGCTAGTTGATTGCAGTCCATCCCTGATGCATTCAGATTTCAGCAGTCTAGATTATGCTATGGAGATCCAATTGATGCTACTGCTTGTCAATTGTAACAGCGCCTGTTGTGCCAAACCATAGGCAGCGATTTGTTGCCATCCTCAGTGCTCTGTGTGCACCAGACAGTAGCCAAGAAACTCATTAGTTTCCAAGTCTGCAGAGGGGAAAGAGGTGCTGGTGCATCCCTAGCGAGATATGGAAGAGCAGTTTATGTCTTTTACTAGTATGATATTTCTGTATGTCCGTATCAAGGCAGCGCAGACTTGCAAACTTAAAAAGGTCACAGGAGAACTTCTATACTTAGGAAAACTATTTCTGCTCTGGAACATATAATTTCATTCTGCGACTTTGAGGAATATGATCCAAACACAGCCAACCCTAGTTAATTCAGGTTTGGTCTATCCAGAAGCCCGAATACAGTACCCAAATGATTTCAATGTAATCAAACTTGTAGCGTGTGTGTGCGTGTATGTAAAATATGAAATTACAGACCAATATTGTTGGATTAAATTGGATTTTGGATGCTGATCCCCTCTGGGCAGATTTCACTGTTAGGTGAAAAACAAAACTGATTAGGAACATGCTATGTGTAGAGTGTTATAGCTTTTTAATTATATTGACACAAGATAACTCAGGAATATAGCATTTCAACATGGCGACAATTGAATTACAAAGGAATGAGGTCCTGTTTGTACATAAATATTTGTTCTCTCTAGGCAAATGAAAATGGTTTTACTTCTCATTACAGAATATTTCCATAGCCCTGGTGTCTTCCTTCCGATAAGGATGATTATAGGAGCACCTGGCAAACTGGCAAGCCTGTCTTGAACTTTTAAAGCTATTAAGCAATGGTCAGTCACTGGTGTGGTAGGAACTAGGCTCCTGAAAATTGAATCATAAAAAACTAAGGATGGAAAAGATCATTTTTAGGTCATTTAGTCCATAGTCAACTAGACCTCACTAAGATGCCATTTTTGATATTCAGACTAAGTTTTCCTTTGGCCAATTTCATTCCTTTACTCTCAGTTGTATCCTTTTAGACCACCTTGCACCATTTCTTTTCTAGGCCTTCAGGAATAGAGCTGGTTGAAATATTTCAAGCTTTTAAATTTTGATGTCAAATCTTGCTGGAATTCCAACAAAAAATATTGTAAATTGTTCATGACATTTTCCTTTGCAACGTTGCTTATAGTTCAGACTTTGAAAGTCAGCATTTTGACGTCAAAGCAGGGAAAAAGTTTTCACAATTTTTACTCTTGTTTGACCATCTCTTCATTGGAATTAAAAACAAAGCAGTCATTTTCCTGAAACACCATCTCTGCTCCCACTACAGGAAGAACAACCTGGCTCTCTCTATATATCCCGGCAGCCTGACTCCTTCCACTTCCTTTGTCTCCAGTGCTTTGAGGTCTTAACTCCCATCCAAGCCTCCTCCAATCAGTTTCTGCTCCTTGCAGTTGTAATTATCAGGTCACTTTCTACAAAGGAGAGTGGCATTTTAGAACAGGAAATCTGCTAAGAAGACCAAGTTCCCGATTTTTAAAAAAAGCAAAAAAGAGCATTGTGTAATTAATATTCCCCATTGTAAAGCCATAATGCAACTGGATGCGTATGTGCAGGACAGTGTACAGAGCCAGTGTCTCAACAGCATTACAGTTATGGTTCTAGGGGAAAATTAAAAGAAAGAAATTATTACCATTTTCCACCAGCTCAATCCTCTTCCTCCTTTTGACACTGATAACTTCTCCTTTTCCAAACTAATGCAGAAATTTAAAAAAACAACAACAACAACAACAACAGCCTTTTCTGTTCCATACCAAAAATCCTACATGGGAGTTTGTCTCTCCTGAAAGCTTTCTCTATTTGCTTTAGGCTTCAGGTGATGTTATGTCCAAATAACGTCAGTTTGAATTAAGCTATTCAGTTTCTAAAGCTTCACTGAGTCAGCAGCAATTGAGAATGGCTGTGAGTTCTGGGATTTGCTACATTTTCCCCCTGGATCTGTCTGTATCCAAGAAGCAATGCCAGACCAAGAAACCAATCTAGACCTGACATTTTACAATCGATGATTTCATAAACCACCAGGACTAGAAACAAAAGGGCTTGTTCTGCTCTTGCGTACGCTGTCCTAAATCTAGGTTAACGCCAGAGAAGTCAAAAGCAGAATCAGGCCCAAGTGCTGTATTTAGTATATCATTTCAAGCTGAAAATGCAGGAAAGGGAGCCAGAGTCATTGCATTCATATTAGTGAGGACGAGTTAACATCTGATGTCCTTGTCAATGCATTTTCTTTCTTTTTATGGTAAAACAGTGATTATGGATATGAGCGTCACACCAATGGCCAGTGTCTGCCGGCGTTTTGGTACAACCCGTCATCCTTGTCAAAAGACTGTAGCTTTGGACAGAGTTATCTCAACAGCACCGGGTAAGTGGATTTACAGAGGATGATTTTAGCAAATCCAACCCTGCAGCCTTCAGCCACATGGCATCTGCAAGCTGTCATCCCAGAGTTATTTAAAGCCTATATTTCCTGAGACACAATTCAAAACTGATAAGTCTATAGGAGTTTTTTCATTAACTTCTTCGATGGGCTTTGGATCAGGCTCATAATTCTCTATTTTTTGGTTTTGTTTGTATTTTCTTATTTAAACCTGCTCTGGAAAAATGATGCTACAAGCAAACCGCAGAGTATGAGACAAATGTGATCTATGGGCTTATCCAACATCCACTGAAGTCAGTGCAAAGACAGCCGTTGACTTCAGTGGATTTTGAATCATGCCCTAAATCATGAAGAAAATCCAAGTAATCAAAGCTGAGAGTGGGATACATGCTAGAGGAAGGCAATAGGAATTGGGGTTAAATTTGAAGAAAGAGAATAATAACTAGGTGACACTTGAGACGTTCTGAGTACTCTCTGACCCACTACAGCCCCATTAAAATCAGTGGCAGTTGCAGGTAAGGTCAACAGGAGTTGAAGGTGTCAAATTCTAATTGCATTTGCTAAATATAAGGTGCATAAAACATGCACAAAGAACTGACAACTATACCTCAGCTTCTTAGCGCACGTCCAGACTAACCCGCGGCATCGGCGGGTTAAAATCGATTGCTCGGGGATCGATATATCGCGTCTAGTCTGGACACGATGTATCGATCCCCGAGCGCGCTTACATCGATTCCGGAACTCCATCAACCCGAACGGAGTTCCGGAATGGACACGGAGAGCCGCGGACATCGATGCCGCGCCGTCCGGATGGGTGAGTACCTCGATTTTAGAAATTCGACTTCAGCTACGTTATTCCCGTAGCTGAAGTTGCGTATCTAAAATCGATTTTAATTCCTAGTCTGGACGTGGCCTTATAAGCTCACAAGCTGCACACCTGAGTCCAAGGATCTAGCCCATTACCTTCAGTACTGATCAATATAGTGTAGTCACGTTTATGACTCCATAAACACAATCTGCATTAGAACAGCAATGTCTCTCCCTGGAATGCGGTGGCAATACCAAAAATCCACTTGAAAGAGAAAAACGAAATAAAAGGCATGTTGGAGTTCACAGTGGCATCTTACAAGGGAAAGGAGGAAAATTTTCTCAGAAGGTTTACAGTGTATTGTGCATTAGATAAACACAACCGTGCTGCACTCAACAGATTAACCTTAGAATATAAATATAACTGATATCTTTCTATAGCTATCTGTGTCCAAAAAAATCCCAAAGCACTTTTCAAATGCATGGGGACAGATCCTGCCGTCCAGCACCTTTACACAACTTCTTCTAAATTCTGCTGATCTCCAGCTGCCATAGTCTCAGCAGCCAGTGCACAACAGAGCAACCTTCAGGCTGCTCTATCTTGGGTCTTGGTCCAAACTGTAACCCTGATGGACCCCAAATTGCTGTGATAAAATACATGGTCTTAAAGTCATCTGTGCACACACACTTTCCTGAGCTGTGTTCCACTCTAGCTCAGGTTCTGGGCCATGACATTTGCAAAGTGGCCTAGTGGTAGAACTAGGAATCTGGGCTCTTGGATTCTAATCCTGGCTCTGTCACTGACTCATTCTGTGACTTCTTGATGATCTAGCTTGCCTCTCTGTAAAATGAGTCTAATAATATTGAACGTAGCTCACTGCAGTGATCCTAAGCTTAATTCATGTGTTTTAAAAGCTCCGGGATCCTTGGGTGAAAGGTGGTTAAAAAAGTGCAAGATTGGATTGTTGAGAAGAATTGGCTCATGCTCCATTGAGAAGCAGAAAGCTCTGCAGTGCAGGACGGCAGCGGTTTAATAGTGTCCAGCAAAACTATGCAACTCTTTAGGGGAGCAATGTATGAGAATATTGTATCCGGTTGAAAATGCAACATTATGGGCTGCTTGTGCACGGTAGATCTGTGGAAAGTGTGACTGGACCACTTAGCTACAAGGTACTTAGAAGCCAGTTTGCTCCCAGCCTCACCAACCTGAAGCAAATCTGAAAACTTCCCATGCCTGGTTTGAACTTGTGATTCCCTGCATCCCCTCCTTGCACAGCGATCTCTCTTTTTGCAGGTACAGAAAGGTTGTGTCTAATAACTGTACCGATGGCGTGAGAGAACAATACACAGCTAAACCCCAGCAGTGTCCTGGCAAGGCCCCCCACGGACTGCGTATTATCACCTCGGATGGGAAACTGACCGCAGAACAAGGGCACAATGTTACTCTGATGGTGCAGCTGGAGGAGGTATGGTCTATTTTTATGAGCCCCCTTTGGCAAACAGTAATCTGAATCATGCAAGCTTGCAAAGACATTACGAGCTGAGGCACTGGAGTAGGGGATGAAATCCATTTAACAGTGCATCTCAGTCAGAATGTTCATGTAAGGCAATAAGTGATATAAGGTGATGATGGGACACAAAGTTTGTTTCCAGGCATCAACCACGGATCAGAACCAGAACTTCACATCCAAAAGACTTCAAATTTCAAAGATGGTGCAGGTTAGAATCTCGACACCAGCCTGTCTCCTTTGGTTTGGATTCCCAACAGAATCTGAAAGTGCAAAATGGACTTCATTTAGACATAAATGGTTCCAATTAGATGTTGCTGCAGTTCAGCCAAAGGTGGTGGAAATCTCACATACAGGCCTGATCTTATGAGATTTCCCCGCTTTGAGATGGCTGAGTTTTTCTGCCATTTAGGTGTTTAGGGCTAAAATCTCTCAAGAAAAGATCTCAAGATTTCATCACAATGGAATCCAATGGTGAATATGAACCTTAGCCTCATTCATCTTCCACCAGAACAAAGGTGGTCTTAAAATCTCACCTACCCACCCACACACAAACCCCTCCTCCTCCTTCTGAGCTGTGTGCAGTTGTAGCTCAGATTCTAGAACTTTACAAAGTGACCTAGTGGTACAACAGAAAACTATGAATCTGGGCTCTTGGATTCTAATCCTGGCTCTGCCACTGACTCACTCTGTGACTTCTTGATAAAATAGCTTACCTATCTGTAAAATGGGTCTAATAATACCGAGCATATCTCATTGTAGTGATCCAAAGTTTAATGAATGTGTTTGAAAAGCTCTGAGATCCATGAATGAAAGGTGATTAAAAAAACTAACACCTGTATCCTCATTAAAAAAGGAAAAAAAAACACCTGTATCCTCAGCACATTTCTAATCTGCAAGTACATTTCCTCCCAGCCTGGCTCCTCTTGTATCTAAAGTAGTTTATTAAGTCATTGGAGAGAATTCATGAAATCTCCCATCCTGTTTTCTCTGCTTCCAAGTAAGATTTCCTCACTGTCCAGATTGCCTTTTCCTCCCCCTTCCCTTGCCTCATTTGGTTTCCTTTGTGGTTTGGCAAGTAAATCCTAAACACTGATATGTGTTTGCATGAAAACACAAAATGCATAGCGGCTTACAGGGACTAACTTGGATCTCCAGGGGGGTGGTTTCTGATTTTTGTATAGTGATATCCTAGCAGATATAATGAGGAAAATCCAATACTGTTGGCATTGGTGATTTGCAAAGGAAGCAGCATATAACAATCTGATGTGCTTTGGTGCATCTAAATGTTCATTCTCTGAAAAAAAAAATTACAAAAATATTCAAAACTTTGATAAAACAGCAAAAACTCATTCCCCCTCCTTTTTGTCCATTTTGCCACTGATAAGGAGAATTAAAGGAAAAAAAGGAGAGAAAGTAGACAAAAACATTAACTAAACAACCAACACCAAAACATTCACAGTTTTCAGTTTTATTTATTGAAATATGGGAAATTTAAAAAAAAAATTTCTTTTTTAAAACTGGCATTTCGGTCAAAAAAAAATTGTGTGGAAAATTTCAGCCAGCGCTACCGCTGATGTTCTCTGTAAAAATGCTAGACACACAAGCTGCACAACGAGCCTTAATTGTTTAGCCGCTGAACTGGTGGGAAAAAAACTGGCCAGCTACAGCTCCTTTGGTTTTACTGATTCAGAAAGAAAGAATGAAATGCTTCTTGCCCTGGGACATGGGAGTTCCTGTCACCTGCGAACCTGTTTTCAGTTGCTCACCACTGATGCAAATGGTGGAGCTATCAAAAGGGGTAAGAGAGTTACTTGAAAGCTTCCTAAAAAGTCAAGCTGCTTTCAGTAGGTCTGGCCTTGTGTGAGGAGCCTTTTAATCTTAGGCCTTGTCTAGACATGCACATTATACTGCTGTAAGTATATTGGGATAATGGGCTCAGTACAACCTTCCTAGTGTGGACACAGTTATGCTGGTATAAAGGTTTTTATACTGGTATAGCTTATTTCCTACATTTAGGTGAATCAAGTTTACTGCTATATGGCACCTATAAGGCAGCATAGGTATAGTAGGGATTGTACCCATTTAACTATTTCTGTAAAAGTCACATCCCTAATGCAAATAGTTAAATAGGTACTAAAACTGTACAGAGGCATTTCCTTCCAATGCAGATGAGAGGTAGGTATCAAAAACAAGAGTATTTCTGGTTAGCGCTTCACGTCAGAGGAGGACATCAGGCACGTCAAAACGGGCTGGATAATGTGGACGTGCATGTGTGATTTTGCTTGAGGACATGTGAATTAGTGCACCCAGAGACAAAGAAAGGCCAGTCCCTCAGTTCTGGAAGTGATGGCCAATGATTTTAATGACTAAGCTATCCAAGATGGACCAGTTTCTTCACATGTGCCACATTTTCAACTCTTGTGAGGTAAAAGACAGAGACCTTTTCTCATGTCTTCAGCCCTTCAGAACACTGCTACTTTAGCGCTTCCCCGGCTCTGAGCTGCAGATAGTTACCCTACATACTGTAGCTTTCCAACTCTGTGTCCATACTCGAGTTCCACTTGACACAAGAGGGCTAACAGTGAGGACAAGAAAGCTTTGAAGCTGAAGAGCAAAGAAAAGATCTGCTGAGACCTGTACAGCTGTTAACTTTCTAAGTCTAGTTGCCCTCTCTAAGGAGCAAACTGAGACTGAGTAGAAGAGAGAAGAACTCATGGTTATCCCTGAAAAATCAGTTAGTCTCATAGGTCAACACAACAGCAGAACAAGAGGAAGGAAAGAGCAAATGCTATCAGTGAAGAGTATGATGTCTCCACAGAAGCACATGATGAGAATCCAGAAAAGGTCTCATAGTGCTGGGTCTTGTTATCCTCACAGAGATGATCAAACTCAGCAAAGTGGAATATGACTTTCTGATGCTGTAACAATGTCACTGGGAGGAACAAGGAAAAACAATTCAAAAGCAGCCTGCGATCATATGGGGCTCGGAGAGAGGGATATTGGTGAATCTCTGGTTAAGCACTAAGCTAGTGAAGAGGTAAGAGAACCCTAAAAGATCTGCCTCTTCTTCCCAAGATTTGGGAGCAAGTGTTTCTAGTCCATCTGCTGATATAAATCGCTGTAGCTCTATTGATGTCAGTAGAGCTATGCTGATTTCCACTAGGCAAGGATCTTGCCCCATTCGTTTTTTACACCGAAACTCGTGTGCCTGTGATGGGGCAGATGGCACCACACTGGCAACAAGAAGGTTAATAAGAGTCTCTGGATTGAGTTGGCCCCATCACTCCTGCAACAAATGTCAGGCATCAAGAGGAGAGTTAAAAGGAGGAGACCTGGCTCAGTCAAGGGCTACCAAGGGCGCGATTCTGCCTCTCCTAGTGTGAGAGACTATACTAGCTTGCTGGCTGGATGAGTCCCTGCTAGAAGGGACAACCGGACCCTAGAGGATCAGCAGAAGCAGACTGTTTAGAGACAAGCCCTGAATAGAGAGGCGGGGCCCCATTGAAGGTTCGTTGGATGATTCCATTATGAGTTGGGGGGGGGTTGTTCCTCATTTCCTTTGGTCCTTATCACCCCAGATGGGGTAGGACTGAAGTTTGCCTTGGCTGGAGGGCCAAAGCACTCAACCTTGGACCTCACAGCAGCCTAGCAGTGGAGACCTGTGGGGAGTCAGGCCCTGATGGGCCACTAAGGGGTGCTGCAGAGCAACCCAGTCACAATGCCATTTTCCTGGAGGTGACTCTGAGGTGGCCACATTTTTCATATACACATATTTTAATGACTGGGCTCAACTGACCTGTGCTTTCTAAAAAAATGTAAATGTTTCCACGCATACCTAAACACCAGTTCTCCTGTTACTCGTTACTTGCTACTTTGAAATGTTCCCAGAATCAACTTGTGTACAACTTGTTAATAAATGTTAATAAAATCAGCTTGAAACCAGCATCCTTGGACTTGATTATGGTTGAGTTTACTTGACTTTACATGTAGTTATCCAAATATTCTTCTTGGAGAAAAACGGCAAGAAGCCATCAATAAGCATCATTATTAATTGCTGGCCCTAGGCCCTAATTCAGCAAAGTGCTTAAGCATGCACTTAAAGATAAGCATGTGCTTTGCTGAATCAGGATGGACTTAACTTGTTTAAAGTTAATCTTATGCTTAATGATTTGCTGAATGGCGAGTCTTATTAAGGAGCATTCTTCAGACAGACATGCACAGGAATTCAGTGGAACATCTCCCATAAAGAAATGTCTTCAAGGACACATTTTTGGATGCACGTGGAAAAGTGCCATGGGGGAAAATGGGTGAATCTGCATAAAGACTGTGTCAGGCACATTTTTAAAAAACATTCATTCAGGAAGACATCCTGACAGAAGCAGTGTCTGCTTGTTGCAGTGGATAATTAAATCCGTTTTAAACATCTGTAAGGAGAAAGAGACGCAAACCAATGCATAATTGAAGACTTTTAAATTAAATCTGAGGCATGGGACTAAAATTAAAAACTTTGAGCTGTATCTCATTGTTTTAATACTTCAATTTACATACAAAGACTAGCACTTAATACGGAAAATTCATGATTACAACCTTCTGGGTGAAATGTAAATGGAAAGATTGATTGGGATGGGCCATAATCTCCCATATACCAAAATTCTAATGGCAGTATAAAAGTAATCAAAATGTAATCATATTTTGCAAATGGCATATTGCTAACAAACACTGAAGTGAAAAGATTCAGAGAGCTTGCTGAAAGCATTTAGGTCCTGCGTTTGTTCTAGATTTTTTGCAAGAAATAGGTAAGTTTGGTGTGGATAAAAACGGTACTATTATATGTGTGTTTAAATCCCAAATGGTTGGTTTTTGTTAGTCAATAGAATGTCTTTGAAAACTTAATTATTATGTCAAAGTGCTTTTGTTTTTTAATGGTGAGGTTCTCAAGATGTGGGTCTGGGCCTTGGAAGATCTGGATTCAACTGCTAGCTCTGCCACAGGCTTCATTGAGATCAATAGATCTACTCATGTGCTTAAAGCTAAGCAGGTGCTTAAGGGCTTTGCTAGATCACAGTTTATATTAGGCTGGAAATGTAGCATCTGAAGGTTACACCACACCTTGTAGGTAACACATACATTAAATCAGGTTAGCAGTGCCAACCCAAAGGATTGCTCTTTCCCTGGCTATCATAACAGGTGGCTGCCTATACCCAGCATGACTAATATACAGGGACACCTGGGAAAGAATTCTCTGTAGTAACTCAGAGCCCTCTGTCTAGTGTCCTATCTCCAGCAGTTGGGGATTTTTGCTACTGGCAATCACCGATGGGTCAGATGGCATCTTAGGCAGTCTTATCATGCCATACCTTCCATAAACCTATCAGGCTCAGTCTTGAAGCTAGTTAAGTTTTTGCCCTGACTGCTTCCCTTCCGGAACTCCACTCTTCAGATGGCTAGAAACCTTTGCCTAATTTTGAGTCTAAACATGTCGATGACCAGGTTAAAGCCATTTGTTCTTGTGTCCCCATTGGTGCTTACCTTAAATAACTCCTCTGTGTCCCTTGTATTTATCCCTCTGATGTATTTATAGAGAGCAATCATATCTCCACTCAGCCTTCTTTTGGTTAGGCTAAACCAAACCAAGCTCTTTGATTCTCCTCAGATTGTCCTAGTAGCCCTTCTCTGCACCTGTTCCAGTTTGAATTCATCTTTCTTAAATATGGAAGACCAGAATTGCACACAATATTCCAGATGAGGTCTCACCAGTGCCTTGTATAATGGTACTAACACATCCCTGTCTCTACTGGAAATACCTCGCCTGATGCATCCTAGGATTACATTAGCCTTTTTCATGGCCACATCACATTGATGGCTAATAGTCCTCCTGTGATCAACCAATACACCCAGATCTCTCTCCTTCTCTGTCACTTCCAACTGATAAATCCCCTCTTATAGCAAAAATTCTTGTTGTTAGTCCCTAAATGTCTGACCTTTCACTTTGCACTATTAAATTTCATCCCATTTTTTGAACTCCAGTTCACAAAGTCATCTAGATCTTCTTGTATGATATTCTGGTCCTCCTCCATATTGCCAATACCTCCCAACTTTGTGTCATCTGCAAGTTTTATTAGCGCACACTCACTTTTTGTACCAAGGTCAGTAATAAAATGTTAAATAAGATTGGTCCCAAGACTGATCCCTGAGGAACTCCACTAGTAACCTCCCTCCAGCCTGACAGTTCACCTTTGTGTATGACATGGTGTAGGACAGAGGGCAGGATTGATGGACCTTTGGTCTGACCCAGTATGGCCATTCTTATATTCTTATGAAGGCTGGCCTACAACAGCCACTAACTGTTTCTGTATGTATTGTCAGCCTGTTGAAAATGGATCATACTGGATATAACACCATAGCAGTAAGATGAGAGAATTCCATTCATGTTTCCAGAGCATGAGAACCAGGGTCTCCCCACAAGCATGTGTTTGTGTCACGTCTCTGCTCCTGTCCTTTTCAAAGAGCACCGGCTTATCAAAAATGCTATTGGGTTGGTAAAGCCGTGTGTGAAGACACAAATCGGTGTGGGTCCTTTGGGTTTTAGATTTGTTCATTTCCTCTGCATGGTCTTACACAAAGAGCAAGTTCACTCATTAGTGTGGAATATCAACCCCCATAACAGGCGTTCTCCAGGGTCTCCACTCTTGCATGGAACATGGAGCTCCTTGCTGTGTTTTTTGCTGCTGTGCTTCCTTTTTTATTTTTAATGATCACCAAAAGTGCCAGATAGGCAGCCCAGGGGATGAATATCCTCAGCTTTACCCACAGAACAGCTGCACAAGGCATACCCTACACCTGCACTGCTGGGATCGTCTCTAGGCAGGAGGAGGGGAGATTAGTCACCATGCCTGTTCAGTCCTCAGCCTGCACCTGCTGACCCAGCCAACACGGGGACCAATTACTGATGGTGGTTTTTATGAGGTGGACTCCTGTGTAGTAGAGAGCTTGCAGCTCATTTCAAACAGGCCACTGAACAGCTCTCAGCCAGGTAAGAGTCATTACGAGCCAGGGCTGGGTTTCTCCAGCCTGACAAGTGAAAGGGATCACAGGCTGTTGCAAAACCTCTTAACCATCCTGAGTTGCTTTCTGAAATCACTTCCTGTAGCTGTACAGCCTAATCTTCTCCCCGCTCTGAAGTCCGTGGGAGTAAGTTCAGGCCACCAGTGAGATCAAGTCAGAGAAGAGTAGTTTTTCCTTATTGACTCCTTCCCCATTGTCATAGGGTGACGTCCAAAGGATGATCATTCAGGTGGATTTTGGAGACGGCATCGCCGTGTCCTACGCCAATCTCAGCTCGACGGAGGATGGGATCAAGCACGTCTACCAGAACGTGGGCATATTCCGAGTGACCGTGCAGGTGGAAAACAGCCTGGGATTGGACAGCGCTGTCCTGTACTTACATGTAACTTGTATGTTATTACTGTGTTTGGTTTACAAAATATCTTAAAGAAACATGACATTCTTTAGAGACGATTCAGGAGGCTCCCTATCTGAGAGGAGATCTTCTGAGACATGTGCAGAGTCAGAGAGAATGAACTTTTGTCCTTCCCCAAATGGAGAGCAGGAGAATCCAAAAACTATTCACAGATAATGGCCAAGTTAAAAAAAGAAAAAGACTCCTAATTTTTAGTGCCTCAAATTTCAGGTCCCCAGCTTGAGATGCCTTAAAGAAAGGGATCTGATTTACAAAGGGTGAGTGCTCAGTGCTTTCTGAAAATTAGGCTCCTTTAAGATGTCTCAAATCGGGCAGCCAATCACAGGTGGTCAGGAACCCAGTTTTATGCCTCACGTGAAAGATGGCACCTTCTGCAGCACAGCGCTTCCTAGCATCATCCTGGGGCACTGAATCCAAAAATAATGCCTTAGAGGAGTGAAACTCTTTTCCTCTTAAACTACTTTATAACTTGGGGTTCACATTTTGGGACATAAGCCATGTGGTTCCTTATGCTGAGGCCTTGGCAGTTTGAGGGAATTTCTCAATTTTGGGGCCAATGCTGAGGTTTTTTTTCCTTAGCTGGCAGAATATTTGCCCTTGCATAGAGCCAATGACCCCTATTGCAATTGGACAGACAGAGGCCTCTGTGAAGGCAAAAGATGCTGTGTTTGAGTTTTGGTTAACCCTGCTATGCAGCGTTGACTGATCAGTCGTGGTGTTGGTTTGGCTCTCAAGACAAACAGCTGGCTAACACCTTGTTCTATGAGGAAAAGCCGTTCTTTGCTCCCTCTGAGCCTCCCCTGCCTGCTCCTGTTTATGGATATGTCAGCAGATTGCAAGCCAGGGGTTATTTCTAATAGCTTTTGAAGATCTCTGGAAACACATGGAGAATTGTTTCGGTGGTAATATTTCCAGGGAGGTTCTGACAGCTTCCCGCACACAGGCTTTGTAATCAGCGGCAGCTTAACAAGAGGAGTTTTCAAAGGAATGATCATCACTGTGCTCTTCTTGTTTGCAAACTAATGAGGCCACATGATACAATAGCTGTTTTCTTATGCAGGCCACAAGTGGAAAAGAGAAAGCAGTTGTCTAACTCAGCCCCTGCACTATTTAGCTGTCTGGCCAACTGATCTAAGGAGCCTGTAGTCTTTGGACACTAAAAAATGATACTTTAAAAGGTGGCCTTTGTATCTTTTTTGTGAGACTAGAGACAATTTTCAAAATGGCCTAAGTGATTTAGGGGCCTAAGTCATGTAAGCAATTTAGCAAAAAAATATTCTTTTGTAATAGAAATAAGCCCAACATTCACCAGAATCACTTAGATATTCTGAAATGTCATTAAAAGTCTCCATGCAATAAGGGTTTTCTGATGGGCCATTCATTGTAGCGTGCCCACACCACATTAAATTCACCAGTATAATATACATGTTGTATCTAATCTATTTTACTCACCACCCATTACCCTTGGCAGTTCCCTGACCCTGCAGCAGTCTCTGTGCAGACCTGGGCCCCGTGGGTCAAGGTGGAATAGCATTAATTTGCTCTAGCTATTACCAGCTGCAGACAGCCACAGAGGGCTGGAAACAAAGATCGTTTAAGGGGAAGGGGGAACATTTTTGCCACACATTTTCCTATAGGCCCCAGTTCCCCTGCTATGCCAGCTGCAGAGATTTGGCATGGCATAAGAATCCTTCCACCTACTCTGCACCACTAGAGAATCACCTTTGCACTGGAGTGAGACCTATGGGCTGTTAAACTGGGCTGAGACCCAGATTACACCAGTGGTGAGAAACCAAGGATCAGGAGAGCGAGCAAAGGTGAGCTTGATGCCTGTAGGGGCATGCTCATACAGCAGGCTCTGATTGTAAGCCATTTCTCTAGCATCAAGGCCATCTCCGAGTCATCTCAGCAGGCATTTAAGGTCAGAAGCAAACTTATTCAGTCTCCCTGCCTGTTGCTTTAACTTTTTAAAACGATGTTGCTGGTTAAAGAGATTCTTTAAGTACAGGCCAGCTCTACAGAGGTTATGTTCTCAGTACCAATTCTGTGCACCCAAAGACTCTTCTAGGGGCACAGATGGTGTTTTGGGGCAAGATGCAGAGTTGTAGTAATGAAATGGCTCATAGACCGCATGTAAAACTTGGCAATGCAATTCTCTTGTAATTGGACAAGAGTTCTCTTCCTATCCCATACACCTATATGGAGTGATACAGCACCACCTGCTGTTCAACCAATGCACTCCAAACAGCATGTCCCTTTTCTCCTGTTGTATATTGGAATGCAGATTTTTAAATAATATAGGCCCGTGTGGATGAGCCTTTCTTTTTCTATCATAACAAGGAAGCAGTGAAGGCCTGAAAGGGCATTAAAGACTCGATGCAGCGCCGGGCCCTTTGAGAGGCCTGCTCAGCACTACTACATCCAACAGTGCATGAGATAAGCTGGCATCGGTGAGAACTAGGTGTTGGAGCTGACACAGTGCACGGTCCTGCTCCTAGCTCTACCACTGCCACTTTGGATGCTTGACATTCTGCCTCCTTTGCTCCTTCTGCTGCCTCTGGACACTTAGTGAGTACAGAACAAGGCCACCTCATTTGAAATGCACATAGGGCTGGATAATGATTAATTTCAGTTCTCACCCCCTACCTGAGACTAGACATAATCAGTGATTTCCCCTGTGGCTGTGGATTCTGGTAGGGGAATACTTTTGACAATATACAGAGGTGTAGGACAAAATCTGCAGCACTTCTGGAGTGTGAGAAAAACAGGAGCATTCAGCCACTCCTGGAGGTGTGGCAGGGGGTTCATCAGCAGCCATCAGAATAAAGATTACCCATAATCCTGGCCTGCAACAACTCAGTGGTAGTCTGATCCTGAATGCCCCTGTATCATATGGTAGTGATGTGTGGTGTTAAATAGTTGCTGTGTTTCTACCCCAGGGAAGGCTGCATTTCAAGGGTGTGTCACGAGCCACATGCTCCACCTTATGCACAGTCATTGAGACCTTCTGAGCTGGTAGCTTCTTACATCCTCTCTGCACAGGTGCAAAAAGTGGGGAATCCTCTGGTAATCCTTGTGGGTGAATAACGCTCAAGAAATGATGCTATACATGTGTGTGAAGTCATTTGGGAAGCCCTGTTGTCAGATATCCACTCCTTTAGCAGAGCAGCCAGATCACGCGTGGATATTGAAATCAGTCCATATGTGCCCATTTCAGTGTTTGGAGCCCCTGGGTACGGAATTTGAACTGAGCCTGTATTGGAGAACTGTGCCCCCAAATTACCTTGTGGTTCTGTTGCTCTGTCTCTTGCTCCATCTCTTTAAGGACACTTCTGTTCTCCAGAAGAACGATGATGACATACACAGAAAACAATCCGCAAAACAAGTTGTGATTAGAGACCCACACCTCCCCAGTTCCCCATCCCAAATGGGAGAAAGGAACAGCCAGGGCATATTTCAAAGTAAATGTTATTTGTCCATTAAACTACAAAACTTGGCTATGCTAACAAAATAAAAGGCACAATGTAGATGAGAGAAAAGGACCACAGGGGAGAGAAAAAGTATGAGTTAAAAAGAAGGGATACATGGGATAGATGTTTGGTGGAGGCCCTAAACTGGTATAAATCCATGTAGCTCCATTGAAGGTCACAAAGTGATACCAATTTACAGCACCTGATATCTGTCTCTTTAGGAATGGATCCAAGTATTTGTAATATTATTATACTTCTATTAGTGCTTACTCATGAAAATTCTAGTGTCTTCCCAGGGTAGCCCACCCAGAGTGACTCTGTCTCCCTATAGTGGATAGTCCATGTATATAGATTTATGAGTTTGCTCCAGCCTTTGAACTCTAGAGGTGGAGTTCTTTAGTTCAGGTAATAGCAATTCCTGTTTTTAGATGCATGGGTCCCAAATGTCTTTCCCCAGCAACAGTACGAAGACAGAATGCTTTTACATGTGGTGCCCCACATGACTTTCCTCTTTATTGTCTCATTTGAAAAGCTGGAGGATCCAGTGTGAGACCCACATTTTGATGCCTAAGAGAGGGCGCTCACCCCAGTTGCCACTGCTTCTATCTCCGCAGGCCCCTTGGAACATGTTCATTTGTCTCTCCCGTTTGTTACTACCAAGAACAAAGAGGTCAATGCTACGGCGGTACTGTGGCCCAGCCAGGTGGGCACGCTGACTTACATTTGGTGGTTCGGGAACAACACGGAGGTTTGTATGCCCCTACAGAACCGTAGCAAACCATCCCAGGAGGAATAATGTGTCTGGGAGTGGGCGGGGCCTGTGAATACTCTTGAATATTGAATAAACCCATTACAAAGCAGAGCAGTCAGGGTTCGGCATGTTGCTCTAAAACCTTGGCATTGCCATTCTGGATCAGCTCCATCTAGTCCAGTGCCTTGTCTCTGACGGTGGCCAGCACCAGGTGCTTCAGAGGAAGGTGTAAACTACCTCACAGTAGGGAGATGTGGGATAAACTCCTCTCCTCTATCTATGCAAATCAGCATTTTTTTAACTACTTAGCTATCTCTGTGTCAGGATTATTTGAATTGTATGCACATTCCTAAACACCCCCCCCCCCCCGAATAATGCTGAGGGATCTGATTGCAAAGTAGACTAAAAAGTTTTTTTTCTTTCTTTCTTTAACTAAAACACAAATTTGACAATTTTTACAAAACTAACTATCTGCGCTGAAGTTTTCTGGAGCTGCATCTCTATAGCCCCAGGACTTAAACCCTGTTCCCTAGTCTATGTGCAGTGTGTGACTAACAAGAAGGAAAACTTTTTATTAATAACTCCAACGCTTACCCTCTAAACCAATGCAAAGTTCTCATTTTGTCTGTTAAACTATGTATGCAAGAATTCTTCATTACCACACTCTGGGGGATGCAAAATGATACACAGTACGTCTATCTGCCTATGGACGCTACTTACCAGAAATAGAGCACATACAACGTTCTGCTGTCTCTTTAGTTAGGATGCTTGCAAATCTTACCAGGTGCTTTGTAATTGTTATTTATCTGTATTGCAGAAGTACCCAAAGGCCCCAATTAGATTCATAGATTCATAGATGGTAAGGTCAGAAGGGACCATTAGTTCATCTCGTGTGACCTCCTGCATAGCAAGGCCATATAATTTTACTCTGTAATCCCTACATTAGCCTGTGTCTTGTGACTGAGCTGGAGCATAGCTTTAAATAGCCATCCTATCTTGATTTAAAAACATCATCAATTGATGGAGAATCTACCACATCCTTAGGCAAGTTGTTCCAATGGTTAATTACCCTGTTTAAAATTGAATCTTATTTCTAGCTTGGATTTATCTAGTTTCAGCTTCCAGTCATTGGCTCTTGTCATGCCTTTGTCTACTAGATTGAACAACCCTGTAGTATCACATCTCCTCCCACTGTAGGTACTTACAGACCGTGATTGTCACCACTTACTCTCCTGTCTGAGAAATTAAGCTCATTAGTGACTCGTGTTGGCCGAACGGCTTCCATTGAAGGGGAGTTTTACCATTGACCGCAATGCGAGCAGAGTTTGACTAACTCTGGGTGCTTTTGAAAATCCAGACTAGTAGAGGAATATGGGATGTTATGGCAGCAGCTGCTGGAAGAGGTCAGAAAGGCCAGTACTGCAAGCACCAGTGTACTGTCTTAACAAACGTAAATGGCAGCCTAGCGTTCCTGGAGTGGAGACTTTGTGTAACCATGAGCATCCCCTTCAGAGAAGTGGCAAGTGTCGGAGGCCCATATCTGCCCTAAAGCCTTCAGTCTAGTAACAGTGGTGTCCTGGAGGACACTTTAGGCTATTGAAGGAGACATCTGGGACTGTCCCCACCTCTGTTACCGACTCTGTGCGACCTGGGGCGGGCCGCTTTGTTCCTCTCTGTGTTGGCTCCTCACCTGTACAATAGGGATAATGATCTTGCCTTCCCATTGGCTTGTTCAGACTGTAAGCCCTTTGATGGCACCTTATTTGTACACAGCACCTTACGCAATTGGGCCCTGGTCTTGTCTGTGGCCTCTTGGAGCTACTGTAACACAACTAATAGAAGAGAGTTCTAAATGATGGATTTTTTTTTTATTTTCATCCAAAAAACCCCTTTTAAGATCTCTGGTTATAAACCTAGGATGGAGAATCTAGTCAAGGACTAAAGAGTCTCTCAGTCATCCTCCCCCGTAGATCCAACACACCATGTGCCTAACCTCCTCCCTTTTTGGAGTAGCAGAGGTAGGACTTCTGGAATCAAGAAGATCAGATGGCAGCCTAATCCCCCTTTTCTCATGTGTTTGCAGCCACTGGTCACCCTGGACGGGAGCATCACATTCACATTCTCTGTGGAAGGGATGAACACGATCACGGTACAGGTCTCGGCAGGGAACACCATTCTGCAGGATACAAAGACTATTGCAGTGTATGGTGAGCCTTTACCCCTTTATTTTTCTCTTGATTCCTTCCAGCAAAGCAGTGGTGGCGTCGCTCAGCACAGGATGAGAATATAGCTGTACCCACAGCACCAGTGTGCTGTGTTTCTGACACATCAGTAGTTCCTACAGCAACATCCTGGACCCAACTCTTATTAAAAAGAGAAGCCTAGCAGTATTGCTCCAAAATGCATTAGGGCAGATTCTGCTCTCAATTACACTGATGTAAATCCGGAGTAATTTCTCTGAAGGCAATTGGAGTTAATCCACATTTACACCAGTCTCAAGAGGATTAGAATCTTGCTCAGAGTAGCGGTGTACCATTCAATCAAGCTTTTATTCCTTGGCCTCACAAAAAGACTCCTGAAACTAAATGTTTTGTTTCCCTTGTGGAGTGGAGTAGATTATGCCTTGTGTCCGGTATTTTCCCAGACATTTCCACACTCACTCTCCATTCAGACGATTATGTCTGTTAAGAACCGGGCTGTGTTACCAACACTCTGCATGGGCTGGATTCTCAGCTAGGCTGAAGGGCTCTCCAGATCATTTGGGCCCTTGTGCAAACTTAGGGCAGCCTTAGAGCTGCTTTCAGTTGCACCTGATGGCAGCACCTCCCTCCCCCCCCAGGGGTCATTCCAGAAGCCAAGTCAGTGCTCTGATCACACCCCCTTCCCCTGCCCCATCCTCAACGCAACTTTCCTTTAAGGGCCATGACGTGAGGTGGTGGTGATGGCATCAACCCCCCAACACGTCTCTGTTGGAGGTTGGGAATAGGTGGTAATTCTGACAGTTCCTGCCCTGGGAATTAGAAGGCGCCAGTGAGTGGTTGTGTGGGTAGAATATCCCTAAGCTGGGGGAATTCCCAATAAACTAGTGAAGTCAGCATTATAATTCCTTTATGCTGCTGGAGCATGGCAAAGAGGTTGCATCACAGCTGAGATGTTGGCACAGTGTCGTTTTCTAGTGCAAGGTACGTATGAAGTGCATATACTATCAGTTGGTTGCCTCCCACCTTGCTCATGAGAGATTCCCCAACCCTTAGCTCCAGCCCTGGGAAATGGGATTCGTCACAGATTAAAGGGGAAACGATTTGAGGCAACATTTCTTTAAAATATTGGCAGTGCCTATTTCCATGAAGTGACCTATCTAGACCCACAGGCTGGGCTGGGGGGTGGAAGCTATCCAAATCCTTTTTTATTGCTTATTCAGCACAGAAGCTTCTCTCTCAATTTGCAAATATAAATGTGCAGTGTCTCTCTATCAGAGCATCTGTTAAAATCCCATCCAAATCCCATGCAGCAGCCTTCTGCCATATTTCAGGAGTCAAGTTTTAGTGTAACATTTCAGTTAAATTCCTCCCCCTACCCCCTCGTTCCAGCCCCCTGCTGCTCAATAGGTTAAAGTAATGATGACATTGCCTGACTTCTTTCAAGTGATGCTTTTGAGTGTTTCATTTGCATTCTTTCATAAGGTAAACATCCTAATTGCTAGACAAGTCACCTGCATTTTGGAAAGGAAAGGAAAAAAACAACACAGTAGGCTACGTGAGGGTCTTCCCGGCTCTGTGCGCTGTTCCACTTTGATAAACCTTTGATGAGTTGATCATTCATTAGTCTTTGTTGGGAATGACATGCTGAAATTAGTGGAAGTGACCAGTGGCATGTATAATAGTCTGTGAATAGCACAAATTTTAAATGGCTTTGTAGGTTTCAGTCCAAGTCCCAGTGGACAAATATCCACATGGCAAAAAGAAAATAATCATTATTGACATCCTTCTGGAAAATTTCAGCTGATATTTCAAGGCCTGAATAGGCCAGTCGGAGTTACCCTAGCATCTCTGGAAATAGTTACTACAAGTCAGCCTTCAGGTCCATCGTCAAGGCAATGTGAAGACACTTGTATTGCTGCCACCTATGCTGTGCCTATTTTTAGATGAACCATGAACTTCCATCTCTGGGGCACTTGATGCTGTTCTTTCTCCAATGCAAAGTTCACACACACAAATTGCATGAAACAAGCACCAGATCCTTGTAAATCGAAGTAGATCCTGTGGCTTCAATGGAGCTATCTCAGTGTACAGCAGCTGAGGATCTGAACCTGAAAGTTTTAGAGCAACATGTGCCCAGTCTATCAATATAGGACTGGTTATAAAGTGCAGAAGTTGAAAGGCACTACTCAATGTAAATGACTTTAAGCATAATAGGTAAAATTATGGAAGAAGGATGTGCATTTAAGCATATGCTTAAGTGCTTTGCTAAACAGGGGTGGATCCCAGCCAACCGCACTGGTGTTAGAATGATGTACTCTCACAATATTGTGGTGGGAGGGGGTCTCATTGCTGTTCCTGAGAAGGGAACAGCAATTCAATGGAAATATTGGGAAAGTCATGAAGCAGAGTTTGAGACATTGTTTTAGAACTCACTTCCCCCTCCCTTGGTCCATAGCAGCCCAGATTTGTTAACCGGCAGGTTCATGACAATGCCCATCTATCCCTCCTGCGCAAGGAGATGGGTAACTCTGGGTAGCAGAGTGTGTAGTACCTGATGGGGATGCTGTGGGCGAGGGGAGCTAGTTACATTTTGTTGTGTCTAAGAAGTTGCTGAGGTCCTTTTTTGAGGATAATTGACAGGCCAGTTTGTGTATTAGTATCTTTGTGAAAAGTGGTCAAGCCTTTGGACGAGTGCCCTTTTACAGCAGAGTAGTACAAATGTAAACACATCAGTATTGGAGTATGGTTAGAGAATGATAAGGGGAGAGGATGACGAGGACATTTTCCTGCCTTGTACACTTTTGTATGTGATGCCCAGGTGCCCATAGCCTTTGGGTGGATCCCTCAACTGTAGGCATATTCAACAGCGATCAGCATAGCTCCAGTGGCTTCACTGAAGATATGGCAATGTACACCAGCTGAGGCTCTTCCTCGCATTTGTTTCTCAGTCAGTTGGGATAACTGTATTATCTAGTTCCAATGGCTAAAATCCACTGCAGTATATTGTATTTGATTGAAAACCCGACACTGAAACTCCATGGTCTGTCAATGAGTTCATTCACAGCAAGTGTGCCATTGTATCCCCAGAGCGATTTCAATCTCTCCGCTTGTCATTCTCGCCAAACCTGGATGAGTACAACCCAGATATCCCTGAATGGAGACGGGACGTCAGTAGAGTGATCAAGAGAGCTCTAGTGGAGGTAAGCAATGGAATATGTTTTTTTTATTCCTCCATCATCATTGTGTCTATCCTGACCTTGATTTGAAGAGCAGATTGATCTGCCCAAAGTCTTCAAGGAGCCAAAGATCTTGGAGAGAGAGAGAGAGAGAGAGAGAGGGAGACATATGATGAGATCTGTTGAAATACTATGCTCTGCAGCCCTGTTTTTTGTGTGGTTGAGCGTAATGTGAGTGGGCCTGATGGGCATAGGTCTTGCCTCTGGGAAGTATCACTACTTTTTTATTATAGGGGCCAAAGCACAATACTTCAGAGGAAAGTGTATATAAGACCCAAGTTGCCCCTATGCAATAACAATGCGAGCAGTTTTAACACTGCATAATAATGATTACTGCCCTTTGCTGCTGTCTGTGTACAGCAGCAGAATGCAGAGTTGCCCCACGTGAATGCACAAAAAGGATGTTCCAGATTTATGGAGCAGCAGTGAAAGTGTGTTTCTTCACATACAAAAAGCAGGATTGTAAGTGCTTTTTGTCCAAATATAACATTAGCTACATGGTCCAGCCATGCAAGTGCATTTTACTCCACATACATTGTTCTGGATACATAGGCCAGTGCTGGAGATGCATTTTCCTCAACATACTTGGTCTACTAGAAACTATCAAGAGCTGTGGCCTAAAGAAATAGTATTGGGGCTGGAGACTGGGGTTTATAAAAGGCTGACAAATGTTACACCAGTTAGTGGAGATTGCAAGTGCTGCTGTTGTAACCCACACACACCTCCTGGGTGTGGTGGTGTGTCCCATCTAGTGGCACCGAGACCACTTAGAAATTAATGAGTCTGCTCTACAGCCTGAGCTAACAGTCATATGGCTTTTAACTCATGCAGTAGAGGCTCATGCACTAAGCTCCAGAGATCGCAGATTCAGTCCTGCCCGCTGATGACTGGAGTGTGTTGATGTTACACTGTGATACAGATTGAAGCAATGGAAAAGGGTCTGTGCAACTGATTTGTAGAAGTGTGTGTGTGAGAGAGAGAGAGAACATGCATGGAATGTGTACCCACAGGTATTGTGTTCCTGTGTGTGATTATAGTAACTGAATGCACAAATATCTGACTGCCACACCAGCCATTTGCACAGCTGGTGCCACAAATGATTGGGCTGTCTTGCTGAAGGCACACACCAATTGTGAAAGTCCATTCTGGGGGCTGTATTTCTAAAAATCTGTCCCCGTCTTGTTTTTATCTTTAATGTCATTTTCAATGAACAACACGCAATGCAATTTCTTCTTCTAACCTCATCAAAACATGGAGGAGGATGAGGAGGAAGAAATAATCTTCCTATGGGCTTTGGTTTGTAACCTTTAGACCTTTGTGTGTCTATATCAAGTATCTGATGGCCCATTCAGCTTCTAAATTGGTTTTCACAACATCAACAATGCAATAAAACAAAATCAATTCCCTAAAAATAGATTATAAACCTGGGCTGTCACACAACCAGAGTGATACAGTACCGCTAGGGTTTTTGTTTGTATCAGTGAAGGAACGCTTTGACAGCTGATCACATGGCTGTATGACACACTTTAAAAAACCTTGATGGAAAAGTCCTACAGAATTTAGAGATAAAACCAAGAGTGGGCTACAGAAATTGAATAGGGTTCTACACAATTACTCTAAAAAGCAAACTAGTTCAATAGAAAATGATCTCCTTGTTTTACATATTTATACCAACCTAGAAATGTCAATAGATGATTATATCCTTACTGTAGAGTTCCATATGCTAGTGTAAATATTCTGTAGAAATGTTTTGGTTCTCTACTACATGCTCCTGGTCTTTTCTTTATGTTGGATTATGATGTTCCTAATTTGGGATTATCCCAATATAACTTTATCATGATTATTCACACCATTAGTCCCTTGACAATTAGTCCCATCCCTTCTAGCAATGTCTAGTACCTGATGCTGCAGAGGAAGGTGAAAATGCATCTAGCTAATTATCTGAAAAGTTACATGGGGGAAATTCCTTCCTGTTCACTGCAGGTGATCACTTTATACCCTGGAGCATAAGCACTGATAGTCCTTGTCTAAGCCTCTTAGGTGATTATGCACCCACTCCTGGGCCAGCTCCACTTTCCAAGATGATGTCCCCCCCTCAAGACTCCCTCCCCCCAGCCAACACTACATTCCGTCGGGACAGAGCAAACACACAGCTGTATTTTACAGGCGCTAAACAATAAAGTTAAGGGCAATCTTTGAAGGTAGTCATCGTGCTTAGAGGAAGGGTAGTCCCATGACATACTTCAGGATGTGCACATATCACCTCTGAGTGCTGGGAGGGAATTCTCTTCATCCCTCCATCCCCTTGATGCTCCTTCACTGTGCATTACTGAGCAACTTAAAAGATACGCTATAGGTTATTTTCACCTTCCTTTCAAGCATCAGTTGTTGATACTGCCAGAAGCAGGAAACCAGACGTCATAGCCCAATTGTCTGATCTGGCATGGCAAACCCTACATCCTTCCCGTTTTTGCCCCCATAAATCGTACCCGTAGCATGAAAGAGACTGCCAAACTGGGTATTTGTGTCTGTGACTGCCTGAGGCACACCCACCGCAATCAGCTAGATAGGGGTGCAAATATGCAGGCTTACCCTGACAACTGCATGCATCAAAGTGCAGGCACTAACTTTTGAGCACGGCGTGCATCAGAGGAAGGGAGATTGCCCTTCTGAAAATGTACCCCACAGTGTCAAAGCAAGGTCTCTGGCTTACTTCCCAAAGCAACTTGTGTTTATCGAATTGCCAATATTGATTAAATATCAAGACCGTCACTGTACATAGATCCCTGCTGTTTCATTACACTTTGGTTGATCTTGTTTGGCAAGGTACAGCCACAAATCCAGAGGATAATGAATTACTCTGGGCAGGTAATTCAATTTGCTGACTCAAGTTAAAGGGCCTGGTTTTGATCCACTGGCATTAGTGGAGTTGCTGCTGATTCACACCAGTGTGAGATCCAAATGAGACACTAGAGCTTTTCCTTACACCTCTGATTGGTTGAGAGAGAAAATAATGGTGTCCAATGGGATTGCAATAATAAATGCACAATTATGTTTCTCACCCGCCCACGTCAGGAGACCTAGACAGTCAACCTGCCAGAGGGAACAATAAGAAAAACTGAGTTTGTTTGCACTCTGCCTCGTTACCAAAGTTCCAATTATTTCAGCATCTCTAGAACATGCTGCGCTGGACTGACCAGGACAGGCACATTAGGAGGTGCTCTGGGTCAGAACTGCAGAGTGTGTGCAAAGTTACTCAGCACCTGCCTTTAGTATGTGTGGTTATAATCAGTGCCTTTGGGGGCTCGTGTACCAAAGAGCATGCTCTGAAAGCTCAGACAGAACAAGAATACAATAGAATGCCAATAGGCCCCGCTGACTTTCACCATCACCGGCAGATACCTGAATGTATGTACTGTGGTGCTTTAACACAGAAATCTTCAGCATTCCAGGCTATCACTACAATTCACCTGTCGCTGTTTGTCTACATAACCAGGCAACAAGTATTTCAAGCAAACATATCCTGGTCGCAGTCCTGCCTGGTTTGCCCACATCCGCTGAGCTTTTCGTTTTACCGTCTCAAGAGGCCACGGGAGAAAACAAAAGACCAGCAGAAGACCTAGACCAGGTATTGTTTCTGTTCTGTGCAGAAGTGTGCATGTTGGCGGTGGGAAGGGCAGCAGGGAAAAGATTTCCAATGCAGGCCTGAAAAAATAACTAAGGTGCTGTTACATTTGGTCCATTGGGATCAAAACCATCGTCTTGGTCCAGGCCTAAGTCTTTGTTGCTTTGCCCTAAAGGGGAGATGAAGCTGCCCTAAGGTGCAGCTTGGGACGCCCATGCAGCAGGGAATCCCCTAGTGATGTAAAGTTGGCCTAAATCCACATCACCTCCTAGATGACATTCCAAGGTGGGTGGGGATGGGAGCGGGCATGACTGGGATCCCTAGACAACTGTTCCTGTGGACATGACTTAGAGCAGCCCTGGGAGGAGCACAGCTGGTGAGGCATGGAGAGAGCCTGGCCAAGCAGTGGAAAACAGAAGCAGCCGTGGAACTTGATAGTTCATAGGTGCATCGATTTTTAAGGTTGGAAGGGACCATCAGATCATGTACTGCATAACACAGGCCAGAGAATTCAATCATGTGGAACGTTCTGTCTCTGTGGGGCTAGAATAGGTTAAAACCAATCGGAGGCATAAACTTGCCGTGGATTTGGGTGTCAAGTCTGGCCTGAACCTCTGCTTTAGGGCCAAGTCCCTGGCATTGTTGAGCTCCTGGATGGCAAACGGGACCCAGCACCCCTCAGGATTTGCTGACTACTCCATGGAATGAATAAACTAATTCTTTTCCTGGCAGCTAAATAAACCTTATTTCCCCCCTCCCTTTCTGTTAATTTGAGATCTTTACCCAGTATGGCCTGGAACTTATTTCCACCAGTGTCAGTCTCTTGCAATGCTTTGAAAAACTTCAGTTAACCACACCCTGTTACCTAGGCTCAGAACTATCTGGTCACCTCCATTCTCATGCTTACCCTTGCTCAGCCTCCATCTTCCTTAACAAACTACTCATATCTGTAATTTTCTCCCTGCGCAAGTAATAAACATCTAGGAAGGAGATTTACTACCCTGCAACTCCCATCCTCCCCTTTTCCACTCTAAATTGGAAAGGAAGGCAGTGCATAGACTATCTAATTTACCGCTGACCCAGCTCCCCTCTGTCACTCTGCTGCTTATTGTATTCTGCAAATTATTGTGTATATCTATATCTATATCTATATTTTTCCCTGATATGCCAAAATCTCCATGGTCATAAAGAAAGGAAACATTGGCATGCTGTCATAAGCCTTTTCAGGGGAGAGGAGAGCTACCGCTTTCAGTGGGACTTCAGCAGCATCTCTGCTATTCATCCTATGGGGGTCAAATTGTAGCTTTTCCTGTTATAGAAATTATTGCCAATTCATAGCCAACCATTTCCTGTGGAGCTGCATCTTCATTGCTTCCCACCTGGATGATAAAACATGTATTTTGTTTTGCAGGGGGGAGCTACAACTCCCCTTCCCTAGTTGGTCATACAACTGGTATTGTTTGCAGTGGGAACTGTTTGACGCAGGCTTAGTATGTCTCACTCGGCATTCAAAGCTCCTGAGACTTGCTCTAATACTGTACAGAATCACAGGTCCTCCGCTGCCTCGGGTTGTTATGAGGGCCTGCACTAGGTCAACTTGCAGCTAAACCCCTGCGGTAGCATTTGGATTGTCCCTGAGTTCATTTCTGAACATTTTATGCTGATGTTTACTGATGACGGCCTAATTTACTCCCTTAGTACTTTATATGCTTTGTTCTCTTTCTACTACAGGTCTTCTGCTTTTCATTTACAGAAGGCTTATGAACTTAAAACTCAAATGCACTGCTGCAAAGTGGGGGATAACTTGCTAGGCCAGGGGTTGGCAACCTTTCAGAAGTGGTGTGCCGAGTCTTAATTTATTCACTCTAATTTAAGGTTTCACGTGCCGGTAATACATTTTAATGTTTTTAGAAGGTCTTTCTCTACAAGTCTATATATTATATAACTAAATGACAGTTGTATGTAAAGTAAACAAGGTTTTCAAAGTGTTTAAGAAGTTTCATTTAAAATTAAATTAAAATGCTGATCTTACACCGTCGGCCTGCTCAGCCCGCTGCCAGCCTGGGGTTCTGTTCACCTAGGCCGAAAGTGAGTTGAGCGGGGCCAGCGGCCAGGACTCCAGCTGGCAAGGACCTGCAGCCAGAACCCCAGGCTGGCAGTGGGCTGAGCGGGGCTGGCACCTGGGACTCCAGCTGGCAAGGGGCCTGCAGCCAGAACCCCAGGCTGGCAGCGGGCTGAGCGGGGCCGGCGGCTGGGACCCGAGCTGGCAAGGGTTTGGCAGCCAGAACCCCAGGCTGGCAGCGGGCTGAGCAGGGCTGGCGGCTGGGACCCCAGCTGGCAAGGGTTTGGCAGCCAGAACCCCAGGCTAGCAGTGGGCTGAGTGGGGCCAGCAGCTGGGAACCCAGCTGGCAAGGGACTGGCAGCCAGAACCCCAGGTTGGCAGCGGGCTGAGTGGGCCAGCGGCGGGGACTCCAGCTGGCAAGGTGCCAGCAGCCAGAACCTCAGACCGGCAGCTGGCTGAGCGGGGCAGGGGGCTGGGACCCCAGACCAGCAGCAGGCTGAGTGGAGCCAGCAGCTGGGACTGGAGACCAGCGGCGGGCTAAGCCTGCTGCTGCTCTGGGGTTCCGTCCGGTGGCTCCTGCCAGCCAGGATCCCAGCTGCCGGCCCTGCTCAGCCCGCTGCTGGTCTGGGGTCTCGGCCCTGCCCACATAGAGTGAGTAGCTACCTTCTCCCTGGTTCTGGCAAATGCTCTTCCTCTCTCTCTACACTGTGGGTGGGGATGCACTGAGCACGGGGCTGGGGGTGAAGGAGCAGGCTGGAGCTTGGGGTGCAGGGTCTGGCCAGGAGCTAGAATGAGGGAGGGGGCTCATGGTTGGGGTTTGGGTGTGGAGCGCTTACCTGGACAGCTCTCATTTGGTGCGAGGGGTGCAGGTGGGAATGTCGGTGTGTGTGTGCAGGAGATCCCATTTGGTGCTCAGGGTGGGAATGTGCGGGGTGCAAGAGTCAGGGCAGGGGGTGTGAGGGGGTTGGGTATGTGTGGGGAGTGCAGGAGTCAGGGCAGAGGGTGTGGAGGGGCTGGGTATGTGTGGGGAGTGCAGGAGTCAGGGCAGGGGGTGTGGGGGGGGCTGGGTATGTGTGGGGAGTGCAGGAGTCAGGGCAGAGGATGTGAGGGGGCTTGGTATGTGTGGGGAGTGCAGGAGTCAGGGCAGAGGGTGTGGGGGGGCTGGGTATGTGTGGGGAGTGCAGGAGTCAGGGCAGAGGGTGTGAGGGGGTTGGGTATGTGTGGGGAGTGCAGGAGTCAGGGCAGAGGATGTGAGGGGGTTGGGTATGTGTGGGGAGTGCAGGAGTCAGGGCAGGGGGTGTGAGGGGACTGGGTATGTGTGGGGAGTGCAGGAGTCAGAGCAGAGGGTGTGGGGGGGCTGGGTATGTGTGGGAAGTGCAGGAGTCAGGGCAGAGGGTGTGAGGGGGTTGGGTATGTGTGGGGAGTGCAGGAGTCAGGGCAGAGGATGTGAGGGGGCTGGGTATGTGTGGGGAGTGCAGGAGTCAGGGCAGGGGGTGTGGGGGGGCTGGGTATGTGTGGGGAGTGCAGGAGTCAGGGCAGGGGGTGTGGGGGGGCTGGGTATGTGTGAGGAGTGAAGGAGTCAGGGCAGAGGATGTGGGGGGACTGGGTATGTGTGGGGAGTGCAGGAGTCAGGGCAGGGGGTATGGGGAACTGGGTATGTGTGGGGAGTGCAGGAGTCAGGGCAGGGGACATAGGGGGCTGGGTATGTGTGGGGAGTGCAGGAGTCAGGGCAGAGGACATAGGGGGCTGGGTATGTGTGGGGAGTGCAGGAGTCAGGGCAGGGGACATAGGGGGCTGGGTATGTGTGGGGAGTGCAGGAGTCAGGGCAGAGGATGTAGAGGGGCTGGGTATGTGTGGGGAGTGCAGGAGTCAGGGCAGTGTGTGCGTGAAGAGGGTGCAGGAGTCAGGGCAGAGGGCTAGGGGCATGTGAGGGGAGTGCAGGAGTCAGGGCCGAGGGCAGTGTGTGTGTGAAGAAGGTGCAGGAGTCAGGGCATGGTGGGGGGTTGAGTATATGTAGGAGGTGCCAGAGTCAGGACTGGGGTTAAGGGGGGTGCTGGGGACCGGGGTGTGAAGGCTGTGCAGGGGTCAGGGCAGAGGGCTGGGGGGTGGGCTGGGACCGGGGGGGTGCTCCCAGCCTCCTGCCCTGAGCGGCTCACAGCAGGGGGCTGGAGGGATATGCCCTGATTTCACCCCACTTCCCCAAGGCCCCACTCCTGCCTCTTCTCCACTTCCTTCTCGGTCTGAGCAGCGAGGGCACTGGGGCTCCTCTTCTCCCCTCCCTTGCAAGGGCCATCGGCAGCAGGGAGGGAGAGGAGGCAGGGCATGTAGCACGCTGGGGGAAGAGGCGAGGGAGGAGGAAGATTGGCTGCCAGTGGAACCTGCCCTACAGCAGCAGCTGGCAGGACCAAGCTTGCTTCTGCCCCCTGCCCCCGCCAGAGAGAGCAGTAGGCGGGGGGCAGAGAAGAGCAGGCTGGGCTGGACAGGATTTTTAATGGCATGCTGCTGCCTGCCACAGTCCCGGACATCGGCCCCGCTCAGACCTCTGCCGGGGTTCGTCAGCAGGCTGAGCGAGGCCAGCAGCGGCCACAGCATTCCATTAAAAATCAGCTTGCGTGCCGTCTTTGGCATGCGTGCCATAGGTTGCCGATTTGTGGGCTAGGCAGTAGTACTGCTGGAAAGGATCTGGAGTTTATAGTGGATTGCAAATTGAATATGAGGCAACAACGTGATGCAGCTGCTGAAAAGGCTAAGATCATTCTGGGTTGTATTAAAGGTGTTTTGTGTAAGACATGGGAGGTGATTGTTGTGCTCTACTTGGCCCCGGTGTGGCCTCAGCTGCAGTACTGTGTCCAGTTCTGGGTGCCAGCCTTTAAGAAGGATGTGGAGAAATTGGAGAGAGTCCAGAGGAGAGCAGCAAAAATTATGAAAGGTTTAGAAAACCTGATGTCATCTTTTATGTTCTTTAAAGTGAATTTTGTAATGTTGGATTACACCATCGTGGGTTCGGCTCTGGTGGCTACAGTTCCAAGCTCAGCAAAGCGAAAGTCACCTCTGCTACTTATTTCAGATTTATAATCTCTAGAAACACATAAAGACCAAGGATAGTGACCACGCAGACATTTACAAGTACAAGTTCTAGTCTGTTTTACAAGTTTTATTCAAGTTACGATTAAAGTTATGATTACCCAAGCATACAGAAATTCTATAAAACCTGTGCACAAGTTATACATATAGTCATACTCACATCTTAATGATATTCTTAAACTCTAATGGTTGCCTTCCCAACTGATCATCAGTAGAGGGATGGTTCCTGCTGGAGTTTTCCCTTAGGAGCTCAATTTTCCTAATCTGGATACCCTCTTTTTATAATGTGATTCTGACTACATCTCATTAGCATTTATGCCCATAGCGCACCTTGGGGTTAGGGCATGTGTTTGAAAAATGTGACTACTGGGTATCGTGTAAGCAGAAAATTACACTTACTGTGAAAAATTAGCAGCATCCTCCATTGGTACAGCTTTTCCCGTAATCTTGTGGCATAGGGTCATTCTTTGACCACTTACTTATGTCAAGCATTAAGTCTATGTTCTAGTATGGCTAAGCTAAAATCTTACAGGCCTCAACCTGCAGGCCTTGCATGTCATCCCTACTTACTTAGATACCTAATACATAATTAACCCTGGTAACTACTGATCAATCTTATACTTCCATAATCCTACAGTTTAAACTCTATTTAGCATACAGTGATTATATCTGACATAATATGTTAGTTAATCATAGCCTCACACAATAAAGGAATAATAAACTAAAATCATTGGCTACACTGACCTCTTTGGAAAGGTTAATAAAACTGGGCATGTTTAGTCTTGAGAAAAGAAGTCCGAGAGGGGACCTGATAACAGTCTTCAAATAGGTTAGGGGCTGTTATAAAGAGGATGGGGATCTGCAGCAAGGGAGATTTAGGTTCAATATTTGGAAAAAAGTTTCTGACTAGAAGGATAGTTAAGCACTGGAATAGGCTTTCAAGGGAAGCCGTGGAATTCTCATCATTAGACAATGTTTGTCAGGGATGGTACTTGGTCCTGCATGAACGCAGGGCACTGGACTGGATGACCAGGTCCCTTCCAGTCCTACCTATCTACGATTCTGTGAATCTGGTAAAGCCTGTTGTACGTGTGTGTGTGTGTGAGAGATAGAGAGGGAGAGACAGCACCTTCTATTTGTTTCTTCAAAGGAGCTCTCTAAACTCTGAAGTAATGTAGGATCAAATTTCAATGTGATTTAAACACAAGGATTTACAAAAACTAACGGAAACGGAAAAGTTTTCATGAATAATTTAATAAAAAGCTTTTCTAAAGGGAGGATTTAAATATATTCATTTATTAACTATTTTGTTGTTATGTTAGCACCCTGAGGCTCCAGTCAAGATCAGGGTCCCATTGTGTTAGATGTTGTACAGACACAGAGTGAGAGACAGTCCCTGCCCTGAAGAGCTTGCAATCTAACGAGACAGGACAGAAAGGGGTGGAGTTCAAGACACGAATGTTCCTGTTCAGGAATAGCACCTCCCTCAGTTCACAGGAACTGGAAAATGATTCTCATTCTAAACAAAGTGAAACTGACCAGGGCAATTGCAGTGTCTAAGCTCAATGAAATGCAACAAGCAAACAGAATACATTCACACCTGCCAAGCCTCACGAGTATGATCCTCCCCTTGCAACATCCAGCAGGTTGTAGCAACTGCACCCCCTGGCTGCTGGTGACCACTGAGCCCATGAACTCAGAGCAGGAAACTCTCTCCTGTGATCTCAGTGTCCAGCTGCTGCTGCCCAGGTAGTGTGCAGGAGGAGAAAGCAGCCTGATTTGAACATGTGAAGGACAGGGGCAGGCTGAGATGACAGAGCTGCTGGGGAGGAAAGGAAAGGTCATTAGGAGGAGAGACGTCTTGTGGACCATATGATTCTTGACAGAGACAATATGTCTCTTCTCCGGCTTCCCCTTAGAATGGTGCATTTGTCACTTATGTTCTTGCTGGAACCGCACAGTTAGACGTTGGATTTTTTATGTACATCAGTACCATGGTTGTCATGGGTTTTTGCAGATTATATTTATTGACATGAACTGCATTCATTATATGCCCTGAGGAGGAGAATTTCTCTTTAAATCGGTCTGATTGCTCATGACAGCTGAAAAAAGGGCCATGTATGGGGCTAGGGGCTGTTTCTCAATATGTAGTTCTCTAGATTAAAATCTTAATAATCAATGAATGATGTTTTCAAGGATCTCAAGTTATTTAGGCCATTTCTGCTAGCTCTAACTGTTAGGGGGCTTATTCCTTCACCCTCTCACTTCCTTGGTCCTTCTGGCATGAACAGGGAGCAACAATACCCGAAGTCTGAAGGTGCAAACAATTCAATGTTTATTGGGGTGAACTTCCAACAAGCATGATTCCAGTTTCCTTCCTTAGTGTCCCCCTTCCCAGCTCTGACACCACAGAGCCTTGCCTGTGTCCCTGTTCCCATTCCCCCCCTTAGCGAAACATGATCCCAATTCCCACACTCCCGGTCCGTTCCCATTGCCCCCTTACTTCCTGACTGACTGCAGACTATGTAGTAAAACTTGAGTTCTGCTTAGCTATACCTTAACCAATCATTTTACTGAAATGTAACTAACCAGTCCTAACATACTGTAACATGATTATTTAACCAACTATATCCCACCACCTTAATTGGCTTACACCCAACAAAATTAATTATACAGCAGACAGAAACAATCACAGAACCAGACAGTGATTATACAGACAAACAATAGGGAAGTGGAGACTACAGTGACAGAACAATGCAGAAAAGAGGATTTCACATCCCAGCTCTTGATAAGTGAGTTCTTGCCAGACAGGATGCTATCAAACTAAGTTTCCGTTCACATCTTCTAGGCTCTTCCCTTTCTCTGGAGGTGACAGAAATATCAGGATAGGATTGTATTCCTAGTAGCCCAATAGCACCTTATTTCAATGTGACTAGTTTGGAATGTGAGGATGTGACCATACACTTCCCAGTTTATGGCTGGCCTCTGCTGTTTAGCTGAAGGCCTTAGCCTAGGAACCAGGCCTCAGACTGTCACAGTAAGAGAAGGCCCTTACACCGGCAGACAGTGATTTTGATTCTTTCTTTTATACCTCTGTTACTAGCTATGTGATAAGAATACACCTCAATTCTTTAAGCATAGGCCTTTGCAGACAGGTCTGAATATCTATATCCTAACACTAATCAGTACAGGATTGTGTCCTTCAGCATAGTAACTCTGAGAATTGATACCTTTTCATCCCACAGGATCCCCAAAGCACTTTACATGTGGTAACATCATTCACCACTGAAATGCAGCTGCTTCTCCGTGGACACTCGGAAGACTTCTACAATTATGTTGGGTGACAGCTTACCCAGTATGAACTGCTAGGAATAATTTACACTCCCGGAGCGTTGCTGTGTGATTTACAATTTGTCAGGCCACCACTAGTAAGGCTCTACTGTTATTGCAAATCACAACAAAAGGAAGAAAATGCCCTGGGACTTTTAGCATGCCATGCTTGTCATTATGTCACATACCATGGACAGATGTCATAGAGCCGGCGGGTGTAAAATTCAGACCCACCTGCTTCAAAAGCACTTGTGCTGAGGGAGAATCGCTAATTAATTGTTTCAGACGGGTGCAGTAATTTAGGAGCACAAGTCCCATTGAAAGTAAGACACACTGCTGAGCAGTTCTGATTCGGTTTAGCAGAGGGTAGTGACAGACACAGCATATGGCCTATTACAGTATATGGTCTCTAAATGGGTAAGGTTTTTTGCAGTTTTGGTTATCTCCACATTGTGTTATCATGGGACTTGGAGTCAAACACAGGAACGATTACTGGTAATTAGTCAAGTGAATTGGGGGCAGACATTTTAGGGGCACTGGGCAGCGCTGGAGAGATGTTTGTGTACCTAGCGAGGGTTTTAGTGTTTGTCACAACCTCTTTTGTTTGTCCACTTGCATTTGGGCTGCAGAGCTCGTCAAATTATGGTTCAAAATCATAAACTAAAATGAGCCCTTGTCGTGAGCTGGGTACAGATACTCAAGGACATGAGCATTAGTCACCACCAATGTTCCCCCTAATTTTTTACATCCATGTGCGGAATGAATTTTGTTACGGAGGTGACGTGTGGCGAGGGTGAGGCCGAGGGGTTCGGCGTGTGGGGGGGGCTCAGGGCTGGGGTAGAGGGGTGGGAGGGTAAGGGCACCGGCTGGGGATGCGGGCTCTGGGTGAGGCTGGAGATGAGAGGGTTGGGGTGCAGTCTGCCCTGGGGCTGCAGCGGAGAGAGAGGATTCCCCCCATTCCTTTCTCGCCACAGCAGTCCGGGGCTGGGGGAAAGGCGCCTCTCACTGGCCATGGCAGCTCTGGGGCTGGAGTTGGGGGAGAGGCCTTTCTCGCCAGCCGCAGCAGCTCTGGAGCCGAGTCTGCAGGAAGAGGTGCCTCACCCAGGCTGAAGCAGCTCCGGGGCCGGGGAGAGGCACATTTCGCCAGCCACAGCAGCTCCGTGGCTGGGGAGAGGCACATTTCGCCAACCGCAGCAGCTCTGGTGCTGGGGCGGGAGGAGAGGCCCTTTTTGCCAGCCGCAGCAGCTTTGGAGCTGGGTCTGGGGGAGAGGCGTCTCTCCCTGGCCACAGCAGCTCCTGAGCTGGGGGAAAGGCGTGTCTCACCAGCCATGGCATCTCTGGAGCTGGGACTGGGGGAGAGGTGCTTCTTGCTGGCCCAGGCAGCATCAGGGTTGGAGGAAAGGTGCCTCTCCCCCTTGCACACACCTGTGCTGTCCTTGATAGCCTGCTGCATAGACACGCAGCTTAGTGGGAGCTTAGGTCAACACTGCAGGTGACATGGGATCCCTGACAATGACAATGCCAGCATACAATCTGCAGCCAAGCTGGATCAACATGTTGCAGCTGTGTCTGGTCTCATACAGCTAAAGAGACGGAAAATGGGATGGATGACAGAATAGCCAATGTGCAATAATGAATTGGCCAATGCTGTACGCTCCACCTGGGAAACAAAGGAGAATGAGGGGGGTGCCGACAGCTGGCTCTTACCATGTGTGTGTTTCCTGTGCTCCTTCCCGCTAATCCATTTCCAGTTCTACCTCATCTGCATGGCAAAGGACCCTTTTCCATCTGTGACTATTCTTTATCTGCCTCCTAATTTTCCATCTTCTCCTAATAGATTTCTCAGCAAAACATCAGGTGCTATTTGCAATATTTGCCTTCTTACAGGTCAATCATATTCCAAACGTGCCCATCCTGACAGTGTCCAGGCAGCAAGGGCTTGATGTTCAGAGGCGCTGATCATTGGCAAATCAAAATCAGTCCCCACACACAGAATTAAAGATCCACATTAACTGCAGTCTACACGGATGCTTGTCAGGGACTTGCTTTCACACACGTCTATGCTGGCAGCCCTGAGGACACCCAGAGATGTTTGCACTCACTTTTTGAAATATATGGCCATGCAAAGCACCAGAAGTGCCTGTAAAAGGACTTTATCCTTCCATGCTCCTTGAGCAGCTACTGTTGCAGAGAGGCGGTTTTTTTTTTTTCTCTTCTCTTCAGGGTCACTTGTCTGTGCAAAATGATGACAAGTTGTTTTTCAGCCTAGGTGAAAGGAGACTTGTGTGCCCTAGAGATGAATCTCAACTTTACCCTCTTGCCATAATGCCCAGACGTCTCTCAAGATCACCTACTGCCCCTCTGAACACCAGCCTCTCTCTTTTTCCCAGGCTCAACTTTTGCCCCTGTGTCAAGAACATCCTATGATTCTCAAGTTCGCCTCTTGTCCTAGTGTATTTTTCCATCCGAGGTTCAGCTGTTGTATTAGTGTTCAGGACCGCTCACGTTCACCTGGGACCACTGATGACCTGTGTTGTCCCAGTGCAACTGCACAGTATCCCTTGGGATCATCTCTGTTGTGTTGTCAAGACAGCAATTGATATTAATAATACCTGGCCCTCACATCACATCTTTCATTAAGGAATCTCAAAGCAATTTTCAAAGCCTGATAACACCCTACATAAATTAGCCCTGTATGATTATGCTCACGTCAGTGATGGGGAAAGTGAGGTCCAGAAACACAATGCGACCCAGCCCAAGTTGCAGAAAGTCTGTAGCAGAGCTGAAAACGGATCCCTGTTGTCTTAACTCTCACACCGCTCTACTAAGCACTAACCCAAATCCCTTCCCACCAACGGTTTATATTTAATTCTTTCTTTAGTTGTTTACTGATTCATCCAGTGAACTGGAAAAGTCGGAACGAGTCACATGCTATGTCCTAGTTGCAAATCCTGCACAAAATCTGTGTAAACATTCAGCTCCTCAGCTCATGTAAATCGGTGTAAGCTCCACTGCCCTTAAAGGGGCTGTGCCAGTTTACGCCAGTTGAGGATGTAACTACAGATTCTTGATACCCAGTGTTTAGATCTATGTGTAGAAACATGCCCTTTTAGAGCCTCGTGGTGCAGTTTACTGCTGCACAGAGTTCTCACCTAGGCCTCACTCTAGGAAACTCCAAGAGAAGCCAAATTAATTTTTATTTTTACTGTGGGTAAATTGGAATCTCTTTTTTCACCACCTGCCTTTGTATTATTATTCATTTTATGGTCTTTGATGAAAGAATGATTTCTTTTATGGAATGATCTTTGCCCATCATGCTTAATTCTGCAAATGAAGCAGATAAAGTCAATGAGGCCCAGTTAAGAACCCAAATGAATTCTGAACGCTAATTATTTTCGGAGGGGAGACTCCTGAAGATGAGTTAGGAGTTCATTATTTTGAGATGCTTCATCTTCAGTTTAGTTAGCTATGTATCCGAAGGGCAAAGGACGTAGAAGGACATTTTTTTTAGGTTTATCATTTCCCCTAATAAGGATATGTATGTTAAACTGGTCAGAAAAGGGTAGGCCTCCCTGAACTATACACAGTCGCTTTGAAGTTGCCTCACCTACCTTTCCAGCAAAACACATCCCTAGCACTGTTCCACCCAGGAGATACAAAAGAGGACAAGTATCAGAAGGGTAGCCGTGTTAGTCTGGATCTGTAAAAGCAGCAAAGAATCCTGTGGCACCTTATAGACTAACAGACGTTTTGGAACATGAGCTTTCGTGGGTGAATACCCACTTCATCAGATGCATGTCACGCATCTGACGAAGTGGGTATTCACCCACGAAAGCTCATGCTCCAAAAGAGGACACAAGACCCTCAATGTGATTCCCACTGAAATCAAAAGAGTCTTTCCATTGACTTCATTGGGAATTGGCATAAACCTCAAATGTGGATTTTCCTTGAAAGCACAATGGGTTGAAATCCAGGTCAACCACTGCTTGAATCTGGAGCAACGCCCAGTTTAGCTACCCCCATCTGACCCATCAGGACAAGATGTTAGTGCTTTATTCTGTACAAAAGCAAGAAACCCCCATTTGCCAAACCCAGGGCCAGCTTTGGATACCTTTGCTCCCACAGAGCAATAGTGCACTCCAGAAGTTCCACTGAGTCTATACAAGGAGTAAGGTACTACTCGGAGCCCTCTGAGTAGGGCTACCAGAATCTATGAAGAGGGGCCCAGTTCTAATTGAGATTATTGCTGTTGCTTCAGGCTATGAAGCTCTTGCTTCTTCTAGGCTTGTATTAGGCTCCAAATACTGGCTCTTAAAATCTGGATATTTCCATATCCTTAATTATTTTAGTCATTTGTAGAAGTTTCTAAAATGTATTGGTTATCATTTCGCCCTTCCTCTGACCCCTGTGCAGTTGGAATTACTTAGGGAGCCTGGTTTTACATACATGAAAAACAGTGGCAATAAAAAACCAAAAACTTTCTAAAATATTTCTGAATGAGTTCCCCTCTCGCACAATTATGAGTGAGCTGGGTAATGGACTCGGATGTCTAATGCCGATGAGAACCAAGCCTCCATATTGCTCAGATGGCTTTGAATTCCTCAGAGTGTATCAGATCTCCTTATCCTTCTGCAGATTGTTCAGAGCTGCCTGGAAAGAGCTATGAACAGGAAACCTTTTGCAGGGCATAAAAGCAAGTTTTATTGGTCCTGTAAAACACAGGAGCTGGGTTACATATTCTTCAGTGCCACCAACTGGCATTTTCCCTATTAACTAATTGTTTACATATGCACATCTCTCATTTACCCAGCATTCCTGGAATACAGATGATTTCTTAAGACTCACCTTTGCTGCAATGCCTACAAAGCCCAGCCTGCTGTTGAGGGCTAAGGGGGGTGATGAGCTATGACTGTCCCTTTTCTCCTCCCTTCCTCTCCTCTTTACTCCTACTAACTTCTTCATTCCTGCCATCCCTGTCCATCCTATCTCCAGGGCCGGCACCAGCTCAGCAAGCAGGTGCTTGGGGTGGTCAAGGGGAAGGGGCGACACGTTGGGCTTTTTGGCAGCAATTCGGTGGTGGGTCCCTCGGTCCCTTTCGGAGGGAAGGACCTGCCACTGAATTGCGCCAAAGAAGAAAGCAGCGCGGTGGATAGGGATTATCTTCTGAGTATGTCTGCACTGCATCTGGGAGGTGTGGTTCCCAGCACGGACACACAGATTCAGGCTAGTGCATTAACACTACCAATGTGGATGTTGTAGCAAGGGAAGAGGCTCAGGCTAATCACCTGAACTCAGACCATGGGTGCTTTCATGCTGCCTCAGTGAGTGCAGTGGACTTGTTATGCACTGAAACCAAAAACAGAGCCGTGCCTGCTTCAAAAAAGAGGGATGTCCTTGGGACAGATGGCAGGTCTCCGTGCTCCCCTTACCCCTCTGTGTTTGGAAGGTGGACAACAAAGATGTGCCATAAGATCACACTGCCCTATGCAATGCTCTAACAGTCTCCAGCTCTGATCTGCACTGCGGGATGGGCAAGAACAAAAACGAGGGCAGGCAGCAATAGCTGAGGAATCAAAGCCGACACCTGCAGGATCCACAAATCAGAAGTCTGGCTAAGAAAACCTTGTTCAGGTGACCTCTGAATGCCCATGGAAGCAATTATCATCACTGTGGTTGTAAGGAGAAGAGGAGAAGAGGTTGTGCTTGGCTGCTCATATCGCTTGTGTGCCCTGAGGCTTTCACAACAGCCCTGGACTCATAATGCTTTGATTATTCTGCAGGAATAGAGCTGCTTTTATACAGGAATTCAGTGTTATCCAGTGTGCGCAGCAGGACAAGTGGGATTTTAATGCTTCTGGACTGTGCTTGTGCCAGGCAAACACTCTGGGGCACTCTCATATCGGGCATTCTCATGCCTGAGCTGATCCATGCTGATCAGCCATAGTGGTTGCACATTACATGTGTCTTTAGCTGGACTGAGACTTGCACAATTCCCATCTCCACCACCTCCCTTCCCACTCAGCACTGCTGGGTGCTCTGCACCAGAAATAACGTAACAGGCTTGTTATGCTATTTGCTGCAGCTTGCATGAAAACGATACCACGGTCAATCCCTGCCTAGGACCTGGGCTCAAGTTGCAAAGGACAAAGAACAACCTTACAAGGATATGAAGATGGCTACTAGGTCACAGATGGGGCTAGTTGGAGCTTGGCTGATGCTATGTCTGTTACTGCCGCAAGCCATTAATGTCCATGGTTTTAGATCATTTCCATCAATATCTGTCCCTCCTTTTGAGGGGATGTGGTGTCCCTTGTAGCTGTCAGGCTCTGAGGACTAGCCTACTTGAGTGCTTAAAGACTGGTGTAGCTTGTGCTCCATTCGCGTACCGGGGTGCATCTCCTCTCTAACCACACAGTTCAGAGCTAAGCAATTCAATCACATCCACAGCATCGGCAGCTGCATCTTGACACGCTAATGTTATTTATTCTTCCTCTCAAGAGAAATATATTTACGACATGTTTTGGTACCACTAACAAGATTTGAAAAGTATAAATGAGATAGATCTTTAAAAATAAAAGGCCTATCGTCAGTTGTTGCCAAATATATACTGGATCAAGGGCGCCGAGTCAAGTGAGCAGGGGCCAAAATGAAATGTAGGATCCAACAGTATTGACAAAAATCAGGAAGAATGTTAAAAATAAAACCCAAACCGATCAATCTCCAACCATGATGAGTGATAGTCAAAGAACACCTAACTGCATCTCCATAGCTTTACTGAAATAGCCTAATTTGAGAAAAATCAGGAACGCAACAAAGATAGTCTAAAAACGATGGGCATGTATGTTTCCCTGAGAATTTTTGTTAGTCTTTGAAAAGGGATAAAAATTTATTTAAAGCAAATTAGATTAAATAGTGGGCACAAGTGTATAGCCCTTCCCAAATTTCACTTGGCTGTAAAAACCCAACACTGTCCTGTTGGGTTATTTTCAAGCTTTCCAACCACCTCTCCCCCAAAACACCCCATCCCCCACTAATCTTGTGCATGTTAAAAAAGTGGAAAATTGTTCACTACCCTGAGAACTGATAGGATGGATGAAATAACTGGACAAATTGAGGCTGTAAGTATCCAAACAGAACATACTGCAAAAGCCTATACATCATTTACATCAGGGGTCAGCAGCCTTTCAGAAGTGCTGTGCTGAGTTTTCATACATTCACTCTAATTTAAGGTTTCACGTGCCAGTAATACTTTTTAATGTTTTTAGAAGGTCTTTTTCTATAAGTCTCTAATATATAACTAAACTATTGTATGTTAAGTAAATAAGGTTTTTAAAATGTTTAAGAAGCTTCTTTTAAAATTAAATTAAAATGCAGAGCCCCCCGGACTGGTGGCCAGGACCCGGGCAGTGTGAGTGCCTCTGAAAATCAGCTCATGTGCCGCCTTTGGCATGCGTGCCATAGGTTGCCTACCCCTGATTTACATGTTTGATACTTTCATCCTCTCTGCCCTGTCTGTTTAGACTGTAAACTCTTTGTGGCAGTGTCTAATCACTTATTATGGGTATGTAAAGCGCCTAACAAGATGTGGCCCTGATCTCAGTTGAGAGCCTTCAGGAACTACTTGAATACAAAAAGTAATAATATATTCTAGAGAAAGAGTTACTGTGTACATCATCAAGAGCATCCTGAAAAGGAAAACCTGCCTCGCTGTGGTTGAGGAAAGCAATCTTCAAATAGAGTTCACGCCGAAGCCTGATTCCCCTGCTCTACAGGCATTAGTCCTGGATGGGCTCCATGCCAGCAGAGTGGTGCTCAAATCCTGGAGTAGCATCTGTTCTCTGTCTTGTTCCCTGGAGTGCGAGGAACCCTTATCTGGTGGATCTATAGGTTGATTCATAAATGCTGAAGTTAAAAGGACTATCATGAAGCTCTAGTCTGACCTCCTGCATAGCATAGACCATTACATTTGATCCACTGATTTTTATCTTTTCCTTTTTTCTTTTAGCTTTGCATGTGCGGCTACTGCAGGGCATTTATTTGCAATTCTTGGGTTGGTATTGCAAACGCTTAAGTACATGAGTACTAATACTCACGTGAGCAGTCTCTTTGATGTCAATGGGATTACCTCTCTGAGTAAGGATACTCATGTAACTAGTTAGTATCAGTCGCTACTGGTAGCACATAAATATCTGTACTGTCCTGAGAGCTGTACCCATCTGCTGTTCCTTTTTTCTTTAGAAGATACAGTGAATCTCTGTTGACTCGCCGTGATTTCTCTATAGCCATGACCACATACAATTTACTAACCTTTTTTTTCCCCCGTTTCTTTCAGATTTCAGAAATATTGATCCACAAACTGAACCAAAACTTGGTACAGTTTGAGTTGAAGCCTGGGGTTCGAGTCCTGGTCCATGCGGCCCATTTATCAGCAGGTCAGTGTTCACCCCCTCAAAGTCTTGCCCGTTGTTGAGTGGCAAAATCTACTGTAGGTTCCTTGCTAGCAGCACAGTTGGATCTACCAGCCATCGTACTTGGAATACTTTATATTTGTAGTAAGCATTCATAACTCTGGTGAAGGGGCATACATTACAGTGCCACACAAGCCTACATTTATTCATCATACCCCCAAGTTTTATTAGTGATTAGTGGCAGCTAGTGCAACTGCATACAATATCTCTGGGGACCATGTTGTATGAAGTGTATGAATGGTTGATGCATCACTGTACGCCAGGGACTGTACGCAACTCCGGAGGGAATGAAGGTTGCCACAGCTCCGCCAGGAACAAAGAACAGTGTGGGGGTGATTCAGGAGAATCACTCCGGTTATAAACACTTCCAGAAAGGTACCATCCACTGGGGAAACTTGCATATCCTGATTGAAAGTGGATTTCCCAAAGACCAACAAAGGCTATGTTTAAACTGACTCGGGCCTTCTTTCTGATCCAGCACATGGACAGGACCAGCAAATGGACAGTGCTGACTGGGTTGAAAAGGAAGCAGTGAACTAATTCTGGTGGCCAGATGAGATGTTGATCAGAAAAAGCCAGAGTTAGAGAAGGGTGGGAAGCCTGGAAATGATTCAGAGAATCTAGCACCAGAGTCAAAATCTCAAACCTAAGAGATCCAGGGAGGTGTCATGCTGGCAGGCCCAAGGAAATCTATCCTCTCCACACAGCTATCCCAATAGACGTCCATCCAAATGTGCACTATTCTTGCCACAGTCAAGCAATGAAGGCTGCCACCTGTTTTGAATTTTGTTTTAGACCTTTAAAACCCTCCTAGAGTAGGACTGTGATCTATCGATAGGGTGCTAGGCATATATACATACAGCCCTGCAGCAATAGTACGCTAGCAATTCTGGTGGGCTTTTGTCCCTTTGGTGGATGCCCCTGAGATGAAGACAGTACCACCGAAATCATTCACACTTGTGACCTGAGCCAGGTCTGACGGCTGATAGCCACAAGTGAAAGCCTCAGGGTGCTCCTGCAACTGCACCAGCTAGTCCTCTGTAATACCATTCACCCATCTGCAGTACTGTTAATCATCTGTAATGATGCACAGGATTGATGGCGTACGTGTACGCCCACACAGCTGCTTCTTCGTGCTTGTATTGGAGCCTCGGTGGTATTGTCAGCACTCACTCTGCCTGAGTGTTCAGCTCTGCCTTGCCCACATGTTACTCCTCATGAAGATGAATAATGACCACTGGAGGTCTCAGCATTTCTGCACCTGTGGCTCTGTTGCTTAGGCCTAACCAGGAGAAGGATTAATTTGTGGTGATTCTGGACAACAGGCTGCAGCCCATTCATCACATTCCTTCCTACGGCTCAGCCAAGAACAAAACAAAACAACCCACATATGTGAGGCAAACTAATATATACCAATATTCTGTGCCCGGCAGTAGAAGGGCTGTTGGTAACCCGGCTCTAATCCCAGCATTATAACAAGAACGTTGAGCGACACTGAACTTAACTAGTCAGAGAGCCACTTTGTCATCACCCAGAGATGCAGACCCACAAAAGAATGAGACAGCCTCAGAAGACAAAAGGTGTTTACAATTAAGTATTGTTTAATAATTATGCTTATCCTTCATGGGAGTGATTTTCCTGAAGCCAGAACATCAAAGCGGAATGTTTCACTTAGCCGTCTTTAGATAGCGGCCGAAACAGAGATTTCTCTGTATTTTATCTGGCTGTGTGTGACTGCTCAGTGTGTGTGTGCGTGCACGAGTTGTGTTTCAGAGTATGTGCATAAGCATGCGCTAGTGTGGTTATGTGTATTTGAGCAACTGCTGCACATGTTTGTTGCCTCTGTTTATTGTGTATGTGTCTGCTGGATGCAAATGATTACATACAACAGCTAGAGAAAGTCATGTGTTCATTTGTGTATGTTGTGTGTCTGGTCTGACTACAGTGTGACTGCTTTATTTACGTAACAGTGTGCATGTGATTGCGTGTCTGCACGACTCTGTGTCTGTGCGTGCGTGCGTGCGTGCCCGCTCATGCACATGTGCCTCTGTTTTGTGTGTGCATATATGAGTGACTGTGTGTGTCCGTCACTGATTTGGTGTAATTTGTCATTTATTCTTGGAGTAGCCATCACATCAGCATCAGGATGCTTGTGTTGTCTTACACACACATCATGTAAGGGGTGTTATCAAGAGTTGCCTGAGGCTTGAGGGAGAGGCACTGAGAGTACACGCCTTTATTTTCTTGTACCTACATGCTTCCATCCCATGGAAACCTCACCCGATGGAGGATGGTAGAAGGTGGGGAGAGAAATAAGGGAGAGGAGAGTGTACAACAGGGGAAAGGGAGGAAGGCAGAGGTTAGGAATGGGGAAAGATGTCCTACATCACTCCCACCACTCTCCTTAGAGCATAGGGTGTGGAAGGAGTGACCACCATCACAGAGCAGAGATGCCAAGGCTCCGTCAGAGTGGGAAAGCCAGGATCCATCCAGATAATTAACACAACTGAGCACAAAGCACAAGATCAACACATTATTTTGGCTGCCAATATTGTTTACTCCTATAGAATACAGCTGGCACTTCCCTCTTCAACCACTCCGGTGTCCAATACAAATCAGCAGCCTGTTCGTGTGGATCTGTATGTCACGGTTGACCAGAACTCTATAGCAGGGGTTCTCAAACGGAGTCGGAACCCCTCAGGCGGTTGCAACATTATTACATGGGGGGGGGATCACAAGCTGTCAACCTCCACCCCAAACCCCATTTTGCCTCCAGCATTTATAATGGTGTTAAATATATTAAGAAAGGTTTTTAATTTATAAGGGGGGTTGCACTCAGAGACTTGCTATGTGAAAGGGGTCACAGGAAAAAAAAGTTTGAGAGCCACTGCTCTGTAGGAAGCCATAGGAATAGCTACTCTTCCAACAATTGATTGCCTCTAGGAGGTGATCCTTACACCTGATGGGAATATGCTCTGGAGAGACCATGGAGTGGTGGTTAGACAGATATCACTACAAAGGTACATGGCTAGGGAACAGTATCTGTTTAGAACGTTAATTCCAATCCATGCTGTGTGGCTATTCTAAAGATCTCCTCTCTTGTAGTTCCCCTGGTGGACCTCACGCCCAGTCACAGTGGTTCGGCCATGCTGATGCTGCTATCTGTGGTGTTTGTGGGATTAGCCGTTTTTGTAATTTACAAGTTCAAAAGGTATGACCTTCCTCTCCCCCCGCCCCCGTTGTCTACAGACTCAGGTCTAACAAGTATGACGTAACGTGATCCATAGCGTACACAGCAATGATGGTTTCTGTTAATGTTTTAGGAAGATTCCGGGCATTAATGTTTATGCACAGATGCAGAATGAGAAAGATCAAGAGATGGTCAGTCCAGTCAGTCAAAGGGAAAGCATGCCTAATATCCCTCAAAGTGAACTGATGAGCCCTGAGCAACTAGTAGATGAGAAGTTGGATACCCGGCCCATAGGTAAATAACTTCCAGCAGCCAGCCGCTGGTTAGATTCTGAGTTCTAATTGGCTAGACTTATTCTGAACCTTCCCACCACCCTTACCCTCTACTGCTGTGTTAACATCTCTCAAAGCCACCAAGCTAACTCCTCCTCCCCTCCACCTCCCTATGATGAAAAAGAAATTTAACAACCTGAGTCTTTGGCCATGTAGTTTTCTGTGTAGTCTCTCTCCTCCCGAAAAACTCTGTAATCATTTCATCGCTAACATGTGCTGTCAGAGAAATGTCATCGCGTTTCTGGCACCTATGTAATTTTGGGGTAAGCACTAGATTGAACGCATAAAAGAAGGTCCCCTTTTTCCGGTACACGGGGGCAGGAGAGAAGCTCGGTAAGTACAGCTTAAAAGCTCAGCCTGAAATGATGTGTTTGGTACCATGGCACATGAGCTACTCCTAATGGCCGGGCAAACCGTGAAATCACCACAGTCGGCCTCTTGGGCAGCAGAGCAAAATATGGATCTCAGTATTGGACAGCAGGGTTCGCCATCAAGCAGACTTCTCTCAGAGGGGGAATAAACAGCAGTGATTGTTGACTGGTGATGTTGGGAATGTACAAACAGGCTTTAATTAGAACCATAATAAACACAGGAGGACTATCCATCTCTCAGTTACTCTGGTGCAATCCCTAGTAACTTCAATGCAGTAGCACCGGTGTAATGGGATATAAGAATACGACTCGAAATCGGCACCTATAGAAAATAGTTAAGGGAAAGATTTGTGGCCGTGACTCAGGATGTGCTCAAATTCATTCCCGTTCAGCGAAGTACTTGTGCAAGTGTTCAGCTTACATGCGTACGTCTCACTGAGGAAAAAGGACATAGGGCCATGCTTAAGTACTTTGCTGAACTGGGGGCCTAGATGAATGTGGGAAGAATTTAAATTGAACTCTTCCCTTTGCTGATGGGGTGAGGTTGACAGTTTCTGCTGAAGTAGGTGTCTACAGATATTCTGAGCATTGTTGTCTGTGGCTTGTAAAGTGACCCTTCTGCAATCCTTGGCCTTAGGAGTGGACCCACTGAGGTCCCTGAGAGGCCTTGTATGACTGAGAATGACTCTTGTGACTAAGGGCTAGAGAATGGGCCCCAGTTTTAGGGAAGCATCCATTTGTAGCTGCCTGGCCTTGAGCACAGACGAGTTATGTTTTAACAGAGCATGGACCTGTGGGCAAAAGGGAATTTAAAACTGATCTGAGGCACCAACTGAGGCTTCCCCTAGTGAATGGGAACCTTTATTTGAAGGCGGCCTCACATAGGGGGCACCCCACAGCGATTAAGGAGAGAGGAAATGTGATTCTGGCCAGTGACCTGGGAGCTGACTCAATTCAGGGCAGCACTTAGGCTGCTCTGTCTTGTGCTGGGGGCCGGTTTGACCCACCCCAGGATCAAGGAGGAGGACAGGCAGCAACAGGCCACCTATGCGTTTCCTCTACAGGTGTGCTGGGGAGCAGCTGGGGATGTAGCCATCCAGCGTTACTAGGTCTAGCTAGAGCAGCTTGTGTCTCTTGCGTGAGTCAGAATTTTGCCATGATATTTCCCAGGTCCATCGTGTGCTGTTGGCTGCTGTATAACTAATGTACCACAAATGCATTTTAAATATTGCCCCAGCTGAGACTTTGTGGAACCCTGTGGAGGTCTATGGGGTTGCAGAACGGGAAGGATTAATACATTATCATAAAGTAACGACCCAATAAGCCCCTCTAGATATGACTACGCTCCCAACCAGGAGGTGTGCCTCCCAGCCCAGACAAACCACTCGAGCTAGCATGCTAACAAACAGCCGTGTGGTCACTGTGACACAGGCAGCAGCTTGAGCTCAAACCCAAGGGATCAGGTGAGCCTGGATGCAAGCAGCTAGCCTGAGCCATTTCCAGCGGCACAGTAGCCACGCAGCTATTTTTAGTTTGCTAGCTGGAGCAGAGCAAAAGCAAGGCTGTCTGTCTAGCTGAGACTCTCACCTCCCAGCTGCAGTGAAGACATACCCTAAAATCCTGTCAGCGAGAAGAGCAAGCAAGCCAGAGGGGCGCTCGCTGGTGACAGGAATAGGCCTGGAGTTGTGTGTGAGGGGATCATAAAGCACAAAGATTCATAGGGTGGTATTCACAAGGGAGACTTAGGTATGGGCAGGTACTTTGTCTGGTTTTAAACCAGACTGTCCTCTTCTTGGTTTGTTCCCCCCGATATGGAGATAAAACCGAATGTGGTTTAGGCTGGTATCAGACGGGGGCTGCCATTTTGAAGAGCGCACATTGTGAAGTAGTGGAATGTCTGGTATTCTGGGAAGGCAGCAGTGGTCACACGAGTGCCACTTTAGCTGCCACGGGCATTCACAAAACCACTACGTCCAACTGCGGCCTAACCCTGTCGGCTCCTGAAGTCCTTAAGCACCTCGGTTTCTGCCATTAAAAGTCTCTCAGGCACCTAATTCTCAGCGGCCAGGCATTAACACAGTCCTGACAACTGTCCAGGAGCTCAGAGCCTAACACTCCTCAGCCCCAGCAGGATTCACAGACATGGCGTTCCCCTACCTGTCTTGCCTTTGAGGCCCAGTCAGGTAGATGTGCTCTGAACACATCTAAACCTACACAAAATGGCTGGAGGAGGTGGTGTTGCACCCCCCTCCCCCATAACGTTTAGCCTAGAGGTTAGAGCAGCCCTCACATGAGTCACCTATGTTCAATTCCTCCCGTCCCCCATTCCCTGGGCCAGATGTGTAGCAGGGATTTGAATTTGGGTCTTCCACCACAATACCCTGGCCCCAGACACCTCCAACAGGAGAGACTGAGAGCACCTTGCCCCAGAATACCCCATAGCCAGAGGGTTAGGGCGCTCTCCAGGGAGGTGGGAGACCCCTGTTGCACGTCAGGCAGAGTGGGGAAACTGAGCCTGGCTCTCCCACATCCTGTAATCAATGGGCTAGAACTCCTATGGGGGCACCGCCTCCTTCGCTTTCCTTGAAAAAGGACTGATCTGCCATAGGCACCTAACTCCAGGAGAGGGTTCATGGCTGAGACTGGTGCCTGCCTGCGGCCTTGAATTAGATGCGCAGGTTTAGATCACATCCCTCTCCTCAGCATTTCCTATTGGCTAGCTTGGGAGGCTCAGTGGGCGCTGGCTTTTGTGAAGCCCGTTCTTAGGCACCTGTCTCCCCAAGCCTATAGGAAGTTTGGGTGGCGAATCTCATTTTCACCAGTACTAGTCCTGTGTGATAACCTCAGGTCTTTCTGGAGATCAGCATTTTTTTTCAGGGCATTTTCTTTTGGGGAACCAAAGCAATAGACATAACGGGATGTTTCTCATCAGTGTGGTGGTTGTTTTGAAGCAGTTTTTTCCCCTCTGCAAACGGAGACTAACATTCATGCCTTGTACGTTCAGGAAATCCAAAGGCTGAGGGCGTTGGGTCCCACTCATGCCTCCACAGCCCAAAGCACAGTAGCTCCTTGTCGCAGAAAACCCTTCTTTTGCAAAGACAAATCAGACAGTGGGTTGTCAAGTCTCCGACACCTTTTCACAGCAGATGCCAGTACATGAGTCAGTGTTATACATTATCTCGTAGAAACACAGTTTTCCCCCATCCTGCCTTCCCGCTATCTCTTTTCTTCGACGTGAGTGAATCATCTTCATCAGAAAGAAGAACAAGACGTTCCATTCAACCTTCTAAGTGGCACGAGAACATTCCTGGGAAGAATGTGTCAGGCTCGACCAATGAAATCCTCACACCAAAGGGCGAGACACTTTAAAATCTTTCATTCTCCGGAAACACTTGAATTATTCAGCTAACTCTTGCTTTTGTTTTGTTTTTCTCTTTACCACAGGAAGTATTTCCATAGCTGCTGAGACTCAAAGCACAAAAGAAATCCCTACCTATGTAAATGTTTGAACCAAGGACACCGGTACATCTGTATATAGATATAGATATATATATATAAAAAAAGAAAACTCACTGCATTTGGACTTTTTAATTCTTCAGACGACAAAAGGTTTTTAGCTTTAATCCTGTGCATGTGGACATGATACCCAGACCGTGGCTGGAATTGCAGTGTACAGGTGCTCTATTTTAATAGGGAGAAAGGAAACCACCTGTTGCCCCCGTAGCCCTTCCCCTCCCCCACAGCTCACTTTCCTCTCTCTTCTGATCAATCTCTTATTTGTAGAACGTTCATAATGATAGTGGCCAGCAATGTGCATGGGGTCTTTTTGAAGGGTCGGGGGTGGGGGAATAAGAGTATTTGGCTCTAGAGTTAACTGCTTTTTTAGCACTGCAGGCTGTGGGTGGGGTAGCTACCCCCAGCCAACTTTCATGAGTCACACAGAAATACACAGGAGTAGACACTGCACCATTTATAGGTCAGTTTGGTTTTTGTCTTCGTTTGGACCTTCACTTTCTCCATCCTTTGTTCTGCCGCCTGAGAGTGCTCGTAGCTCCCTGCAACGAAGCCAGGAAACCAGCCCCTAAGCTGCAAAGCCAGATGCTTTCTTTAAAAAAAACTGTTTTGCCCATTCACATTGAGGCATCTGCCCAAGTGGCATGATCCAGAGGCAGCCCCCATGCAGGCCACCCAATCTCACAGCATGGCAGGATCCAGGATAAGTTTCTACAGCCTGTAGTCCTGCCCTGCAAATATCATGAACCCAGCTGCCTCCCACTACCCCTTCTGGACTTCATTCTCCATCGTGTGTGCTGTCATTTAGACCCATGCAAAGGGAGGGGGGGGGATGCTGCCAGCTCACTCTGGTAATGGTTTCATGCCCACTTTGCATGGTCTAAATCACTGCACAAGAAGGCACTCAGCAACAGTGGATCAGACCTCCACCCCTACTCCCTGCTGCTCAGCGGCGTGAATTTCCTGCTTCTGGATCAAGGGCGTGGCTCTAGCCCATAGCCCATCCTGGCTCCACCCTAGCCTCAACCCCTTGGCAATCTGTCAGGGCCCTCTCCTTGCTCAGGTGTGTCGCTGCAATATGTCTGAGTGCATGGCCTACCTGCACTTCCTCTCCATATGCAGTAATCCCAGTGCCATGGCGGCAGTTCCTCACTCTGCAGCATGTAGCTAGACCAAGCACATTCCAGATATTTAACTGGGGTGTTAAGGGCTTGGCCATGTATGTCCATTAGCCTGGCTCTTGGTCCTCTATAAGGTAATTGGCTGGGCACAGTAAGTCTGCTCACCACTTCCAGCAGGGACTTTTGTAAAGCTCTGCCATATCTGCTCAGTCTGAGGAAAGGTTTCAGGACTGGGTCCCTAGTGGTCCCTATGAGAGGCCAGTGCAGTCTCAGACCCATAGGGTGCTGGGTTCAAAGTCTGCTGAAATGCAAATGATCCGAAGGAACAGCGCTGCTTTTAAGCACAGCCCTCAGAAGAGCTGGGGGCGGAAAGGGCATGCAGATACAGAGAGTAAAAGTCGGGTACAGATCATGGCTCTGAAAAAAAGGTGATGCCAACAGAGAAAAGGTCAGTCCCACCCTCACCCACTGGGCACCCTCTCTGCCTAGTTATCCTTTCTGTGGAGATACATAATTCTATTAGCCACAGGCATTGACATCACTCACAATTATATTTGCAACTACCACTTTAAGCAAGATGGGAAAGGTGTTTTGTTTTGTTCTTGCAGCCACTGTATAATAGCCCCCAGGATTCTAACTGGCCCTTGAAGTCTGGCATTAGCCAACTTATTTTTATAGTAAGCCACTTAAAAAGTTTTCTTATAGTCTTGGAACTACTGCTGATTTTAAAATGACTTTTTTGATGTATTTTCTTTCTTGGTTAAAGATAATGTAGTGTTCTGTACAATTGCTATTGTTTATTGCTTTTACAGTCATATTTATTAAACAGATTGTCTCTAAGGGAATGCCTGTGTGTGTTTGTTGCTCATTTAACTCACAGGCCCTATCTCAAGGGAGGGCCGAATTTTGTTGGAAAACCTATCCCCGACCTGACACCACCTCTTCCTAGCTCTTGTCAGCCATAGATGGCAAAGCACTTTACAAGTGAGACAAGCACAACTATCCTCATTTGGCAGAGAAACTGAGACACACACAGGTGAAGTAATCTGCCCAAGGTCTCCAAGTAGGCCAGTGGCAGAGCTGTGAATAGGTTTCTTGAGTCCCAGCCCAATGCCCTCTCCCCAACCACGCTGTCCCCTGCTATTGGATGCTGCTTACAATAGCAGCATCTTATAAGGGGAGGATCTCAAAGCAATTTACAAAAAATTCATCTATTAAGACTTGCAATATGCCTGAAAGGTAAGTGAATTGTGATTGTCCCCATTTTAAATATGAAAAAACAGAGACGCTGAGGTTGAGATGACTGCCCGATCATCAAGGAAGTCTGTCGCTACATTGGGCACAGAATCCTGCCTGAGGCACAAGAAGTTAATTGCCAATCTATGATGTAGCCACTAGACCATCCTTCCTCTGGTAGCTCATGTTTTGTCTGGCTGACTGTCCTCCTCTAGAGGTTAGGCCACAGAACTACAGGCATATGTACAGTCTTTGTGCTACGAAAGGTGGGCCTTTTAGCTCAGGCACCAGTGGATTAGATTTTACATCCCAAATGGCCCAGGTTTCATCCCCACTGCCAATAACCCACCCAGGGGGCACACTGTTAAATTAACAACAGTTTGATATAAATGTCCTTCGTAGAGGGGTGTTTAACTTTAACTTTCTGGACAAACTGCAATTTGGCTAATTACATTCTGCCTACCAAAAATCCAGCTTCAATTGGCCACAGTGTCCTGCTGCTGCTGAACTTGTGTGGGATATTGCTGAGCTGTTAAATATCTGCTGTACTCCCCCACCGACAGAGCACCGGGCAATGTGATTCTTGTGTGCCTAGATCAGGGGTGGGTAAACTATGGCCAGTGGGCCACACCCAGCTCACGGGACCATCCTGCTCGGCCCTTGAGCTCCCAGCTGGGGAGGCTAGCCCCCGGTCCCTCCCCTGCTGTCCCCCCTCCCCGCAGCCTCAGCACTCTGGACAGCAGAGCTGCAAGCTCCTGCCAGGCAGCGTGGCAAAGGGTCCTGGAGGGCAGTCAGGGGACGAGGAGGCGGAGATTTGGGGGGATGGTCAGGGGACTGGGAGGGTTGCAAAGGTGTGGGAGTCCCTGGCGGGTCTGCAGGGGATGGGGGTGTGGCTAGGGATCGGGGTGGTCAGATAGGCGTGGGCATCCCAGGGGGCCTGTCAGGGGGTTGAGGGTGTGGATAGGGGTCAGGGCAGTCAAGGGACAGGGTGCAGTGCAGTTTGATAGAGGGTGGAGTCCTGGGGGGCAGTTAAAGGGAGGGTTGGGGGGGTAGTCGGGATAAGGAGCAGGGGGCGTTGGCTGGGTCAGAGGTACTGAGGCAGGTAGTCAGGTGGTGGGAAGTGGGAGGGGGTGGATGGGGCCGGGGGGCCCAGCTAATGGAGAGGCACAGCTTTCCCTACCCAGCCCTTCATACAGTTTCAGAACCCCGATGTGGCCCTCAGGCCAAAAAGTTTGCCCACCCCTGGCCTAGCTCAAGTGTGATCTGACACCTAGTGAAATGGACAGATGTTTTAGCTGAATAGGGGCAGCAGGGCATGGAAAGTCTCTTAAGATCTACTTCAGATTTCTCTACTTGTAAACTCTTCTGTGTTTGCCCCGTGCCTAGCACAAAGAGGTCCCAGTCCAGGAATGGGGCTCCTAGAGGCTGCATCAGTACAAATAATCATCAGTCAGAATTCTTTGACTGTATGAGGATATTATTGCATCTAGTGGGAATGAGGGAAATAAACATCCGTAGGTCAAAAAAAGCAGGGAGGGAAAGATGCACTTAAACCGTAGGAGAAAATATTTTCTAAGGATGATCTTGAGCCTTCCAAACTCCCATACCCAGAGTCCTGTGGGGATGGATACAATGACTGTGTAATTGCCCTTAATTCAGCCTCTCCATCCCTAGTCAATAATGCGCTTGGGCCCAGATCCTCATAGATACTTAGGCACCTACTGAAATCAATTAAATCTATGAGAGTTAGGCACCTTTGAGGATCTGGGAATTTCACACTTGCTTAACTTTGGCTATGCCTACATCTAATTGACTTAAATGCTTTGGTCGACAGGAATGGTCTTAAGTACTTGCTTAAGTGCTTTGGGGATGTGAGACAAGATCATCCAATGACCCCCCCAAAGAAACCGCTCAGTTCACATACCGAGAATTGCTGAGAGGTGCAGTCAGGCTGCTCCCCACAGATCATAATCAGTGATTAGCATTTTAATCAGCATGCTGCTACCACTAAGTGAATGGGTGGAATATTATCCCTTCATTATGAGTAGCTCTCATGCCATTTGGTGTTTAGAACATTGCCCACGGTTACAAGCCACATGCTACATGGTGTAAAACACACACGCAAAGAATGGGTTCCCTTTCTTCAGCTAATGAGCTGCTGTTGCTGCTTTGCCTCATGAAACAGAATAACAAAGCATCTGAATGAATAACACTTCATAGATCCCTTGAGATTTGAGTGCTGGGCCAAATCCTGCCCTGCTACCCATAAGAAAAGACTTCTGTCAAATTCTTTTCTGCTTGGTAAGATCGAAGTGTTCTCACACACCAAGCCCACAACCATTATACATATTTCACGTGACGCTCTCACGCTAGTGTTTCCTTTTCTGTTGGGACGACAACGCAGTTATCCGGTGCCTGTCAGCAGGACCTAGCGGAATGATTTGAGCCATGTGTTTGCATTGCTAGAATTCAAAACTTTAGTTGTATTGTCGTGGAGGCTATAGGCCCCACCAGAGAGCTGGGCCTAGAGCTGGCCCTGCCAAAGGACAACCAGGATGGTGGTGACAGAGTCAGGAATTCCACACAGATTTTCTGCATTGGAACCAGTGCCTTAGCCACAAGCTAGACCATCCTTCCTTCCAGAGGCTTAGCGCACTTTGATCCTAATGTTTGAAATGGTGCTGAACCAAAACCCCAGTACCCAACGTGCTGATCCACAGACGGGGTGAATGCTGAAGCCGACCACGATGGAATGACAAGGAGCCCTGGATGTGAGCTATCACCGAGCTTTGGGGTGGGCCCACTAGCTAACGGACACCAGTATTTCTTTATGCAGCAATTACAGTTGTGCTGCCTCATCCCTTTCTGTTCTTAGGCAGGGAAAGCCCGGACAGCGATACTTGGCATTGATCTGAATGCCAAGTAACTCAAGAGCCCTAGTCTTCAGTGAGGGGCAATGTACAGCTGCATTGCTGAGCACAGTCCCTAAGGCGCCAAACAGAGCACTGGACGCTGTTTATTTCTCCTGTGAGCCTCTAAGTTTTCTGAGACCTTGTGTGCAGCCACACACTTGACACATGGCTTGGGCCAACAAGCTCAGTGGTTTGAGCACTGGCCTACTAAACCACTGAGCTCTCCCTCTCATTCTGAAACATTAAAGTAATTATTGCCTACAAGAGGAGACGCTGGGATGGGCAGGTCACCACCGAGATTGATGGCCACTTTAGCAGCCCTGCTATAATTTAGCAGATCCTCATGGTTTGCTGAGCAAGATGGATTATCCATCTTGCTGAAGCAGGAGCAAGCAGAGACCATCCTCAATATGACTGGCAGCTTCTATACCCAGGCCTGCTCTGTATCCCTGCAGGATTGAATCCTTCCAGGGAGATTTCTTTATATAATTTCTCATCTTTCATGTTGACTTGCTCCAGATCACTCAATATATTATAACATATGAAAATCTCCCTTCTTCTTTCCCATGGGGCAATGCATGATTCAACATGCCTGGGTCAGTGACTCATTTACTTCTCATTTAGTTGTCGTGACTGAGTAGCCTAATTAGATGCTAACTTTGAAAAACTAGGCGTTAGATTAGAAAAGTTCTTGCATAAAGGAGCAGTATCTTCCCCTGTACTAAGTTTAGCTTCACTGATTTTCACTCTTGAGCTGCTGATATGACAACTTACTGCAGCATGATTTTCTTACTCATTGAAGTGATTAAAGCAATATCACTCTGGAGACCTACTCTTTGTCTGCACACATCACCATGACCGTCAGGACTGCCCCCAAAGCAAGTACAGAACTCTGGTGCATAGCAAAATCAACAGGGAAGAGATTTATTCCTCTTTGGATGCAGGAGACTTGTCTTCTGTCTCAGGCACACTGAGTTTTCTTTTGGCAAGATGCTGACTTGTGCAAGAGGCAAAGAATAAAGGAAATGAATTATGATCTAGAAGGTTACCATTCACTCACCACACAAAATAAGGAAGTGCAAGCAATGCAGGATGCTATTTGAAGAGTGTAGGTATGGTCTGGAGAACTGGTTCTCAAATATAATATTCAGTTATCCCAGAGGAAGGAAGGAAGGAAGGAAGGAAGGAAGGAAGAGAAATGTGCAAACTGTGTTAATTTTAGGAAAAGCTTCAAAAACAACAAACTGCATTTCATGAATCATTGATGGCCCATCCATTGATGGTCCATGGTAGAGTTGCAGATAACCAAAACACTGTTCAAGGCACTTCTATGGTTTCCCAAAGGCTTTCATGATCAGTCAACCAAAGATAAAGCCATTGTCCTCTCTGCACCCTGCCTGGCTGCTCCCTGTCGGGTGTCTCCCGATCATAAGTTCAACCCTGGTCAGGTGACACCAACATTCGACAATGGTAGCAAACACACAGGAGGACAGAATAAAAATTGTCAAGAGAAGTGAAAGCCGTGGTGGCTGCAGACATCCAGGAGACAGTATGACCTAGCTCTACAGCCGGATTCTCAGCTAATGTAAATTGGTGAAGCCCTTCTGAAGTCAGTGCAGTTCTGCCAGTTTACATCAGCTGAAGATTTGGCTTATAGAATTCTATAGACACCAAATGAGGGAGGTGGAACTAAGTAGCCACATACATCACAATAAAATGAGTTTATCATCATCTTACCTCCCTTAATAGTGCCCTGATTGTTCCTTTTTCATATGCTGTCACATATTAGAGTCATAGCAAGAAAGCAGATGGGGAAGGCGGAAGAGGGCCACAAACACATTGCTGTCTTTGAAAGTATGGAGCCCCACTTCACGTGGCAGGCATGTGAAACAGCCAGCTCTGCTTCCCACAAGCTCTGATTGATTAGTGGGCAGAGAGGAGAAGCTGGATCCTACAGCCTTGGTAGGCCAGGAATATGGCAGGAAATCCCACCCCTCTCCCCCAGCTGCCCACCCATCTCCCATTGGAGGACGTAGTGCAGCACCAGAGGCAGAGCTCAGCCTGTTTTCACTTGATATTTGGACCTAGTAGAAAGCAAGTGGGTTCTCCACACTGAGGCATGTGGGTACGAATTTGAGGATAGCTCCATGGACATTGTCCAAAACATGAGAAAATTTGGAGAGCTGTTGGTCTAGGAGTCTAATCGAGAGCCTGGAATTCTAATTCCATCTCTGACATTTATTTCCACTGTGACATTGGGCACTTTCCCTCGCAGTGCCTCACAGTTTTGCCATCTTTACACCTTTTGGAGAAGGAAGGTGCTATGTACACTCAGTACTTGGTAACCGTGTGGCAAATAGAGGGAAGCCTAAATCTGTACCTTGGTTCAAACACCCCCAAAGCTGGGGTAGTTTAGCTCTAGATCTGTATCTCAACTTTCGTGGTCTGGGGTCTCAACAATGGGCTGACCCTGAACTTCAGATCTGAACACTCTCAAACAGTGTGAGAGATTTGCTCCAGGAGCTGAGCTCTTGTGGTGAACTGCTCTCTGGGGCTGATCAGGACAGGGGTTACTTATGATAGCAGTATAACTTCATTGGCATAGGCCGAGGGACTTACTGGCCGCCGCTTCCAGCAGCCCCCTTTGGCCTGCAGCGGCAAACTGCGGGCAGTGGGAGCCGCGATCAGCCAGACCTGCGGAAGGGGCAGGTAAACAAATTGTCCCAGCCCACCAGGGGCTTTCCCTACACAAGCGGCAACCCCAGTCTGAGAAACACTGGACTAGATGATCATAACAGTCCTGTCTGCCTTGAAAAGCTATGAATCTATAATAGGCTATAGAAAATTCCTGCTCTAGGTCATCATTTTGAAGCTGGATCCTAGCTGCTAGTGCACTATATGAACTGCTTTGCTGATCTTTGCAAAATAAGTGGTCTCAAAATAGTTTCAGCCAGTTTCCTGTTTACCTCTGTGTGGATCTCCAGATCACCATTGTCTGCCACGAATGATGTCACCACAGGAAGTGAGCGACTGAATGAACCATGGACTCTGACCTTCCAAGGCAGGGTCCAGGTATATTGCTTTGATGATGTGGAATAAAGTTACAGTGCTTGGGTTTCTATTGTGCAGATAAATGGAGGATGCCATGTTCCAAGACTTTCAAGCCAGCAACTTTCCCTTAAACGAATGTTACTTTGCCAGCCAGCAGGGTCAGGAACATTTTCCCAAAGGATACTGTAATACGATTCAATTACGACTTCCTCGGGAGGAAGAATGCTTTCAAATCCTGAATAAGATATTTAATTTAAAATTAGTTGAGTGGTTATTTGGCTGAAAGGGATTTGACAAACAAGAGCTACATCTGAGTCTTCAAGTGAAGGAAATATTCAGTCGAATTTAATTAGCAAGGGAATTTTACACTGGCTTCCATCCAGAGCTAACCTACAGGTATCGTGAATGTTAATTAAAATGTCTGCACATTAATAATGATCCTCCTCATAAAGTTTGTAAAAATTCACATTTCTAAACAAAAGTGCTTCATCCTCAATATTCCCAGCGCTCTTTTTTTAGAGACTCCCAGCAACACGGTGTGTGTACTCATGCATTTTAGTACTCGTGCTGGTCTTGACCAGTTTGTTTTAAAATCGAAAAATGTTCATGCACGGTGGTTTTATGGTTAGTAAAATGGTGGACCAGAAGAGAGCTGGCCTGGAAAAGATTTTTTTCATGTAGAATCACCATGATCAGTCGGTCCATCAGCCCTCACAGAGAGAGCACCGATCGCAAAATGTCATGTGTGTCGTTCTGGCCAGTCCTTAAGCCACCTGCTGGCCTGGTCAGTGGCACTGGACACCCAATTAGCAAAGTGCACTGCAGCCCAGAACCCCGAGTGATCCGCCAACCTCAGCCTCCCAAGTATCTGGGATTCCAGGTGTGCGCCACCGCGCCCAACTTCTGTAAAATATTTGAGTGAAAAGGAAATTTTTTTTCATTTTTCAGGAAGATTTTCATGAAATAGTTCAGGATTTTATAAAAGCAAAAAACAAAAGAAATTCAATAGCCAAAATGAAACAAAACAAATGGTTCAGATTTTATATATATATATATATATATATATATATAAAACTTTGTTTTTCAACAAAAAAAGTTGTCGCATTAATTAGGAAGAAATTCAATTATTCTGTATGAGCATGAACTGCTGTGTACAATGTAGGTGAAACAGATTTCACAGCTGTGAGACATACTCCACAATAGCACTCTTCTTATGTCATCTGCAAAAGGGTATTGGAGATGGGAGAGGTAATATTTTTTATTGGCCAAAGTTCTGTTGGTGAAAGAGACAAGCTTTCAATCTTGCACATAGCCCTTCTTCAGGTCTACAAGGTACAGTATGTCACATCTCAAAGGCTAAACATGGTGTGGCCTGGTAAGTTTGTAGAGGGGAGACCTCCCAGGGTAACCTGCACATGGCTCAGCTCTTTAACTGATGCTCCACTGAGGTATTAGAGGGACTTTTGCTGAATGTTTTGGATAGTTTGGATTTATTAAAGATTCCCATTGCACTTTTGTCATGAGTGGCATGTAAAGTGCAGTGTCCTGCTCAAATTATTTGCTGCCTCGGTGCCATTGAGTATTATTATTTAGTATTGTTCCACTTTCACTACATTCTCCATTGGCTACGGCATTCTTCTTTGTACATGGTAAAGATTCAGCTGGTGCATCGGTTTCACTATATTATTCCAGCCAAGACTCTGGACTAAGCACCTGGCCCGCGGAATTTGTAATCTATACTGTATAGGACAAAAACATGCTGCCGGTTGAAATAGCACCTGGCTAGTCAGAGGAAGGAGGGGCTGCTACACTTGTGGGGTTGCCAGTGGAAAGGTGGATTCCGGGAAATTGCCTTTAACTGTAGCCTCTCCATGCAACTTCTCATTCAATATGATCCAAACAGCAGAGACCCAAAGTTTCAATTACTGAGTGCAGACACCCAAAGCCCGGTTGTAGCTAATGGAATTGCTCAGGTCTGACACTAGTGCAAGTGAGAACAGAATCTGGCACACGATCATTGTTATTGGGTAAACAGGCCTCATCTTTCAGTTCTGCTGCTGAGTTCAATAAGACAACATTCCCCTACAATATCATTGGATTATTTCTGCAGCCCATTGGTACCCATTTTTGCCCATCTCTTTAGATCCATGTGCCCTGGGAGAACGGAACCTTTCCATGTCTTTCTAGGGATGATGCAAAGCCTCACAATTCTCTCCAGGGCACCTTGCACTAGTCTAAAACTCTTCTTTTAACCATGCAGTTTTCAGTCCTGCATGAAAGTACAAAAACATTCAAAGTCGAAGGCTAGTTAAGAGTCTTGTTAATCCCACTGGCAGGTGTCTGGAGATAGCTGGAGAGGTTCTTATAATAGACTTGATGGTAATGCTATTTCATGCATCATCTGATAGAATAAGAGCTTTTTTCTAGCGCTCAAGTGCTAACTTCTCTGTCACCTCAACTTGTGCATGATTTTCAGGAGCATTGGGGAGAAAAACAGTAAAATCTTAAATGGGAATTTAGTTTCAGAGCCAGAAATATTCACTGTTTGACTTCTTCTGTTCTGTATTCGCTTATCAGAAGCACAGCCTTGCTCTTTATTTTATAAGGGCCTGGAAGAATCTGCCCTGGTACCTTGGCATGCACAATGTGGAAATGGGAATTTGAAAGATAAGCTAATATGACTGTGTCTAATTTAGGAACCTGGCACTCTGTCAAGTGAGTCAACAAAATAAGGCTTGTTTTCCTTTCCACAGCCACCCCAATTAAAAATAAGAATGACTAGTGAGGGGATAAATGATACAGACAGACGTACAGCTGCATGTAGAGTAACCGAGTCTAAAGACCTCCAAAATCCTTCAAATTTTGTGAAGCTTGAAATAGTTCAGTAATTAAGAAAAAAAAAAGATATAGGCTTGTTTATTTAATTAACTGCAGTGGGATAGTACCAATGCAAAACTGGTGTCAACAAGATGAGAATCTGGTTTAAAATACAGACAAGCCCCTGCATAGCCCTAAAACACAGGGAGCGCACCCTCCCCACCCCCTTATGCCTTCTTCTCAGTGCACAAACGGAGGGACTGAGAATCAGGCTCACTACCCTGGGCGGGTGTGCAGCCAGCTAGAGAGTTGCCAGGGCATGACATTGAAAAGCTTGTCTGCATCCCCTGATTCAGGGCCGGCTCCAGGCACCAGCCAACCAAGCAAGTGCTTGAGGCGGCACCTTGGGGCGGGGCGGCGCTCAGGTTTTTTTGTTTTTGTTTTTTTGGTTCAGCCGGGCAGTGCTGGAGGGGTTTTTTGGTTTGTTTGTTTTTGTTTTGGCCGGGCAGGGCTTGGGGAGGCGGGGGCAGGGGCTTGGGCAGCACGGCACTCGGGTGGCATGAGAGCCTTCGCCAGCATGGCACTTGGGGGGTGAGGGAGGGCTTCAGTGGCACTCAGGAGGGGCAGGGCCTTGGGCATCATGGCACTTGGGGGGGCGAGGGCTTCGGTGGCATGACACTCGGGGGGCAGGGGCTTGGGCGGTGTGGCACAGCGTTTTGGGGGGGAAGGGACTTTGGTGGGTCAGTGCTTGGGGGGGCAGGGGCTTGGGCGGCGTGGCACAGCGCTCGGGGGGGGCGGGGGGGCTTCAGCGGTGTGGCTATCGGGTGGCGGGGGCCTGGGCAGCACAGTGCTCGTGAGGGGCAGGGGTTTGGGTGGTGCAGCACAGCGCTCGAGGGGGCGGGGGGCTTCAGCGATGTGGCTATCGGGGGGCGGGGGCCTGGGCAGCACAGTGCTCGTGGGGGGCAGGGGCTTGGGTTGTGCGGCACAGCGCTCGGGGGGGGGCGGGGGGGCTTCAGTGGTGTGGCTATCAGGGAGGGTGGGGGCTTGGGCGGCGCAGTGCTTGGAGTGGGCAGGGGGTTGGGCGGCGTGGCACAGCACTCGGGGGGGGCGGGGGCCTTGGGTGGCGCGGCGCTCGGTGGGGCAGGGGCTTGAGTGGCATGGCACAGAGCTCGGGGGGCAGGGGACTTCAGCGGCGTGGCTATCGGAGGTGGGGGCTTGGGCGGTGCGGTGCTGGGGGGGGCAGGGGCTTGGGTGGTGTGGTGTTCGCGGGGGGGGGTGTTACGGCAGGGCAGCGCTCTTTTTTTTTTTGCTTGGGGCAGCAAAAAAGTTAGAGCCGGCCTTTCCCTGCTTGTATCCGCCTCCTCTGCAGGCTGAATTCACTGAATCCAGGCTCTTCCAATCGCAGGCACCTCCATCCTGTTAAGGGCCAGTCGGGAGGTGAGAATGGAGGAGGGATAGAGCTTGCAGGCGCTGGGCTGGAGACACAGGTGCTGGCGTTTCTGCCCTTTGAAACCTTTCCTAAAACCTAACATGGGGACAAGGAATTATTGTTCATTAGGTTGGCCCTTCAGTGGCAGTAGCTGCATTTCCCACTTCCTTTCATTCAGGGAAGCAGAGTGGTCAAGTGGATAAGGGCCTGAACTAGGACTCAAACAGACCTGGGCTCAAGGCTTAGTTCACCCAGAGATTCCGTGTATGACTTGGGTTGACTCCCTTAATGTAATCTGGGCCTTAGTTCCTGTCCATAAAATGGAACTAATCCTCCCCTCCCTGTGAGCAAAAGCCTTGTAGGAATAAAAATCTATTAATGAATATAAGGCAATGAAGGTGCTACCTTGGCACAGTTGCGCTGATGTGTCGCATCTGGTGAAGCCTCACAATGGTGATGGGGGAGCGTCACCTGTCGAGATCGCGCCAGTGCGGACAGCACAAAACTTGCATCATTCAGGTGGGGGGGGGATTACACCCCTGAGTTACATAAATTAGATCAACTCAAGCAGTAATGTAGATCTGCCCCTAGATAGCGCATCAGGGAGTAATCAGAATCTTTCCAAAGCAGAGGGGTTGGAGTCCACTGAGCTGCACTAAACCTAGGGCAGTTCTGGTTCCTCTGCCCTGCACAAAGTGATGTTTGCTTTTCTATTAATAAATAGTGCTTTTTAACAAATATGTTCCTAGTGCCTTGCATCAAAGAAGCATCCTACAGCTCTTTACAAACGTGTGTTCTCTCATCCTGGAGCATTAACAGTCTACCCATCCTGCAAGAAGGGCGGATTTCACTGTCATTCAGTGCAGTGCATTCTGAAAGGAAGGGAGTGTCCTGGACCCCTTTCCCCTCTGATACACAAATGCAAATCCATTGATGCTAAGATCTCAGTGGTTCAGGAGCCCAATTAGCACTCAACGTTACCCAACAAAGCCACAGTCATGCGAAAGCATTGTCTCAGGGTACGTCTGCACTACAGGATTATTCCGATTTTACAGAAACTAGTTTTTTAAAACAGATTGTATATAGTCAAGTGCACGTGGCCATAGTAAGCATATTAATTCGGCAGTGTGCGTCCATGTACCGAAGCTAGTGTCAATTTCCGGAGCGTTGCACTGTGGGTAGCTATCCCATAGTTCCCGCAGTTTCCCCCGCCCCTTGGAATTCTGGGTTGAGATCCCAATGCCTGATGGGGCAAAAAACATTGTCACGGGTGGTTCTGGGTACAGCCTCACCCCTCCCTCCATGAAAGCAGCAGACAACCGTTTCGTGCCTTTTTTCCTGGGTGAATTGTGCAAACGTAACGTAAGTAACACAGTGTTTGTGGGTGCTCATGTCTGAAAGGCAGATGTTTTTCAATCCACAGTATTTGGGAAATGACTCCAAGGCAGAAATTCTTCATTAATTCCAGATACTCTACTCATGTAGGACACTATTCGATTTTGTATTACTGCAGTTTTATGCCAGTTTCAGTCCAATGATTTTGCTGGAGTTGAACCAGTGTAAAACTGGAGTAAGAGTGTGGTGAATCAGGCTCCATGATGCTCATTGCATCCTCTGGGGAATGTTCTCTACAACTCATTTGTGCAGAGCCTAGCACAGTGAGGTTCTGGTCCAGGACTCAGGCTCCCAGCTACTACCAGAGTACAAATAAATAAATTAATAGCTTGGCTAACACAACACAAACCAGAACTCTTAATAAACCTTTTGTGAGAGGCTGGTCTTGTGGTTCAGGGATCAGACTGGAACTTGTGCGATCTGAGTTTAATTATGAAATCTGACACAAGCTTAGAATCATAGAATCTCTGGTTTGGAAGAGACCTCAGAAGGTCATCTAGTCTAATCCCCTGTTCAAAGCAGGACCAACATCAACTAAATCATCCCAGCCAGGACTTTGTCAAGCCAGATCTTAAAAACCTCTAAGGATGGAGATTCCACCACCTCCCTAACTTCCTGTGTGATCTTAGGCAAGTCACTTGGGCTTGTCTACACTGTCCCACAGTTTGGACTACAGGAGTGTGAATAGCAGTATGCACTGAAGTACTGTGCGGTCAGTAACTCCTCCCTGTGGCTGCTACAGGTGCAAGCTAAAAGGCTGCTGCATCGCATTGATACAGTCCTGTTTCTGAGAACTACATTAATACGAACTAGGAATTTTGTAGTTCTCACCAGCAGTGTCCACACTGGGGAGTTACAGTGCAGCACCTTGGTATGCACGAATATTCACACACCCCTAGTCCAAACTGCAGGGCAGTGCAGATAGGCTCAGTCTCTCTGTGCCTCAATGCAAGCTCTTAAATGGGTTCTTTTCTCCCATCCTCAATCTTTGTCAGCCACTATGGGCTTAACTGTGACATTGTCACAGCCCTAAGTGAGGGGCTGGGTAGCGAGGTTATGACAGGAGCAGATGGGGAGAAGATTATGACAAGATCGGAGCCAATAATGGATTTTTGGGGAGGTCAGTGGCCAAATTGAACAATATAGATGATATTATTTGCTTTGAGTTAACTCAAAATGATTTTTTGTTTTGTTTTTTCTCTCAAAAAACAAAAAAAACCACAAACAAAAACACAAACAGAATGCAAAAACCTTCCATTAAGGTTGAACAAAATACTTCATTCTACCCAAAACCTTTTTTATGATGTTTAGTTTTCAGATGTTTACCTTTATTTAATAAATCTAGCTAAATTTCTAGACTAAACCTTTCTAGATGAAATGCTGAATTGTTTCACTTGGAAAACGTCAAAATGGAATGTTTGGACTTTTTCTCATTTTTCTGTCTCTCTTTTTCCTCCCCAGCTGGAAACTATTTGCTGAATTTAATCCCAAACTTTTTTTTTTTGTGGGGGGGGGAAAGGGGTGTGTGAAAAATCTTCATCCAAAAAAACCCAAAACTGTTGCCCAGCTCGACTTGTGATGCCTTTATTTCATTTCTAAAACATTCCCTTCTGACGCCCTCCCTTGCTCCAGGAGAAAAAATAATCTGCCTCAGCCTTATACATGGCCTCTCATTTATGCCAGCTCAAGGGTGCTAGCCAGCATGTTGTTGGGAGAAGACTTGCTGCACCCACTTCCTGCCCCTAATAATCCACTCCTCACCCACCTGCATAGTGCGGCTGGGGAGACTAGCACCACCACAGAGGGCATTCTCCCCTTCACTCCTCTGGACTGCTACCAGCAATATAGGTAGCCCCCGAAGGGCATGTTTATAGACCTGTGGTCCTCTGCATCGGCTTGTAGCCAGGATCATGACTATGCCCTTAGACGGTATGCTCTTTAAGGCAGGGACAGGGTCTTACTATGTGTTTCTATGCAACTTGGCACAATGAATCCCAATCTCATCTGGAGTCTCAAAGGCCCAGATCCTGAAAGGTATTTAGGTGCTTCACTTCAACTGATTTCAGTGAGAGTGAGGTACCTAAATACCAGTCAGGATCTGAACCTCCGCGTAATGCCAATAATAAACAAAGGCCTGGAAGAATCTACAGATCCCTTGATGAAAGGCGCTAGAGACGCACAAGTGCGGTTATAATAACCGAGAAGAAACCACACTAACACTCCCAGTCAAACCAAGGGAAGAGGAGGTGATATAAGCGCGGAGGTGGGGAGTAGTTTGAATAGATCCTTACACTTTGACAAACCTGCTTTAACGCCAGAAGTGTAGGATGCTTGCGGGTGTCAGCTCATCATCTGTGAAAGATAGAAGACTAGACATCCTAATGAGTTTCCGAAAATGGGGCTGAAATTAGAATGAGCACTGACTGCGAGTGATGAGTTGTTTTCTGTTTATTTCCCTCCTAAAACATTTACTGACATGTGGAACATGAATACTTAATCTCTTCTGTGTTTATGATCTGTTTCGGGGGAGGACCCCAAACCAACAACTCCCCCCCGACCCCACAAACACACTTCTTTAATGGCTTCTAAATAAATTCAGTATCGGCTTAAACTATTAGAGGAAGTTAAACCACAATAATTAGGACATTAAAATACTTTGTGCATTTCCAATCACTGGTTTATTGCAGTTCTGGAGCTTTTCCAAGGAACAATAATAGCATGAATACATTAGAATGTTTCTTTCCTTTTAATATGAAAACCGTTTGCTCATGAACAAATGATTGATAAATGCATTAAATCCCAAACCACATCCATTTGCAGACATGCCCTGGGAGGGTAAAATTTTATATTAATAAAACATTTAATATATATCCTAACTATATTAAGAAATATAACAGCAATGACATCTATTAGAAAAATAGCTTAACTTGATAATTTCTTATTTGGTAAAAAGAACGAGGAGTACTTGTGGAACCTTAGAGATAAATTTATTTGAGCATAAGCGTTTGTGGGCTAAAACTCACTTCATCAGATGCATGCAGTGGAAAATACAGTAGGAAGATATATATACGCAGAGGATACAAAAAAATGGGTATTGCCATACTAACTATAACGAGGGTAATCAGTTTAGGTGGGCTATTATCAGGAGGAGGGTGGGAAACCTTACCTTTGTTGTGATAATCAGAATGGCTCATTTCCAACAGTTGACAAGAAGGTGTGAGTAACAGTAGGGAAAAATTACCATGGGGAAATAGTTTTAAGTTGTGTAATGATCCATCCACTCCCAGTCTTTATTCAAGCCTAATTTAAAGGTGTCAAATTTGCAAATTAATTCCAATTCTGCACTTTCTCACTGGAATCTGTTTTTGAAGTTTTTTTGTTGGAGTATTGCGACTCTTAGGTCTGTAATCAAGTGATCAGGGCAGTTGAAGTGTTCTCTGACTGGTTTTTGAATGTTATAATTCTTGACGTCTGATTTGTGTCCATTTATTCTTTTACGTAGAGACTGTCCGGTTTGGCCAATGTACTGGTGTCATAAACAGATAGCTAAGGGTTAATGTCTCTTTCACCTGAAGCACCTGACCAGAGGACCAATCAGGAAACCGGATTTTTTCAACTCTGGGTGGAGGAAAGTTTGTGTCTGAGTCTTTGTTTTCTGTCTGCCTGCTTTCTCTGAGCTTTGGAGAAGTAGTTTCTGCTTTCTAATCTTCTGTTTCTAAGAGTAAGGACAAAGAGATCAGATAGTAAGTTATATGGTTTCTTTTCTTTGGTATTTGCATAAATATAAGTGCTGGAGTGCTTTGATTTGTATTCTTTTTGAATAAGGCTGTTTATTCATATTTCTTTTAAGCAATTAACCCTGTATTTTGTCACCTTAATACAGAGAGACCATTTGTATGTATTTTTCTTTCTTTTTTATATAAAGCTTTCTTTTTAAAACCTGTTAAAGTTTTCTTTACTGGGAAATTTCAGGGAAATTGAGTCTGTACTCACCAGGGAATTGGTGGGAGGAAGAAATCAGGGGGAGATCGGTGTGTGTTGGATTTGCTAGCCTGATTTTGCATTCCCTCTGGGTGAAGAGGAAAGTGCTTTTGTTTCCAGGACTGGGAACGGAGAGGGGGAGTCACTCTGTTTGGATTCACAGAGCTTGTGTCGGTGTATCTCTCCAGGAGCCCCTGGAGGGGGGAAGGGAAAAAGGATTATTTCCCTTTGTTGTGAGACTCAAGGGATTTGGGTCTTGGGGTCCCCAGGGAAGGTTTTTCAGGGGGACCAGAGTGCCCCAAAACACTCTAATTTTTTGGGTGGTGGCAGCAAGTACCAGGTCCAAGCTGGTAACTAAGCTTGGAGGTTTTCATGCTAACCCCCATATTTTGGACGCTAAGGTCCAAATCTGGGACTAAAGGTATGATAACTGGGCAGAGGGGCATTGCTGGCACATGATGGCATATATCACATTGGTAGATGTGCAGGTGAACGAGCCCCTCATGGTGTAGCTGATATGATTAGTTCCTACTATGGTGTCCCTTGAATAGATATGTGGACAGAGTTGGCAATTGGCTTTGTTGCAAGGATAGGTTCCTGGGTTAGTGTTTTTGTTGTGCGGTGGCTGGTGAGTATTTGCTTCAGGTTGGGGGGCTGTCTGTAAGCAAAGACAGGCCTGCCTCCCAAGATCTGTGAGAGTGAGGGATCATCCTTCAGGATAGGTTGTAGATCTACAACCTGAAGCAAATACTACACAGAAGGGAAAATGTATCCTCCAGAATATAAAGTGAACTGGGTCTAACGGGCATACATGTGCTTATACGTGTTAACTCCCTGGTTGGTAGAGACTGTGTCCCCCTCATATTCCAGATCCAGAGAATGAGTCTCTTCCAGCCACCAGCTATAGAGCCTGCTGGGTACACACACGTGCGTATTCTTCAGCAAGGCAGTGAGTTATACAGGACTCGATTGTGACCTTAGGCACAGCTTTAGAAAGGTGGGCAGGGGGGAACTCTAGGAGTGCCCTAGGAGTAACATCGTGACACTCCCCAGCCATCTGCTCTGGAGAGGATTAAGCAGGTGATCAGCTGGGATTAGTCATGCGTGCCTACCCAAGGTAGCCCACGTGGGGGTTTTCTGACACCCCGCCCCATGCAGATGCACAGCCTGTGTCAGAATCTAGCCCTTTCAGTTTATGGTCCTGATCCTGCACGGTTCTAGGTGCGCTCCGCTCCTAATGAAATCAGTGCAGTTGTAGCTAATGTAGCTGTAAGTCAAACAGAACTAAGTGAGATGAGCCCCAGCAGGACAAGAGGATGCTCAGCAGCACATACAGGAGCAAGGCCCTATCTCTGCAAACACAGTTCAGCACCATCGCAGCAGAAACCCGGTCACCACTGCAGCGAGCGATTGACATTTGCATTTCAATCCCCAGGTTCTTAATTCATACTCTATAACAGATCCTCTTTAAAAATGTGTTGCCTTTCTCATAAGCCACCATATAATACCATGCTAATCTGCTTCATTTACATTGAATATTAGTTTTATGGAAAATTGTACTAATTAATTCCGCATAAATATAATTTGGTGGCTGAGTAGCACAGCGGCATGACAATTAACATGGCAATGGAAAGCTGAGCCATCACTTCCAATTTCTCGTTTAGTCCTATTATGCTCTGCGGCATGGACACAACCCACAATGAATTTAACTACATGGGCTCTCAGTCGGCTTTCTCCTAAGCTAGAAAACTACCTTTTAGCCCCACTTCTCATCAGAGCATAATGTTTTCTTGCAGCTGGCCTCACGTTCTGTTTGGCCTACTAATCATCCTAGTTGGATACTAATTGTCACCAGCAACTAATGACCAATGACCTTGCTCGCCAGGTCAGGTCCCAAGATAACAGCGGTGGCTGTGAACACTCTCCCAAACTGGTAACTAGCGGCAGAACAGAGTAATATTGTTGGCATTGTAAACACAGTTTATAAATAAAAAAAGAATACATTAGTATATCAATCAATAATTCATGATCAATCAATATAATTACTTCCTCATTAAAAGCCACTGAGAAAACATCTGGCTCCTTGTAGCCTGAGCTAAACTTATCTCCCTAACATGCTAATTCTTAATTCAAAGGGTTGTTTCTTTTTTTTAATGCTGTCCAGTGGACAGGGTATCGGCCTAGCACTAGGGAATCCTGGGGTCTATTCCCGACTCTGCTACTAACCTGCTGGGTGACCTTGGGGAAGTCACTTCACTTCTTGGTGCCTACTTTCCCTCCCATTCTTTGTCTGTCTTCTCTATTTAGATTGTAAGCTAGTCAGGGAAGGGTCCTTCTTGTTCTGTGGCTGTGCAGCGCCTAATACAAATCGGGTCCTGGGATTTCTCAGCAACAACTGTTGGAATATAAATAATGACAACGGTTTATAACTTCTCCCCCTCATTAGCACGTGTCTATATTTTGTTCATATTAAGGTATCTCCTTAATACATGGCTTTTTTTCTTCCTTTTTCCAACTGAGAACTGATGACTCCAAAAAATGCAAGCTTGAAAAGTCTTGTCTTAGGACTTGTTTTCTGTTGACAAGAAAGTGTAAGAGGAGCTGTAGTGATGTGCCGTAACCTCAAAAACATCCTTATTCTCCAAGAAGTATTATTATAAACAAGCCAAAAATGTAGCCTCTCAGGGCTTTCCCCTTCTGTAGCTCCAGAGAGGTGCATGAAAGAACAAGAAGGCTGCAAGAGAAGTGGGGGACTCAGACTTTTAAAGTTTCTGATCTACTTTTAGATCAGAACAGATTCTCAGTTGCTGGAGGCGTACCAGAGCATGACCAAGGAAAGATAAAGCAATTCAAGGCCAGGGGAAAAGCAATCAAAAGAGGAAACACATCAAGGGGAGAGGGGTTTGCTGGAGAGCTGCCTTGTTCTCATTATTTATGTTTCCCTACAGTAGCAACAGAAGCATTTCTATAATCTATATAAAGGATAATGCAGTTAATTGATCTAAGTAATTTCAAGGCTCCTTACTAGCACAAGCCTCCAGGGTGAAATATTTTGGTTTAATGATCAGCATAAAATTGCTAGAGATATTTTTAAGGTAACTCATTGCTGAGTTTAGTTAATAGTTGAGTTGGAGAGAGGGTATCAGCAGCTATGAGCTGCATGGCTTGTGTGGCTATATATAACAAGCGGAGACAGGCAGATGTCAAAATAGCTGTCCTCTCAAAACAGCCAGGCTGCATGGTATGATTAGTTATTCAGAGCAATAGTCTTAGATACACTGAATGGTGTAGTGGCTAGGGAGTAGATGGGGAACCAGGACATCTGGCCTCTATTCCCTGCTGACTGGCTGGCTGACCTTCAGCAAGTAAATTCACCTCTGTGTGCCTGTTTTCCTTCTTGTCCTTTATCTGTCATGTCAATTTAGACTGTAAGATCTTCAGGGCAATGGCTGTCTCTTAAGGTACATCTACATTGGAGCTGGAAGTGTAATTTCCAGCTCGGGGAGAGACACTCCCACTAGCTTTCATCAAGCCAGTACACTACACATAGCAGTATAGTGGTGGCTGCACAGGCACCAGGACAGGCTGTCCACCCAGAGTACGTACTGAGGGTTTCGGATAGGACTGTATTTGGGGTATTTAGCAGGGGGGTGTCTGCCAGAGTTGGAATTCACACCTCCAATTCCAGCTTAGACAGACCCTTAGTATGGGCATGTACCTCATCTAGCACAATGGGCCCATGATCCGAATTGGAGCCAGTAGGAGATATGAGAATATAAATAGCAGCTTTTCATCTCTGGATGTGGAGGCACTGATTCCAGTTCTATTTTCCTTGGTAGTGGGCCTCCAATCCACATACTGGCTAGGCACAAGTCTGCTTAGCTTATGAGAGCTAACACGTTTACAGGCCAAAATGACAAGCTACTAAGGAGTACACCTGGACGAATCGATGGCTGAGGTATGGGGAGGTTCAAAATCTGCTCTCACTCGTGTCCACACAGCCCCACTGACTTCAGATCAATGAGAGGTGCAGTAATGGAATGTGTCTCTCTGCTGGATGCCTTTATTCCCCGTCATCATGACCCTGTGTGTGATAGCTAATGAAGTGCTTGCCTTGGCATCTTGCATCACAATTGCTGACAACGGCATTGGGAATTATTCTGCAATATTAACATGTGTATTAAGATTTTAAGACTAATTCCAAATTCTCTCCCCCTCATTTCTCCTGCTTTTGAAGTTATTTTAATCTACACACCATCCTTCCGCCCCCTCCCCCCGCCCCCGGACTCGTCTAATTTGCCTCATTTCTAAGTCATGATGATATCCTCAAGACACCAATTCATAACTTCCTTCTGTTGAATTGTTCATTAAAATCTAATTTTTACTATCTAATTCTGGCTTTTTAGCTAATGAAATCCAGCATAATTATAAATATCCATCTTGCAACATTGCATATTGACATTTGGATAGAAAGACTAGAAAAGTGAGAAAGACATTAGCATCGAGGCAGGTTCCTATTGCTGTTCAGGAAACCAACATAGTAGATATAAATATATAGATTAAAATAGTCTCATTTAGGCTTATTTCAATATTTCCTTTATGCTTCCATTAAGTTTTCTTTGAACATGAACCATAAGGGACCAAGTCTAATTTCAACAGTCCTGCATGAGACATTTTGGATTCTTCAGATCCATTATTTAGCACAGATCTGAAGTGCTTGGAGAAAAAGGTGCAGCACTGTGCTGTATTTGATCTCAGGTACAAGTGCTTTGGCACCTTCCATAAAGTATCAGAAGAATTTTTATCAGAGGAAAAAGTCACTTATGAGAACTCAGAACACTTTTCTGGTCCATTATTACTTCAGGGGTATATTCAAGTTACTAAGGGCCTATAGAATCAGCCTCTATCATCTTATATCCCTACACCAGTTTTATAGGGAATTTAATACCATGGTTACAAACTGGGGTTGGGCATTAGGTCTGGTTTCTATTCCCAGCTCTACTGATAGATTTGGGCCAGATTCAAAGCTTGTGCTGAGTCAGTGGAAAGACTTTAGCTCAGGCCCTATCTGATTATACCCCTATAGTGTACATGGCAGAGGGGCATTGCTAGCACATGATGGCATATATCACATTGGTAGATGTGCAGGTGAACGAGCCCTGGATGGTGTGGCTGACGTGGATAGGTCCTATGATGGTGTCCCTTGAATACACATGTGGACAGCATTGGCAACGGGGTCTGTAGCAGGTTTTGGTTCCTGGGTTGGTGTTTTTGTTGTGGTGTGGTGTGCAGTTGCTGGTGAGTATTTGCTTCAGGTTGGGGGGCTGTCTGTAAGCGAGGACTGGCCTGTTTTCCAAGGTCTGTGAGAGTGAGGGATCGTCCTTCAGGATAGGTTGTAGATCCTTGATGATGCGCTGGAGAGGTTTTAGTTGGGGGCTATAGGCGACGGCCTGTGGCGTTCTGTTACTTTCTTTGTTGGACCTGTCTTGTAGTAGGTGACTTCTTGGTACCTTTCTGGCTCTGTAAATCTGTTTCTTCACTTCACCAGGTGGATACTGCAGTTTTAAGAATGCTTGATAGAGATTCTGTAGGTGTTTGTCTCTGTCTGAGGGATCAGAACAAATTATGTTGTATCTCAGACCTTGGCTGTAGACAATGGATCATGTGATGTGGTCTGGTTCAAAAGCTGGAGGTATGTAGGTAAGTATAGCGGTCAGCAGGTTTTTGGTATAGGGTTGTGTTTATGTGACCATCACTTATTAGCACTGTAGTGTCTAGGAAGTGGACCGGTCTAGGCTGAGTTTGATGGTAGGGTGGAAATCATTGAAATCTTGGTGGAATTACTCAACGGCCTCCTTCCCATGGGTCCAGATGAAGATGTCATCAATATAGCGCAAGTACAGGGGACGAGAGCTGAGGAGGTGTTGTACTAAGTCAGCCATAAAAATATTGGCATACTGAGGGGCCATTTAGGTACCCATAGCAGTCTCGCTGACTTGAAGGTATAAATCGTCCCCAAATCTGAAATAGTTGTGGGTGATGACAAAGTCGCAAAGTTCAGCCACCAAGTTTGCTGTGATGGTATCAGGGATGCTATTGCTGATGGCTTGTAGTCCATCTTTGTGTGGAATGTTGGTGTAGAGGGCTTCTACATCCACAGTGGCTAGGATGGTGTTTTCTGGAAGATCACCAAAGGATTGTAGTTCTTCAGGAACTCAGTGGTGTCTTAGAGATAGCTGGGAGTGCTGGTTGCACAGGGCCTGAGGAGAAAGTCTACATAGCCAAATAATCCTGCTGTCAGGGTGCCAATGCCTGAGATGATGCGGTGTCCAGGATTCCCAGGTTTATGGATTTTGGGTAGCAGGTAGAATAGCCCTGGTCAGAGCTCTAGGGGTGTGTCATTGTATATTTGTTCCTCTGCTTCTTTAGGGAATTTCTTGAGCAGATTATGTAGTTTCTTTTGGTAACCCTCAGTGGGGTCAGAGGGTAATGGCCTGTAGAATGTGGTGTCAGAGAGTTGTCTAGCAGCCTCTTGTTCATGTCAGAGTTGTTTCTGAGGCTGTGGATGGTGGTGTGTTCTGCACGGCTGAGGTTATGGAGCAAGTGATGCTGCTTTTCCACAATTTCAGCTCGCGCACGTCAATGGAATCACTCGATGAAGAAGTCCAGTCTGTTGTTTCGACCTTCAGGAGGAGTTCAGTCATTCAGGTTGGGTCATTACAAAACCTAATCTTAATTTCTCCAATACTAATTCCTCCCTACTATTAATCACACCTTCTTGTCAATCGTCTGTAAGGAGCCACTCTCTTACCACTTCAAAAGAGATTTTTCCTCCCTTGGTATCTTGTTAATTGATGTATCTCGTTAGACTGATCTACACACTTGGTAAAGCAACTCCCAACCTTTCATGTATTTATACCTGCTCCTGTATTTTTCACTTCATGCATCTGATGAAGTGGGTTCCGGCCCACAAAAGCTTATGCCCAAATAAATGTGTTAGTCTCTAAGGTGCCACAAGGACTCCTCATTATTATTCTCTTATGTAGTCACTTAGATTGCATGGGTGCAAATCCAGATGTGGAATTTTGGGGGAATCCTACATTTCATGATTTTCAGAGCTGAATCAGAAATGTTTTTGTTCCTGTAAGAATTTTTTTCGCGCACACACACACAAAATTTTTCTTCAGAAATTTTCTGGTTTTCCTCAAAAAAAACTTGAAGTCAACATTTTGGCCAAATTTTCAAAGTAAAACTGAAAAAAAAATGGTTGAAATCTGACATTTCCCATGGAAATTTCTATTGTGATGAAAAGGTCATTTTTTCATTGATAAAATGTTTTGAACAAAATCACCTATGCCCAGGTTGTGACGATTAGCCTCCAGTCAGCCTAGGGGGTGAACCCCAAAGAACAAGAAATTGAATCAACTGGTTTCATTTAATATTAGTGTACTATAAAAGTGTATTGAGTAAGGTCTTTTATGAAAGCAGGTGATACTGGTGATTAATATAGTAATGAAATGTATATATCAATATTATATGAGGAATCGTGGATACTCACGGATATTACATTTTAAAGTCTGTCACCAAACAAAGGGAGAAACAAGCTCTCCCGTAGACAGGAAGGAAGGTAGCTGTCTACCTGTCTCCAATGTAAATTAAGCATTGTGGTACCAAAACAATGGAAACTCCATTTCCATACAAGTCAACGGGGGGATGGGAAAAACAGGAAGAGTCTGAACAGCAGGCATTCATCTCCTCACTCTTGAGGCAAAGACAATGAACTTTGGGGTACTATAAGGGGAGCAGAGATATTTAGTCATCCTTCACCAGAGGAGACAAAGAAACCAAGGGCTTTGGGCTCTGTGTTGGAGCCTGGCTACGGCCGGGCCAGCCATGCTGGAAGAATGAGTACAGTAAGAAGTCTACCGTGAAGAAAAGACTCTGGTTTCTTATGTTGGTTTTACTCTTAGAAATGTATTTTTACTTTTGTTTGGTTGTAACCATTTCTGTCCCAATTATGTCTACTTGTTATCACTGACATATCCAACAAACTTAATCCTTGCTTTATTACACAACCATCTCAGTGTGGGGTTTCAAAATGCAGAGTAAAACCCTCAGCCGAATTAATAAGCTGGTGCTGTGTATTGATTCTTTAAAGGAGCAGTGAACTTGATAAGACCTTGTGAGTGCTACAGTGAGAGGGTCTGAGCACTGCAAAAGAGATGGCTTTGCAGGGATTCAGGACTGGAAGGAGTGCTGGTGACCCTGTGCAAGGTGAAAGCCAGGGTGAAATCAATGTGAAATCACCTGGGTGAAATCAATTACAGGCTAATAAGTTTAAGGTCTCAGGCAAACTGGTTGAAACTATATTAACAAAAATAATTATCAGATGCATAGATGAGCATGATCGATTCGGGAAGAGTCAATACAGCTTTTGCAAAGGGAAATCGTGCCTCACTAATCTATTAGAATTCTTTGAGGGGGTCAACCAGCATGTGGACAAGGGTGATACAGTTGATATAGTGTGCTTGGACTTTCAGAAAGCCTTTGACACGATCTCAAACCAAAAGCTCTTAAGCAAAGCAAGCAGTCATGGGATAAGAGGGAAGGTCCTTTCATGGATCAGTAACTGGTTAAAAGATAGGAAACAAAATTTAAGAATAAATGGTCAAGTTTTCACACTGGAATATTGTAAACAATGGGATCCCCCAAAAATCTGGACAGGAACCATGTTCAACATATTCATAAACAGTCCAGAAAAGGGGTAAACAGTAAGGTGGCAAAGTTTATAAATGATATGAAACTTAATCAAGACACTGACTGTGAAGCGTCACAAAAGGATCTCACAAAACTGGCTGACCGGGCAACAAAATGGCAGGTGAAATTTAATGTTGATAACTGCAAAGTAATGCTTATTGTATATTTGGGATTATTTTCTGCCATACAAAATGATGGGGTTTAAATTAGCTGTTTCACTCAAGAAAGATCTTGAAATCATTGTGGATAGTTGTCTGAAAACATCTGCTCAATGTGCAATGGCAGTCAAAAAAGTGAACGGTGTTAGGAATTATTAAGAAAGGGATAGATAATAAGACAGAAAATATATTGCCTCTATCTAAAACCAGGTACACCCACACATTGAACACTGTGTGCAGATCTAGTCAAAAGATATATTAGAAGTAAAAAATATATGAGAATGGCAACAAAAATGATTAGGGGTATGAGGCAAAGTCCATACGAGGACAGATTAAAGCAGGGGTCGGCAACTTTTCAGAGGTGCTGTGCCGAGTCCTCATTTATTCACTCTAATTTAAGGTTTCATGTGCTGGTAATACATTTTAACGTTTTTATAAGGTCTCTTTCTATAAGTCTATATTATATAACTAAACTATTGTATGTAAAGTAAACAAGGTTTTCAAGATGTTTAAGAAGTGTCATTTAAAAATAAATTAAAATGCTGATCTTACGCTGCCAGCCTGCTCAGCTCGCTGTCAGCCTGGGGTTCTGTTCACCTAGGCTGGCAGTGGGCTGAGCAGGGCCTGCGGTCAGGATCCCAGACCTGGGTAAGGAGGTCTCAGGGGTCAGAGCAGAGGGCTGGGGGAGGGGGTTCATGGCAGAAGGCTGAGGGAGGTTCAGGGATGACGGCAGGGGTGGGGGGGTTAGGGCAGAAGGCTGGGTATGTGTGGGGGTCAAGGGTCAGGGCAGAGGGCTGGAGGGCATATGGGGGGTGCAGGGCAGAAGGCTTCGAGTGTGGGGGGTTCAAGGGTCAGGGCAAAGGGCTTGGTGTGTGGGGGATGCACGGCAGAAGGCTGAGTGTGTGTGGGGGGGTCAGGGCAGAGGGATGGGGTTGTGGGAGTGCAGAGCAGAGGGCTGGGTGTTTGAGGGGGTTCAAGGGTCAGGGCAGAGGGCTGGGGGCATGGGGGCTTGTCATAAACCTAGTCCCAGATTTGGACCTTAGCGTCCAAAATATAGGGGTTAGCATGAAAACCTCCAAGCTTAATCACCAGCTTGGACCTGGTAAAGCTGCCACCACCCAAAAAAAATTAGAGTGTTTTGGGGCACTCTGGTCCCCCCAAAAACCTTCCCTGGGGACCCCAAGACCCAAATCCCTTGAGTCTCACAACAAAGGGAAATAAACCTTTTCCCTTCCCCCCTCCAGGTGTTCCTGGAGAGAGACACAGAAGCAAGCTCCGTGAATCTAAACAGAGGGACTCCACCCTCCCCGTTCCCAGTCCTGGAAAACAGAATTACTTCCCTCTTCACCCAGAGGGAATGCAAAGTCAGGCTAGTAAATCTAACACACACAGATTTCCCCCTGACGTCTTCCTCCCACCAATTCCCTGGTGAGCTGCAGACTCAATTCCCTGGAGTTCCCCACTAAAGAAAAACTCCAACAGGTCTTAAAAGAAAGCTTTATATAAAAAGAAAGAAAAATACATAAAAATGGTCTCTCTGTATCAAGGTGACAAATACAGGGTCAATTGCTTAAAAGAATATTGAATAAACAGCCTTATTTAAAAAGAATACAATTTAAAGCACTTCAGCAACTATAGACATGTAAATACAAAACAACAAACCATCTTTGTACTCACAACTTGGAAACAGAAGATTAGAAAGCAGGAAATAGAAAAATTCACTCCTCATAGCCAAGAGCATACAGGCAGAAGACCAAGAACAAAGGGCTCACACACAAACTTCCCTCCACCCAGAGTTGAAAAAATCCTGTTTCCTGATTGGTCCTCTGGTCAGGTGTTTCAGAAACTTCTTTCCAGGTGAAAGAGACATTAACCCTTAGCTATCTGTTTATGACAGGGCTGCAGGGCAGAAAGCTGGGGGGGGGGTCAAGGCAGAAGGCTGGGGGTATGGGGGGTGCAGCGTAGAAGGCTGGGTGTGTGTGGGGTGAGGGCAGAGGGGTATGGGGGCTGCAGGGCAGAAAGCTGAGTGTGGGGGGGGTCAGGGCAGAAGGCTGGGGATGTGCAGGGCAGAAGGCTGGGTGTGTGGGGGGGTTCAAGGGTCAGGGCAGAGGGCTGGGGGGTATGGGGGCTGCAGGGCAGAATGCTGAGGGGGGGTCAGGGCAGAGGGATGGGGGGTGTGGGGGATGTAGGACAGAAGACTGAGTGTGGGGGGGATCAGGGCAGAGGGCTGGGGGTGTGGGGGATGTAGGACAGAAGACTGAGTGTGGGGGGGATCAGGGCAGAGGGCTGGGGGTGTGGGGGATGTAGGACAGAAGACTGAGTGTGGGGGGGGAATCAGGGCAGAGGGCTGGGGTGCTCGGCTCGTAGGGGTGCTCCCAGCCCCCTGCCCTGAGCAGCTCAAGACAGAGGGCTGGAAGGGATGTGCCCTTTCCACCCCTTTCCCCAAGGCTCCGTCCCTGCCTCTCTGTCTCCTCTAGGGAACTGCCTGCACGTTGTTGCTCTCCCACCCCCTTCGCTAGGGCCATCAGCTGATTGGCGCAGGGAAGGACAGGGGTCGGGGCAGGAAAGCACCACGCTGGGGGAAGAAGCGGGGGAGAGGGAAGCTTGGTTGCTGCAGAACCAAGCTTCTGCTTCCTGCCTCCACAGGGGAGAATGGTGGGTGGGGCGGGGGGGGGGGCTGAGTGGGGCTGGGGGCCAGGACTGAAGCAGGTGGCTGCGTGCCGCTTAAAATCGGCTTGCGTGCCATGTTTGGCAGGCGTGCCGCAGGCTGCCGATCCCTGGATTAAAGAGACTGGGACTGTTCAGCTCGAAAGAGAGAGGACTACAAGGAGATATGACAGAGGTTTATGAAGTGATGAATGGTGTGGAGGTGGTGAAAAAGGAAGTATTTACTCCTTCACGTAACATAAGAACCAGGGGTCACCCAACGAAATTGAAATGCAGCAGGTTTGAAACACACGCAAGGTTGTACTCCGCACAGCGCACAATCAAACCCGTGGAACTTCCTGCCATGGCATGTTGTGAAGACAAAGTATAACTGGGTTCAAAAATAATTAAATTAAGTTCATTGAGAACAGCTCCATCAACGGCTATTAGACAAAATGGTCAGTGATGCAATCCCATGCTTCCAGTGTCCCTAAACCTCTGACTGCCAGATGCTGGGACTGGACAACTGGGGATGGATCACTTGATAATTGCTCTATTCTGTTAATTCCCTCTGAACTGTCTGCCAGCGGAGGAAGACACAATATTTGGCTAGAAGGACCATTGGTCTGACCCAGTATAGCCATTCTTATGTTTTTCTCCACTGCATTTGAATGTAGATTCTAAGTAGAGGTCCAATGTGCCTTCTTTGTACCCCAAATTCATGGGGATTGGCTACACAATGTATCAATGTACAGCACAGCCATGTGAATTCTAATGAACACCAATGTGTTGTGCACTGACTAATTCTTGTAGTTTCTTAGTGCACATGAATACCATTTGAAATCATATTATGCCAACGTGCACTAGGAATCATTTAGTGTGTGCCAGCAGGATTTACAGGGGCTAGTTAGTGCCTTGCATGATGCATATTCGAATTCTCACCTCACTGGTGTGCATTGCAATGCTCGGTAGACAAGCCCATTGACTCAAATTGTTAACACTCATTTGCAAAAGCAATGCAAGCATTTAGTTATGTGTCAGTCATATAAAAACACTGTCTTGTAACTTCTTTGCAATAAAACAATAGGTTTGGTTGGGTTTTTATGCATTTAATCAGAGTGGGACATCTTTGAACCCTTTTGACAAGCTGGTTGGATTTGACATTAGCTAGAAAACCACAGAACAATTATCCTGGAAGAGACAATTTTCTGTTGCAAATGACAAGGCTCTGGCAGTTACTGTAATAGCGTATTAACAGGTGCAGAAATGGGACCGAACAGAACAGCTTCACAACAGCTATAATTTTGCCTCTGCTGCCAGTTTCATCATGGTAATGTTGGGGGGGAGAAAAAAAAACTCATTACAAAGGTCAACATGTATCACCTCATGGATTTCTCCTGGAAGGGGAAAAGCACCACAGAAATTTCTAAAAGAATGCTGTCGCAGGACAGCTGTCACAGTTGCATGTGCGTCTGTGGGGGGGGAACAGAGAGGGAGAAGACGATAGACATCTGGGTGTGTCTTGGGGACAAATCCTATATCATGTGCACAGCTGACCTATGCATTAGGGAGATTCATAGAGATGGGATTAAAATTAGAAGATTTTGCATGCATGCATCAATCAATAAATGAATGAATGTCAAAATGACATTTACCCAATGGAAAATTGTTTTAATCCACATATGGTACCTGGTTCCCACTCCCAAAACACACAGCTTGTGTAGGGGGAGAGGGAATGCACAGGTTACATCCCCTGATGCACCAGATCAGCTGTGCCGGCTTGGTGGTGTTGTGAAAGAGTGGCAGAACCAAGGCTCATTCCCTTCCCCACCCACGTGCCAGAGAAGTGGAGCAGTATCTCCTGGAGCTGGGCAAGCCCAATGCAAGAGAGTAAGCCGGCACAAAGGAGCCCTCAGCTTGGTTTGATCACGATGACAAAGGGGGACATTGTGACATTTACAGATACGAATGGCAAAGGAAGTCAGTGGAACTGTGGCAATTCACATCACTGTGTGTGGCTATTCCCAGATGACCAGTCTGCATCAGCAGAGTACACTTGGGAAACTTTAAGGCTCCTTCTGTGATACTGCAACATGTTTATGGCATCTGTCACCTCAGGATACCTGCCTTCTGTGTAGTATTAGCTACTTTACACTGAAGCCAAGACATCTATCTTTTAAATCAGAATTTGGTATAAGACAGCTAAAAAATGGCCTGGAATTCATAATTGTTATCATTTGAATTATGGCAGGCCCAGGAGGCCCCAACTGAAATCCAAACCCCAGAGTGCTAGGTGCTGTGCTGAGATTGTCCTCTTTTCAAGGTAAGGACTACACAGACAGACATAGGACAGGAGAAAGGAAACATCATTTTCTCTGTTTTACAGATAGGAGATAGAGGCACAGAGAGATTGAGTGATTTTGCCCAAGGTCATGTAGAACGGCAGTGGAAGAGCCAGGAATTATACCCAGCTCTCATTTGTACCACTCTATTGCCTTAACCACAAGACCATCCATCCTATCCAAAGAATGCACATCGTGTTCAGCAGATACTATGGATGATGTAATTGTTCTTGTCTGTCTTTAATGCCTATGGACTTCTGTGGTAAAAGTAAGGCCACTGTCACAAGAAGAAGGTTGTCACGAAAAACTCTTCCTACTCTAATTTCCATCTATTAACTGTGTTTACAGAGCTACAATGATGATATAATGGTGTGTTTAATGAACACCCTTCTGTTCCAACTTAAAAGAAAAACAAACTACACAGAAGGCCAGGTCAGCTGAAACTCAGCCTTAATTTATGTACATATTCATTCATTATTGCCGTTTTCCATAAATCAAAGTCTAGTAGACTATCAGGAGTTCTTTGAAGAAAAGAGTTAATAGAGCAAAGGGAAGAGAAACTTGTTAGATGGCTCAACTGGCAATCAAGAACCTACAGTGAGATTTCTGATTTATTATCCAAATTAGACCAAGGCAGAATGATATATTCTGTTTAATCATATGGATTTTTTTTTTTGGCCAGGTTTTTTAAGCAAGAAAGAATATTGTATGAAGTCAAAGCTCAGCTCTGAAATGAACGCCCTAAAACAGAACAGAGAAAGAAAGAGAGGGCATAATGGTTTACCAAGTCTATTTCTGAAGAGAGTTTACCTCTAAACAAATGCACTTTAGAATGAGAATTATCAAGGGCTCTTAACTAGACAAGTTTCCCTATGTGAAAGATGAAATGAGTAATCAGCTCCTTTTCCTACCTTATCTAAAACATCAAGGGCTTGATTTCTTAGCAACACTCAGCAGTCTGACTGGTCGGAATGTTTCTTTCCGCCTGCTCCTGGAAAGTATTATTTCAGTAGGTTTTTAAAGATAGTGGCAATAGTTCCAATGAGCGCTGCTCGCACCCACTGGTCCACGTTAGAGATAACTCCCATTATGCCGGCAATGCTCTGCTCAGGAAGCAGAGAATGCATCTGAGACTAGGTTTGCCGAGTCTCCAGAATTGTCCTGGAGTCTCTAGGAATTCAAAATGAATCTTTTTAATTAAAGATTGTCATGCGATGAAACCTCCAGGAATACATCCAACCAAAATTGACAACCCTAGTTTCTACTGATAAAAATAAAAAAAGCCTTGATTTTTTTTTAAACTCGAAGAAAAGACTCCTCTAGTAGGAAGGGCTAAGGGTAGAGTAGTGAGATGGGATAGGTAATAGTGAGAAAAGGTAAGGGAGGATGATAGGACCCATTTAAAAAAAAAAGCCGGCTGATGCACTGTGTGGATTCAGACGTTTTGGAGCATGAGCTTTTGTGGGTGAATACCCACTTCGTCAGATGCATGCATCTGACGAAGTGGGTATTCACCCACGAAAGCTCATGCTCCAAAATGTCTGTTAGTCTATAAGGTGCCACAGAACTCTTTGCTGCTTTTACAGATCCAGACTAACACGGCTACCCCTCTGCTACTTGATGTGTGGATACAAATAGCTCCAGCAGGTTAATCGACAAAGCAAAACTGGATGCTTGTGTGTGACTAAGTTAAAGGCTGATTGGTGTAGCAGAGCAATTACCTGGGGCAAATTGCTAAAAACTATCAGGCCAGGGCCAGACAATAGTGATCCACCACGTGCTTAGGTGCCCCATAAGCCTCCTCCATGATAAGTCTTTTGGAAACATGGGCTGATGCACAGCCCCCACTTTGAATCCTGGTCTGGAAGCGCAGCTAGCATGATCAGGGAAAATCCCTGAATGGAAGCCGCTACCACCCAGACTAACTCAAGCCTGAGAACGAGGCATTTGCAATATAATTTCCCACAGGGGACTTCCTGCTCTGATTGCAATCAGCAGCCAAACTCCCATAGACATCACTGTGAGTGTCGCCCAGTCCTTAGTTAAGAGCATGTCTGACAAGGAGTCCATGCCCCTCAGAAGCTCCCCCATTTTCCTGCTCCCTCCTTGAGGGTAGTTTTCTCACCTCCAACATCCAGTGGGAGCAGTGATAAGCTGCCAAAATCTTAACAACCTGTTCCCTATAAAAAGTTCTGATTTAAGGGATGTGTCACAGTATGTATTTTTTGTACCAATACGGTTACCATACATCCACAATTTAAGAACCAAAATCCTGACATGTCCAGGAAAATACAGAAGTATGGTAACCCCACCTAAAGTTCCTTTTTAAAAAGAAGGGCCTGAGCTAGAAATGAGCTCCGTTTCCCCTGGAGGTGTGCTAGGGTGACCAGATGTCCCGATTTTATAGGGATAGTCCCAATTTCTGGGTCTTTTTCTTATATAGGCTCCTATTACCCCCCCCCACTCCGTCCCGATTTTTCACACTTGCTGTCTGGTCACCCTAGGGTGTGCACATGTGTGGGTCTCAGCTGCTCCCTGCCCCCCTCATTGAAGCAGGTGAAGCTGACTGCAAGCAGGGTGGTGGGTACTCACAGGGAGAGTGGTTCAGAGTAGCCTGAGCAGCAGGACGCAGCCCAGGCCCAGCAGAGCAGCCGGAGCCCCAGGGCCAGGGGAGCAGCAGCAGCAGCAGCAGCAGCAGGGCCAGTGTCCAGGGCCAGGCGGCGGCCCACATGGCTCCTACAGCACAGTGCTCCCGGCAGACGGAGGACAAATTACATCATTTCCCGGCCAGAGCTCATCAAAGCTGCAGCACCCTCTCACAGGGAAGTGGGTTAACATCTGGTTCTAAAACTGCTTCAAAATTTAACCACCGATTTGTGCGAGTCGGCTCCAGCTCACCACTGAGTGGCAGGGGTACAGACTGCATGGTGCTGCTAACCCTACGCAGACCTTTGCAGGTTCTGAAAACTTGACTCTAACCCTTCTTTATTTGGATGAATGGGAGAGAAGGGAGGCCCATGCATCTCAGGTCATATGAGTCCTTCCAGATATTTAACCTGCTTGAAGGCAGATATGGAAATATCTCTTTGCACTTTGAGAGGCAGTGTGGTCTAGTGTATGGAACCCTGCACTGGGACTTCAGAGACCTGTATTTATTCTCAGCTCTGCCACTGACCTAATGGGTGACCCTGGGCAAGTTATTTTGCCTAATTTTTGCTCTCTGAAATATGGGAATGGTGACCCTTAGCTCCTTTGTAAAATGCTTTGAGATCTAGGGATGATGAATGCTGGGCAACAACTAGGCATGCTGTTTTCTTTAAGGGCCTGATCCAAAGCTCAGTGAAACCAATACAGCCTTTTCATTGACTTAGAATCATAGAATATCAGGGTTGGAAGGGACCTCAGGAGGACATCTAGTCCAACCCCCTGCTTGAAGCAGGACCAATCCCCAGACAGATTTTTAAGCCAGCTCCCTAATGGCCCACTCAAGGATTCAACTCACAACCCTGGGTTTAGCAGGCCAGTGCTCAAACCACTGAGCTCTCTCTCTCCCCCCCCATAGGACCTTGGGATCCTGCCCTAAAACACCAAAGCTAATTCCATTATTTTAACCAGATTCTCTTCCAAACTTCCCTGATTTTTGGGGATGCTCATGTGCAGGGTTCTATGGGGCCCATTGTTAGAAATAACAGGTTTTCAGGATTCACAAAGTAGACTCTATTTGATTATATGATTTAGAAATTGTCTCCATAGACTCACAGTGGCTATGTAAGTTACTGTACAGTGTTTATTGCTTATTATGAAAACTACATGATAATAATTTCAATTATAAGCCTATTAGGTAGGTAATTGACAACACAAGTGTACTAAAGTTACTTTCCACTCGCTTCAATGCAAGTGTGCTGTGTTTTTAGGCTAGCAGAGCTGATAATCAGGGCAGAAATGATTTTATAATTAACTTCCTTTGTCTGATTCCCTAGACTAAAATGCAATTTTGTTTAGCAGGCGTTGAGCTGGCTCAGAGTTCATTTGGATTTCCCCTTCCCGTCTCAACTGTATCATTCCCAGAGACAGAAATTGCTCATTGTAACAGAAATCTTGCAGCACCTTTGAAGAGACATTTGTTGACAACTTCACCATCAGGTATTATGAGGTCTCTTTCTGAAGCATGAGTCATTTTGAAGACAATTTGGCAATAACCTGGCAAAGAGGGGAGAAAGTTGATTCATGCCTTGATACAAGGCCCAATCCTGAGAAGTGCTGAGTATCCGTCCCCCCCAATTCCTGTTGACATTCATAGGGATCTAGGCACTCTGCACAGCTCAGGATCAGGTTAGCTGTGGGGCTACAAAAGCATCTCTCATTTAATAAAAGGGAAGATAAATAATCCTGGTTTAGGGTCCTAACCTGTGATTTCAAAGGGATGACTCATTCAGTTCCCATGGCATTGGACTGAGGTAAGTGTTCACAGCATCTCAGCACAAAATAATCACATCGCCGCAAGCTTGATTTTTTTCCTGCGTTCCTTGGGATAACAGTAATAATACATGAACATTCAAGGCACTTTACAAGTTTTAACTGATTAATATCTACCTAACCCAAGGTGGCAGGAGCATTGTTTTATCCAATTTACAGTTGGGTAAATTGAGGCACAGAGGAGTTAAGCGATTTGCTAAAGGTCACACAGTGTAAATGCCAGGAATAGAACCCAGGCGTTCTGGCTCCATGTCTCCTTCTCTGACCACTAGGCAACATAGCTTCAAAACAGGAAACATAGCAGGGCTAAAACATACACAGCTAAGTGGTTCTGCACCATCTGCTACCAAATAAGTGCAATATGTGAAAGAGACCAATGGGAGTATCTGAAAGCCCACACAATGAAAAGTGGCACAGTCCCTTATTTTGGGGCATGAAAAGAGAAGCTTTCAAGATATGGCCTCTTGGTAGTTGTGCTTGTAATTCTAATGATGAACTGTATGCACACAGCATTGTGTATGCAACACTGGGCACACAAAATTGAGGCTTCTTTGAAAATTTGCCTCAGGGATTACAACAAGAGAGAGCTGTACAAATAATGGATTTTTAGTTTGCTGATAATTTCACAAAATTTGAAAAAAGTTTTAAAAACTTGCAAAAATTGGGGAAATTAAATCTGAAAAAAGTGTTTTGGATCAAACAAAAATGATCATCATGAAAAAAAATATTTAAACTTTTCAAAAAAAGAATTTTCACAATTAAAGTCATTTCAAATAAAATAAAAAAATCATTTTGAAAATTCAACATTTATGGGTTTAATTTACTTTATTATTTTGGCCAAAACAATTAACTGGAATTGACACAAATGTATTAAATGGGTCACTGAATCTGCATTTTGGGCTGAAAAAATGTTTTGGTGGAAAAACCTGCCCAGATCTAAAATATATGACAAGTAGATTTCATAGGCAGGTTGGAGGAGAGCAGGAAATGGTGACCCGTCCCCAGTCCTCTCTTTGCTGTGCATTTCTGCTGCTCTGTATTGCAAGAACCCTGAGATGCATTAACCATTTGATTAAAACAAAGCCAAGGAGTAAGCCAAGATTCAAGGTAATGGTAAACAAATGACAATGCTCAGTGGTCAAAACTGCGAGTTAGGAACGCATCACAGAGACTGTCCGTATTAAAGTTTTGCCTCTTAACTGAACTAGGTAACCCATTACAGTGAAGCACTGGAATGGGTTACCTAGGGAGATGGTGGAATCTCCTTCCTTAGAGGTTTTTAAGGTCAGCCTTCACAAAGCCCTAGCTGGTATGATTTAGTTGGGGATTGGTCCTGCTTTGAGCACGGGGTTGGACTAGATGACCTCCTGAGGTCCCTTCCAGCTGTGATATTCTATGATTTTATGAACTTGGTACCAGTATCCAAGGCAGGAGTTAAACATGGAGGAAAGAAAAGTAGTGTTTTTCGACCCTCCAATCTAAAAGTCTGCTCAACATTCCAGAGTAGCTTCATGTTTCTGCTGAAGTGATAAATAGCAAAGTAGTTAAGGTAACATTACTGAGTGTCGCCAGACAGTGCCATTATACATCTTTCGAGTTTACTTTAACTGAATGTATAGGAAGGTGGATCTTGGAGAAATGCTTGTTGTTGGCTGGGATGGTTTCTTTCTGGAAGCTAAGACTATCATCAGTAATAGTCTGTGCCTTTCCTGAACCTTAAATGTCTGGAGTAAATGATTATGTTTAGAGCTGTTGCAAACAGTATTTACCGCCTGGCACACAAACAAAATTACATTTAACAATGTTGGAATTTAAACAGTCATCATTATGTTTCAGAGTCAGCACACCTTTTAAAAAGTGTTTTCACCCCTTGCCCTCTTTGACCAGGAGAACAGAATGGGTGTGTTTTCCCAGCTCCTGGTTTTCCCAGCTCCTGGTAACCAGTAACGCTCCAAATATCAAAGGAAAAGAATAATGAATTTGCTGCTCAGCAGATCCATCACAACATATTATGGACTCAATCATCTTCAGAAATGCATGACTATCTGGCTCAAGGACGGGGCAAATAGAACTGGCTCAATAATGGCGGGTTGAAGGGTCTCCCAAGCCTGCTGGGTGTGTCCAGGACGCACTGATTCTCAGCAGTGTAGTGACACCAGGGACAGCTGTTTGGCATCTAGCTCTCACATCTACTTTTTGTGATCAGGGCAATAGGCCCTTGGGGCAGCATATATATGGATGGTAGGGGGACAGAAGGCGATGGGAAGGGTTGGATCATTCCCCTCCCTTCTACTATCCCCACATAGTTCACAGTTGAATGTTTCTACTTTTTCAAATTACTCATGACCATTCCTTTAAAAAAATAATAATAAAAGGGGAACACATCAACCATGAAATAAGAAAAATAGGGGGGAAAAAGGCACCTTCAGGTTGCCTTTCAGCACACGTCTGCTCAGAGGAGCATTAAGTAAAACACAAACTTTTTTTTTTACATCAAGATAGCAGCTTTGAACTTTCAAACAACAGAGATGCTTCCTCAATGAAAGTCTTTAACTCTCTTTAAGCTTCAAAACTTTCGTTAAGGCAGATTATTGATTCTCTAGATGCTGCCAGACTCACTGTATGCTTAAAGAATATCTATCTTTCTTCATTCAAGTTGTTACTAGGCATAAGTGGAAAAAAAGATAGATGGGAACGAGGCCTTGCTTATAAATCTCTGTAACATGTTTTCAAGCTGCCCACTGCAATTCCTTTTATATCTAAGGACAACAATCAGGAATTCCAGCCCACATTTTTCTGGGTGCAGTACACACAGAACTAGAGTTGAGTGAACATTAGTTTCCATCCTGCATGAAATTCTGATATTTCATCATTTGTTTTCATCCAAAAAGCTGAACTGCCCAAATTTTTCCATAGAAAAGATCTGAAAATTTTTAATTAAAACCGTCCATACACAATATTTTGCTATGTCTGAGCTGAAACATTTTGTTTTGAGCCAGTTCAGTGCTAAGTGGCATTTGATGATGGTGGGGTGCCTCATGAGAATTGTAGTTTGAATGCATTTTGCCCCCATTCGCTCATACAAGCCAATCTTCCCAGCTGGACTACATTTCCCATCATGCCCATGCACTCATGCGACTCTCATGATGCACTACATATCTTAGTCAAAGTGGAAATTGTTGTGCATCATGGGAGATGTAGTCCATAGGAGTATGGTCCATTAGGGGAAATAGAGGGTATTCTACAGCTTTAGGGTGACCACACAGCAAATGTGAAAAATCGAGACTGGGGTGGGGACTAATAGGAGCCTATATCAGAAAAAGAAAGACCCAAGAATCGTCACTGTCCCTATAAAAATTGGGACATCTGGTCACCCTATATGGCTCCCTTGTGGCACACAGCAACAAAGTAGTTGTAGTTGAATATTGAACTGACCAAAAATGAAACTGTAGGGATTTTTATTCATTTATTTATTATCCTAACACTGACAAATTTCACCAAAAATCAAAATTTTCCCTGAGACTTTTGATTCTTTAGAGACTGCATTTTCCACTGAAAAATCAACAGAAAATTCCCAACCAGCTCTACAAGTAACACCCAGAAAGTCACTGATTCACCCAGCTCACAATCTAAGATTTTGACAAAACACACCAGAAGAATAGCAGACAAACGGGGACAGAGAAAGGAAGACAATGAAGTAACAGTGGACACCAATGCACATGCATAACTTAGTCATAACAGTGGACTTAGTAGTACAACTTCAGTACCATTGAGGACAAGAGTGATGTTTTGAGGTATTGTACAATCACAGTCTAAGCAAACTTCCCCCTCCACCCTAATTTTGAGCTGCAACACTGCCTGGTGTTCCAGTCAAGGCTACCAACAGTTCTGTCCATTAAATCAGGTGAGACTTTTGCACTGAGACCTTTTTGGTTTTGATGGAAAATGCCATTTTCATCTAAATCAACGTTTGAAAAATGTGATTTTCATGATATTTCATTTTGAAAAAAATGGAATGAAGCATTTTGAGAATGTCAAAATGTCCTGTTTTGATATTTTCATAATGGAACATTTTGATTTTTTTTTATTCTGCAACTATTTTTTTAATTGTTTGAAAGGATATTCATTTTAAAATAAAAAAATTAAAAGGAAGATGTTGAAAAAGATTGAATCAGATCAAAATGTTTTGATTTCATGGAAACCAAATGCTCTGACCCAAAACAACAACTTTTTATGGAATTTCATGGGAAATCTTCATTCCCCCGCCCTTCAGGAACAGAAACAAATATTAACCCTGGAATTTCCTATGAAACCAGAAATCAGATTCCTAGCCTGCTCTACTGTGCGACTGCTGATTTGAGGCACTCAAGTTCCACCCCATGAACCTCACCTACTTCTGCCCAGGTTACAATCTTCTGAGCGGAGTACCCCTGGCTGTTGCTGCTCCGAGTCCCTCATGAGTAGAGACTGAGGAGGACTGATGAATTGTGGTGAAATATTACATCGTTTTGCAGTGCATAGCAAAAAGGAACCACAATGACACCAGGTAATTTATGCTCACCTGTGGCCAAATCTGTGCTGCTGGCCCCACCTGCTGTGCCATGGCATTTGACTGACTTTCCGTGGAAAATCAATACAACTCCAGGCTGCACTTGATACACTGAGCAGCCCAACAACATGGCTTTAGCCTGTGGTCTTGGCAGCAGTCGAGCAGTTACATCAGGTTTAGAAGCCCACATTGGGACGTTCATCCCTTGCAACTTGGCTCTAACCCTAGAGAGGCAGTGAACGGGCAATGGGGCCCTGAGTGAACAACAGTGCCTGCACTTATTGGGCAGTATGCTGCCTGCCCCATCACAGGAAGAAGCCCAGAACTGGGGAACAGCTGGAGGGATAGCAGGAATACTGACCTGCTTCCTGCAATAATTTTGAGAGTGGACCAGGGGCAGCGACAAGAGCAGCGCAGGAGCCCCACCCACTGCTACAGATGAGGAGCGGAAGTATTGGCAGCACAGCTGCTTTTCATGCTGCCCACGTGTTTTGATGGGGGAGTGATACGGGATCCCTTCCAATGCAGCCCTTACAAGACCCTTTGTACAAAGCTTCTTTATTCTCCTGGGCTGCCTATACTGAATCTTAATGTTTGCACAGAAAATTTCCTTTATTTTCCCCCCTTCCCAGACCTCTCTTTACTAGTCTGTCTGTCCTTTGACCGTGAGCTCCTAAGAGCCAGGACTCTTTCTTCTTGCACATGTAACCCCTCTGCCCCTCTGAGTTGGCAGCAACAAGGGCCGGGTTCAGTATCCAGGGGTTCCGTTCCAATAACACAATACAAAACTGGCTCGAGCCCCAACCCAGTGACCTGGGACAATTACATACCCCCTCCCCCCGGGTGCCTCTAGGAGGCAATACTTCCCCACTCGCAAGCACGGAGTCCAAGTGTAGCAAAATCCTTTTAATAAAGGAGGGAAACAATGCAGCATCACGTTGCGGAAACACCACAAACAGGATTATAACACAAACCATGAGCAAAGACCCACCTCCAAGAATGTTTGGCAATGTCCTTTTCCCCTCAGGGTCTTAAGTCCAAACCACCCCAAAGTCCAACAACCCAAAAGTCTCTGTCCCTGGTCAGTGCCACCCCAGTGTTCAAAAGTTCATCTGCAGAGTTTTACCCCGCCTCCAGCCTGGGTGGAATTGGAAGGGGGGCACACAGGGAGTTAAGGGGCACCTTATGTGAGCGAGGTCAACTGCCCCACCTCTCCGTGGAGGTCTGCTGCAGCCTTCACCATGAATGGCTCTGCTCCACCAGCTGTTCCGCTCCACTCCTCCAGCTGTTCCTGCAAACCGCTCCGCTCACTGTTCTGTGGGCTGCTCCAACCATCCCACGAGCTGCTCTGCTCCACCAGCCATCCCATGAACCACTCCAGCTGTCCCCACAAACTGCTCAGCTCCACTCCATAGTGCTGGCTCGCTCCTACAACCGCCCTGCAAACTGCTCTGCCAGCTGCTTTGCAGTATATCTTCAGGCTCCCCCACTAGTTAACACAGCATTCAATGATCTCAGCTCAGTAGTTTTAGCTCTTCTAGCTATTTCAGCTTGTAGTAGGGGAGCCCCAGTGCTGATACACCATTGGCCAGAGTGAATTCAGCTCAGCAGTCTCTAGCTAGACTCCTAATAGAATCAAAATTAGCTCTGCTATTCAACAGTGGAGAGAGAGGAGGAGGTGCAATTGGTGTGCTAGGCCCTCCAGAGGGGCCCATACCATCAGGTACACACACCTGTCCCCCAACCTCTCTCAATTCACTGGGTTTTGGCACCCATGTCCCTTGTCTAGTGAATGCTATTTACTTGATGGTGAGATTCTCTGTCATAAGGCAGTTTCATAGTTCCTCATTCACATAATCAGGGTGACAACACTTTATTCCTCCTGCCCCAATAACAAAGAAATTGGGGCTCCCACAGCCGTCAAAGTAACCATTTTAGGCTGTCGTGGGCTATGCTGGGGGGGGTGGGTGTGCCTATGCAAACACAATGAATCCACACTCTTTTCCACACTCACCATATTTCACCACCAGATGTCAAGGTAGAGCTCATCCTGACTCTGCTTACACAAATCTGAAGAATGCCCAACACATGGTGTCTGGCCATATGCTACTGCAAACGTTCCTACTATTGTTACAATTAATAATGTCTACTAATAAAAATATGCAAGTGGCAGAGTGGCAATATTGGACTCCTTTAAGGAGATGTTTATTTAAGCTTTTTATTAAAGCTTGATATTTATTTCACGGACTATGCTGAATTTTCACCCAAGTCCATGAAAACTTTTGATTTTGCTCACTGTCAACTTTAACCATTTCCACAAGATTTTGCCCAAAGTGCCACAAATATTCACTCGGGATCACATTCACAAATACTTAATTAAAAAGCCGTTTTCATGCACAAGTACTTGGTAATTTCATGCAGTTCTGTTCAGAGGTATGTTATAATCCGTCGTCTGACTACTGGGTGGCAGAGACTTTGAAATTTCAACCCCTTCTAATCTGGGAAGCACACATCCCTGTGCGTGGACACACACAAATACTAAAACAGAAATGGAAAGGCAAAAGGCTTTTGGGATACAGAGGGATTTTGATTCTTTCAGCAGGTGGTCTAAAAGGTGGTAGATTCAGCAAGATGCAGATCAGCATACCATAATGAGACAGGAATCAAAGTAGCAGAAGACAGAGGACAAGTGATAATTGATAAGACAATGCGGTAAAAAGGCCAGAATGGCAAAATACTGCAATCTAGGAAAATCTTTCAGAGACAAAAGGTATAGCGGACATCAATCCTATAGACAAAAGGTTGCCATATTCTAGAACAACTGCTAAAAACAGTAGCAGATAACACAATGGCTAATGGCTCATTGACTCTCATAGGAGCTCCAGGTGCTGGGCACATCCGAAAATCATGCTCAAAGGACCTAGAACCTGATCTTGCTCCCTCTGAAGTGGACCCTAATTTGCACAATGTAGTGTTAACGAAGCACACCAATTAGGTGCATAATTGTGAACATGACTGCCCTTAACACAGTGGTTCTCAAACTTTTGTATTGGTGACCCCTTTCACATAGCAAGCCTCTGAGTGCGACCCCCTTTATAAATTAAAAACACTTTTTTAGATAGTTATCACCATTATAAATGCTGGAGGCAAAGCAGCATTTGGGGTTGAGGCTGATAGCTCGCGATTCCCCCATGTAATAACCTCACAACCCCTGAGGGGTCCCAACCTCCAGTTTGAGAACTTCTGCCCTAACATGTCTGAAATTCTGGCCCTTTTTGGGAGGGGGAGTAGGAAGAATATTTAATGTCAATTGAAAAATATCTAAGAGACAATGTGTGTATGTGTGGGGGGGTGCATGTGGAATCACACCCCCTCCCCCGATTTTCTGCTTGGCTTGTACGGATCATGCTCATGTGGACTGAGCATGCTCAGTAACACTGCTGAAGTCAGCTGCCTTCACTCTGTCCCCTCCCACTATTGGTGCCTTGGGTCTTCTCTGCAACAACCTCTTTAGATGACTTGACAGTTTACAGAGCTATTATGGTTATGGGGCTCGCTGCCCTTCAGTCCTTGTTGTGCTCTCTGAGAGAGCTCACCTCAGGTTTGGGGCCTCTTGCCTTTACCCTTCGGGATAGAATCTTGAGTCTTCCACACCTAGACTGGGACCCAAGTACGTCACCCAACATGCCGACTGTTTAGAACCCTGCAGATCTGACTGTTTTTTCCCCGCGTTTGGGAACCTGTGACCATTGATATGTTGACCAACAGCCTCCTTAAAACAAAATAGTTATATTTGGCAATTTGAACATGATTTTGAAATAACCTGTATGCATTTCTGCCTTACCTACAGTACTACCATCCCATAATGACAGCCTAGGAAGGACTGTCCTCTTCAAACACCGGCAATGGTTTCTGTTCTCTGAGTGCATCTCTGATTGGTTTCTCTCTCCTGAATTCCCTAGAACATTCTTTTAATCATACCAGGGTTCTGTACTCTCCAGGAGTTGTCTTGAAGTGTCGGTAGCCCACCCTGGGTCAGACTGGTTCTGTAGGCTGCCCTGGCGACGTTCAGCCAGAGCTAATTGTCTGATATATTCTATCCACTAGAAGACAATGGGTGCACGCACGCGAGCGCGCACACACATACACACACAGTACTTCATTACAACTGTACTATTCTTACAGAGTTACCTGATGGATCTTTCGCCAGCTAAATTTCATACCCCTTGAGGAATAATTGTACCAATAATGAGGACAATACTAAAGATTAAAACCTAAGAGAAAAGACTAAGACTCCACTTTGTTCTTACTAGAAAAAAGAGTGACTTCAAGATGTTAATTGCTACTTTTCAATTTAAGAAGCAGCTTGTTAAAATTGATTTAGAGAGACAGCTTAATGCACCATCCAATAACAGGTATAATTTTTATAACTGATACTGGCAGACCAGGTACCAGCTCATGCCAAAGTCCCTAGGCCTTACTGAACATGGACAAACACATAGCTGGAGACCAGTCTGGCTAACCTATGTATTAATATTATTAAAATAGGTATTAGGTTTATAAAAATGTGTTTACACTCGATGAAATGCTTGAGGGATGCTGCATGTACTGCTCTGACTTATAACATCTGTAATCCATGGAATAAAGTCACACTTAGTGTCTGTATTGTAAACCTCTGCAGCTGTGCAACTCAGACAGGAAAAAAGCATTAAGTAATGTAAAGTGCTGGTTCTGCACACAAAAAGGCCCACTGAACCCAAATGAGCCACTGTGAAACAAAGGACAAAAAGACTTTGTTGACTGCCCTCAGCCCCCAGAAGAGAATATCGGAGCAGATACTTGTCCCATCAGTTTGAACTGTGGTGGAAGGGAACAACAATCCCTGACCAGAAGGAACTGTAACTCTATGCTGCTTGGAATTTGGAGAGGGCAATATTTCTAAGCATAAGTAAGGGATCCCCAAGCTGCTTAGCTTTCTGGTGTCCTCTGAAGATCCTCTAAAGGACACAGAAAACTTTTATATTGCAGCTGTTTGTTACCTTTTGGAACCTAAAGGTAACTCATTTGCATGTGTTTGTTTAGCTGCTTTAACCTTGTAAACAACTCTCATTTCTTCTTTTAGTTAATAAATGTTTAGTTAGTTCATTATAGGGACTGGCTATAAGTGTCATCTTTGATGGGAGGTCTAAGGTGCAGTTGGCCTGAGGTAAGTGACTGGTCCTTTGGGACTGGGAGTAACCTGAATATGGTTCCGATTTTGTTGGTGTAAGGGATCATCTATTCCAAAGGCAAGTTTGCTTGGGTGGCAAGATAGACCGCAGTACCCAAGTGGACTGTCTGACTCCACAGTTAGGTTGTTATAGTGCACCTGAGGAGTTCACATTTGTTACTTGGTTGGTGAAACCCAAGTATAGAGCACACAACCAGTTTGGGGTTTATGTGCTGCTTCTTGACAGTCTGCCCTGAGGTTGGCACTCGAGCACATGAGCTACTCCAGACGGCCTGACACTAACATTCACCTAGAAATTTCTTAATGTAGCAGAAAACATCTGGGATAGATTACAAGAGAGTATGTGGTCATGGAAGGTTGGATGGTTCTTGGGAGATACAAGCTATAATATTTGCATCAATGGGTTATCAGATTACATCTGGCCCAGTTTGCCGTGATCACTGCTATGTCCAGAGACCCACATGAAATGGTTTAAATTCAGTTTGTGTTCAAATGGTATGCGCATTATAACTGGCCTACTTACTGGTAATCACAGCAAAGAGTGGTTCATTGGCCTACGGAATTTTCTCTCAGCCCACGAGGTGGGTCCTGTACAACACAAGGCCCTAAGGATTTCTAGACAATGTCTTTTCCAGCTGCCAAAAACACCAGTGGAGATGTGTCCCTCTCACCTGATCATACCTCATCATGAGGAAGCAATAGAGAAAGATGAAGAAGATATTATCATTGCACAAATTGCTGCTACAACTCAAGGAGTGATCACAGTCTCAGAGTGGGAAACAGCTAGAAGAGAATACATGGTACTTCAGGACCCAAAGACTGACATAGTCAATTGGCGGCATTACAAGACAATGACACCAGGACACTTGTAACAGTATAGACGTGTGTCACATGATGTGTCCTGTGTAAAGGAATGGCTTGTGAGAACTGATAGTCTTTTTGTGCTTACGTTTGAGAGAACAATTGAGTCACTTGGCATATGAAGAACATCTGGGGATGTATCTAACGAAAATACAATTGTGACAAGACTTCTGGTGGCCAGGAATGGACAAGCAAGTTCAGGAAGTAATCAAGAATTTCATGGTTTATGCTAATAGTAATAAATCACAGAAAACCTTCAGTATCCCTCTCACTCCATTTGACTATCCCAGCTGACCATGGGAGAAACAGCCTCTAGACAGAATGGGACCATTTGAGGATCATCCTGTTAAACAAAGGTTTCCCATAGTAATGGCAGACTATCATTCAAAGTGGTCACAAATTACCTTCAGTGGAAAGGTTACCACTGAAATAATGATTACATTTCATGTCATCAGTCTTCACCACAGAAGGATTTCCCTGGGAACAGGTAACTGTCACTGGAATAAAATTGACCTCTACTGAAATGCAGCAATACTTCAGTTATAATGGTATAAATCACAAAATGGTTTCTTCATACAGAGAGCTACTGCTTTAGTTGGGAGAACAAACAGACTGATTAAAAGAAAGTTTGCAGCTTACCAGTTTGCAAGCGAGACCATGGAAAGCAGCATTACATGAAACACTGTTTGCCTTCAGGACCACACTACACCCAACAGGAGTATCATCCTTCGAATTGTTAAGATGGCACAAGGCCAATATATGACTTAGTACCTGTCAAGGTCTTACATCAGGGAGACAGAGTCTGCCTAAAAGTGTGTGTAGGGGGGCATAAGGCCCTGCCCCATCTTTTCCTCACAAGCCGGAACCAGGCTGGGACCTACTATCAGGCCCCGCTGCCCAGGGCAGGTGGAGGGTCCTCAACTAGCTGCCGGTGCCACTCTTACCCTGACCTGGTTCTGGCTTCTGATCTGGCCTGGGGACATGTTCAAAGAGATGCAGCTGGGCCATGATCAGAGCAGCCCAGGCAGCTGTGGGGAGCTACAGACACTCCACCTACCCTGGGTGGGAGTCCTGTTGGGTGAGGTCATGGGCTGGGGGCTGCACTCAGGCCCCACCCCTCCACCCCCAAGCAGGTGGAGTGTCTGCAGATCCTACAGCTGCTCAGGCTCCCCAGGCTGGGCTCCTGCTTCCGACCTGGTCAGGAAGTGGCGGGGAAGGGGAGAGAAACACAGAGGAGGGCCATGGCCCTTTGGGCCCCCCGCTTACATTTTTCAACCAAAACGTTGGATGAAACTATTCAAGAAGGTGTTAAGAACAAACAGGAGAAACCCAGACAGCATGTAGATCGTAAGAAAAAGGTATTAAACCTCAAGTTCCAAAGTGGAGATTTTGTTTATTTGAAGTTGCTATACAGAGTCAAAAATGGATGGTTCAAGATATTCATGTCCTTTACAGATAACAGAAATCCAAGGAGATTCTGCTGCATTAAGACATGGAAAGAAACTGATCATTTCAAGATTGTCCGCAGCTCATCAACCAGCAGCTGAAGAAGAGAATGCTGATTTCCACCGTGGACCAGAGAAGGATTACTTTGATAGTGATGATGAACAATCTATGGTAGGAGGAAAGGCTCCACAGCAAAGTTTAGTTCGTGCCTCTCCAGGTATTAGGAGAAGTGTGAGTTAAAGGAAACTGCTTAAGAGATGGGAGAACTTTGTTACCAGATGCCAGCAACAGTTTGAAAGTGACTGTTTAAAGTTGTACAACAGTTATCCTACAGGTGAAGGGTGCATTGCATCTAGCTAGATGCAGATAGCTACACTAGTTTTGGTTTATAATTTTGTTACTACACTAGTTTGGGTTTGTAATTTGGTTTCTGTAGCCTTGGGTCCAGGAACTACAATTCCCAGGATGCACCATGGTGTTACCTAGGGTTCTTTCAACCCAAAGCTCTTGGTAACTTTTACTCTGTGCGAGGAGATGTCAGGAAATAAGTCAGGGGAGACACAGCCATCCGACCGATAGATGGCTGGCACAAACAGGACAACACCAGAGTGCTTTCACGTAAAGTTAAACTTTACTTAGTCTCGAGCACTTACATACGTCCGCAACAAGATTAGTAAAACACCCCCAACCCTTGATAATTACCAAAGCCGAGCGTGGCTTTCAAGTGACACAGTGGCAGGCTTCCAGTGGCCAAATCGTCCGTCTGCCAGTGGGGACCGCAAGATGTATCCAGAGGGAGAGTCCAAAAAGAGTCTCCAAACGAGTCCAACTATCTCAAGCTTTTTCGCCTTATTTATACGTTAGTAATAGAATGACATGTCCCTTAAAGAAACAGCGAGCAGTTTCAATGATCAAGCAAGAAGTTCCTTCTGATTATTGATTAACCAGGTATGGGTTTTTCCAGAATTTTGTGCCTTGAGACCCAATAGACATTCCTGGGGCATATCTTGCTCTTTTAAAATGCATGTATCAGCAACTTCAACACAATTCTTATCAGGAAGGACATGGGGTCAAGCTGTCCTTTCTGTGGCACCCAAAATTCCCCCCCCCCCCGCCTTGGTCAAGCTGAGATTGTTTAATAGCTTGCTTTTAACAATGAACAATAGTGGTTTTAGGCACTTTACTGGTATGCCAAAGTCTCCTCATACACAGGGAGGGTGGAAAAAAAGAGGGTGGAAAGAAGAGAAGGAAAAAAAGGAAGTGTGAGTTCTGTGAAGCGTTTCTTAACTTTTCTGTTATCGAGATTCTTGAGTCTTCCTCACAGGACTGCAGGTAAAAAACCCTCTCCTATGAAAGCATGTCCCTCTGATACTGTCTCCTTCTCAAAGCTTCCTGTTACCTGCTTTGTGGGTCCCTTGCGTTTACATGTCCCCTCACCCAAAATCCAATTCCTGTGTTCTGCTGCTGGGGATTTTGCATTCTCCAAACCTCAACCCCCTGCAAAGATGATAATTTGTTGCATCATACTAATGTTCTAGTTCTATTCTAGACTAGCAATAGGCCATAATGACTGTCTATTTCAAAGAAAGATGTATTGGCTCTCCTCACCTAGGTCACCACCACTTGAGACTTCAGTCCAACATGGAGATGAATGGACAATTGAGAAGGCAAAAATCAACCTTACCATCAAAATGGAGTTTTCAGCTTTATAAAGATACAAACAGTTCATAACATCAAAATGGAATTTGTAAAATGTATGCAGACAGATTCCCGCAGTTCACCACAAAAAGACAGTAAAAATGACACTTGAAACAAAACATTTTGATCTTACTAAAATGAAATGTTTCAATAAGATTGAAACAGAGTGTGGGAGAAGGAAGCAAACTACAACTCACCTAAGGAACCGTAACAGCATTTTTGGATAGATATATTCCAGTATTTGATTTTTCAAATCAAATACTGGAATATATCTATCCAGATTTTTTCCAAAAAAACAAAACATGTTTTCATCTAGGTTTTCCATGGGGAGCAAGCCCATTTTCCTACCAGCACTACTTGTAATGCTGTGGCCAGTGCTCTGCTGATGCTGTGGCGAAACAGAGAACCGTATTTGTGCAGAATTGTTCCTCTGGTACAGTCCAGCAGCACTAACTAGGACTTTATTCTCCTACTGTAGGATACTAGTAACTCCCCACAATTGAGTCATCCAATAGAATTAGACCCAGGACCTCTGGATCTAAAAAGCATGAGTCATCTATTTGAGACAAAAGATCAACTCCACTAATTGGAAGGCAGTGGCAGACAAACGTCTTACATGGTCCAGCCACTAGAGGGGGTACAAAGACCTACACCATAGGTCCCCAACACGGTGCCCGTGGGCGCCATCTAAGTGCTCCCGTGTCCTGGCACCTGGTGGAGCATCCATCGAAATGCCTGCGATGCCTCTTGATGTCGTTGCTTGCCGCCGACAAGCAACATCATCGAGAGGCGTCGCTGCCAAAATGCTGCAGAAATTTGGCGGTATTTCGGCGGGTGCTCCACCGCCGCCACTGTCCTTCGTCTGGTGCCCACCAGACGAAAAGGTTGGGGACCACTGACCTACACTCTCACAAGCATGGGCTATACACTCCCTCTGGGCAGGGAACTTTTTTGGGAGGTTCACAGCAGTTCAAATCCCCTTACAGGCCCTCACTGCTTGTAGATTGCTGAAGAAGAACAAAGTACTTTAAAAAACATTAAGAGATACAAAAGAAACTCACTGCAGCGTAACCTTGTGCTAAAGACCTAGGTTCATTCCTAAACAAATAAATGGGGAAAGTGAAATGAGAAAGCCATACCAGGAAAACATGTTGTGGCTAGGTAGGTGGGTGGAAGGAGCTTCTTTCTTCCAATTCCTCATTCTTTTGCTTCTTGTCTCTTTGAGCTCATTAATATACTTTGCTTCATTAAACCAACCCACCAGAATTAATGCCTCTTGGCTTGTGTAATGCATTCCCTCACATTCACAGTCACGGTCCCTGCAGTGAAACAGGAAAGGTCAGAAGGTCTTGTCTTGCCTTATAAAAATTAAAAACCAAAGTTTAGGAGTGCTTACATTAGTCCCGTCTTTGTTTAAAGTAGAACAGGAAGCTTTTCCCAGTGCCTAGGCTTTCCCCTGTTACACATGCACACTGATGGTAAGATTACACAGCATTAGATTAACACCAAAACCAGATGACACGGCTCAGCAGAAAGTTAGTCTCTCTCTGCCTTGATCATTCCAATCTCCTTCCAGGCATCTTTCCATCAGCCAGAATCTCAAGGGAAACATCAGTGGAGTCTGACAGGAGGAGTCCAGCCTGTCAGGTTTTCAGAGATTTAAGAGGTGTTCTTGCAATTCACCATTTTAAAAAAACCTCACAGCCAAGGCTGTCACTCAAGGTTTTAAGAGGATAAGAATAATTGCACTCCCAATATTAAACCTGTGACACACACAATCAACGCTTTAGGGAATAAGATGCAATATTGCAGTGGAAAATACTGTGTCTGTTAGATGGAAGAGTGCTACCAAAACGGGGGGAGGTGGAGGGAACATAATAAATAGAGATTTCATGAGGCAAGGGGTGGCAGGCACACAATAGGAACAGGGCCGGCTCCAGGCACCAGCTCAGCAAGCAGGTGCCTGGGGTGGCCAAAGGGAAGGGGTGGCACGTCGGGCTCTCCAGCAGTAATTCGGCGGTGGGTCCCTCGATCCCTCTCAGAGGGAAGGACCTGCTACCGAATTGCTGCCGAAGAAAAAAGTGGTGCGGTGGAGCTGCCACCGACCACGATCATGGCCTTTTTTTTTTTTCCTCCCCCACCTGGAGCAGCAAAAACCCTGGAGCCAGCCCTGGTTAGGAAATGCTAATCTATGTCCCTCACATTATGATCCTTGGTTCTACAGCAGGAATTAATCTTCATCTGTCAGAGGAGAAAAGCAAGAGTTAAAAACAGAGACCACTCATCCAGTGCATCATCGCTGATGGATGAAGCCCCTGTGCATATGGTCTGATCAGTCCAGTGCCTCTCTCATCCTGTGGGTCATTGACCTGTACCCTGCCTAAGGGTCTACTCCTAAATGCTGCCAAGTTCCCAAAGATTTTGAGGAGAGCTGCAGGGGCTCACCACCAAGATCTGGCCCAGAATGAGAGAGAAAGGAAAGCATGAAACAGCAGCCCCTCTGCCTGTCTCTCCTGGATGTGAAAAGTCTCGAGGAGGAGTCAGTAGCCCATTGAGAGAGTGTGTAGCAATGGCAAGTGAGGACTAATGTTTTGAAAGCTCTTAAGAAACATCACACGGCAACAAAAGGAGCCTGTGACATACTCCTGGCCGGTACACAAGCGCCTTATATTCGGCTATCCCGCTGCAGTGCCTCATGGAAGCTGTAGTTCAGTTTCCTCATCTCCCCATTCTCCTCTGTGGGTAGAGTTCCCCAGCAGGACTACAACCCCCTAAATGCACCACCGCCAGTGACTCCCATGATGCAACTGTCTCTCTCACCATGAAGGGAGACTTCTCCACTCTGCATAAACATGGCTCCAGTGAGAGCTTTAGCCAAGTTAGAAAAACAAACAACAACAAAGTGCCTGTTCATGTAGTTTTTCCCATTGTGTATCAACCAGAGGAGCATAATGGGCACCCGTCTACATGATACAGAGCTGGAATTTTCAGTTCTGAACAAGTCTTTTTGTTGACAGGCTAAACCCATGAGGGTGAAGCTTGGGCAGGTTGAAACATTCTAGTGACAACAAGATTAAAAATAGAGTGTCTTAAATGTGTTGCGGACAGTTTGGGAGCATGCATCATTATAGCCCGTGGAGGATTTCAGAAAGGAAAGCCTGGTTGCTTTGGATTCCTGTCCAGAGGAACAGCACAAATACAGCTTGTGCAAAGCAAGAATCCACTATTTGCTAACAATGCTAGGAAACAGTCTGTTACCTGCTATAGTTCCTATTGACTCTCTCGTAATTGTTTATTGTAAAGTATCTAAGATGTTCATCCAAGCACACCATTTAACAGAGTGGTTTTCTCTGGAGAGAGATAGAGAAGTGTGATCATCAACTGACAAGGGTGAACACGTTCACATAAAGACAGACAAACCCCAAGCCTCCAACTCAGATCATTAGTCCAGAAGCCAAACTAAGTCTATAAATTTGCACACTAGTGAGCTTATTTTTTTTAACCCCCCTCCTCATCATAATCCAGAACCTTCCGAGTCCTCTCTGGGAGTAAAAGAAGAGGTTCCTCAAATCCCATAAATCTGGCTGTTCTTTTAAGGTTTCCAACCTGGCTGGAAAAATATCTGAAATCTCTCCAGACAGCCTGTTCTCACAATACTGCTTCATATGTGTAACTGTGTCACCCTCTAGCAGACAGGATAGGTTAGAAGCTCAATGAACAATGATAAAAAACTTTATTAAACCAAGTAGGGTGGAGAAGCTTGTGCCGCTAGTGTTCCTCTCCATAGTATAGATACACCATGATTTTGTTTCTTAAGGCTGTAATCCTGACACCTATCACCAACCCACTCAGCCAGAAGTTACAGGCTTGATACAGGAAATACTGAGGTAAATTCTGTGGTCTGCATTATGCCAGACAGTAGACTAGAAACTCATATGGTCCCTTCTGGACTTGAGATCTATTAATCCATCAACTTGATATTCACTAAAAAACAGCCTTGAACATTGTAGAGAGTTTGGATGCACAGTGCAGCAGGCACTAAACAGCCAGAGTCCAGAGTTATTGTAATGTTAAACATGGCTGAGAGAAATAATCCAGAGGTGCTGAGGAGCTGATCCTCTCTCAAGCTCTGAGACAGGACACAAGTTATGACAGTCAGGAGAGATGAAAGCTAAAGACTTCATGGGGCAGTCAACAGAATAGAGGAGAAAGTCATTAAGCTTGATTTAGACTTCCATAAAGCCTTGGATAAAGCCCCTGACAAAAGGCTGCTAAGGAAACTCCGTAGTAACAAGATGCGAGATCTTGGAATACAAACGGAAGGTAGAAAATAAAGAGTAGGAATAACTTTTCAACATGAAAGGAAGTTAATGGAAGGATAAATATATTTAAGGTGTAAATTCTGAACAGTAAATACATTAGCCATCCACACAGCTTATCAATGGTTATGGTGGAAATCTATAAATCGAGATTAGATGTCCTAAATTATGTCGCCATAGGCCCAGGCTCCATGGGTGCTTTGGGGCTGGAGCAACCACAGGGAAAAATGGTGGGTGAGGAGCACCCACCAGCAGCCCCCACTATCAGCTCCCCCCAGTGCATCCTGTCTGCCGGCAGGCCCTGCAGATCAGCCCCTCCCGCTCTTCTCTGTGCATCCGGCCCACTGCAAACAGGTATTTCACAGCATGCAGGAGGCTGGGAGGGAGGGGGTCAGAGCAAAGACATGGTGCTCTTGTGGGAGGAGACAGAAATAGGCAGGAAGAGGTGGGGCGGGGATGTAGGGGGAAGGGGTGGAGTGTAGGCGGAGTCTGGAACAGTGCCAGGGCACCCCCAGGCACTTTGGAAAGTTGGAACCTGTGGATGTTGCTCTACTTCAAGCTCAAGGTTAATTGGGCTTTATGCAAGAAGTACTAGGTAAAATTCCATTCCCTGTGTATGCAGACAAGATCATAATGATCCCACCTGGCCATAAAAATCTATGATTCTCAACGCAGAAGTAAAACTGTGAGGTGGCAACATTTGTAGATAACATCAAATTATTGAGGTTGGGCAGGACTAGAGAGAATTATATGGAACTTCACAAGCACCTGACACCTAAACTATTGGGCAATGTGGACAATGGAAAGGTAATGGCCGTTGGGAGGAAGAAATTGAGTTACCCATATACATTACTGGGTTTTAATGGAACTGTCACCACCCACATGGCACCATTGCTCCTTGTCAGAGACAGAACACTGGACCTCCTGTGTTTCCAGAACTACTTACACATATTATCGAGCTGACACATGGGCTGGAGATACACGCAAAGTCTTGTCATCTCCTTGCTGACTCTTACAGAAGGACTTGTATTGAAGGAATCTCTCAAATCTCACTGTTGGCACGGAGAGGGGTGGAGATAAATGGAGAAGTCCAGGAGGAAAAAAATTAATAGACAAAACAATGTCTCCATTGTGTCCTTGATGAAGGAGCCAGAAGAGAGTCCCCATTAGTTCAGATGTCTCCTTTCAATTAAGGGATTGAGGGCTATAGTACAAAAGCACATGAAATAAATCAGGCGGTGTCTTGGAATTAAATCTAGACTTTTCTCAAGCCATCAGTTAAGAGCTAAAAACTCATATACCCATAGAAAATAGTTCAGAGAAACTGACAGTTCCAGATTGGAATGGAAGACCGGCCCTACTTGCTGCTGCTGCATTCACGTTTCAGTTATTCAACTCGCTATTAAAGCCGAAGCTGCAATGGGGCAGATTCCCAGCTCACAAATCTGGAGTGACCAAAGGATTCAATTTACACCAGTATATCATTTCAGCTAGGATTTCATTAAGTGGTAAAAATATGCTCTCCCCATAGAAATCCCATCACCATCAGAAGCTTCTTTTTCTCTTTGCTGCAATGTCATCTCTGAGATGTAAAATTCCTTGGAAGTGGCACAAAAGAAAGGCAATCCACAACACATACCAAGACTGTTGCCCAGCAATAGAATAGAAGAAGTCCAGTGTAACATCAGCCTAATGACTATGTCACATGCACATCCTCCTGAGAGATTAACCCAGCATCTCAATTAGAGCAGAGAGGTAAATTTTGGAGGGTCTGGTGGGTCTGGACAGGAATTAACATGTTTTCTGAAACACTTCAGACCCCCACAACAACATTGGCAATGAAAAATAATGACCAATTTAGGGAAAAAAACAAAACCAAAAATAAACCCTTCATTGCTTGAAGGCAACATGGTGAAGCAGGAACACAAGTGTTGTCTGGTTATATTTAATTCATCTTAGTCACTTTCCAGCCTGAGAAACTTGCTCAGAAACTCCAGATGCTATCAAATGCTTAAACAACTTGTCCCAGAGGAGTCTGATGTAACCAATTAGAACAGATCTAAACAAAACACTGGTGCCAAAAGACAGAGGGTCATCACAGAAAACTGCAAAGTCTTAAATACAAGAGAACAGACAAGAGTTCATAGTAACTCACACCTCACTGACCACTCATTATTGTTGTGCAAATAAATTATTTCTCATGCCATCACTTCCTTTCACTTATTTATCTGAGTTTCCCTTATGGATGCAAAAACGGATTGAATCCATCTGTTGGAATCAAATGGACTCAGATCCACAGGCTACCTAGAGCTAGTGACTGATAAGAGACAAAAAAGGTTGTGTAGAAACTACAGCAAACCCTCAATCTCAGAATACATGGTGGTGGGGGAAAGATAGCCCTTCCTGACACCTGCAGGTGCCCAGCTACAACCCTGAAGCACAAACATAAGAAACTGGAAGTGAGCCCCAGAACTGCTGAGCCCTGTCCCCTACCATCACAATCAACCCCATTATTTTCACTTAAATTTGTCCAGTTCTCTTAACACTAATGATATCATTTGCCTCCCTCCCACCACAACTCCTATTGGGAGGCATTCCAGAACCTCACTCCTCTGATGGTTAGAAACCTTCTAGTTTCCTGCCTGATTATGTTCATGGCCAGTTTATAGCCATTTGATCTTATGCCATAGAGCAGTGGTGCCTCAGAACAAAGGGCCTGTCCCAAAGCCCATTAAGGTCAACAGGAGTCTTTCCACAAACATCAATGGACTTTAGATCAGGACCAAAAAGGGCAGAGTGCAAAACCACTGAGATTGGAATAGCGTGTTTGTCTGTGGAGAGGCATGTGGGCATCTGAGGTGGGTGTGGGTGTGTGAGAGAGAGAGAGACAGACAGACACACGTATGAGAGACTGTGGGGCCATGTGCGTATATATAGAAGAGTGAACTCACCCCTACAAGGCTCCCTCGTGGCTGGATGGGGCATAACAGATTCTTCTCATCTAACTCCCTGTGCCGACGGCTGCTCTGACCCGCTGGGGGCCTTCCTCATCTTGTGACTCGTCTCTCTGCCCAGGTCACTTTAAAGCCTCTCCCCTTCCACGGTACCAAAAGTACAACTGAAAGTTCCCAAACCAAAATAGCTAGTGCTACATTTCACTGGGCCACTTCATACCACTGATCATGTAGCTTCTTCTCTGGTTCCGAGGCCTCTGATTTCGCCCTAGGTCCTCCTTTCTGTGCTGGAGCACGGATCCCTCAGGCCTACCTCCTTGTGCCCAACCCTTTTCCAGGACCCACACAGGGATTAAGTCCATCCCTGTGGTCTTCTTCAGCCTGTCTTCTACAGGCCCTTCTCTGAGATAAGGAACTCCCTCCCTCCTCTGTCATGGGTTTCTTTCCTAGACTAACCTACTCAAGGAAGGACTGCAGAGTGTGTCCCCCATCTTTCTTCCTCTCTCTCTGAATACTCCTCCTAATCTGTGCTTCCCTCACTAATCACCCAGCTCCTTCCCTAAATGGGCTTCATCTTTAATTAAGCCTGGTCCATCTTCCAGCTGCAGCAAGGTAGCATTATCTGGCTCCCAGGCCCACATTAACCCTTCTAGTGCAAAAGTGGAGTCTATACCCCATCTCAGTACATTTCATCTTAAAGACAGAACCTACACACCTTTTAAGTATATTGCAGCATAACAAAACATACTGAATCCACAGAGTAAAAGGGAACGCTTCCCTCCACCTTCAATCTTTTTAAAGCATTTGTGTGCTACTGTAATTAGATAAGGTGCTGCTACCCAGGTGTAAAGCATCATTCACTTTACATTATAAGACTGAAGAAAAACGGTAATCATGTCTCGAGTGTCTGTAGTTACCATTTTAATCACATTACCCCTATGTTTTCCTTTGTGGTGAAATGAATGATGAACCTACCTCAAAACTGTCAATTCTCACATAATGTATACCCCTAACTAGGTTCATTTTAAATGGATTAGTGTCTCATGATGAAGAGAGCAATATGCCTGGATGCATTGTCTTGTCTGACATTGCTTACTTGGGAAATCTTAAATATACAAATCAGCAGTTGTATGTGTTTCATCAAAACTTGATTTAGCTTATCGGGGGAGCCAATTTGCATTCTTCAACAGCCATAGTTAGGTTAGGATAAAACTGCAGCTTTTCCCCACTGTGCCTTCCCCCTGGCATGGTTGGCCCCTGTCCCTGGCAACTGGACCCAGGTGGGCAGCGGGACGGAGCCACTTCTCACATGGCTGAAACTGGCCACTCTGGGTCGTTGCTCTGTGCGGCGCAGCAGCTGCCTGAGAGAGCGCCTGGCTGGAGAGGTGACAGCAGTGCCCCTCTTCCTGCCCAGGTCCAGCTGACAGGGACAGGAAGTGAGTGATCAGAAACGTGATGGGTGGAGGAGAGGACTCTGGCTTGCTTGGCCACTGTCCCCAGCAGCTTGGCCTGGGCAGAGGGCAGCCTGCTGCCTCCCTACCCAGGCTCTCGCAGCCAGCCGCCATACTGCACAGAGCAGCAAGCCAGAGCGGCCGGAGTGAGAAGTGGCTGGTCCTGCCCCTTTTGCTCCCCACCCGGCCCTGGCTGCCAGGGACAACGGCCAACCATGCCAGGGGGAAGGTGCAGTGGGAAAAAGACAGAGCTCCTCTCCTCCCCCAAGGCAGGCCAAGCAGAAAATCGGGGTGCGGGGTGGATGGTTGTGAACCTGGCTTTGTAGATGAACCTCAGAGGAATGGTAGGTTCAGGCAACCACCCAAAAGTTCAGATCTGAACTGCACACACTCTTGGTTCTGGAAAAGCTATGGTGGAAACCTTCCAAGAATTGTTCTCTTGGGATTTCTTTTCTCTCATCAGGCCACAAACATTTTAAAAATAGTGGTGTTCTGGCATGGAGCAGAAGGGCACACACCTGAAAGATAATGGGAAATAAAGCTCTGCAAGCACTTTTTTAAACCTGAAAATGTATTTTGTTTGAGGTTTAGGTGAAGGACCCAGATAATTCTTATTTTATCTGAACCAGATCACTCATCTTTTGTTAAACAGCTGCATATTTCAAGGTTGTTTTGTTATTTGACTGTGCAAGTAACAAAACAAGTTTCACTTCACTGACCACTGGAACAAACTACCAAGGGAAGTGATGGATTTACCATCTTTTGGTGACTTCAAGTCAAGACCAGATGCCTTTCTGGAAGGTATGCTTTAGCCAATGCAAGCTTTTGTGCTCGATGCAGGAGTAACTGGGTTAAATTCTATGGCCTGTGTTATACAGGAGGTCAGACTAGATGATTTAATAGTCCCTGTTGACTCTAAAATAAAATATCTATAAATCCAGGAACTCCAAGGCCCCAATATTCAATGGGCGTAGATCAGTCTAGCTCAGGGGTTCTCGAACTTCATTGCACTGCGACCACCTTCTGATAAGAAAAATTACTACACAACCCCAGAAGGGGAGACCAAAGCCTGAGCCTCACCATCCCGGCGTGGGGGGCAAACCCGAGCCCCACCACTGCAGGCAGGGGAGCCAAAGCTGAAACCCAGATGGGGGGCATGTAACCTGAGCTTTGCCACCCAGGGCTGAAAGACCTCGGTCCTGAGCAGTGGGGTTCAGTATTCAGCTTTGGTCCTGGGCAGTGAGTCTCGGCATTAGGCTCTTGGCCCCAGACAAGGTCTCACGTCTGGTTGCTGCTGTTTTGCTACAGATCTAAATTATCATTATTTTCCCCGTGCTTCTGAACCAGCCATAAAACACCCCCTTACACTTCTTAGTTTTCAAACTCATCCCCGACTGTCATCTGTGTAGACAGCAGTCTGGACTGCGGTCTATAAAGACAGCCAAGGTGAAATTGCTTCTCAGATTACTGGTCTGAAACACGTTAATAGTCGACGAGTGATAGGAGCCATAACCGCACCAGTAAATGCTGAATCTCACTTAGATTGGGAAGATAGGATAGAGTTGACTTTTTTCTTTTTTAAATGAAAGGATGTACAAACTTTTAGGAGGAGAAACATGAGCCATTTTAGCAAAGCTTTGCAGCATTACACCTCCCTGATATGCTTCACTGTTTTCTCAAGGTTTATCTGTGCACTGAAGCAATTTAGCAGAATAAAAAGAGGTCAGTAATTCTTACAAAAATTCTCAGATACTATCATGCAGGGTATATAAAACGAGAGAGAGAAAGAGATGGGCTAAGCACACTGGTTAATTTCTAGCCATGGGAATTCTTTTCATAATGATCCCAAACTCCCTCTTATCCAAATTTTGAGTACATTCTGTGTGTGACTCACTTACGAACAGTGATTGAAGCAGATGGTTTAAGCCATTCATTGAAATCAATGGAACTTCCACCAGTGAGCAGATGACCCTTTAGTTGGAAATACTTGGGAATTCGCCAACAATATGCCCACTCGCTCTAGCAGGTTGTGCTTTTCAGCTTTTGCACTTAGTTCCCCTCAGCACCCGGGAAGACAGGGAAACGTATGTAACTTCCATTAGCCCTTTCAATAGGTCCGTCACATACATTTCCCTCTTATCGCCACAATACATCAATGTGAGAACAGACTGGGGAGAGCACACAGAAAATTTAATTTACTCTGGGGAGAACAACATCTTGTCTCATTTCCTTTGTCTGTGCGCATAATTTGTTACATTACAAACCAAAGAATTTGGCTTGGAAGAAAATGAAAAAAGAGTTAATTGGAAACAATACAAGATGTGTTATAAAGCAGCTAAAAGTTTTAATTTCATGAGTCTGTTTAATCCAGGTAGATGTAATTTATTTTTAATTGGTTTATCAAAAACAAATGCCATTTGTAAAAACCTGCACACACACGGATTATATTCCCAAGAAAAGCATGCCAAAAGAAAAGTTGGAATATGAGCAATAATTGCTAGAAAATAATAAATCTACTTAATATTAGTAGAAAATATGAAAAGCATCATACTGAAATAAATACAGAGCTGCAAAGAATGTTTTCTGCTAGTAATTTGAGAATTATTGTCTCATTTTTCATAGACTCTAGGACTGGAAGGGACCTCGAGAGGTCATCGAGTCCAGTCCCCTGCCCTCACGGCAGGACCAAATACTGTCTAGACCATCCCTGATAGACATTTATCTAACCTACTCTTAAATATCTCCACAGATGGAGATTCCACAAGCTCCCTGGGCAATTTATTCCAGTGTTTAACGACCCTGACAGTTAGGAACTTTTTCCTAATGTCCAACCTAAATCTCCTTTGCTGCAGTTTAAGCCCATTGCTTCTTGTTCTATCATTAGAGACTAAGGTGAACAAGTTTTCTCCCTCCTCCTGACGACACCCTTTTAGATACGTGAAAACTGCAATATTGTCCCCTCTCAGTCTTCTCTTTTCCAAACTAAATAAACCCAATTCTTTCAGCCTTCCTTCATAGGTCATGTTCTCAAGACCTTTAATCATTCTTGCTGCTCCTCTCTGGACCCTCTCCAATTTCTCCACATCTTTCTTGAAATGCGGTGCCCAGAACTGGACACAATACTCCACTTGAGGCCTAACCGCGCAGAGTAGAGCAGAAGAATGACTTCTCGTGTCTTGTTTACAACACACCTGTTAATGCATCCCAGAATCACGTTTGCTTTTTCTGCAACAGTATCACACAGTTGACTGATATTTAGCTTGTAGTCCACTATGACCCCTAGATCTCTTTCTGCCATACTCCTTCCTAGACAGTCTCTTCCCATTCTGTATGTGTGAAACTGACTGTCACTGATTTAGTGAAATTTATTTTCGGGATGGGAAAGGAAAGAAGTGCTTTGTTCGGGTTACTGATTTCTAACAAACACTGTTCAGGACTGGAACAGCAGTGGTAGAATTTAAGTGCCTTGAAAGAGTCATGAGGATAAACAAGCACAGACGCTTGCTTGCACTATTATTTATATTTCAATTACAGAAATGTTTACAGACTCCATTGTGCTAAATGCTGTGCAGAGACAGAGCTGATCAGAAAAGCTTTGATGGAACAGAGACACATAGTTCCATCAGGATGCTTTGCAAAATCTTGTCTGTTTTGCCAAATTTTCATTGCGGAAAATAAAAAAAAGTAACGAGCTGACACATTTCAACACTTCTGGAATGAAACATTGAGTTCTGTTTCAAAAAGACTTCTTTTAAATGTTTGCCTCATATATATTAGAACAAAAATCAAGTAAAACAATCACACTAATATTATAAAGATTCCCAAAATGAAATTTGTTAATTTATCCAAAAACTATTCCCTTTTTCAACCCCCAAAATTTCTCTTTTGCTGAGAATTTTGAAGTTTTTGGATTTTGATGCGAATTGGGACAAAAATGTGAAGTCTTCAAATCCTCCACAAAATGGAATTCCTATTCTCCACACAGTTTTAATAGGAGACACAGTCCCTCTCTTGGAGAATTAAAACAAGACAGATGGGGATACAGAGGTGAAATGACTTGCCCAAATTCACACAGCAGCTCAGTGGTAGATCTAGGAATTTAATCTGGATCTCCTGACTCCCATTCCAGGATCTATCCACTAGCCAGGCTGCTTCAAGCCATGATTGCTTTGGAGAGGTGATATTAATGATTAGTTTATCCAAAGGATAAAGCTGGTAAAGAGGAGGATTCCTTTTTTCTGTCTGCAAATTATTTGTGAGCATTTGGAATAGTTCAATGAATACCAGCCTGTGGATAATTAAGAGTTTCTCCAAAGATCTGTAGGAGTACTGCAGGTATGAATATTCTTATTCAGACATGACTGAAAAGTCAGGGGAGATATTTGGTTTGATAAACATTTGGAATTGGTCAGCAAATTGATAAGTTCATTTTGGGGCCAACAAACTAAGTGTTTTAACCCCCCATGGTTAAAGCAGTTGCCTGGGTTGTAGGACACTCAGGTTTGAATCCCCATTCTGGAGCAGGGAAGTGAACTCAGCTCTTCCCTGTAGGTGAGCAGCCTAACCCCTAGGCGAAATGCTATTCTGGTGTGGGTTATTCTCAGTCTCTCCTGGTGAAGCTGTTCCACTTTGTATAAATACTTGAATATTCACTAGGCCAAAGACAGAGACTACCTCAGACACCAAAGTATAGAGTCACTCACCTGGGACACAGCAAATGGGGTTTCAAATCTTCTCTCTACCTGAGATTCAGAGGAGAGATTTGAACCTAGATCTTCTATCTCCCAGGTAAGTGTCTTATTTTGTCTTTTGCTGGGGCTGGGTAGGGTTTAGACACTGCCACTGGCTTTGAGCATCTAGGCACACACTACAGGTACAGACTTCATGTTTGACTCCCCTCCTGGCGTGCACATCGTGATCCAATTACCAAGGCCCTGAAACAGCTGCCATCTTATCCAAGCCTCCCCAGCAGCACTTGCATGTTCCCCAGAATCCCACCAAAGGTGTAAGTCTTCTGGGTTATGATTTCTCTCAGAGGCATGTGATAATGAAAACCAGACATGCAATTTGCACACGATTCTAAAATACACCATTGTTTTTTACTGAGAGCATGAGAAATACACTGATCTAGACAAAATAATATGTCCTCCGACACACAGTTCCCTACCCCAGCTTCCTCACTAATCTGGAGAGCTCCATGGGCATAGGCTTTCTTTGCTCCTCTCTACCATATATAGCTTCTCAACCAGAATGTGGAATCTCTGCTTTTGTTCATTAGTTTATTCTCTCTCTCCAGAATAGCAGACAAGAAACCCTCTCTTTTATGTTCTCCAGCCCACTGTGTCAGTTGCCTCAACAGGTGAGCGCAGACTCTTACCAAGTGGCTTCGTTGCCAGGTGACCTCTCTCCTGGTTAACCAGTTCTCCTGGGTAGAAGCCAACCTTTTATCTCAAGGTGTTTCTACCTGAAAAGGTGACCATTTAAAGTCCAAAAAATAATCATTGTTTCTAGTCTGACAGAGACGTGCCACCGTCCTTCTCAGCAAATGGTGGATCCCACATCTACAGAGAGGTATTCCATGATATGAATTCCAGTTGATGTTATGAAATGGCAAGTTGTACACAGGTATTTGGTGATCTAGAGAGTCTATCTCCCAGAGGTGTAATGCAGTTTTGTCTTTAGAAGGTACTTTGACAGAAGCTAGAAGAAGATGCAAAGAATTTCAAGTAAAAAAACCAAACTTTTGGCCGCTTAATTATTTTCTTGCCGTGTTATTTATTTATTACTCTTGTTGTCCTCATCAACATCATTATAGGAATAATGAGAAAAATATTGGTAGGAAACTGCACTTTGCACTTCATTACCTCTGAGACGGGGAATACAAAATTGAACCAAAAAAGAGTTTTTATAAACATCTACATACATGAGCTCTCAAACACTTTTCTGTTCTACTAAGCAGGCAGCATCCAGACCAAAACAGAGCCCATGAGGTAAATGCTGTCTGTGGGATTCTATAACATAGTCTGTGACTTCAATTGTCTATAATGCAAAGGCATGACCCATGGAGACTACAAGTCCCAGTATGCAATGCTCCAACTTAATTGAAGACATTGGTCTCTCAGTTCATTGAATTCCAGGGCTTTTCAATTCACCAAGCTGCTCTGACATATTACTGAAGAGAATGGCTGTAATCTTGTCTGCTTTATAAATATAGGACTTGATCTAGTATTGACAGCCACAAGCATTCAAAGATCATGATTCAAGCACACTGAAATAAAAAGAGATCAGCTTAAAAATTATGAGAATAAAAATACATTTTGAATTTATTGGGTTTTGAGCCCTTGGGATTTCACATTTTCAAGTTTTTCTCCACAATCATGAGTGTTAGAATTTTAATTTTTAAAGCTTAAAGGAAAATTTCCTTTAATCACTTGACTCCAGGAGTTAGAGCTCCTTTAAAAAAAGTGGGGGGGATGGTATTGCTAAACTCAAAATTTCAGGAGTTGGTAACACTGTGTGATTCTTCTCAGACACTGGCATAAGTCAGGAGTAACTCCACTGGGTCAATGAAGAAACACCACACCAGTGAGAGTATATGCAAGCTTCTGAAGTGGTTGTAAATTAAGCCTTGTCTGATTAATGTTGAGTGCCTCTCTGCTAAAATAAAATGCTGCAATTTGAGCGGCCAAAACAACCACCACCTACCCAGAATACTTGTTATCCTGCAATAGAGGTGGGAGGATTAGAGTAAAACATTGTCCCCCCAATATCTATTTGCATTTCTTTAAAAATCACTTTCAGGGCTTGTGTTCACTACCGGGGTAAGTCAACCTAAGATCCGCTACGTTATTCCCACAGCTGGGATCAACATAGCTTCAGTCGACTTATGTCGGTGTCTTCTGTGCACTGCGTCGATTGGAGATGCTCTCTCATCGACTTACCTTAATCTTCTCAGGGAGCTGGAGTACACTCTGCAGTTGATTTAGCGGGTCTTCACTAGACCCACTAAATCGCCCCTGCTGCATTAATTATCTCCCCATAGTGAAGACCAGCCCTCACTTTGTGCTCCTTTTAGAATTTGTCTTCTGTGACAATTTATTAGGACTACTGCAGTAGCCCCTGGGAGAATTACTAATCATGGATCTGTGCCCCATTGTGCCAGGTGCTGTACAAATGCAGAAGGGGAGCAGGAAGAAAAACAGTCCCTGCCCCCAAAGTTTTACAATCTAAGTACAAGCTGAGAGACAACAGGTGAGTACAGAGATGGGAGAGCACAAAGAAAGAATGAGACAGTATTCTAGTGAACAGGTTTTAGAGGAGCCAATTTGTCCAAAAAAAGCATTCCCTAGGTCAAATGAGTTATTGGCTTGACTGATGTTGGAATTACTGGTTGAAATCTGGTGGCCTGCATTATGCAGGGAGGTCAGCTTAGGTGATAACTAATAATGGTTCCTTGGGAACTGGGGAAGAAAATACCCAACAAAAATCTATGAAAAAGAAAATGTCAGTGTGGACTATTTCCCCAAAAGTGAACTGAGAGTTGCACAACAACAATAGTTTAGAGTTCTTCTCTTCCAAATGCCACGTGAAACTTGCTTGTTTGTGATTTGCATACATCATCCCACAAGGGAACAGAAATAATGTAGCATGGTGTACGTAACTCATCAACAGAGTGCCTGAATTTCAAGTTTAAAATAGTCACAAATCATCGGTTTGTTAATTATCTGCAAACCATGAGGAAGCAATTAGTCGATCATGAATAAAGGTGAAACTTTTGCCCTCTGTGGACAGTTTGGGAGCAGAAAAGGAAGCAACATTGAAATGAATTGGCTATAACTCACTCACCTGTCCTCACTTGAGAAAAAGCAGTACATGAAGATTATAGACTCAGACTTGAAGGTCAGAAGGGACCATCGTGATCATCTAGTTTGACCTGCACATTGTAGGCCATAAAACCTCGCCCACCCACTCCTGGACTAAACCAGTAACCTCTGGCTGAGGTACTGAAGTCCACAGGTCTTGATTTAAAGACAGCAAGTTACAGAAGAACTTCAAGGCAGGGTCTGTCTCTTTGTTCTGTGTTGGTACAGCACCTAGGACAATGGGGTTCCAGTCCATGACTGGGGTTCCTATCTAAACAACCTTTGTATCAATCCCAATGTCCAATTCCTGCCTTCTGCTTTTCAGCCGCTTCCTTCCGTGTCATGGTCTCTGGATTGCAGTTATATGAGTATGAGTCAACAGTGTACCCTTGTTGCCAAGAAGGCTAACGACTTTTTGCACTATATAAGTAGGAGCATTGCCAGCAGATTGAGGGACATGATCCTTCGCAGGGGTGAGCTGGAGCTGGTTCCCCCCAGATCCCAAAAAACAGTTGCTAAAATTAGATCTCCATGGAGAACCGGTTGTTAAAGGGCCAGAGGTGGGCAAAGAACTCCAGTCCACAGGCCAGACCATCCTGTTGCTCCCAGGATTCCCAGCTGGGGAGGCTGAGGTTCCCCTGGCCCCTCCCCCTTAAATCAGAACTTTTTATAGGGAACCGGTTGTTAAGATTTTGGCAGCTCATCACTGATCATTCCTCTCTATACAGCATTGGCCTCATCTGGAGTACTATGTCCAGTTTTGGGCCCCACACTACAAGAAGGATGTGAACAAATTGGAAAGAGTCCAGCAGAGGGCAACAAAAATGATTAGGGGGCTGGAGCACATGACTTATGAGGAGAGGCTGAGGGAACTGGGATTTTTCAGTCTGCAGAAGAGAAGAATGAGGGAGAATGATAGCGCTTTCAACTACCTGAAAGGGGGTTCCAAAGAGGATGGATCTAGACTGTTCTCAGTGGTACCAGATGACAGAACAAGGAGTAATGGCCTCAAGTTGCAGTGGGGGAGGTTTAGGTTGGATATTAGGAAACACTATTTCACGAGGAGGGTGGTGAAGCACTGTCATGGGTTACCTAGGGAAGTGGTGGAATCTCCTTCCTTAGAGGTTTTTAAGGTCAGGCTTGACAAAGCCCTGGCTAGGATCATTTAGTTGGGGATTGGTCTTGCTTTGAGCAGGGAGTTGGACTAGATGACCTCCTGAGGTCCCTTCCATCCCTGAGATTCTATGATACAATCCTGGTGATAAGGGACAATGTTCTGCAAAGGGAGGGCAGTACTGGAGAAACTGTCAGTTTGATTAAACCACTCAGCCAGACTGCTGACAGGGTTTGAGGTTCCTGTCTTCGCTGCTACTCGAGGGAAGATTTTTGGGGATGTAGCACAGTGAATTTGCCACTCGTAGCTGTGCCTGCCAGTGACTATAATTGCTTTCTTTGCTGATGTGGGGGAAGAGATGTTTTATCCCAGGAGAACAGAAACAGCCACAACTGGAGCATTCTTGGTGATTGGAAACTTGTATCCAAGGAAGATGGAGGAGAAAACTCCACAGGATTTTTTAGCTGCTTTCATCACTTGGGAGGCAGCAGTCAGAGTGAAAATTGGTATGGAGCATTTGGAGGCGTGAGAAAGAGAGGGGTACTCAAAGATGCAAATGGAATGTCAAGAGACCTGTTAAATTGTTACACAAAACTAAATGTTTTTCTGTCAAAAGATGTTTGACCTTTTTACCAACACCGTGGGCACCCTAAAGAACTGCTATGTGGCCTCCTGATGTGTAGGTTAGCACAGCCATGCTGAGTCCCAGGAGTAGGGACAATGATATAAGTTTAGTTTAATCACCTCTGTTTATTAGTGGAAGAGGACACCAAGGCAGCTCCCTCCAGCTTCCGGTGCTTCAGGTACAGTTTCCTTTTCCTGGCAGAAGCAGAAAATGCTTTACAGTTTTCTGTCCCAGTTAATACCCTAGACAGGGGTCCTTTCCATCTGGGAGAAGTCATACCCTTCCACGGCTGTCCTTGGATGGGCCACACACAGAGTTCCAGCCAGTAGAGTGACTTGGCTACAGAACAACCTTGGAACTGGAATAAAACATGTGGCAAGCCTGGCCCTGCAGAGCTTACAAAAGTTGTGATGTTTTGCCCACTATTTAGTTTACATTGTCTCTTATTTATTTTTGTTTGAAGGATAAGCAGATTCTTCTTTTTCTGTACCAGTCTGCGTTTGCCAAGTGAATAAAGTAACAGAGCAGTTGGAATGTTCATGGTTATCTAGAGTCCTGCATCTATTTTCCTCAAGCGTGTCTTCGAGAAGGTCCAACAAAGTTAGGGGTTCACAATGCTCAATCTCAGCTCCCCTTTATAGCTTCAGTTGCGGCCACCACAAGCCCCAGGCAAGGGGTAGCAGATCCCAGCACTGCCCCCGGAACTAGCTAGGGGCCATATTGTTACTATTCAGACTAACAATCTGGCCTTCCCCCCCCCCCACCTTGGATCAAGAAGGAAAACAAAATCTGTGTCAGCACTAACCCTGGCACAGATTGCTTCCCCCCTGCTCTGGCCCCTGCCCCCACCCATGCAGCGGAGGAAGAGTGGCCCTACATAAACTGCTCTTCCCTCTGCACTTCCACACTGCTACTCACAATATGGATTGCTGGTGCAGGGGAGTTAAGGGGCACCTCTTACTTCCCTGAATGGGCTTGGAGGGCAGGAGCCAACAATCTTGCTCAATCACTGCTAAGGTGGCTAGCTACATTCTTTCTTTCTAAACTCCCCCTGCAGTTTCCCTTGTATGCAATAATCTTCATTTCTTGTCCTAACAGGACCAAACGTATCATGTAATATTGCTGGGAACCTCTTAAAGTAGCAGCTGCATTCCACTCCAGGGGTGGCTGCATGTCGCTGGTGAATTAAGTGATCACAGTATGTAATGTTTGTAAAGCACTTCGGGAACCTTTGGGATCACGGGCTCTGTAAAAATGCAAACTCTTATTACTGATTGACTCAATGCATGAGGAAAAAGGGCATCAAAATTGCACTTGAGATGGAGTAAGAAGCCCTCTATAAAGGTATTAAGAAATTACAGGAAGGCAGAGTTAATTACATTCAGAAGATCAATGTGGCTTTTAATGAAGAAAAACGTCAAGATCCAAAATAAAAACCCAGATAAGAAACCTCTGAGGTTCACACACAGACTCTACTGGAATAAGTAGTGCATTAGAATAAGAGCTATTCCAGCCCTGTGCTCCAAACTGAATAAATGCCAGGATCATTGTGGGGAAGGAGAGAGGGACCCACACAAGCAAACAGCAGTTTTCAGCTGTAAAACTGATATATTTGGCCTGATTTTGACTGACGGATGCAAGCTGGTGCTTGAATTGCTAAGCACCACCGCTAGTCCTCCACAGAGCTGCAGGCAAATCAGGTTCTCTTGGTATCTGTGTTGCTAAAACCTGGGTCATTTCTTTTTTTCCAGGACCCCATGTCAGCTGCTCTCTGTGGCTCTGGGATCTCAGTTCAATTGCAAGGGAACCTGCTATTACAAACCAGTGTCTGGGTGATGAAGTGCTATGAAAGGACCAGCTCATCATCAGCCCTTGCCAGTGGTTAAAGAAGACTGAGGGGGGAAAACGGTGGGATGGTGTGGAGGGGGCAATTTGCACTGCACCTAGTAAGGTGGTAGGGAAACTTTTGAAGAAGTAACACCCTGTATTCACACCCGGCCCACTACAATTGTACAAAATATGCCCTATGAGGCATCATGTGAAAGCTAACATCACACTGGTTATCAACGGCACTGTTAAATACTCGCATGAACCTTATCTGTAACATCATGAATACCTTCTGATGTTACCAGAAGATGTTTAAAGACCAGACTGCCTGACTAACAGTCAGCCCTAGACAAAGGAATGGGGGTTTAACCTCTGCTTACATATTAGCAGTAAACAAGGCTATCAAGCTAAGCCTGATCCTGAACTCAAGAGACAGGAGAATTAACATGTCTCCCCAGAGAGACACAGGGGACTGAATCCCCAGGAGGCCGTCCTGACTTGTCAGACAAAGACATCCCAGTGAGGATATAAGGAACAGAGAGAGAGACTCCACCTTTATTCTCTACATTAAGGAGACACAGAAATCAAGACCTGATCTGATCTCTGTGATGGGTCCTGGCCAGACAGAAGCTGGAAAGGAGACTGGGGGTGAGAGAAACCATCTTGAACTAAGACTGTATCTTGCTAGAATAAGTTTTAGACGTGTGATTTCACTTTTATTTGCTTGTAACCATCTCTGCCCGTATCTCTTTTACTTAGGGTCACATAACCCATGCTCTTTTGTTAATAAATGGCTTTATTTTTACCATAAGCCAATGTGGTGCTGGATTTGAAGGGTAGGGTGTATTTACCCCAGTTACATTGATAAACTGCAAGGTACTGACTCTTTAAACAGAGCAGCAAACAATCTCTCTTGTGTATGCACATAGGTAGGGGCTGGGCAAGGCAAAGCTACATCTCTGGAGAGCTACAGTTCACTGATTGTTACCTGCTACACAGTGTTTGAGCTGGGAGAGACACGCTGTTGTACCAGGGAGCTGACACACAGTCTAATCTCCAGCAGAGCTCTGCAGAGGCAGAGAAGTAAGACAGCGGCTCACAGCTCTGGGTATCGCCAGCAGGGTGGTACATAGATATTGTTCAGTCAGGCCAAGAAGAGGAGGGTGTGTTATGTTTTCACTTCTTTACGTTAGCCCCTGGCTTTGCATGGTCATCAACACAGAAGACCCTGTGAGTCGCGATTCCTCACTATCTCCTTTTCCCCAGGAACAAGTCATCTGAGGGGGGTTTCAATAGAGACACAGGGCACTGTCCCCTCCCCACTCTGCACCAATGGATGGCTCAGAGTATGTACTACCTCCTGTACATTCTTGGACCCCCCCTGAAGCTGAGTGCCTCCCATCACCATGCTGTACATGGGGTTGTGTGGAAGTCACCCCATTTAGCCCCACACTGGGAAAGATTAACAACACTACTGCATTCCTATGGAAGGTAAATTGAATGCAATCTTTTGTCTGATCACAGCATGCTGGGGGGGGCAGGGGGGAAGAACTGACCCTTTAACAAAGCAGCACTGAAGATGAGACCCAGTTAGAACACAGGAAAACATGTCCTATAACAAACAATTCTCCACTGGCTAGGGGCTGGGAGTGAACTTTCAGACAGATTCTCAGCTGGTGTAAACTGGTGTAGTGCCATTGACCTCAGAGGAGCTGTGTCAGTTCCCATCAGCTGAGGGTCTGAGTCATTGTTTTAAATTGGGGGACTTGCTCCCCTTGAGATTGGTTTAAACACACCACTACTGCATCAGAGAAGCTAACATCATGACCACCACCACCACCACCACAAAAACCCACTCTCCTCTGAAACAATGTCAGGGCACAGGGAAATCCTGCAGATTTGAGCCTTTTACCTTGTGGCAGGTAGCAACAAGCAGAAAAGCTGCTGTTACTTATTGCCTAGCCTTCTGTAGTGGGGAAAACATATGAGAAAGCAGGAAAGGACAATTGCCAGAGGATTTGGGGGATTAGAGAGGATTTGGGAGGAAAGACGCTGTCAGTCGATAAGCTGATGCCAGCAATTCAGGGACCTGATGGTCCGATACTGCATGAGAAATCTGACACTAAACAAACTAAATAGTTACAGAATGAAACAACAAATCTGCTCTCCCATCTTCACAAGGTCACCTGTTATCTCTCGATTTGCTACATATTGCTGGTACAATACTACTCCTCACTGCAACACTTCTCAAGCTATATGCATGACAATATGTTGCCTTTGTTGAAATATACTGGGTAAATGGTCATGAGAGGATTCTCTATATTTAAAATGGGGGATCCCTCTGGAACCAGTAACCTCTCTCTCTCCAAAGAAGACATGTTCCAAGTGTTACTATTGTGCACTCTCAGAAAGAGAGAGAAACGGGGACCTGCATAGCTCAGGGATGTTGTAATCGTGTACAGAGCCTTTTGCAAGTAGGTCAGTATAAAAATCACAGCTTATTAAATAGGAAAAACTCATTACCATATGTTGGAGGCTCAGCTGCCTCCTGAGTGCCCCTTACCTGCCCTGCAGCCAGGGGTGACTCTGGCACCCTGCCTCTGTTTCACCTCTTCAGGGCCCCTTGAGAACTCACATGGCTACCACACCCTCTGCCTGGGGCTTATTTAATAACACAGTTAAAAGCAGTCCTCAAGGGCCCCACAAAGTCTATCTCCACAGTTTGAAAGTTCACACTCAGCTCTAGTGTCTCTTACCCTACCTGCAGTTCTTCTCTGTCAGTCCTCTCTTCCTGAAGCCACTACTCCCAGCCCTTCCTGGCTGGAGCCCAGCCTTCTTGCCCTGGCTTCCAGGCTCCGATCCTTCTCCTAGACAGAGTCCCCTGCAGGAGCCATCTGTTCGCTTCTACTGCAGCTTCCTCCTCCCAGATCCCCTGTTGCTTTTTGTAAGGGACACCTGTCCTCTATCAGGCTACAACAAGGCTGCTACTGAGGCACACGTGGGCTGGAGCAGTTGCCTCTTAAAGGGCTCATTCCTCCCAATGACTCCATCTGATGGCTGCTTGATACCCCACACATTGGGGGTTTCAGACCATATCCTAGCAGATAGGAGTTTTTCTAAAAACACCCACCACAACTGTAAATCCACATCACCACAGAAGAGCCCGGATTGGAGTGGTATTGAAGAGTGAGCACATGCTGGTCAGAAGGTGTGGGCAAACAATGCATTACTTCTGTTCTGATCTACTTCGGTCTAATCACCCTACTGCCTTCATTGGGATTTTGAGGATGCAAAGAGGGTAGCATCCAGTGATCCTAGGTATTTACCGTGCAAGTCATATGGTTACGATGAGGTGAAGGTTGAGATGCACATCAGTGAATGGAGTGCATATCACTGTTTAAGAGCATGTGAGTGTAGAGAAATCTAAAATATCCAGGAGAGTAAAGGCTGCACTTCTCAAACAAGGCATCCAAGTGACCTTAGCTCAGTCCTTATGGAGAAGCCGGACAACCATCTCTCCTTCATAAAAGATTGTTACAAAGGAAGGAGAAAAATTATTGTCTTTAACCTCTGAGAATAGGACAAGAAGCAATGGGCTTAAATTGCAGCAAGGGCAGTTTAGGTTGGACATTAAGAAAAGCTTAACTGTTACGGTAGTTGAGCACTGGAATAAATTGCCCACTGGAGATTTTTAAGAGCAGGTTAGACAAATACCTGTCAGGGATGTCTAGATAATACTTAGTCCTGCCATGACTGCAGGGGACTGGACGAGATGACCTCTTGAGGTGCCTTCCATTCCTATGATTCTTTGTATGAGTTACAAATGCTTTTTGTGGTGCAGAACATGGGTTTCTTAATATATCAGTACATATGTATCATGGATACTAACTGATTGTTTGTCACTATAGTAACCTTTTCTGTTGTGAAAGAGCTCTAATTGCATCTTCTCAGCACACAGGGACTGATTAATCATTCCATTACTGCCAGCAGAGTTGTGCTGGCAGGGAAAATGGAGTAATGCAGCCATGAATCAGGCCCACACCATTAGTATCTGGAGACATGTTGGTTTTGCGTCTAGTGACACTTGGAGAATTGACTGCAAAATGGAATCATAGGACTGGACTTGCATGGTATTCACCACCTCCTGCAGAGTATTGAGTGTCCTCATCCTAGCAGGACCTGCCCTTTAATGAAGATGACCATGTATTTTTTCCTATACTATGTATTACAGGAAAGAAAGCTCTAAAGTAGCCCAACCACCTGTTAAGCTTTGCTATCAACAAGGGCAGCTCTATGCTTTTTGCCACCCCAAGCACGGCAGTCAGGCAGCCTTCGACAGCATGCCTGTGGATGGTCCGCTGGTCACACGAATTCAGCAGCGTTTCTGCGGGTGATCTGGTGGTCCCACCACCAAACTGCCGCCGAAGCCACAGGACTGGCGGATCACCCGCTTGCTGCGCTGGTGCCTGAGCCATCCCTGGCTATCAAACACCTGACCCACATATTCTTCAGTAGTGCAGTGTACTCAGGAGTTTCTTCCAATTCCACAATTTCTTCCTAATTTGTTAGGCAACAAAGGCTATTCAGATTACTCTGGGAGCTAAAAAGCCAGGGAGAACTATATGGTTGGTCTGTATCCAGAGACCTCAATAAAGGATTCCCTTTATATTCATCATAAAACTGAGTCCCAAGTCACACAGAGGGCAAAGTATGTACAAAGCAAGGCAGCTTTATTTAAAGTCACGTCAACCTCTATCCACAGTAAACACACTGGGGAATTCTGCCAGTCCTTTGGTCCCCAATGGTTATCCTACCTAATAAAATAGGATTGGCTCTATCATCATAACTACCTGGATGTCATTTAGCCAGGCTAGCACATCACACATGAATCACCGGTTTCCCAGTGATAGTTATGAAGTGCTCTTTCAAATGCTCTCGCTCTCCCAGAAATAAGGTATTTCACCTTTTAAACATTCTGTTTTGAAAATGTCGTTTCAAAACAAAACACATTGATTGTAATTGACATTTAGAAAGTGTGGTTTCAAGTGGACGCTGCATATCATTTTGAATTGATAGTTATAACACGTTGTGTGACCCAAAGAATTTTTCTGCAAAAGAAAATATTTTTAAAAAATTTTTGCCAGCCACTGAACCCCTCCGCAAAATTTGCTCAGCTCTATTTACAAGGTATTCTCTAGTGCCTTCTCCAGTCTAATATAAAGTAATCCAAGTAATGAGGCTTCCACCGTCTTTCCAGATAAACTATTTTATGGCACAGTAGACCTCCAGCTGAATTAAGTTGCCTTAGCACCTAGCCCTCCCAATTAGGGATCAGGCCCACACCATGATACATGGTACACCTCATATAAAAATAACTAAAAGATGAGCCCTGCCCACCAAAGATCTTGGCATATGGCAAGGCATGACTGGTGGATAAACAAAATAAATTGTAGAAGGAGGAAGAGGTAACCATGAAGCATTTATAATTAGCAGTCAGAGCAATCCATCTATCTGGCCATAGGAAATGCTTCCTGATTTCCAACCGTGATTTCCTTGTAATTAGTTTATTCTGTTACTTCTGGTTACATTTCCTTTTTCAGGCAAAGAATAGGAGAGGAAACAGAAAGGTGAATGAGACAGCCACAGTCCCACAGCAGACCTGAGGACAGAACCTAGGTCTCTTCAGTTGCACTGCAATGCCCTGTCCTTAGGACCATGCTTCATAGATGCCCTATATTGATTATCAGACACTCACAGGTCTCTCCTGCTCTTTCCCAGCTCTGGCCAATCAGTGCTTTCCCTCCAATGTAGTGACCCCGGAAGGCTTCTTTAAGGGGTTTCCACTGCATGGAGTGCCTCTGTTCAGGAGTTAATACAAGGTTAAGATCCAACTTCCTGAGTGGGTTACTGTGGAAGTAGGAACAGCCTTTTCTTCATATGTGGTTATCGCACCCTGGGCAGAACTTTCCATTGGGGCCTTGAACAGGGGTGGGAACCACACAAAGAGCCACCCTCAGGATCTGGGAAAGTGAGGGTTTAGTGTCCCAGGTGTGGCTGACTTCCTCTTTCATGTGTTCAGGACCAGATCTACTCACAGGCTGCCCCATCCATTCTTGGAACAATTGTGCTCTGTGCTTTTAGTATCACAGCAGCACGCTCTAGCACTGGGGAAGAAAAGACATTCTACTGAGTAACTAGCTGCGTACACCTGTCTAAAAATGTTACACAGCAGAATGACCTTTACAACCAGAATTTCACTAGCTACAAATACATCTCTCATTGCTAGTAGTATGGGTGAATATCATTCGTTTCCCATTTTTCCACTACAGTCTTATTATAGTGGAGCTTAATAAATAAAATCTGCTCATATTTTCCTTTCTTCAGCTACAAACTAGGACTATATTACTCCATATAACATTGCTCATAAGTGGCTGTCACATGGGAGATAAGACAATCTTCATTTCTCATCCATAGAAGTATTCCCACTCACCCCCATTCTACATTCCCCAAGAAGCACTTTGAATGGCAACATAGAATTCATTACCCAGGCTAGGCTTCTGTGACTTGATAATTCATTCCCCTTGTTACTCACTGTTCTGTCATGAGAGCTGAAGGAAAGAGTCTTGATCTTGAAGGTAGGACAATGATACAATATATTTCCAATCAGCTGCTGGAAGAAAGGTTACAACCTGCTTCGTGCAGAATTCAATTAGGCACCGTAGAGATATAGTCTGCATTACTACTATAGATGACACCGTCCTTTCAAGTTACTCATAGCTCCATCTCCTTCCTCTAAAGGATTTTTAACTCATTCTGGCACTAACAGAAAGCAGATCTGTTCTGCTAGAATGGAGAGAGATCCGTTTCCCTTCAATATACTTTGAAGTTTCTTCTAAGACTCTGATGCTTTGTAGAAATAAGAGAAATATTCAACTGAGAAACAATTCTGCCTCCATCAATCTAATTTAGCTAGCTAGGTATTTCTATCACATGTCTCACTATGGTATCTGAGCACTTGTGTCACATGATGAGGGGTTTCCTACCAGTTTATTTGCATCAAAGGCTCTCAGTTGCAGCAAAATTGTCTTCAGGTTCACTCGAGTTTTGGACAGTGCTGGTCACAAAGTATCTGAATATGTTGGGAAAACATCGAATCACAACTTGAACTTTTCACCCTGGTCCTTCCTGGCTGGGGAAGGCCAGTTGGGAAATATGAGGCCCTCAATTAGAATCATAGAATCTCAGGGTTGGAAAGGACCTCAGGTCATCTAGTCCAACCCCCTGCTCTAAGCAAGACCTGATCCCCAACTAAATCATCCCAGCCAGGACTTTGTCAAACCTGACCTTAAAAACCTCTAAGGAAGGAGATTCCACCACCTCCCTAGGTCACCCATTACAGTGCTTCACCACCCTCCAAGTGAAACAGTGTTTCCTAATATCCAACCTAAACCTCCCCCACTGCAACTTGAGACCATTGTTCCTTGATCTGTCATCTGGTACCGCTGAGAACAGTCTACATCCATCCTCTTTGGAACCCCCTTCAGGTAGTTTAAAGTAGCTATCAAATCCCCCCCCATTCTTTTCTTCTGCAGTCTAAACAATCCCAGTTCCCTCAGCCTCTCCTCATAAGTCAAGTGCTCAAGCCCCCTAATCATTTTTGTTGCCCTCTGCTGGACTCTTTCCAATTTTTCCACATCCTTCTTGTAGTGTGGGGCCCAAAACTGGACACTGTACTCCAGATGAGGCTTCATCAATGCCGAATAGAGGGGAATGATCACGTCCCTCAATCTGCTGGCAATGCCCCAACGTATACAGCCCAAAATGCCATTAGCTTTCTTGGTAACAAGGGCACACTGTTGACTCATATCCAGCTTTTTGTCCACTGTAATCCCTAGGTCCTTTTCTGCAGAACTGCTGACTAGCCATTTGGTCCCTAGTCTGTAGCTGTGAATGGGATTCTCCCATCCTAAGTGCAGGACTTTGCACTTGTCCTTGTTGAATCTCATGAGATTTCTTTTGGCTCAATCCTCTAATTTGTCTAGGTCCCTCTGTATCCTATCCCTGCCCTCCAGCGTATCTACCACTCCTCCCAGTTTAGTGTCAGCTGAAAATTTGCCGAGGGTGCAATCCATGCCATCCTCCAGATCATTGAAGATATTGAACAAAACCAGCCCCAGGACTGACCCTTGGGGCACTCTGCTTGATACCATCTGCCAACTAGACATGGAGCCATTGATCACTACTGTTGAGCCTGACGATCTAGCCAGCTTTCTATTCACCTTATAAGTCCATTCATCCAGCCCATACTACTTTAACTCCCTGGCAAGAATACTGTGGGAGACCATATCAAAAGCTTTGCTAATGTCAAGGAATAACACATCCACTGCTTTCCACTCATCCACAGAGCCAATTATCTCGTCATAGAAGGCAATTAGGTTAGTCAGGTATGACGTGCCCTTAGTGAATCCATTCTGACTATTCCTCTCCTCTAAGCCCTTCAGAATTGATTCCTTGAGGACCTGCTACATGATTTTTCCAGGGACTGAGGCAAGGCTGACTGGCCTGTAGTTTCCCAGAACCTCCTCCTTCCCTTGTTAAAAGATGGGCACAACATTAGCCTTTTTCCAGTCATCCGGGACCTCCCCCGATCGCTATGGGTTTTCAGAGATGACGGCCAATGGCTCCGAAATCACATCCACCAACTCCTTTAGCACCCTCGGATGCAATGCATCCGGCCCCATGGACTTGTGCTCATCCAGCTTTTCTAATTTGTCCTGAACCACTTCTTTCTCCACAGAGGGCTGGTCACCTCCTCCCTATGCTGTGCTGCCCAGTGCAGTAGTCTGGAAGCTGACCTTGTTCATGAAGACAGAGGAGGGAGAGAAAAAAAAACATTGAGTACGTTAGCTTTTTCCACATCCTCTGTCACTAGGTTGTCTCCCTCATTCAGTAAGGAGCCTACACTTTCCTTGATTTTCTTCTTGTTGCTAAAATACCTGAAGAAACCCTTCTAGTTATTCTTAATATCCCTTGCTAGCTGCAACTCCAAGTGCGATTCGGCCTTCCTGATTTCACTCCTGCATGCCTGAGAAATATTTTTTTACTCCTCCGTGGTCACTTGTCCAATCTTCCACTTCTTGTAAGCTTCTTTTTTGTGTTTAAGATCAACAAGCATTTTACTGTTAAGCCAAGCTGGTCGCCTGCTATATTTACTATTCTTTCTACACATTAGAATGGTTTGTTCCTGCAACCTCAATTAGGATTCTTTAAAATACAGGCAGCTGTCCTGGACTCTGTTCCCCCGCCATGTTATTCTCCCAGGGGATCCTGCCCATCGGTTCCCTGAGGGAGTCAAAGTCTGATTTTCTGAAGTCCAGGGTCCATATTCTGCTGCTCTCCTTTCTTCGTTGTGTCAGGATCCTGAACTTGATCATCTCATGGTCACTGCCTCCCAGGTTCTCATCCACTTTTGCTTCTCCCACTAATTCTTTCCTGTTTGTGAACAGGAGGTCAAGAAGAGCTCTGCCTCTAGTTGGTTCCTACAGCGCTTGCACCAGGAAATTGTCCTCTACACTTTCCACAAACTTCCTGGATTGTCTGTGCACCTCAGTATTGCTCTCCCAGCAGATATCAGGGTGATTGAAGTCCTCCATGAGAACCAGAGCCTGTGATCTAGTAACTTCTGTTAGTTGCTGGAAGAAAGCCTCTTTCACCTCATCCGTCTGGTCTGGTGGTCTATAGCAGACTCCCACCACAACATCACCCTTGATGCTCACACTTCTAAATTTAACCTAGAGACTCAAGTTTTTCTGCAGTTTCATTCTGGAACTCTGAGCAATCATACTGATCTCTTACATAAAATGCAACTCCCCCACCTTTTTTGCCCTGCCTCTCCTTCCTGACTAGTTTATATCCATCCATGACAGTACTCCAGTCATGTGAGTTATCCTACCAGGTCTCTGTTAGTCTAATCACAGCATAATTTCTTGACTGTGCCAGGACTTCCAGTTCTCCCTGCTTGTTTCATTTGTGTACAGGCACTTAAGATAATTTGCTGTTCGTCCTGCTCTCTCAGTATAAGGCAGGTTCCTCCCTTCTTGCGCTCTCCTGCTCGTGCTTCCTCCCGGTATCTCACTTCCCCACTTTCCTCAGGGCTGTGGTCTCTTTCCCCCGGTGAACCAGTTTAAAGCTCTCCTCACTAGGTTAGCCAGCCTGCTTGCGAAGATGCTTTTCTCTCTCTTTGTTAGGTGGAGCCCGTCTCTGCCTAGCACTCCTTCTTGGAATACCATCCCACAGTCAAAGAATCCAAAGCTTTCTCTCTGACCCCTCCTGCGTAGCCATTCATTGACTTCCACAATTTGACGGTCTCTACCTGGGCCTTTCCCTTCCACAGGGAGGATGGATGAGAACACCACTTGTGCCTCGAACTCCTTTATCTTTCTTCCCAGAGCCATGTAGTCTGCAGTGATCCACTCAGGGTTATTCTTAGCAGTATCCTTGGTGTCCACGTGGAGACGTACAGGGGACAAATCGAAGCATGCTTTAGGCAAGAGCTGAGTGAAAACTGGAATTTGCATCCCCAGGAAAATTTCAGTGTTTCAACGTTGTTTCAAGATGGAAACAGAATGAAAAGTTGAAATACTAAAACAATAAGGAGTCCTTGTGGCACCTTAGAGACTAATACATTTATTTGGGTATAAGCTTTTGTGGGCTAAAACCCACTTCTTTGTTAGTCTCTAAGATAGCATAGGGACTCCTTTTTGTTTTTGCTGGTACAGACTAACAACTACCACTCTGAAACCTGAAATACTAAAAAACTTTTCATACAACAAAAGTTTTTTGAATCAGAAACAATGAAACATTTCACTTTTGCCATTTTTGATCAAAACATTCTGATATTCCGGATACATTTTTTTTTTCCATTTTGGTTTGTTGAACTGGCCCCAAGTGTTTTGTTTTGAGTGAGTTCAACACTGAACTGCATTATTCTATTGTGGCATATTGCCTCATGGGAGTTTTAATTTGGGTTTTTGATATCCTCTTTTCCCACTTCCATCAGCTCCGATCTGGGAACCGAATAGAAGCTGTGTGGATGATGATCTTCGCCTGGCTGTAGACAAAGATCAATGCCCACGCTGATATTATTATTAATTGTTTGTTTTGCTGCAGTGCCTCAGAGATCTAGTCACACACCAGCATCCCATTGGATTAGATCAGGGGTTCTCAGACTTCTGTGCTGGTGACCCCTTTCACACAGCAAGCCTCTGAGTGTGACACCATGCTGGAAACAAAGCGGGGTTTGGGGTGGAGGCTGACAGCTCGCGACTCCCCATGTAATAACCTTGTGACCCCCTGAGGGGTCCCGACCCCCAGTTTGAGAACCCCTGGACTGGATGCTGTACCTACACAGAACAAACAGATGGATCTACCAACATTATTATTAGAGCCATCAGCCACAGTAAACACTATGGAGCATGAGGGGCTGTCAGCAAACCTGTGGCCCCAGCAGGAGCAAACAGAATTGATACCTAATGGCACCATTCTTTTCACAGAGGGTAAGGGTAGGCAATAGTCACTGAGACAGAAGACGACACCAGTGCCTCTGCTCTTTCGACCACCGTATTCAGTGTGTAGGAGAATCAGTGAGACGATAGGGCTGGAAAGGCATTCACTCTGCAGATGGCCTTTATGGGCCAGATCCTCAGACCTTCTTTGTCCAAGCCAAATCAGTTTATTGGTTTCATCCACATGTTGCATCACATCATTAACCCACAAAAACAACAAGGAGTCTGGTGGCACCTTAAAGACTTATTTGGGCACAAGCTTTCATGCATAAAAAATTCACTTCTTCAGATGCAATCATTAACTCAGATTGTAAAATCTTCCCTGTTGAGGCTACTTGATGTGAAAGGAAGGATAGCCTGGTGGTTAACACACTGGACTGCAACTCAGGGCTGGTACACAATTCCCAGCTCTGCCACAGACCCTTCAGAGGATCTTGGGGGAAGTGATTTAACCTCCCCCTGGGTGGTGCTGTAGAGAGACTCTAGGGAGGGAGACTTTCTGCTGCAGAGATTGCAGAAGGCAGTTGTCAGGCTGCTTCAGAATCCCTGGGGCAGGAGGCATGATGGGGGTTGTGGAGGGACACACTGGTTGCAGCACCCAACGCTAGCAATTCCAGGCAGTCTATAGCCTGGGGGGCTGCTGTAACTTAGATAGGTATGCCAGGGCTTCTTGTCCCTGGAGCGGCTGAGGATCAGGATGGTGCAAAAAAATGGCTTAAAATGGCCCCTGTCTTAGAAGCACAGCACAGATGTCTCTCTCTCTCTCTCTCTCAGCCCTGTTAGGTAGGGATATTAATACTTCTTTTATGTGGTTACCTAAAGCTGAGGAGTGGGTGTGTGTATATCCGGCTAGTCTTTTAATCCACAGCATATCCACCCAGAGCACAGGATAGGCACTTCTAGCTCCAGCTGGCACTCTGAATATATATTTGTATTGTAAGTTTGTTTACTACGTATTGTACAGCCTTTAGCACAATGGGGCCCTGATCCTGGTTGGTAGCTGTAGGCATCACCATAATATAGACAATGTAACAAGGATAGTAATTATGTGTTTCCAATTACAAACATCAGGGATTTACAATTAAATCACAATGAATGTAATAAAACCTGAACAGCATAATCTATTATGTTCCAAAGCTTGCTTGGCCTGATAAGCAAAACACAAATGTCAGCTTATGGGAAAGCTACAAGCCATCCTTCTAACAGAGATTTCTTCCGTCTTTCCTCTCCCCACTGGCTTTGTTAGCCTAACAGTGAAAGGGGGAGAGGGAAAACCATGAGAATTCAAACTAGGTTTTCCATGAATGGATGCAAAGGACAAGCCTATGAATAATGCACCCGGTCTGATTTATAGTCCATTAGAAGCATGAGCTGATTGGTTATGGATGACAAGAGGATAAAGAGAAATGAGCATGAGAACAAAGCATGTGGCAAGCAAGCAGCCTTCAAGCAAGCAACAAGCAAGCAATGAGCAGCCAATGAGCGATGATAGACAAGCAAGTAACAAGCAAACAACATGCGGAAAACGAGCAAGTGACAAGCACCCATTGAGTGATGAGCGAATGACAAGCCAAAATCATTTTGACTTATTTTCCTCTAATGCAGTTATGGTAATGAATGACTCTACGACTGGTCACTCTGAAACATACACTTGATATTCTACCTGTACCATCATAATTCTACAGGTAACAAAAACCACCACCACCACCACCACCACAAAAAAACCACGCATGTCCCAGATGACTGCCTTAGCATTTCTATTTTTCAACTGTTGCTAAGGCCATCTACTACATATCCTTTAATACATAAGCTGCTTCTTTTTAATGTGTCTTTCATTTCTAGACTGCATTTATAGCATAACTCTGAAAAACCATCACACATGGAATGTGACTACAGAGACTACAAGGTCTGGGAGTTAAGTCTAGTACAAATGTTTCAGATTATTTGAATATGGAAGTCCATCTTAATTAATATTAGAAGAAACTCTGAAGCAACCAGACAGAAAGGAAATAAAAGCTTATGCATCAAGGCACAGTAGATCATCTGCAGCAGAACAGGAGTTTAGGCCCCAGTTCAGCAGTCTCTCTCGGTTCAGCAGAGCACATGCTTAAGTCTCAGTGAGTTTAGGCATGTACTTAAAATTACACATATGCTTGAATACCTTGCTGAAGTGGAACTTTAGAAAGGAATTTGCCTATCTCTCCTGGTAGAACAGTGCACAGATGAGCCTCAGTTCTACAGTCATATGTGTGTGGACAGCCCCTCACAGAGAGTCCTAGTGAAATCAATGGGGCTTCACACCGATATAAAAGAGTCCACCTTGATGGATCAGATGGCAGGACTGGAAATTCAGTGAGCTGCCTTCTGAAGACACGTGGTCTTCCTGTGAAGCAGCATTTACAATCAGAGATCACATGCTGGACTGCATGGTGGGGAAAAAAATCTGTTTCTTTGCTAATTGTTATGGGATTTTTAACTTGACTGCTCTTAAGTCAGCCACCCTGAAAAGAGGCATTTTAATTTCATTGTCTTTTTAAGTTCCTTGCAATTGACTAGTTCTGCTGGCTTTTGCCAAGACAGTAGAGTGTCCTTAACTGAGACGTCCTTAAAAAATATCCATCACAGCTGGTACTAATGAACACTGCTTTGACAGTTTCACCCGTGAAGCCAAGGATATTATGGGCCAGAGAGACTGAATTACTATTAGCCCCACAAGTAGTCCCTGCAGCAGCAGGGTGGAAATGCTTTAGCAGTGCAAATATAATGCCACTTCCCCTGCTTATTCTCTGAATAAATGGAAGATTAAATTCCACCAGGTTATCCGCCCAGAAACTTTCAGTATGCTAATATCACTTTAAAATGCTGCTGAATACAAGCCGGCACAGCAGAATAAGTTTGGGGCATGGGCAGGGTCTTGCTTCAAATGATGCAAGTATCCAGAGTGTCTCCCAGTAAAGAAAAAAAAGGGGGGGGGCATTTGAGAGAGAGCACAAATGCCAGGGAGGAAATACCACGCATGATAATGCATCCAGAGAGCTGGTAACATTCCAGTAGGACTTGGACTAAGGTGCCCAAAAGTTTTCTGCCAATTTGTTTGGCAATGGAAGGTTCTTTACGGCAAGTGACATGCTCAAGCCCCGGTGCACTAGCTATTCACATCCAATGCCAGTCCCTTGGCTCTGTGTCTGCTCCAGCGCACATCGTTGCCAGGAGGCCTTTCATCCACAGTGGCACCTGAATCTAAAGGGCAGTGAAGATAAAAGGAAATAGTGACGCACCGGGATCATTACCATTTAGCAGTTATGAAATATTGCTCACATGCTTGTCCCAGTGGGGAAAGAGACTCACTAGGAATAGATCATTCACTAAGACAGACTAGGAGAAAGGTCATCAGCTACACTGTGAATAATTGCTGCTATCTCAGATGGAGGCTGACTGATGGCTTCATTAGATGGGGGCTATTTCAACCATCTGACTTGTGTTGGAGCTAGCTGCAGGCGCAAAAGGAAGAAAGAAAAAGTAGTGCACAATGCTTTGATAGGTTCCAAGGCCAGAGGAGACTGTTGTGTTCATCTAGTCTGACCTCCTGGATAACACAGGCCACAGAACTCCTCCAGAATAATTCCTAGAGCAGATCGTTTCGAAAGCCATGCTATCTTGATTTTAAAACAGCCAGTGAGGGAGAATCCACCACAATCGTTAGTCAATTGTTCTAATGGTTAAATTACCTGCACAGTTATAAATTTACACCTTTCTCCCAGTCTGAATTTTTCTAGCTTCAACTTCCAGCCATTGGATTGTGTTATATTTCTCTGCTAGGCTGAAGAGTCCATTATCAAATAGTTGTTCCCTATGTAAATACATATGGACTGTGCTCAAGTCACCCCTTAACCTTCTTTGCTTAGATAGATCAATGAGCTTCGTGAGGCTCTCAATAGGTTTTCTAATCCTTTAATCATTCTCTTGGCTCATCTCTGAACCTTCCCCCAATTCCTCATCAACATCCTTCTCGAATGATTAAGATCAGAACTGGACACACTATTCCAGCAGTGCTCACACCACTGCCAAATACACAGAAGTTAAATAACCTTTATACTCTTACCCAAGGTTCTCCTGTTCATATATTCAAAAAATACATGTAGCCCTTTTGTCCACAGTGTTGGCCATAAGGACACAAATTAAGTGATACCAAGTAGAAGGAATAAAGTTAGGAAGAGTTACAAACAAAAGTAAAGCTACTCTCTCTCATGGCTAAGACCTAAGGTAGTTTCCTTACCAATCTTCCATTTCCAGAGTCTTTAGCTCCTTTGGATACAGTACCCATCTCTTTCAGCTTCCAGGCACAGTTGCCAACTTTCATGTGGTAAATAAGCACCCCGGCTTTCATAATAAGCCAAAAATCAAATGAATCTCATTTCAAAACAAGGCCAAAACAAGCCAATTCCTAAGAACCCCAATACTCTGTGACTAGATCCCCCCTGTGAGCAGTCTGGGACTGCAGTGGATCCACTGTGAACTCTGACACTCTTTCCCTGCCTTACCCCTGCTTGCCCCCGCCCCCCTTGCCTGGAGCTGATCAAAAATCAGCAGCAACAAGCTACAAGCCACAAACTAGCCAAAAAGCAACTCACAAGCCTATTAAGCCAAAAATAAGCCCAATTTCTGCATTTTTTCTCATGGGTTTGGCATGTCTGCTTGCAAGAGCGTCTGATGAAGTGGGTATTCACCCACGAAAGCTTATGCTCCAATAAGTCTATTAGTCTATAAGGTGCCACAGGACTCTGTCGCTTTGTACAGATCGAGACTAACATGGTTACCCCTCTGATGCTTGCAAGAGCTCCGTCCCCTTCTGTCTGCCCCGTGACAAGTGCCAAGATGGCATCTTCTGTCTCCTTATAACTTCCCAAACTCAGTTTTGTCCCCAGACCCAGGATCACCTCATGCTCTTCTCCTCTTCCTGTGGGCTTCCCATCCCCATGCTGATTCATGTGTAAATGAGGATTCCATTGGTTTTAGTCAGACCTGGTTTAATTTAGTCAGAGACAGGTAAATAGCTGCCTTCTCTCCTGTCTGGTAGGGAACCTGTTTTCCCCCCGTTTGGCTGCAGAGTTTAAAGCATAATAGCACTAAGTATCCACATTTCCTTATATAGCGTAAATAACACACATTTCACAATGGTATCATTCACCAGCGTGTCACTAGCTTTCAGGCAAGACCTCACTTTATATACAATATTATTGCATTATGAAAATATAAAATCAGTTGATTCAGTGTGACCTACTTGAGGTTCAGACCCCGACTTTACAGCCCAGATAAAGTTTCTCTCTCCTGCTGGAGTGTAGACACCATGCCGTTTACTCCCTGGCTGGATAGCTTTGTTTACTTTACACGTAAATGGGCCTTCATTGTCTCTGGCTGACCAACAACTACACACACCTTTGCTGAGGGCAGAGTGGGCTTATGGATGGCTTGCACAACACATTAAGAACAAAATTCTAGCACATCTTCATAACTCATTGTGCACACCCTGTGTACACATCACCCACCCGAATATTACTGACGCCTTCCCGTGTTAACTTACATGCCATCTTTCCAATACCGGTTAGGACAACGGTGTCTTAGGTGCAGTGAGTATGTCAGGCCTCAGAAGACTTGCTGACACAGAGGCCTGGCCTATCCTAAAAAGTTAGTTCAACCCAGCTACATTGTTCAGGGGTGTGAAAAATCTAGCCCCCCGAGTGACATAGTTAAGTTGACCTGACCCCCAGCAGAGACAGGGCTGAGTTGATGGAAGTATCTCTCCATTGACCTAGCTACTGCGTCTCAGGAAGTTGACTTACCTATGCTGATGGGAGAACTCCCCCCACAGGATTGGTAGAGTCTCCATTGAAGCACTGCAGCTGTGTCTACAGTGGAAATGCTACAGTGAAAAGCCCAGAATAGTGAACCACAAATGGGCCTCTGTGCCACAGGGTCCATAAAGAAAGACTTGGGGAGAAAAATTGACTACTGGAGAGAGCTTCCCCATCATGGCTACCACCCCCACCACCTCCTGGGCCCCCAGACCTTCTTTGTCTTAACACTGAGAGGTGTCTTGAACAGCTCAGGCCAGAGAGAAGGACTCAGATGACACCGCTACCTCTGCTGGCTCCAGCTGAATCCCAGACACCACCTAGGTTGAAATGGGGTTGGACTAACATCATCTCCAGCCCTTCTCAACTAATTTCTCCTCTTTCCCCCAAAAGAGCAGTTATTACCATATTTCATATAATTTAAAAGACTGTCTAACAAGGGGGCTCTTTCTTCTAGCATTCTCTAAAGGGGAAATGGGATATTCATATTAAACGATTCATATCAATACTTAATATTTCAAAATGTTTTAATTGTTATTCCCCCCTTCTTCCTATATCTTTAATAGAAGGATTTTTAATGGTGTTTGCTCCACGGTAAACAGAGACCTCAGCCTGCTTAGTGCCAAACTCGAACCGTGTTTAACACTGTTTAATATTGCGTAGTGACTGGGTTACGTTAACCCTCCATCCCATACATTGCATCTAAATTGATACATCAGTGCTACCATTCCTCATGGATGATGTGGTATAATTGCACCTGCAAGGTAGTAAAAATGGTTACTCAAATTAGTGGATAAAAGTTAGCGAGAGGGTCAGGTGCAAGAAGAAGAAAGTAGCAATCAACATTGACAAAAAAAAATGTAAAGGAGAAAAATATCCTTTGGCATTAATGTCCATGATTCACAAGAAATGGAGGTAGGCTGGCAAAGTTTAAGTGCTTGAAAATGATGCCCATGGCTGTCTGCAAAATCTGATTACCGCCCCGATGATTTATGGCTTGCCATTAGCACAGAAAAAAAAAATAAAGCCCAGAAATTGAGCCGAGTAAATCAAGAAGGACCTTTCCAGTTTACAATGAACACCTCGACATGATTCAAAAGTGTTTCAAAGCAGATTTCATTTTCTGTAAATACATGTTATCTCCAGAACATGAACTATTCATTTTAGTGGTTTCTCTCCCAAATTACACTTTACTTTGGCCTGAAAGGAAGCCCAACTTCACCTGCCACCTTTTCAAGGCTTCTCTTGATTTATTTAAATGACATTGGGTGACTAACTTCTGTCTCTCTGATGCTTGGCAGGAGCTATCCGCTCCTTCAGCTCCGGCTGAGCCAAAGGGATTGGGGAAAACTTAAAGGAGTCCTACAAATGCACAGACTAAACTTTGCTGGATAAGGTTTCTAGATATTGTGAGAAAAGGGACATTCTGCATGTTACACTACTAATGATGGAAGAATCAGCTGACACAGAAAAGCCGTTGATACCTGAATTTTTGCCTCACTCTCAAACTAACCCTAGATAAATTTCAAAAACAATTCTTCATATCCCAGGATTGTTTTATACAATCCAGAAATCTAGGTTCAACTCCTAGCTCTGCCATAGACTCCATGTCACCATGGGCAAGTCACTCAATTTTCCCTGCGCCTTAGTTTTTCCCTCTGAAAAATGGGCATGGAAATTCTCATGGAAAGAGCATCTTAAAGGTTGTGGTGGATTTTCCGTCCTTTGGAATCTTTAAATTGAGACTTGATGTCTTTCTAGAAGAGATGTTCTGGCTCAACCACAAGTTATTCAGCTCAGTGGAAGAATTACTAGTGACGTTCTCTGGGCTGTGTTATGCAGGAAATTACGCTACATGACCAGAATAGCCCCATCTCGCCTTAAAATCTATATATTTTACATTTTAATTCAGAGACCAGGAACCCATGAATGCTACCAAACAGCCTGTTCCCATGAGTTTTCCATCCCAGTTGGGTCAAGCCAAAATGCTCACAAGAAAACACCACTTTGGCCTGCCCTGCCCAATTATACAAGCAGATGGTGCAGTGATCCTTTCTCCCATGAACTCCTGTGCTGGGGGCAGTCACAATGCAGTTGGAGAGCAGGAGCACTATCCGATCTAGCACCACTAGCAGCACCAGCATCCTGAAAGCAGCGACAGGCGTGAGACTGTAGGGTTATGGGATCACACAGCTTTCCCCCCTGCTTTGGCCAGCAGAGTCGACATGTTGCAGGAGAGAGCATGGGCTTGAAAAGGTGGTAGTGCTGTTTTCCCACCATGCCAGACTCTCTTTATGGATTCCCCGTGCTATGCACCCCCTCCTGTTCCCAGTGCAAAATGGGTCCTGCCCCCATCTGGCCTTTAATCAGCTCCTGTATAAACAACTGAAGCAGAGCCAGTTCTGCAATAGTTATGCAGCAGCACAAGTCAGTGTCCCAAAGAAACCCATTGCTTGTGGAGCACCAGCAAGGAGTTCCTTGGGAGACCTTCTGCAGCACACCAGCAATCTTCAGCAGCAAACTGATGGTCAACCTAGGAATAACCCTGTGCTCTAGTAAGCATCTTCTCAGTCTGTAAAGAATCCTCTTCTAGCTAGGATTTGAGCCAGTGAGGTGACATTGAGGTGCAAATGCAGCCATGCATCCACTAAAGCTGTGCTCTCACGGCTCTCCTGTTTGCAGGCCACTGGGGGGAGCAATGCCTCCATAGTTTGGAGATTTGATTAAGCCATTAAGTAAAATCAGAACAGCTCAGCTTCAGTCCACTGGAAAGCAGAGCCCTTTGGAGTGCTACTTTTAATTAAGTGGAGATAGCACTCCAGCAATCATGGGCTGATAATGATACAATTCACCAGCCTCCTTATACCCAAAATATACTCCTACATCTTCCCTGGACTGCTCTTTCAGCACTACTCTGCAGCCCCTGTCCTTACTAAGGAGGCTCAGCAATCCCAGTGTCGCCTTGCAGGCTTCCTCCTAGAAAGGTCTCTGTTGGGGTAAGGGGTGGCACCAACAGCCAAGGATGCGAGAGCAGCAGCTGCTATTCAGGCAGCAAAAGTGGCAGAATCAAGAGCATTAGCAGAACACCGTGTTCCCAGTTTTTTGCCACTGTAGAAGAGGGCTGCCAAAGAGTTAGTCAGTGGCTGACTGAGCCTGAGCTGGTTTGCCCTCTGTCCCCCTTGGGCTGTCCTGGCAGGGTATGGAGTGGCTTGCAGAACCAGCTGCAGGGTCGCACTAGCTTAGGGTAATCCCCAGGTAACAGAAAACAGACAAAACTGGTTCTATGCCATCTGCTCTGAGCTCCGGCTTGGTTCAGGGGTGTCTGGCTGGAGTGCACTGGGCTCCAGAAATCCTGGACCAGGAGAACAATAAGTCACTTGACATCTTCAAGAAAAGACTAGGTATTTTTCAAAGAGAGATGCTCTAGCTTGGCCAGAAGTTGTGAGCTTGACACAGGAACAGCTGGGTGAAATTCTCCAGCCTGCATTATACAGGTCAGATTAGATGGGCCAATGGTTCTTTCTGGCCTTGAAATCTCTGAAAACCCCCAGGGTCAAGCAGCAGAAAGGTGACTCTCCTCAGCCTATACACCCACCCTTATTTATTATTGGGATTACCGAAGGGCCCAGGGCCCTAGGCATGGAGCAGGACCCCATTGTGCTAGGTGCTGTACAAATAGAACAAAGAGAGAATGCTTGTCCCAAAGAGTGTTTGGTCTAAGTATTTTCCTTGAGTGAGCTTATCTGGCCCTGTGTGCACAGGAATCACTCAACACTGTAATACAGCAACCTCTGGAAAGGAAAACGCCAACCGTTCAGCATTAGCAGCCCTACTGAGCACTCAAAGAAAAGGGGAAATTCAGGAGGAGACAATACAATTACCCACCTGGGTTAAAATCCCTACTCTAAAGAAAAGTGCAATAGATTTTTTTTTAAAATGCTCACATACACTGAGGGCCTCACTAGGATCTCATTTTTTGTCTGAATATTAAATTGATATTGTATTAAAACTTGCACTATTCCTACAATTGTTGTAAAATAAGAGGTTGGGGAAGGCGAGTTTTGCAGAGAGGGAGCTGGTGAGAAATTCTGTAGACAGACAAACCTATTACACATGTGTCTGCTGTCTTTGCATGATCCCATATCCTGGAGGTTCCTTGTGCTATATGAACTGTGTAACAGATGCGGTATAAATGCCTCATCACAGAGCTTTAGGGCTGGAAGGGACCTTCAGAGGTCCATCCCCCAAACTGAGGCAGGATTAAATAAAATGGTGAAGGGAGAAGAGACACTGAAGGTAAATAAAAGCCTCTGGTCTCTATGGGGTACATGAAATGTACTTCAGCAGATACAGAATCAGAAGTTACAAATGGCAAAGGCCTATGACTATAAACCGGTTTAGGAGTTCTCAGACCCAGGATCATGTCCACCAGGAAGATCAATAACAGATGTCCATGGGTCATTACTACTGCTCCTTTCCCATAGTGCTAATTGGGCCCTGGCATGGATAAGGTTGAGAACTACTGACCTAGTGTATTCCTATGTCAGTGCAAGATTATTCTATACAATAAAATTTCCTACTGTTTCCTATTTCATGTGATCCTTATGTTAAGAACGTAAGAATGGCCGTACTGGGTCAGACCAAAGGTCCATCCAGTCCAGTATCCTGTCTACTGACAGCACCCAATGCCAGGTGCCCCAGAGGGAGTGAACCCAATAGGCAATAATCAAGTGATCACTCTCCTGCCATCCATCTCCACCCTCTGACAAACAGAGGCTAGGGACACTATTCCTTACCCGTCCTGGCTAATAGCCATTAATGGACTTAACCGCCATGCATTTATCTAGTTCTCTTTTAAACCCTGTTATAGTCCTAGCCTTCAGAACCTCCTCAGGCAAGGAGTTCCACAGGTTGACTGTGCACTCTGTGAAGAACTTCCTTTTCTTTGTTTTAAACCTGCTGCCCATTAATTTCATTTGGTGGCCCCTAGTTCTTGTATTATGGGAACAAGTAAATAACTTTTCCTTATTCACTTTCTCCACATCACTCATGATTTTATATATGTCTATCATATCCCCCCTTAGTCTCCCCTTTTCCAAGCTGAAAAGTCCTAGCCTCTTTAATCTCTCCTCATATGGGACCCGTTCCAACCCCCTAATCATTTTAGTTGCCCATCTTGAACCTTTTCTAGTGCCAGTATATCTTTTTTGAAATAAGGAGACCACATCTGTATGCAGTATTCAAGATGTGGGCGTACCATGGATTTATATAAGGGCAATAAGATATTCTCAGCCTTATTCTCTATCCCTTTTTGAACGATTCTTAAAATCCTGTTTGTTTTCTTTTACTGCTGCTGCACACTGCATGGATGTCTTCAGAGAACTATCCACGATGACTCTAAGGCCTGGTCTACACTACGCATTTAAACTGAATTTAGCACCGTTAAACTGATTTAACCCTGCACCCATCCACACAACGAAGCCCTTTATATCCATATAAAGGGCTCTTTAAACCGATTTCTGTACTCCTCCCCGATGAGGAGAGTAGCACTGAAATTGGTATTGCCATGTCGGATTAGGGTTAGTGTAGCCACAATTTGACGGTATTGGCATCTGGGCGGTATCCCACAGTGCACCATTGTGACCACTCTGGAATGCCATCTGAACTCGGATGCACTGGCCAGATAGACAGGAAAAGCCCCGCAAACTTTTGAATTTAATTTCCTGCTTGCGCAGTGTGGAGCTCTGATCAGCACGGGTGGCGATGCAGTCCCAAATCCAAAAAGCGCTCCAGCATGGACCGTACAGGAGATACTGGATCTGATCGCTGTATGGGGAGACAAATCTGTTCTATCTGAGCTCCGTTACAGAAGACAAAATGACAAAGCATTTGAAAAAATCTCCCGGCTGTGATAGACAGAGTCCACAGCAGGGACTCAGCACAGTGCTGTGTGACAGGCGTAATGGAAAGCCAAAGAATCAAATGGATGCTCATGGAGGGAGGGACAGGGGACTGAGGACTCCAGCTATCCCACAGTCCCCGCAGTCTCCGAAAAGCATTTGCATTCTTGGCTGAGCTCACAATGCCCGAAGGGTGAAAAAAACATTTTCCCAGGTGTTTCAGGGTGTATGTATTCAATTTACATCCTCCCCTCCCCCGAAAAAAAAGGGAAAAAATTGTTGCTCACCTATTTTCAGTGTCACTCTATGTCTACTGCATGCTGCTGGTAGACGGGATGCTGTAGCGCTGAACACCAGCATCCCCTTCCCGCTGGCAGATGGTGCAAAATGACTGGTATCCATCGTCATCATCAGCCCATGAGTGCTCCTGGCTAGCCTCAGTGAGGCTAGCTGGGGGCACCTGGGTAAAAATGGGAATGACTTCCGGTCATTCCCAGCAGACGGTACAGAAGGCTTGGTAACCGTCCTCATCATAGCAGCTGGAGGCTGAGCTCTATCAGCACCCCCCTTTCATGTCTAAAGAAGATTCTGTACTCTCTGGACTATCATAGCAGCTGGAGGCTGCACTTCTCTCCCCCCTTCATCCTTTAATGTCCTGCCTGGACAATCATAGCAGCTGGAGGCTGCCTCCCCCTCATTTTCTCTCACTAAAAACTCAGTGTTTCTTATTCCTGCATTCTTTATTACTTCATCACACAAATGGGGGGACACTGCCACGGTAGCCCAGCAGGGTTGGGGGAGGAGGGAAGCAACGGGTGGCGTTGTTGCAGGGGCACCCCCTAGAACGGCATGCAGCTTATCATTTCTGCAGGATCTCTGGGGCTCTGATACAGAGCAGCTGTGCTCTCTGGTCCTCTAGTACACTTGCCCCATATTCTAGGCAGGACTGACACTATTTTTAGACAGTATCAGAGGGGTAGCCGTGTTAGTCTGGATCTGTAAAAGCAGCAAAGAGTCCTGTGTCACCTTATAGACTAACAGATGTTTTGGAGCATGAGCTTTTGTGGGTGAATACCCACTTCGTCAGATGCATGTAGTGGAAATTTCCAGGGGCAGGTGTATATATATGCAGGCAAGCTAGAGATAATGAGGTTAGTTCAATCAGGGAGGATGAGGCCCTGTTCTAGCAGTTGAGGTGTGAAAACCAAGGGAGGAGAAACTGGTTCTGTAATTGGCAAGCCATTCAGTCTTTGTTTAATCCTGAGCTGATGGTGTCAAATTTGCAGATGAACTGAAGCTCAGCAGTTTCTCTTTGAAGTCTGGTCCTGAAGTTTTTTTTCTGCAGGATAGCCACCTTAAGGTCTGCTATAGTGTGGCCATCCTGCACCCCGGCCGACCTCAGCGAGGCCAGCCAGAAGCACTCATGACAGCAGCAGATAGTACAAAAGGATTGATAACCGTCATCGCCAATTTCCAATTGCAAACAGTGCAAAATGACTGATGATCATCATCTCATTGCAAATTTACAATGGCAGACGGTGCAATAGGGATGGTAAACATCTCTACTATCTTGCAAAGGCAAATGAAAGCTGCTGTGTAACACTGCAGTACCACGTCTGTCAGCAGCATCCAGTACAGTGACAGTGACAAAAGGCAAAACAGGTTTCATGGTTGCCATGCTATGGCGTCTGCCAGGGCAATCCAGCAAAAAAGGGCGTGAAATGATGGTCTGCCGTTGCTTTCACGGAGGAAGGATTGAGTGACAACATTTACCCAGAATCACCTGTGACACTGTTTTTGCCCTATCATGCATTGGGATCTCAACCCAGAATTGCAATGGGCGGGGGAGACTATGGGAACTATGGGATAGCTGCGGGATAGCTACCCGCAGTGCAACACTCTGGAAATCGACGCTAGCCTCGGTACATGGACGCATGCCACCGAATTAATATGCTTAGTGTGGCTGCGTGTACTCGACTTTCTACAATCTGTTTTAAAAAAACGGTTTCTGTAAAATCGGAATAATCCCGTAGTGTAGACATATCCTAAGATCTTTTTCCTGATTCATTGTAGCTATATTAGTCCCCATCATATTGTACGTATAGTTGGGGTTATTTTTCCCAATGTGCATTACTTTACATTTATCCACATTAAATTTCATTTGCCATTTTGTTGCCCAATCACTTAGTTTTGTGAGATCTTTTTGAAGTTCTTCACAGTCTGCTTTGGTCTTAACTATCTTGAGCAGTTTAGTATCGTCTGCAAACTTTGCCACCTCACTTTTTACCCCTTTCTCCAGATCATTTATGAATAAGTTGAATAGGATTGGTCCTAGGACTGGCCCTTGGGGAACACCACTAGTCACCCCTCTCCATTTTGAAAATTGACCATTTGTTCCTTAAACTAATCTGAAACATAACAGTTAAGTCTTGATTTTGTTTTTTGCTTATATGACCTACCGTGAGATGATGCATCATCACTAATAAGACAACTCCCAGGGTTCAACTTAAGTCTGCATGAGAAATCTCTGAAAAAATGCCTTTAACCAATCTGTAAACTAAAAATTTTCAACTACCTAAAACAGCTGATGAACCAGGGGGCTATATATCAAAGGTTATTAAACATTTAAACTTCTTAAAGCAAAACAGCTCAAGGACATGTAATGATTTTGAGATTAATTTTACAGTTAAAGGCTGTGTTTCTACCACTTTCCTTGGGAGACTACTTGCTAGCAGTTGCAGGGTTGTGGTAGTCATGTTGGTTCCACTCTATTAGAGGGAGAAGGTGGTTGAAGTAATGTCTTTTACTAGCCCACTTTCTGTTGGTGAAAGAGACAGGATTTTGAGCTACACAGAGCTCTTAAACTATTGCCTCACTCACCTTGTCTCCTTTTCTCTACTGCAGTGGTTCTCAACCTATTTACTATTGTGGGTCATATATGCAACCCTCTGTGTGTTATGTGAGCCACATCCATAAAATATATATACTACATGTACATCTACAAAAAAAATAATTAAGGTTTAGTATTTGTTATCTGACAGCAGTGGGAATGAATGAGTGTATGTAGGTGAAAGTTGGGTGAAGCAAACCTGGGTGTGAGAGAGAGAGAGGTAGTGTGAAAGTCATAGGAAACAGACAGTACCAGTGTCCCTGATATACAATACTTGGGGCAGGGTGTTTGTGAATCAACTGGGTTCTGTACAATAGTCAGGATTTTTCTGGGGTGTTGATCATGCGAGATAATTGTGAATCCCTGAGCTCAGTGCTGAGGTGGCCAGGAAAAAGCATGTGTGCATGGGGTGGGTGAGGGAGGAAGGTGTCTATGATAATCCCAGCCAAAATAAATGTTCATGTACTTGGTAGGGCAGCATTTAAAGTGCACTCCTCAGTGACCCAGGACTGAGGCTGCTTGTGACTCTGCCTGCTTTAAGCTTTGCCTGAGCTGGGCCCACAAACAGCTGCAGTGTCAGCAGCGTGTCCCCCTCCGGGCTGCAGTTCAGGGTTCAGCTTGCATGGCATGATGGCACGTGGCGCATGGCAGTTCTGGGCACTTCCCCCCTTGAGTTCATCAGAGGTGGGGGCAGAGCCCTGCAGCTGGCTGGCCAGCTGCTGTCTCTATGCGTGGGTGAGCAGGCATTGACCTCCAGCTGGCTGTAGAGACTTCGGGGGGGGGGGGGTTGCAGATGGGATTGAAGAGGCTGCTCTTAGCCCCATTCAGTACAGTGGACACCAGAAGCATGCACGCAGCCCCATGTGGGGCTCAACTCTGGGGTATAATCCAGGCGGAGGGCACCAGATCCCTGGAACAGAGATTGCATGGGATGGGAGAGGGCTCCTCCTCACCCTGCCTTCTGTGACTGCCCTGTCATACTCATATCCCACCCACTGAGCTATAGGGAACCCTTGCTGGGGAACCAGAGGACAAATTTCCATGCTGCAATAGCTCTGTCCCCAGAGATGGGATTTACAGAGCAGCCTCATGCTCTAGCTGTGAGCGCTGGGTCTGGACATGGCCAGCTGGGGCAGATACAGGGGGCACTGCAACCCGCAGTGTGTTCATCCCCCCAGGCAGGACAGGGAGCACCCGAGCAGGGCTCCATAGCACTGCCTACCCCTCAGCCAGCCACAGCCCTGCCCCTGCCAGGACCTAGGAGTGAGGCAATCTGTGCAGCAATTACAGTTTTTTAGCATGATGCCACATGGGTCACAAGCAGCCCAAGGGTTGAGAACCACTGATCTAATGTAGCAACTCATTGTTAAACTGAAGGGGGGGTTTGGTGGGGGATTCTAAATTAGACCAAGTAGCAATAATACTTAACCCTTCTACACCCCTTGATCTACTGGAATTCTGTAGGATTTCCAGCTGCAATCAGGGCCTTTAAGATTAAGATTAGCCAGACCTCATCTCAAAATAAACCCCACCCAGTCTGTTTTCACTTCAAATCTACTTAAAATCTATTTACAACTTTCCAGAGCAGCAGCAAGGTGATTTAACACATGAGGTAAGTGAAGTTATTTTGTAACACAAATCTCATCACATATCATTAAGATCATACTCCCCCCAGCAGGCCCATTTATGGCTGTTTCAGACACCATGCATACTGACTACATCTATCTTGTATATACTTATAAGAAATGGCACATCAGGTTTGCTGATCCCAGAGTGACTGAAGGAATGCAAACATTAATAGGTACAGTCACTTACTGTTGGTGCAGTCTTTCTATGGGTCCCAGCTTTTTCCTAAATACTCCCCTTCAATTCATCTGCTATTAGACCAGCCCACAAACCCTTGACTTATATTGAGTTTATCAGCCCTTAACCTCCAGGGCTTGTAGTCCTCTTGCTGGTTTCTCAGACGAAGATTGGCATTGTGCTGCTACCCCCTCTACTATCCCACACATTTCTGCCTTCCTTTTCCACACGCTTCTCTGTCCTTTATAGCTGGGCTTGTTCTCTTCATTGCTCACAGCTGTGGATGCATGGCAGCAGTGCACCGGCCATTCTGGCAGGTGGTGTAATCACCCTGATTGCTTGTAAGCAGGGAAGACTCTCCTCTCCTGTCAGCCTCTGCTCAACATGGGGTTTGCAAACCTCATTAAAGGTACAATCCAACACCAGGAGTTTTTTTTTCTTCTTCTAGTGTATTTTCTAACCTGAAAATACTGGTGGACAGAGAATACTATTTTGCAATTGAACAGTCTTATCAAACAGCTGTGAAGTGGGATCGACAAGTTTTAAAGGGACACTGCCAGCATATTGATCATACAGTACACTTAACAGGGTGGGGGTGATCAGAATGCAGGCAAATGAAATTGCTGTGAAAATTCTTCCTGGTTGCTCTCAAATCCATCCACTCCTGGTACCACGTGTTGTTCTTATAAAGGGGCAGATAGCTTGTACTTAGCAACTCAGAGTCTCTCGGTTTAAACATTTCACAACACAACAATAAGAACCTGCTGCAGGATGCAGGTTGTTATGGTCTGTTTTCTGATTTCATGTAGCTGGGACCTTACCTTTCAAAATGAAGGCTGGCCTGTGATCTCTGCAGCCACATCCTTGTGCAACAATGGCAGCCACTCTGCAGCGTTCTGGCTCTCTGATTGTCAAGACAGCTCTTACCAGGTTTTTAATGGACCCCAGAGCAGCGGAGAGGGACTCCATCATACCTTGCCCCCACCCCTCATGTGCCTCCTATGCAAGGAAGAGAGATGGGAAATGGAGGCTCAAGGCTCAGCTGCAGCTCAGATGAACAAGGGTTCCCCTTCAGCAGGGGAATACTGTGCTTGACATCTGGGGCTTGTGGGCCCTTTATGCCTCCTGAGTGGCAACAGGGGGACTATAACTAGAGCTTGTTGGAATACTGAGATACTCTCCAAGGAAAACTTATCTTTGTCAGTCAAAATTCAAATATCAAAATTGTTTGACTTAAAATGGAAGTTTCCATTTGGAAATGTTATTGTCTCATAGCAGTTGTAGTTCAGATGCCTCATGCTTCATGTCCTCTCTGTAGGCTGGGCTCCTGGGTGAGACTACATCTCTGCTGATACATGGGAGGCCATGACCACAGTGCATCATGAGAAATGTAGTTTGGCTGAAGAGCTGCTCCATTGAAGACAATGAGGACACGAGGCAACCAAACTACAATTTCCATGAGGCACGATAGCCAAATTGAAATATTTGAATTTTGTGGTGTCTGATTTTTCCATGAAAAAAAGAGCTGACTTTTTTGTGACTAACTCTATTTTATCAAAAACACAACTTTCTGTTGAAAAACAGTTTTGATGTGAGTCTAACTCTCACTGGTGAGAATTAATAAGTTCAAGTAGCCCCATAAAAAAACTGAGTTTAGGGAGCACATGTGAGAATATGGGAGATCTTCCAGCTGGGTTCAGGGGAATATCAACAAGATGGTAAACACCTGAGGCTTCCATATTTTCCTTTGTTGCGCTTATCATAGAAACCATAAAAATGTAGGGCTGGAAGAAGGCATGTAATCCAGCCCCCTGCACTGAGGTTGAACCATGTATACCCGGATCATCTCTGACAGGTCTTTGTCTAACCTGTTCTTAAAAACCTACAGTGAAGGGGACTCCACAACCTTACTTGGTAACCTACTACAGAATGTAACTATCCTTATGATTTGAATTTTTTTCACTAATATCTAACCTAAAGCTCCCTTGCTGCAGATTAAATCTGTTACTTCTTATTCAGTAGTCATGGAGAATAATTGATAACTGTCCTCTTTATAACAAGCTTACATATTTAAAGACTGTTAACATGCTCCCCCAGCCGTCTCCTCTAGACTAAACGTGCCCAATTCTTTTAACCTTTCCTCATAGATCATGTTTTCTAAACCTTTTATTTTATCTCCTCTGCAATATCTCTCCAATCTGTTCACCTCTTTCTTAAAGTCACATCTTTGGGTGGACTTTGTGTTGGCCTTTTGCATTATTTACTCTAGTTACCTATTTGTCTCCCTCTCACACCTCTGAGCTTCTACTGACTCCTGATTCCTTAGGAGTTTACATCCTACTTCCCTACCCCCTCAAGTCACCCACAAATACTCTTGCAGAGCTAACAAGAAATGCTTCCTTATCCTCCATTCCACCTGGCTAGGCTGCTCTGGGCTACACTGACATACTCTCTTCTTGCGGGTTGCTCAGACCTGCTTCCAAGATGCTTGGATGCCACACTGACAGACAGCACTCCCCTGTTTGCTAATGGAGAAGAAATCTCAGACTTTCAGGGATAGGGCCATAACCTAAGGAGGACAAGCATCTAGCTGAACCTTCAATCTTTCCACTGTGGTCCTCTCCTCCACTCTACCTACACACACTGGCTTCACCAGGCTAAACATGGATGGAACAACAACAAAAGGAACCCAGGGTACATTTCAACTATTGCACAGGCAGAGTGGGCAGAGGCCAATTAATTCATTTATAGGAGCAGAATGTATGAAGAGAAGGTGATTCAGAAAAGACAACCACCATTTCCTTGTGATGAGTCTGCAATTGGGGATTCACCAACCAAACAGGAATTTGTTTGCTCTGTTCATGAGACCAGGGCTGTGCAGGAGGGTGGGCTCAGGCTGCTTTTCAGCGATCAAATCCATTTAGCACTTATTTGGAGCCAGCAAATGGATTTAAGACTTCTCTTGACAGTAATTGTTTGTGTCAGTGGCTGCTGTGGTATTTATTTTTTTTCATTTTAAACTATGTATGTATATAGTCAGAGTAAGAAAATATTTGCAAAATACTCTGCTGTTGGGCAATTTAAAAATCCTAAATATCTCACTTCAGATACATATTTGTGTGTCATGTTATGTGAACATTTAAAAAAAATAACCCTAAATTAACATAGTTTTTATGGATAAGCTGAATGAAGTATTTCCTCGTTCAGCTGCGGTTGGGCTGAAAGGGAGGGTCACTTGGTTATCTGTAGTAGATAGGCTGGGCATTGGTTCAGCTGCCTGTCCTACTCTTTGAGCCAGCAAAAACATGGGCCTGTGTAATGAACATGCGAGACAAAAAGAAAAAAAAATCTCATTTCAAATGCATTGAGCTATTTGTCTCAATGAGAATTCCAGAGATGGAGAACAGCTGCCTCGTAGGGCCTTTTAAACCTTAAACTGTCACCCTTGTAATACCAGTAATATTGGCTTATATAGGTGCTTCCCCTCCCCCCCCCCCCGAAGTGGATAGATTTAAAAACAGGGGTATCAGCACATACTGATAGCTCTGCCTTAGCCAGCCCACAATTGCCTTCCTATAGTCTAATTATATGATCCTCATTGCTGAAGTATATGAGCACTTCACAGGCATTAATGGTATTATCCACCTTTCTACAACTGGGAAACTGAGTCATGGGGTAGATTAAGTGACTTGCCCAAGGTCACGCAGGAAGATTCTGGCTAAGCTAGAAGTTATACCCATGTCTTCTGAGTCTGACCTGTGCCCTATCTACTAGACCGTCCTGTATAATTTGGGGTACTTTTTTGTGAGTGTGATGTAGATTATGTTAATAGAAGCTTAATTAGGGAGCCATTTGCAGTGCCTAACGTTAATTGAACCAGCAATACTACATAGTCTTCAATACCAGTAGATGATACTTTATATGATCTGTATATGAATGTAAATTCTTAAATATCTATCTTTCATATAGTTCTCTCGCAATGGACTAGACTGGCTCTATGTAAGCAGTTTGGCCCATCCACCTTTCTCCCAGATATGCCTGGGGTGCACCCTTTCAGAAAGCATTACTCCAGGTGCTGCTCTGTGTGAGTATCTCCTCCAGGCACTCTATTCCTTGCTGAAGCATTGCGGGGAAGCTGCTTGATACACATGCACTGATACAAACAAGGCGAGGCAGCATGGATGCCTAAACATGGTCGACCCATGGCTGGTTTGTAAAATAAAAAACAGAGATTTTGCATGCACAGCTGTCATAACATATTTCCCAGATTTGGACCTTAGCGTCCAAAATATGGGGGTTAGCATGAAAACCTCCAAGCTTAGTTACCAGCTTGGACCTGGTAAAGCTGCCACCACCCAAAAAATTAGAGTGTTTTGGGGCACTCTGGTCCCCCCCAACAGCCTTCCCTGGAGACCCCAAGACCCAAATTCCTTGAGTCTTACAACAAAGGGGAATAAACCATTTCCCCCCCTTTCTCCCTTCCAGGTGTTCCCTCCCTGGGTTCCTGGAGAGATACACAGAAGCAAGCTCCGTGAATCTAAACAGAAGGACTCCAGCCTCCCCGTTTCCAGTCCTGGAAACACAAGTACTTCCCTCTTCACCCAGAGGGTATGCAAAGTCAGGCTTAGTAAATCTAACACAAAGAGATTTTCCCCCTGACTTCTTCCTCCCATCAATTCCCTGGTGAGCTGCAGACTCAATTCCCTGGAGTCCCCACTAAAGAAAAAACTCCAACAGGTCTTAAAAAGAAAGCTTTATATAAAAAGAAAGAAAAGGACATAAAAATGGTCTCTCTGTATTAAGGTGACAAATACAGGGTCATTTGCTTAAAAGAAAAAAAATGAATAAACAGCCTTATTCAAAATGAATACAATTTAACACATTCCAGCAACTACACACATGTAAATACAAAAGAAAACAATATAAACCTTATTGCCTTACTATTTTTGTACTTACAACTTGGAAACAGAAGATTAGAAAGCCAGGAGATAGAAAAATCACTCTCATAGCCTAGAGGGTCAGACACAAGACAAAGAATAAGGAACTCACACACAAACTTCCCTCCACCCAGATTTGAAAAAGTCTTGTTTCCTGATTGGTCCTCTGGTCAGGTGTTTCAGGTTACTGGTGTTACCCCTTTACAGGTAAAAGAACATTAAACCTTAGCTATCTGTTTATGACAACAGCTTAGCAGTGTTTGCTGTCCTCAGGTGAGATGAGAGTATTATGAGATGACTAAAAGAAAGAGGTTGCATTGCAGACATCGCCGCACCATGCAACCTGTTTTTGCTTGCATGGAAGCACCATGCAGGGAGCAGCTCCGCATTTAAGCAAGTGATTCCGTGAGAAAGAGATGAAAGCAGAGCAGATGCAGGCAGGGACAACAGACTTTTCTGGTGATATACTCAGCCTCTAAACAGAGCTTCATCAAACTGACAATAATCCAGGATCTAACTCTCACACAGAGGAGGCTTGCTCCCAATAAGCTTTCGCAGGAAGGTGATAGATTCCAAGAGTCAGCCAAGTCCAAGCCTTGGGTCCAAGCTCACATGGCTAACCTGAATTGCCTCCTCTGCTGCAGCATCCACACTGCTACTTTTAGTGAGTCCAAACGGAGGTAGCACGAGTCTATCAACCAGTGCTGGGAACCACCCACCTGCCATGCAGACATACCCAAAGGGTCTGGAGTGTCAGACAGGCATTTTAAAAGCCATCTCAAGGGTCTGGATGCCCAGTTCCCACTAGAAATGAAAGAAAATTAGTAAATTAAAATTTAGCTCCTTCGGAGCTTAGTTGCGATTCAGATCCTTCTCCAAAGACACTTCTCTTGGTTGAGCAGAATTCGGCTGGAAATATCATAGGAATGGGTTTCTTTGATATGATTTCCAATGTCTCCATCTGGCTGATGCAGAAATATTGGGCTAAATCCTCAGCTGGGATCTGGGACAGTCTTTTTGGACTGATTTTTTTCATTCACTCAATAGCCAGAGGCTAGACATTCACAGGGACAAGGGAGCACAAAAATAAAGGTGGACAATAATTAAATTTGCTGCATATTGCCAAACGTTCAGTTCCACAAACGGGCAAAAGTTCAGGAAGAAGAGGAGTGTGTGTGTGTACACATGCATTCACAGACCACACACAGAGGGAGACCTAACAAGAGCAGGGTCTTAAGGAGCAGGGAAGGAAGATTCTGTAAAAAATGAAAACTAATCAGAAACTAAGTTAGCTGACCCCGGTCAAATCTATTTCCTTATTTACTCACTTGTATCATCCCCACCATTTATTGTGGAGGAGAGGCAGAGAGAAGGAAAAAGAGCAAACAGAGGTAGTTTATAAAGGCATTGTAAGAATGGTGCTATTACCATTATCAGTGAGCCCATCTGTCACCTCTATCCATTTCTTTTAGATTAGGTAGAGATACCTCTGACATTTCAAATGCATCACCCTAATCAAATCTCTATCCTCCCAAAATGATTTCTGAGAATGCATTCTAGGGCTATAGAAAGCCGTGAATGAATAATACTTTACAGAACAATAGGTAAAGTATCAGGAACTGAGCTGAAATAACCAGCTTTGCCAGGGCTATAAAGTGAAGAAATCATTAACTCCTAAGGGAAAGGTTTATTCATCACAATGCCTCTGAGATCTATGTGGCTTTAGGGAAAAGGCCCCTGCTCACCCTAGGTTGAAGAGGCCAGTGATCTGTGCCGTTTCATTAGCAAGTGTAGGGAACTGAAAGTAACAGTGTTCCTCGTGGTACTGCATTGCCATGTTTGGGAGCCAAATATTTAAGTATCATGAATAGCTGAATAACCTTTTAAAGAGAGTTGCCAATCCCCATTATCCAACTCATCATCTGAAGAACCTATCTGGCTTTTTTTTGATCTTCAAATCCCTCCTCAACAGCCACTTATTTAAATTCTCTCTCAAACACCATTCTTCCCCACCACCAGCTCCAACTTCATAATCATGAACTGGATAATACTGAACCAGCATGGCATGGTGCATGGTATAGCAGGTTGGACAGAGTCAGGAGACCTGGCTTCTATTCCCAGCCATGATGACGACTTTTAGCATGACTTTGGATAGGCAATTTCACCTCTTTGTGCCTGAGTTTCATCATCTGTAACATGGGAATAATGCTGCTTGCTCGTCTTTGTAGAGTGCATGGAAATCTATGGATGAAAATGGTTAAATAGGATTAATAATCACAATACTGTCTAGTGTTTCAATTCCCTGCTGCACCACCATGCTCTTGCCTCTTCTCTCTCCCTGTGGCATGTCCTGTCTTCACTTCAGGACAGGAACCATTTTTAAATTATACATTTATACAGCACTGTGCCCATCTATAGGACTGTGTAAGCAATAATCCTTTCCAGCTCTTTTCATCAGTGGATCTCAAATCACTTTATAAAGAAGGTTGGTATCATTATCCCCATTTTACAGATGGAGAAACGGAGGCACTGAGTAAGAAAATGACTTGACCAAGATCATCCAACGGTCCAGTGGTGGAGCTAGGTCTGTCCAGTTTGGCCAATGTAAATGGCAGAGGGGCATTGTTGGCACATGATGGCATATATAACATTAGCAGACATGCAGGTGAATGAGCCCTTGATAGTGTGACCTGCCTCCTAAGGTCTGTGAGAGTACGGGATCATTTTCCAGGATAGGTTATAGATCGTTGATAATGCACTGGAGAGGTTTTAGCTGGGGGCTGTATCTGATGGCCAGTGGAACATATCCTGGAAAATGATCCCTCGCTCTCACAGACCTTGGGAGACAGGCCAGTCCTTGCTTACAGACAGCCCCCCAAGCTGAAGCAAATACTCACCAGCAAATACACCCCACACCACAGAAACACCAACCCAGGAACCAATCCCTGTAGCAAACCTCGTTGCCTACTCTGTCCCCATATCTACTCTGGCGACACCATCAGAGGACCCAAGCATATCAGCCACACCATCAAGTGCTCGTTCAGCTGCATACTTATTAATGTTATATATGCCATCGTGCGCCAGCAATGTCCCTCTGCCATGTACACTGGCCAAACTGGACAGCCCTACGTAAAAGAATAAATGGACACAAATCGGACATCAGGAATGGTAACATACAAAAGCCAGTAGGTGAACACTTCAATCTCCCTGGACATTCTATAACAGATTTAAAAGTCACTATTCTTGAACAAAAAAAAACTTCAGAAACAGACTTCAAAGAAAAACAGCAAAACTAAAATTCATTTGCAAATTTAACACCATTAATCTGGGCTTGATTAGGGACTGGGAGTGGCTGGCTCATTACAGAAGCAGCTTTGCCTTTCCTGGAATTGACACCTCCTCATCTATTATTGGATGTGGCCCACATCTACCCTGATCGAATTGGCCCTATCAACACTGGTTCTCCACTTGTGAGGGAACTCCCTTCTCTTCATGTGTCATTATATAATGCCTGCATCTGTAACTTTCACTCCATGCATCTGAAGAAGTGGGTTTTTTACCCACGAAAGCTTATGCCCAAATAAATCTGTTAGTCTAAGATGCCACTGGACTCCTTGTTGTTTTCATAGAGGCATAGACATCAGAGATGGAAGAGGCATATTAAGTCACCTATTCCATCCTCCGAGAGGCATGTTGCCTGCTTTCTGCAGTGCTTTTGCCTGCTGGTGTGGGATGCAGAATATCGGGTGGGCTCCGAATTAAAATATAAGGTAGGCATCCTGTGGGCGACAGAGCTAAATAAACCCAGATATTTTTGTGTGCAGGGGGTTTGCTGCCACCCGAGATGTGCTTTCAGCACTGGAACAGAATGATCCCAAAGCCACAAAGAAAATCCAGTACTTGTTTCACTTTGTGGCACAGTGGCTTCTACCTACTGTTTCCCCAAGAACTCTCAGTAGATGTTTAACAGTCTCAACCTACAGAGAGTTGCAGAGGTCAGTGGTAATTGGCTGGCTGGAGGGTCTCTTTGGACTCTCAGCATTGAGGTACTTCAGCTTACACCCATCCTACTGAGAATTCGGCCCTGTGTCTCAAAGAGAAGAACTGCATACCTCATGGTCTTGATAAGGCACAGGGCTGGGGACTCAGGAGATGGGGGTTCACGTTCCAGCTCTGCTGTGGGCACCCTGTGTAACCCAATCATTTAGTCTCCCCTCAGCCTCATTTCCTCTTCTGTAAAATGGGAGTAAGCATTCCTTTCTTTGGTTTAGCTATTTAGGATTGTAAATGCTACAGGATAAGGACGGTCTGCTACTATGTGCACATACAGCAATCTTGGTTGAGGCCTCCTGACATGACTGTAATACAGACAAGAGGAAACCAAAAACTGATGAAATGCTTCCCCCATGTTATAAAATTTCTCAGGTGGTATTTCTGTCTCTGATCATTCTTGAGGAGTTCAGGCAGAGCTATTAACAGGGAGCTTACAGCAAGTCTTCTTATACCATGTGTTGCCCAAGCCAATGGTAACACAAGATATTAAAAAAGCGAAATGTCTGTTAGGCCACCTTGCCCAACCTCCTTCCAATGTCCTGGACTATCATTTACAACCAGTTTGAACTGACATAAAGAGGGGCAGGGAGGATAGCTCAGTGGTTTGAGCATTGGCCTGCTAAACCCAACATTGTGAGCTCAATCCTTGAGGGAGCCATTTAGGGATCTGGGGGCAAAAATCTGTCTGGGGATTGGTCCTGCTTTGAGCAGGGGGTGGGACTAGATGGCCTCCTGAGGTCCCTTCCAACTCTGATATTCTATGATCCATTGTTGACTGGATTTTATACTTGGCCAGAGGACCAGTCTCAGGAACATTTCCCCCCGTGCATGTCTATCATCAGGATCTTATTTCCCCTAAAGGAAAAACAGACAACAGACAGGGTGCAAACCAGGAACAGGTTTACTAGAAGAACAACAGGCAGGTAACTATAAGGACTCCCAAACTATAACCGAGAAAACAAGGGAACCAAATACAAAGGGCACTGGCTGTGACAAAAATGGCTTCGCTCCCTTCCCAAGGTTGACCTTGGGTCGGTTAGATGGAGGACAAATGAGTTTCTATCATATCCTGTAGCTTTATCCCTGGCACCGGCACAAGAGGACTGGCTCCAGACTCAATCCAGATGGTAAGGCAGGACCTGAGGCACAGGCTGATGGAAGCTCTGGCTCTGGCTTGTTCTTCTTGCAGTTCTAGTTCTCTGCATCGTTGTGGGTGGATGTAAGAAACCACCTATGAGTGGTCCTAATGTCCACCCTCCAGGGTAAGCAGTAGCAACACTGCAGCACTCTACCTCTCAGACAAGTAGCAGCAGCAGCAACAGCACACGCTACCTCCAAGATGGGCGGCCCTCGTCTGACAGACGTGCTGACCCTTTTATAATGTATGGTTGCTGGGCAGATTACAGGTCAGGTGACCTACCTTGTTTCCTGCCTTAGGTCACCAAAAGTGTAACTGGGGCTGAGGAAGAAGGGCAATCAATATGTATTCCCTGCTAAAAGGATCCAAGATGGCACAAGGGAGAGAACAGTAAAATAAGTTTTCTCCCTATACCATGAGATAATATGTCCACCACCTCTCTGAGGACATCCCACTGTTAAGAATAGAGCTGGAACAAAAAATGAGTTCCCTTCCCCAGAAAATTTCAATGAGAAAAGCAAAGCAAAATTGTCTAAAATTTTCCAAATGTTGGAAAATATAGGTCAAAAATGGAAATATTTTGGGGCTTGGTCGAATTTTTCAGGTTTTGAGTGGCTGATTTTGCTGCAGAAAAAAAAAGACATTTTTTGCAAAAGAAAAAAAAATTAAAAAATGTTTAATTGAAAACTGAATTGTCCATCAAAAAACAGTTTTGATGGAAAAATTTTGACCCGCCCTAATTAGAAAATGTTTCCTTGTATTCAGTGTAAATAATTGCTTACTTAATTTCATCCTGTTACTCCCTTGGCTCACCTTGGATGGACCTTCCTGAACACTGAATTCACCATTAAAATCCTTTTTAACGGTATCCTTTATTCATGAAACTGCTCAAATTATTGTTAAAAGGAAAAATGATGGATCTCCAACGATTTATGAACAGGAAAGGAAATGAGATTTTCCTGTATCCCTAAATGCCTAATCTTTTCTCACAGCCATTCTGTAGTCTTGATGTTAAATTTTCAAGATCAGGCTGGTGAAAGGAGCCTCATTGACTTTGATGCACCCTCTGACTGTGCCATTTCTTTGGCTGATTCTCTGGAAGAGCAACCCTGTGGCTCATGATATAATTAAACCAACCCCTGCACAAATTCCTGCAGTGAAAGAAGGATCAGCCTCCTCCTCTTGCTATGGCCAAGAGGAGTGTTACAAATGCTTCTACTTGATTTTTAGATGCATTTGTTCAAAACCTGCCAGTAAACTGCAGTGTGAACACCATGCCCCATGGATTTGCGTTTGTGCATCAGGCAAACTGAATGATCAAGATTCTAACATCTTACTCTGCATTCACTAAAGCAACAGCTCTGGACTTTCCTTAAGCCTACCCCAGCTGAGGCTTCCACTCCTGCTCCCTACTGATATCTCCAACCAGGCCTTCCTCCTGGCTGGTGCAGAGTCCATTCCTAGGCCTTTGCCCTAACCCTGGGTCTCCCTAATCTGTCCAGACCAACTCCCTCTTAAAGACAGCGCTGCTGCTGGGTTTTCATCATATGATGTTGATCACTTGTCCAAGCTGCTGGCCAGAGCTCTGAAACAGGGCACTGTATATGTGCAGATGCTCAAGCACCCGCATTCTCTTACCAGGTGACTTTCTGATGGTTCCCACTGGTATCTTGTATGATGCTTCCTCCAGTGTGTATAGGAGGCCTAAGAAGCCCCTTGATCTTGTATGCATTACTGGAGCATTACTGAACAGCAAATCAGGTGGGGCTCTTCAACTCCCATGGAAGTCTCCTTTGGTGGGCTGGAGAAAATCCAAGTGATTCCTGCTGGCAGAGAGGGGGCAAAGCCCAGAGCCATTTCATTTGAAGGATCCTGGGAGGGAGGGGGAAGTTATCTAGCCTACCCTTGAAGGCAAATCTCCAATTGGGATGGGTTGCAAGCTACTCTCTGCCTAACTATCTCAACTCTTCAGCTCAGCTCCAGCGGGTGAGGGAGAAAGAAAGGAAGCCACATCCAGAAGGTGTCAGAAGCAGCGAGGGCACTGGACTGTGGACATTCACACTCTTGGGGAGTGAGCCAGGATTCATTATCCATCCCAGGGTCTCCGCCTCAGTGGTGATGCATCAGGGAAGTGAATAAGGCCATCCCCCCTGAAGATCTGGTGGGGTTATGGGAATATGGGGAGGTAGGAGTTGAATGGCATGCTGCCATATCCTGAAGGTCCCTCTTCCTGCTGCTGCTGCTCTGCAGAGCCTGCTGTCACATGCTGCATGGTGGGCCGTTTGCTGTTAATATAATCACTCTCTAGTCTCGTTTGAAATCTTGTCACAGGGATGAATTCATTTGGAGTCACATTCTCTTCTTCCTGCCGCCCATGTTGCCAAAGGGAGAAGACAGAACTGTCAGAATTGAAATTTTTAAATGTCTCAAATATTTCTTAACTCATGGGAAAGGAACAAAACCACCAAACAGAATTCATTAAACTTAGGAACAAGCAGCATAGTGGGAAGAAACATACCAGGAGCAGAAGCTGAGCTAGGAGTGATTAGTGTTCTGTGGGTAGCAATCTCAAATGCATTTGAAGAGCAGCATATTAGATGTCCCTGCCATCACAGTTTATGTTTCTTATGCTAGTGCATTTAGAAAACAACAGGTCTTGCGATGGTTTTTATAGCTTCCAGAGAGACCCTGAAAGCTAAGTAGTACAGGATCTGATGGCTGCAGTGAAAGCAGAAAACTGCATTTGCCATATATGAAAGGAATTCCCACTATCTCCAGGAGCGTAACTATTTTTATCACTGATGCACTGAGCTCCATTGGCATTTCATGCTGTGCCATGCTTGTGTTTCTGCCCTCTTTCCTATTAGAGGAAAATGCCAGGGGTCGCAAGCAGCATTTTAAAAATAAACCTCCAAGCAGAGTAATGAAATGCCCATTTGAAACCAGGGTGGGTGAACTAGGTCACCTACAATAAAATAGGACCCAAAGCTTTCACGCAGAATTCACTCTCAACTTGACTCCAATCTGCACAGTCAGTTCATTTATTTCAATTGGGTTTTGCTAATCTGTGTGCTTTCCAGTTTAGCTAGAACCAGAAAACTAAAAAGTGACGGCTGCTCTCATATTCCTAACCTTGCTGCAGTCAGGCATCAGGAGAAAGCTAGAGCTCAGCCCAATTTGAAAACCAAGGAGATTAGAGATAATTGGGGGCTTTGGGGTGGCTTGTACAAACCAAACCTTGCATGGGTTTTCTACAGGATGGAGGGAGATACAGAGAGATCCCTCTAATCCCACCTCCCTATCTTCCTCAGTGCATTCATGCGACAGCAAAACATCTACCTAGTGCTCAAGAACGTGTAGGAGTGGGCAGGGGCTGCTTGTGGACCCAAGGGGAAGACCTGTCCAGTGTCCTACCTTGTGTGGGACATCCCGCATGTGCCCCTGCTTTGTAGAGTTGTCTTACAGTCCTGCATGGCTATTGCAAAGTCTCAGCAATTTACCACCAACAGATCTTTTGTTGGAGGGTGGGTTACTTCCCCTACTCAGAATCTCTACACGACAGAGGGCTGCTGGGGATAATTGCGACCAATCCACCGTGTGTAGTGCACAGGAGGGGGAATAACTAATTAATACCCTCTGCCTGCTCCTCACAGGACATGGGTGCTGCATCCCAAGCTTTCAGAATCCTGGCTGGATCATTTGGGAAGAGCTCGGTACGGTATGCTTATGAAGGGATGTGTCACCTGGCAGCATTGCTATGACACGCACTCACCCCCAGTGCACTCCCTTGTGTCACGGTGTGATATTGCAGAGGTTTTCATCTCCCTTGCCCCCTGCAGGCCATCTGTCTTAGTGCACCACTCAGCCCACCAAAAATCAGTGAGGCTGAACCCCTATAAGGGTAACCAGATATCCAGGTATAGTCCAAAGTCCCAAAGAATCAACCTATCCTCTGGGCCCTGTGTTCAACCCTACTGCCTTTCCACAGCTCTGGTGTCAAGCACCATCCTGCCCAACCTAAATCTTCCAGAGGCCTCACATCTCCAATGGTCTCTTTATCAACCAGTCCGTTCCTGCCTGCTTGTCCGCCCTGCCTGAACATTCTTGGCCTATTTATAAAATCTGGGTGTTGCTAGCTGATCACTGCCCTGGTGAAATGACTGCAACTAATTGGACCTTTAACCCTTTCTCACCTACAACAGGGGTTTCGCCCCATCAGAGCATGCTACGAGCAGCACGCTTCACAGGCTAATTTATGGATCAGCAGTAATATATACTTTGCATTGCACTCCCTGACAGACTGTCCTGTCCCAATAGCATGGGTGTTGGATTATACATGTTGCACTGCTCCATTGCCCACTCTCCTCCCTCTAGCCAGTAAAAGTAGGGCTTCACCATAAACATCACTTTTGTAGACCAGGATCAGAGATGTATAAGGCAGACACCCTTCCACTAATTTGTAGATCATTTAATCTATACTGCAGGCCATTAAATATCACCCAGTTACCTCTGGGCTAACAGACTCCTTTACACTGGTAGACTTCCTTACACATCTTTCCACCCCTTCTGCTATTGCGTAAGGGTGTTAAATGAGTGTCATTTATACGCCAAAAGTGTAAGTAGGGTGGTGCTACTTTAACTTTCACCTTTTATCTGGCTTCTCAGGGGGTAAGTCATACCCACTGCAACCTGTTTACACATCGGAAGAATGGGTGTAGGCAGGTCTAAAAAGTCTGAGTCTGAAGTGATTCTGAATTACACACCTCACTCTTGAATTTGGTCCTACATCTTCAATACACTCTACAAATACCACTTGTTAGAGGGCTTTCCCTTCACCCCCGTCCCCTGGTTCTTGTCATGCAGACAGAAAGCGGAAGACCAGAAGTCCAAAGTGCAGGCAATGTGATGTTTATTGAAGTTAGCTCCAAACAAGCATTTAGTGGGGTTGGTCCTGCTTTGAACAGGGGATTGGACTCGATGATCTCCTGAGGTCCCTTCCAATGCTGAGATTCTAGGATTCTATGACATCCATAGCTCTACACACCAGCAGAGTCTGTTTCCCAATGTTCCTTTCCCACTTCTGACTCATTCATTGCCTGCGTCCCCCTTCCCTATTCTCATTTCCCATTCCCTATTCCATATTCCCCATTCTCACCTCCTCCTTCTGAGCAGGCCCAAATACACCTGCAATGCCCATCGACAGTCCCACCCCTTTTGTACCCCATGGAAGGGGTAAGGAGTGAGATGGTGCTATGGTCAGGGACAGGCAATTGTTTGGCCTTTTAGTGTTTTATACCTTCCTCCCAGTCCCCCTTTGCCCCTCCTGACTGGTTGCTTGACCGTGCCTTGAGATAGGGGTTGAGGAAACCTTAAAGTGTAGATTTGAGTAACATTTTAACTGCCCTTATCTGTTCCCATTGTGCTAACAAACCCATCTGACTAGGCAGAAGCAACATACGCAGTCTTAGTATAAGATATAAGAGTATCAAAAAGTCAAACCCAAAATTCTATCCCAGGCTAACAAACAGACCTATATACTAACTCCACTGTCAAAATGCAGGTCCAGAACATACTTGGAAATAAAAGTCAAGATAAAAAGATGCCTAAAATTAGGCTCCTAAATTCTGATTCAGGCTCAGGGAGACGTTGGACTGATTTTTCAAAAGTTCAGCACACCCAACAGTTTGCATTTTAGGCAATGGGACTACACATGCTTAAATTAAGAGCACACCTAAGCACTTGGATGGAGTGCTGAGTGTAGGGTGACCAGATAGCAAGGGATGTTGGGGGAGGGGGAAGTAATAGGCACCTGTATAAGACAAAGCCCTGAGTACTGGGACTGTCCCTATAAAATCGGGACATCTGATCACCCTAGCTGAGTGCCTTGCACGGCTGAGCCCTCAATGAGCAATTAAAATGGAAAGCTGCACCATGTACTGTATATTATTGAAGATCACAGACATTAGAAAATATATTTGAATGCATATTTTCCTTCTTTTCCCCACTGATTAAGCTCATAAACATGACTTTAGACAGCAGGCTCAATACCCTGCAAGGTGCTGGCATTTCTTTCACTACGGTTTATAAAACCACGTGAGTACATCTATTTTACAGTCAAATATATTGAGATATAAAGTTTTTCTTATTGCACTCCTGCCTCATACAACAGATCCTCCATCAAGCAGCATCAGCCAGCCCCTGTGAGAAGACTGAATAATTAAATACTATGCAGGCCATTTTTCATTGTTAAAACATATTAAAAAAGCTCCTTCTAAACAATGTGATGGGAAACACATGGCCGGAGAGCATGGGGGCAGATCCATAGCTTTAATTAAAGTCACTTATTCTTTGAATGTAATGGCTTCATTCTTTAAATGTCTCACAGGAAAGGGACTTTACTGACTCCCCACAGCCACTGCTGAGTGAAAGAGGAAGCCATGAAATCCAAAGCCAATGGATAACGTAGAATCAAGTCAAAATGTCAGACAATCACGTTCTATAAACAAGACCATCATTAACTGGGCAGAGACCTACATGCAGGTTGCAGCAAAGGAGGTGTCCGTGATGGATAGTTTTGTCAGCTTGGGTCTGTAATTTTTCCCTACTCATGAAACTTAAATATGTCATAGTTTCCTATTCCCCACAGTGTGATCTGTGTGAGCTTAAAAGTGTGGTTCTCGTGCACATTCCTTGCTTTGGTCCTATAAAGGGAGAGAAAAGCCAAGATGGTCAGGGATGCAGCCTCGGGTGCTGGGTGTCCCTAGCCTCCGACTGCCAGAAGCAGGGCCTGGATGACCGTGAAGTAGAGAAATGCTATTATTTCCATGCTACAGATGGGGAATTGAGGCACAGAGAGGCAAAGTGACTTGCCCGTGTCACACAGGAAGTCTGTACTGGAATGAGGACTTGAACCTAGGTCTCCCATGTCTGTGCCCTAACTATTATGCCTCCTTTCTCTCCCCAGAATGGGTGTAAAGGGGGCTAGTTTATGCTCACCTTACAGTTCCTGTACAGAGCTAGACAGGGATAAAGAAACCACAGTGCAAAGGAGACTCAAGCCCTTACTTTTCTGCTTTGAAGTGGTGAATCACTTTCGGTTTGGCCCATATTTAAGGAGGGATTATGACACTGTAATAAAGAAGTTGTTCTCTCAATGGAATTAATGGCCAGGAAATTTAGAAGAGAGAAAAGGAAACTCTTTCCATGCCGTGGGTTGTCAGCCTGAGCAATAATTCACTGTCCCCTCATGGGAGGTCATCTAGTTAAATACTGTAGCTGGAATTTGGAAAGGACTGTATAATTTATGACCCATAATATCACTTATAGATATGCCTGTGTAAGGTAAGGGTAATCATTTTTTATGCTTCAGAATGTAAAGTGATTGCCTGCAAGGATAAGGAATTCTAAACCCTTCCCCACGGGGCACATTCTATACCCAGGGCCAGATTCTGCCACAGTTATTCATATGTAGTGTAACCCACGCACCTTCTGGGTGTGGTGTTCTGTCCCATCTAGTAAGGGAGGGAGGGAGGGAAGATTATATATATTTATTATATAAAAATATAATGAGTTTGCTCTGCAGGTTTGATCCCACCTGCCAATGACCGGGTCTGTTGGTGTTACTTGGGCCTAATCTGGGGTGAGCAAACTTTTTGGCCCTAGGGCCATATCTGGGCATAGAAATTGTATGGTGGGCCATGAATGCTCACAAAATTGGGGTTGGGGTGCAGGAGGGGGTGAGGGCTCTGGTTGGGGGTGCGGGCTCCAGGGTGGGGCCCAAGATGAGGTCAGAGTGTGGGAGGGGGCTCTGGGCTTGGGGGTGGGGTGTGGGCTCTGGCTGGGGATGAGGAGTTTGGTGTGTAGGAGGGTGCTCCAGGCTGGGATCGAGGGGTTTGGAGGCCGGGAGGGGCATTGGGGCTGGGGCAGTGGGTTGGGGCACAGGGGGAGGCCCAGGGATGCAGGCTCCAGGCGGCACTTACCTCAAGTGGCTCCCAGAAGCAGCGGCATGTCCCTTCTCCAGCTCCTATGCGGAGGCATGGCCAGGCATTTCTGCACGCTACCTTGTCCGAAGGCACTGCCCCTGCAGCTCCTATTGGCTGTGGTTCCCAGTCAATGGGAGCTGTGAGGGCGGCACTTGGGGTGGGGGCAGCATGCAGAGCAGAGTCCACTGGCTGTCCCTATGTGTAGGAGCCAGAGGAGGGGCAATGTCACTGCTTCTGGGAGCCACATGGAGTATTATTTATCAAAAGTTTAGCTTTTTATCTGCATCCACAGTTCAGGTACTTAAATGTCTAAGTTGTAGGACCTGTGCCTGCAATTTGTTGCAGTGAAAACCCCCCCCCCCCACAATTCAAGTGCAGTTACTGCAGTTGTAAAAAATAAAAAAAATAAAGGGGTTAAATCCCTGCTTTGGGTGAAAACCAAACCTTAGTACATGCATGCTTTTGCACCGCCATCTCTTTCTCTCTCGTGTGTGCGCACGTGCACACACACACACAAATTTGTCATTACAATATTCCTTTTTTCTAATCCCAGTTACCATTTTTCACAATCTGTGTGTGCTGTATTCTCACTCTTTCTACTCACTGCTCCATATTTTCCACTGTTTTTCCAATGGATATCTTACTTCTGTTCACTTATTGACAGCCTCTCCTAAGAGGAACATAACCCAGTAACATTCAAATCTGATTGATCTTTTGAAACCACAGTCACGGGATGGGTTTAAAATTAGGCAAAACAAGGTCCCCCCGTCCCTAACAGGAACAGAAATTATTTTGCTTTTATCTAGACTTTTTTTGTACCTCTTAAATGTTGTTCATGTCATTGCCAGGTTCAGGTTTTGAGGTTTCCTTTGAGCAGTTGCCCATTCTAATCAGTTGAAACCATGTTTTTGAAACCAAGTCATAACTTTTATTGTAACTTTTTCCATATTTTTGCCCTACTCAGCTAATGCAGTCTCAATAAGTAGCATCATCTCATAGTCACTAAATCCCTGTCCATTACCACATGGCTGTGAGCATGCAGGAAATCCCCCACCATCCCATCACCTTCTAATTTGCTAGAAGTCCCGCAAAAGATCAGAACCATTAGGGTGACATTTTATAATGGAGGAATTACGGCCTAATATAACAAACCTTGCCCTGAGGTCTATAAAAAAGTACTCGGAAGTGGCAGAGCTGAATTCCACTAGAGCTCAGGGTTGCTTGCTACAGCAGATGTTCATTGGCTAACTGACTGACAATCAGTTTTACTTGGATCACTTTTCCCATCGGCTTTGAGGAACTCTGTTCCATAGTGCTTTTTATACTGTTACCCCTTCAGGCCTGGGGAGCAGGGTCTGATACTGAATCTGAAATTCAGTGTAATTGGGAAAAAATGTAGCTGGGAGTTTTGGGATGCAAAATTATGCCCACCCCAGTGGAGAATGTCTTTGAAAAAAATCAAGCCCTAAGTATGGATGTATATAATTGTTCAGATCCAAAAAGTCCTACATATGTATCTAAATGTGTGGTTTATAATTAGGTACTTATATGGCCCTGTGAAGGTTTACGCCCCTGGTAGTGGGGCAGTGTGGCCTAGTGGCCAGAGTCCATAGAATTGCCCCTGGTTGCAGGGCAGTGCAGCCTAGTGGCCAGAGTCTATAGGGTCACCTCTGGTTGCAGGACAGCACGGTCTAATAGCCAGAGGCTCTCCCACTCCCCCGGGCCCCGGCCTGCAGCCCTAACGGAGATGTAGGACCTTGCCACTGGCTCACTGGGGGAGAGGGGTGTGTGTCCTACCAAAACACGCTGAGGCTTACCGGGGGCAAGATACCAGTCCATCATCCTCCCTGGGTCGCTTCCTACTGGCTTGAGAGTTGAGGTCTCCCACGAGTCCCTAGGTTCTCCATAAAAGCAGCAAAGAATCCTGTGGCACCTTATAGACTAACAGACGTTTTGGAGCATGAGCTTTGGTTCTCCATGGGTCTCTAGGTCCATCGCCTCCTCGGGCTCCTCCCTTTGTGCTGACCAAGAGAAACTTGAGTTCCCGGCAACTTCCAGGATGGTGGCTGGTCCTCCGCAGGAGCTTCCTGGTTAGATTCTTCCCCTGCAGCTGCCAGCCCAGACTGAGCTGAGCTCCCTCCTTTTATACTCCCAGTGCACTTGGAGCATGCCCAGTATGGATGGGGTGGGACTTCCGCCATCAGAGCTACTGGTCTGATGCTGCTGGGGCTAGTGCAGGGCGGGCCTGCCCCATCACAGGCCCTAAAAGTTTTATAGCCTCACAATCAGCAACAAATATATCCCCACAACAGCCCATTGAGGTAGGGATGCATTATTGTGTCCATATACAAATGGGGAACATAGAAAGATTAAGTGATTTGCCTAAGATCATATGGGAAATCTGTGGCGGATCCAGACACAGAACCCATATCTAAGTAAAACATTTTTAAATCTGCACGACCGGATAACTTGCATCCAAGAGTTTTAAACAAATTGTCCAAAGAGCAATTGATGTTGATATTTAAAAAATCTTGGCATGCTAGGGAAATCCCAGTTAACGGGAAGTGAGTTTTACCAATATTTAAAAAGTGTAAACCAAATGATGCAGGTATTTATAGGCCAGTTTGTATACCTATAAGCCAATGCTCTCAGGGAAAATTGCAGAAAGGGTGATATGGGATACAATCAATAAAGAAATAAATGAAGGTAGCATAACTAATGCCAATTGATATAGTTTTCTGGAAAACAAACTGGTCAAATAACTTAAGTTTTTTTTTTTTAATGGGATTACAAGTTTGGTCAACAAAAGTAACTGAGCTGACATAATATACTTTAGAGGTCTAAGGCATTTTGCTCAGTACCACACAACATTCTGATTAAAAAAACCCAGCACTATACAAAATTAATGCAGACATCTTAAATGCATGTTAAACTGGCTAACTAATAGATCTGAAAAAGTAATTGACAATTGGGATAAATGAAGGTGGGGTGGTAGCTCCCTTTTATGGACACCCAGCCAGCCGGTACCTATAAAAATCCCTCTTCATAGCTGTTCTCTAATTGCTCTACCTGTAAAGGGTTAAAAGGTCTCACTGCTATGCATAGGTAAAAGGAAGTGAGTGGGCACCTGGCCAAAAGAGCCAATGGGAAGGCTAGAACTTTTTAAAATTGAAACAAGACTCCCCTTTTGTCTGTCTGTGGTTGTTCTCGGGGAGAGGCAAACAGGGAGCAGTTATGCTGTGAGAAGCTTGGGCCAGGTATGAAAAATCATCAGCATCATACCTAGAAACTACTCGTATAAGACCCCAGCTATGTAAGTAGATCAGGAAATGTCTAGGAAGACGCAATTAGGTTTATCCCTTTTCATTCTTTGTGGCCTGTGCACTCCTCTGTGCTAACTCTAGGTGCTTTTGTTTTGCTTGTAACCTTTAAGCTGGACCTCAAGAGAGCTATTCTTGATGCTTAGTCATGGCAGTTTTTTTTTTTAATCTAGCAAAAGCCTAAGTTCTCAGGTGTATTTTCTTCTTTTTTATTAATAAAATTTACCTTTTTTAAGAACAGAATTGGATTTATGTGTCTTAACAGATTTGTGCACGTTTAATTAGCTGGTGGCGACAGCTGATTCCCTCTCCCCCTTTTTTCTTTCTTAGCTATTCCCCGGAGGGGAGGTGAAAGGGCTTGAGGGTACCCCACAGGAAGGAATCCCCAAGTGTGCCTTCCTGAGTTCTCAAAGGGGTTTTTCAGTTGGGTGGTGGCAGCATCTACCCATCGAAGGTCAGAGACAGCTGTAACCTTGGGAGCTTAATACAAGCCTGGAATGGCCAGTATTAATTTTTAGAGTCCTTGCGAGCCCCACCTTCTGCACTGAAAGTGCCAGAGTGGGGAATTGGCCTTGACAACAATGGGAAACCATCATCCAATAGGAACATTTCTTGGGGGGATCCTGCAGAGACTGGTTCTTGGCCTAGTTTTATTCAATATTTTTTTAACAATGACGTGGAAGAAAATAACATTTGAAAAGGAAACAGAGCGGTAATAATGGTCAGGAGAGGTCAGTTCTACAGGGTGATCTTGATTACATGATAAAATAGGATTGGTAAACGCCGCTGCCACCACCCAAGTGAAAAACTACCGCTTGCAAATCCTGGAAAAACTCACTTGGGAAGGTTTCCCTGAGGCCCTTGGCCTTTTTACCCCTCCCTCGGGGAAGCTGAGAAAGAAACAAACAAAAGGGAAACCTGGCTGTTGCCACCAGATAATTGAAAAAACATAGGCACAGATCTTTTAAGACGCAAAACCAATCAAGTTCTTAAAAAAGGTAAATTTTATTAAAAAAAAAAGGAAAGAAAATACATCTGGAACTTGGGCTTTTGCTAGATTTTAAAAGAGCAGTTCCAAAAATTAAGTACCCAAAATAGCTGTCTTGGGAGTTCAGCTTAAAGGTTACAAGCAGCAAAAGCACCTGGGGTTAGCTCAGAGGAGGCCACAAGCCAAAATAAATAAATAAACCTGATCACATCTATCTATACATTCCCTGTCCCAATGAATCCTTCTAGGTATGGAAGATGCTTTTTCATATCTGGTTCAAACTTAACAGTGACGGTAATTAACCACTGGAAAACTTACCAAGGGATGTTGTGGAGTCTCCATCTCTTCACATCTTTGAATCAATAGCAGCGTTCTTCTACCAATGGTGCTCTAGCTCAACTAAAAATTATGGGCTTGATACAAGAATCGCTTGGTGAAATTCTACGGCTTCTGTTATTCAGGAGGTCTGACTAGATGATCGTAAAAGTCTCTTCTGGCCCTAAAAAACAATAAATGTGTTAGCAAGGTAGACAGTGGCAGGCTTTTCACTATTGTTTTAACTTGTTTCTGGTGAGGTAGGGTGGGTTGGTGTGGGAGGGAAAGAACCTACTTAGTTGCATGTGTGGATGAAGATATGATCAGTCTGCTTAACACATTGCTACTCACATACAAAACAGCTTACAGGTAGCAACTCCTGGGATCTTTCCTCCGCTTTTTGTGCAGAGCTGTTACTGAGATTTGTGTTTCCATAACTACTGACAGCTGCTGGAGCCTTTGTGATTTTACACCCTGCTAATATCAAAGAAAGCAGTTTGTTTTATTCCCCCCTTTCCCCCATTTTGGCGCCTTTGTACTGTCTGTACAGGGCTGTCATGCGGATTGTTACTTAGGAGAACACTAACCAATGTCATTTGAGGAGTCTCTCCCCCCCAAATATGTTTTTGTATTGTATTTTAGATTTGGATTACATTTTCGCACAACGGTTTCATTGCACTGTGAAATTCTCTCTACACTGAGTTACCAATTGAAATTACATCCTTGTCAAAATGCTCTTAATTAGTCATTACTCATTGAAACAAGCTTTTTTATTCTTTCACATGATAAGCCTCATTTTCAGTGGGAGAAAGCAGCCGCTTTGCCTGGCACTGTTAAGTTTCAAAACAAGCTTGAGAATAGCTTTGAAGCCTGGATGAATAACATGCTTTTTACCTTTACCTCTGACAACAGCCTAGGGTAATAACCAGAATCGTATCATTGTGCTGTAGCATAAGGGCTGAGCCCATAATTTGTAACAAATTAACAACAACTATCTCCTCATCTGGAAAATTTTAGGATCAAGTTGAGGAAGTTAATTTATTCAGAAAAATAAGTTATTTTCATGGGTTCCCATTCATATCTGTGCAGAACCAGAGCAAGGCCGATGAACTAATACAACAGGGTGAACTTGTTTTTGCAAATCTCTTTTTTGGGGGGGTGCTAAAAATGCAGATTTGGGTTGAATGAAATGATATGCACACTGGGCTTGAATTCAGCAAGTTGTTTCAGCTAGGAAGAGAAAACGGACAAGAATTCAGAAATATCAAAAGAGTTTGTTTTAGCATTTGCAAAAAGAAACATTTTGACTTTTGTTTTGGAAAGAATTTTTATTATTATTTTTTTTTAAATTAAAGTCCCTTGAAGACTAAACACAATGTTTTGTTTCAGGAATTCAACTTTAATTTTTCTTTCAGATCAGCCGCCAAACAGAAAAATTGGTTATTTGCCCAGCTCTACTACTTAAGGCTCACGTGAACCCTACTCTAAGAGCTGAAGTGAGACTCGATGGTACAAAGACCCTGGGCTGGATTAAAACCCATTACAGTCTACCCTGAGTGAGGATATATGCATAGAGAACCTGGCTTCCAGAGCGCAGCAGGAACCTAATCGTGAATCTGCACCACCCGCTTTGCTGTCACAGACCTCTTCCCTCTCTGTGCCAGCTCTTGTGCATAATCTGATGCACTATGGAGGCTAGAGCCAAAGCTGTGCCCACTACCCCTCCCATCTATGCAAAGAGGAGTAGGAGCCCACCCATTGTTGCTCTTTCCCCCAGGCAGGCTCTGACAATGCAGAGAGCCCACACAGGGCCTTCAGGGAATTCCTTCTGCCCTTTTACTCTACTGCCTGGGCATGCAGGAAAAAATTACTACTGAGACCTTCTGCACAGGGATGAATTTCAGAGTGGGGGCTAAATCACTCTCTTCGAACCCTGTTGAGGGCATTGTATTCAAGCCCATGCTAGAATGACAGATCTGAAAATGCACTAAGAGCCTGGAATGTTAAAAAAAAAAAGCATGTTTTTGTTTGTTTCTATCCCCACATAAAAATTCACATGGTTCTTGGATGAAATTGGCTCCCTGAAATATTATGTTTGCACTTGGTTGTTGTAGACGGGTTCTGCCGGGGCTCGACCCTCCCTGAGGGGGAGGGGAGCCACACCGGCCTCGATGTCTTCCCTGCAATTACAGTCTGCTCTGGCCTTTCGGCAGGTCAGAGCAGTGACAAAGTCAAAGGGGGTCCAGCCCTTGGTTCAGGCGGGGCACCAAACACAGTTCTAAGTAGCTCTGGCCCTTTGGAGCAGGGCAGAGAGCCAAACACGCAGTTCCAAGTAGCTCTGTCCCTTTGGGGCAGGGCAGAGCAGTGGCAAAGTCAGCGGGGGCCCAGCCCTTGGTTTGGGCGGGGCACCAAACACAGTTAAACAGTTACCGGCCTCTCCGACTGGGAAGAGGGGGAATCTGCCACCCGGTTGCGGGTGGCAGGGGGAACGCAGGCCCACCCACTCCTCTGCGTTCCAGCCCGGGGCCCTGGTAGCGGTTGTCACCGCTACTGGTGGTCAGTGGGGTCCTGACCGCAACACACTGACATGGGCAACGGTAGCTCTGCAGCCTGACTGGCGTCAGCTGCCCCCGGGCTACTTCCTAATTCCCCCTCTATTCCCACCTGGTCCGGGGCCTCTGTCCCGGAGACGTCCAGGACCATCGGTTCCTCCCAATCCGGGCTGGGCGGCAGGTCCGGTAGGGTTTCGGGGAAGTCGGGCCACGCCTGGTTCGGGGGCTCCTCGGGGCCGTAGCAGGGGCGAGGCAGCTCTGGCGGCTCCTCGTCGTAGTAGGGGCGAGGCAGCTCTGGCGGCTCCTGGTCTCGGCCCCTAGCTTGGGCAGCCTCCCAGTCATGAGCAGCGGCAGGCCCGTCTGCTCCTGCCGAAGGCCGAGCCGCAACTGAAGGCTGGGGCCCGGCTTTTATTCTTCCGGGTCGTCACCTGACCCTTTGAGGGGCGGGACTTCCACTCAGCGGCCCTGCCCCCGTGGATGGCTGACGGGGCTCGACCCTCCCTGAGGGGGAGGCGAGCCACGCCACCTCCCTACAGTTGTGTATAATAAATTTTCCAAATATTTTACAATGAGAGTGAGTCTTGCGCCTTTATACTCGCCTTATCTCAAAGCACTTTACAAAGCAATGAGTTAGGAACCAAGAGTGCAGTGACCGTCTGGAGGCAACCAAATCAACCATTACTCTTCTCAGGAACAGTAACTGACACAGCTCGACACTTTAGAACCAGTTCTATAAGAAAGAGAATGCTGGAAGTCCATGAAATTTGCTCCAATTTATGCAAGGACCATTTTGGACCAATGAGTCATTTTGTGATTAGTTCTTTGCTGGGACCTAAAGGATGTGGATGACAGGGTTAATTCATGATCTGACCAGATATTGGCTGCACGTTATCTGCATGACAACACACAGTTTCCATCTGTGATTCACAAGCACACAGCTGATATCCATGTCCACTTCCTTTGTGGCTTTCTTCATTAGACTAGTGTGTTTGTTATCACCACATTGTTGATTAAGCAGAAATTAGGCAGCCTTTCTCCTCTTTCATTCCGTCACCTAGTCCAAAATCTGCCCATTGCTCCAGTCCAGTAGTACTTTTTTTATTAAAACCTTCCATCACCAGTAACACATCTTGTCTTGAAACTTCTTGTATCGTTTTCTGTAGATCAGCAGAAGTTTGTCGATTTCTTCCTTTGGCCTTGCTGGGGTCAGCACATATACTTGTACTGCATTGTAAATTTTATTCTGAATCTCACCTTCCACGTACGAGGAGATATTGCATTACATGCTACAAGAGCCTAGCTCAACTTCAGCTTTAGCACCAATGCAACTCCATCCTAGTGTCCATTACCTTCTTCTCCCAGTGTCAGCATCCTATGTTTATCCTTGTAGAATTCTCCTTTTTCTTCTCATCTCATGCCGCATAAACCAATGATTTCCCACTCATAGCTTTTCAACTTGTGCATCACTGCCCAAATGCTCCTGTCTGGTATAATGGTCCTACATTCTGCGTCCCAGTAAATGTCTTATCCTTTGAGTTCATCCCATAGTTCTCTATTCTGCATATTATCTTTGTGTTGGTTCTGACTGCACACTTTTCGCCCAGCCACCATTTTTGAGCAGAAAACATGGCCCTTGTTTGTCCAAATGATGGCGAAGCTGGTGTACTTTTCTTCTCTTTCTGTTCTTTATATAGCTTCTAATATTCACAAGTGTTTGACCAAGAACTCTTGGCTGTTTGGTTGCCCGGTATATTGTAATCCATCTCCAACACTGTTGTAAGCTACCCATTCACTTGATCCAGCACCATTTCCACCAATGTTATACTTTTGCTACAGATTGAAAATTGTTTTGCCAGCTTTGTCACAGGAGACTTCATGCACTTGGAGAGCCAAATGTCCCTTTTCCCCCATCAGTTATTGCTGCTAGCTACCCTCACTAGTTTTATTATGCCAGCTGAGGTGAAGTCCTGGGATGTGGTGTTGTGATGCACCTACAGCTACTTGGAGCCACTAGGGAGAGTTGAGTGAGTTGCTAGCAGTTGGTCCCGGCAAAGTATAAGCAATAGAAATAATACTTTGGAGAGCTATGCAACATGCAGAACACGTTGAAATGGTCCTGGAGAAGCTTTGCCAGCAGGAGTGAGGGAGAGCAGCTGCCGGAATTTTCAGAAGTAGTAGTAAAGATCTCAATAGAAAGTTAAAAAAAGACAAAAGACACCAGGAAATGACAGTGTAATTCCAGACCTGCAGCTAGCAGGCAAGGAGCACATAGTAAAAATGATGCACAAGCTATTCCACAAGATTTACAAACAACAGCAAGTGCTGAGTGAATGGGAGAAAGTGATAATAGTGCTGATCTATAAAAAAGGAGATGCGTGCAAGAACTACAGAGGAGTGTACTTACTGAGTGTGCCAGGAAAAGCAATCACCAACACATTGCAGAGGAGACTGTAGATGCCTGCAGAAGCAGAGCTTGCAGGTGAACTGCTCAGATTTGCACCAGGATGGAGTAAAATAGATCAGTTACTTTTGGTAAGACGGATATCTGAGAAAAACAATCAAACCTGCTGCAACAACTTGATAGATTTCAAACAGGTTTTTGATAGAATTTGAAAGAAAAGATTATAGCAAGTTGTGAGAATGGATGGCATCCTTAAAAATTGATTAAGCTGATAGAAAGCACCTACAACAAGTCAATGAGTGCAGTAAAAGTAAACAAGAAGCAGGTTCAGGATGACTGTAGGAGTGAGACTAAGATGCCAGCTATGGCCAAATTTGTTCAAAAGAGTCCTGGAAGCAATAACAGCTGTAGCATTGAGAGATGAAACCTGAGGACTCATATTATATGGTAGGACAGTGCAAACCTTACATTCACAGATAATATTGATTTCACAATATTGACTTCACAACATTGACCAAGGAGGATTTACAGAGAATAACTGACAGGGTAGACTGGGCAAGCAGAAAATTTAGATTGAAGATCAGCACAGAGAAGAAAAACATTATGAAAATTAGAAGACAAGAGAAAGAAGTAAAGATCAAACTTGGTGACAAAAAACTAGAACAAGTGGGAAAAAATGCATGTACTTTAGAGGACTGTTATCAAAGGAAGGGAATTGTAAAGATGACATAAAAAGAATAATTGGACTACTTGCTACTGCATTAAAAAAATCTGCAAGATCTGGCAGGCTAAGGGCATTTCAATGAAAACAAAAACCATCTTATATAAGACAACTGTCATGCCAATACTGCTGTACAGGTCTGAATGCTGGAGCAGGAGGAAAGCTGATGAAAGACAGATTTTGAGCTGATGACAGGAATCACAAAAGAATAGAAAGTGGCGTGCGTAATGTACATATTCACCAATCCATGACAGTTACTGTATTGAGTTGGCTGCTGTAACTAAGAGCTGATTAAGGACTTTTCACTGAAATGGTTTTTTCAAGAGTAAGTATTGGTTTCTGCAAAATTGACATTTTCCCAAGAAAATTATGATTTTGCCAACATTTTTCAATTTTCCATTGGGAAAATAAAATGAAAATATTTTGTTTTGGGTTGGGCTGACACTAATCTGCATCCGCTTGACCTGCAGGGACTATTCTATTCTGTAATACTGCACTCATCACCCTAGTATCCAAGCACCTTCCAGTAGTGAATTAAGCAACATGAATACACATCTGTCATGCGTGGTTTGTTCTCTGATCTCCCCAACAGCAGAAGTATGTGTAGCAGGGTGTGTCTTGTTTTGGTAGCTTGTTTGTTTCTATATTTCCATTGCTCTGTGTTTATATTAGAGAAGGTAAGATCAAAGACATTTACCTTGCACTTGGAGCGGGAAGTAGTGAGACCATAAAGTATCAGGATGAAGACTGTGATCAGCAACTTAACTCCTCTGCCCCCCCCCCCAGAGAAAGTTTTGTCTCCTGAACAGATAAGCTTTATTTTTATTGTTGAGAGTTCCATTGTGCCAGAGGAGTTAAGTTGCTGATCACAGTCTTCATCCTGGTGCTTTATGGTCTTTTTGCTCTCCTGGATCCAAGATAAGGTCCAAGACCTTAAACTTGATTCAGTATTCTATGAGAAGCCAGTGTAGGACAGGTGCAAGGTGCTCACAGTAGCCTGTGTTGCTGAGAAGACGCACTGCAGTGTTTTGTACCAGTTGAAGTTTCCTAAGTGCTGAAGATAAAACCCAAGTATACTGCGTTGCTATAGTCCAGCTGAGAGGGGATGAAGGCATGAATGACTGAACCCAGGTCTTCATCTGTTAGGATTGGAAGGAGTTCCCTAGCCATTCAGAGATGGCAGAAAGCATTAGTCATGACTGTTACTATGTGAGAGCTCAGTGTCCATGAGGAATCCAAGAGGAGTGCCTCACGATAATTGTAGGTTAGGTACCTCCTACTCTCATTCTTCCCTATAGAATTTTGTTTTACAAAACTGGAATTTCCTGCAGCATGGAAATTCCTATTTTTGCCCAGCTTTTGCTTTGTCATTTTTTGTGATGCTGGTAAGCCAGGTGCTGACTCTTGCAAGGTCTGTAGGAGTCTGCTGAGCACCGACGAATTCATAGCTGGAAACCAGACCAGATCTCCTACAGGTTAATATTATTCAAGATAGGTGTTAGATTTGTAAGGATGTGTTTACTGTTTAGGCTCTATAAAATGTTATAAATTGCTTCCTGCATTAATCTTACGTATAATGTCTGTAGTCCATGCTATGAGATAAAGTATGAGTGTCTTATAATTGTAAAAATGTCTGCTCTGAACTTGTGAGCTCAGACGGGAAGAGTGACCTCCTCAACTCATCCAGGAGTTAAGTGGACCATTGTAGGACAAAAGCTTTATTGGCTGCCTTCTCCACCCACAGAGAAGTACATGCAGAAGGCCTTGTCCCTTCGATTTGAATGCTGGAAGAGGGAACTAGAGATAATGGACATGAAGATTTTTTTTCATCTCCTTGCTGTGTGGACTCCTACAAGGATTGGAGCTAAGAAATATAAAATCAGATACCCCCAGGGTCAACCTGGATTAGCCCTGACAAGATATTCAGTGCTGACACATTACTACATCTCTGTCACCTTTTGGAACCATACACAGAATGCATTTGTGCATGTATGTTGCTTGCTTTAACCTGTAAATAACTCATTTCTTTTTTTCTAGTTAACGAATCCTGAATTAGTTTACTATAGGATTAGCTACCAGCATTGTGTTTGGGATGAAATCTAAGATACAAATTGATCTGGGGTAAGTGACTGGTTTCTTGGGACTAGGAGCAACCTGAATATTGTGATTTTTGATGTAAGTGACCATTTATCACTATATCCAACTTGCCCGGGTGGCAAAATAGAATGGTGTGCCCAAAGGGACAGTAAAACTGTTGCAGTGATCCAGTTGTTCCTGGGTTGGTGAAATCTAATTATAGAACATAACACCAGTTTGGGGTGTCTGCCCTGCTTTTGAGATCTGCCCTGAGGTTGGCACTTATGGTCGTAAACTACTGCAGACAGCATAACAATTATTAACCTTGGATACCCTGCAGTCTTCTAAAATTCATAACATCTAGCTATCTAGCTGCTGCTAGCTTGTATGTCCATATCGTCCTCTCTATACAACTTACTACCACCGGTAGGAATGAATGATACCAGCTTACAAAGGATGAAATATCATGAATCCTAAGTGACTGAATCCAAAGCCCACTGAAGTCTTTGGAAAGGTTCTCTGACTTCTGTGGGCTTTGGATCAGGCCCTGGGTATATTTATTGTTTGAAAATGTTCCCAAGGTTGTCCTGTGCTGGCTGGGAAATCAAGTAATTAAATTCAAGATGTTAAGTAGCACAGCAGAAAAGGTTGTGAGCTCAAGCTGTGCTTAGGAATTTCAGGTCCCTTGCTGTTACTGATGTCACTTCCCCGTACGGAGGGTAGGCCATCCTCCTGTCTCAGCGGTTAGCAGTTATATGTATTAGCTAACAGGATTCATTGAATTGAATCAGTTCAGTCAATTTTTGGTCATTCGATATTCGTGCAAATTGTCAGGTACTAAAGTCCTCCCAAGATACCCTCATTTTCCAAAAAACGAAAGAGGAAACATGGGGAAAGGTTTCATGCCTACACTGTTGTGTTTTGCTAATTTCATTAAAGGCTAACAGGATTTCCTTATTTATACCAGTGATACAGTAGGACAATTGGCTTAGCCTTTAAACGCTACATTTAATATTAGTTTTTATTTCAAGTTTATAAATCGCGTTAACTACTTTCAGCGCCCAAGGTAATTGCCATTCAGACCTTAAAAGATTGATTTCTGGGTGACTTTGAGGACAAATCCCCTCTGGCTTTGTTTGCCAAGGAGCAGTTTTCTGCTTCCATTAGCTTTGACTAGGAAAAAAACTATTTTCCTAAAGCATGTCCGTGGCATCATTTGCAGAGTTGTCACAAGGGGGTTTGATAAACTGTTAGCTGCTACACTGCAGTCATTACCACTAATTATATATCTGTCTGTCAGATCTGTCTAATCTATCCATCCATCTCTATCTAATCTGTCCTTGCTATTTAAATCCTGCATTAGGAGGTACATAATGAAATTATGTTTGGCTTCACAATGCTATGCACATTAATTACATTTCCTCTCTTTGCCAGTCATGTTGCTGGGTTGAAATAATAGAGGGAGGAAAGGAGTTGTTAGTCAGTGTTACAAAGCAGCCAAATGAATGACATTGATGAAACAACTCTAGATGGTTGTGAAGTTTAAGCAAACATACCTTCACTGTTTGTGGGTGTTTGCTTTCTTTGCCTTGTAAAGTGCTGCAGAAAGGTGTGGGAATGATGGACCTGGAGAGGTGCAGCTTGGGTAACAGCCATGCGAGCTTCCCTCGTGTTGTCATGCCACTGTGTTTCCACACTGTCGGTCTGTCTTGGGGGTTTGTAGGGCTGCCCATCAACACTTCAGTTTGCTGGACTTCATGGAGTCCCTGGCTCTTCTCCCTTTTTGGGTTAAATACAGTGGATACTCAAAACAACCGAAACCACCTACTGTTCTTGAAAGGACAGGTGACTGGTCTTCTGGTTAAGGTAGTGGGACTCAGGTGGTCTGAGGGGATATTTTGCTGGTGCTTGAGCTGCCAGGGTTCTGCCATCATTTCCTCATCTGTAGAAAGAGGATAACAACACTTCTTCTGCCCTACTCTTTATCTGTCTTGTTGGCTTAGACCGTGAGCTCTTCAGCACAGGGACTGTCTCTTACTATATGTTTGTACCGCACCTAGCACAATGGGGCCCTGATTGCAGTTGGGCCATCTAGATGTGACCATAATACAAATAACACATCATAAATAACAGCCTTTTTCCAAGACCAGCGTTCCCAGCTCATTGTATGAGGTTGTCTCTTCCCTTCCCAGACCCACACACTCGTATTCTGAGGTCAGTGTGGTAGGCTTAATTTAGACCGGGATGGGCAAACAATGTCCCACAGTCCGGATCTGGCCCACTAGCCATTTTAAGCCAGCCTTCTAGCTCCCACTGGGGAGTGGGGTCTGGAGCTTGCCGTGCTACAAGGCTCCAGCTGGGGTGCAGGGTCAGGGGCTGCTCCACACAGCTCCCTCCAGCTCCTATGTGCTCCAATGGGAGTTGCAGGGGTGGTGCCTGTGGATGGGGCAGTGTGCAGACCTGCCTGGCCGCTCCTCCACACAGGAGCTGGAGAAGGGACATGCTGCTGCTTCCAGGAACTGCTTGAGGTAAGCGCTGCTTGGAGCCTGCACCCCTGAGTCTTTCCTCATCCCCCAGCCCTGATCCCTCTCCAGCTCTCCAAACCCCTCGGTCCCAACCTAGAGGGGCCTCTTACACCCCAAATTCAACATTCTGAGCTCCACCCCAAAGCCCGCACCCCCAGCCAGAGCCTGCAACCCCCCCCCCAGACACATCCTAGCTCCTCACTCCAGCCCGGAGCCCCCTCCTGCATCCTGAATTCCTCATTTCTGGCCCCAACTCAGAGCCTGCACCCTCAACCAAAGCCCTCACCCCTTCCCACACTCCAACCCGAATTTTGTGAGCATTCATGGGCCACCATACAATTTCTATTCCCAAAAGTAGCCCTTGGCCCAAAAAATTTGCGTGCCCCTGATTTAGACTGTAAAATCCTTAAGACAGGGACCCTGGATGAAATCCTAACCCATTGACGTCAATGGCCAACTTTTCAACAGGGTCAGGATTTTCACTCCTTCTTGTCTTTATCTATATATGTAAAGTGTCATGCACACCAATGATACTATTACAAATATTTGCTTAAGAGAAAAATTATGGAAATTTTCTACTGTTTATTGGCAAAACAAAACCTGAAAATATTTGGCCAAAAACTGCTGAAAATTTTTGTTCTTCAGCTTTTCAGTTTTCCAGTGAAGGAAAAAAAAAGGGGGGGGAGGGGACGGGGGGCAAGCAGATTCTTTCCATGAAAATTTTCCTTTAGTGAACCTAAAATTCCATGTAAAAAAAATTGATAGAAATATTTTGACCAGCCATAACCACAGTAGTAATTACCAATGGCTAGAGATTTTTCCATACACTGCACTTCTGTTCTTGGCACATGAACGACGACTGCTAACCAAAACCCAAGATTTGACTTTTTTTAAAAACAAAACAAAACACAAGAATATATATGTGCAAGGAACTAGACTGAGATCCTTCAACTCATTTCACTTTCATAGCATTACCAAGCAGACCTGTATTTGAAGCAGGGCCCTGGACATAGGCACTGAATTTTTCTTTTCCCCTGGGGTTGCTTCATCTTTGCTCTGCTCTGAGGCCCCGCCCTCACTCCACCCCCTTCCCAAGGCCACGCCTTCACCCTAGCTCTAACTGCCCTGCTCCACAAAGCCCCACCCTTGCTCCACCTCTTCCCACCCCCCACTCCGCCCCTCCCTGAATCTCCCACACTAGCTGCTCTACGTCCTCCTCCAAGCCCCTCCCTGAGTCATCCAACAGCTGTTTGGCCACACCTCCAATCAGGTGTTTGGCAGCACCCTGATTAGCTAATCAGGGCATGGCCAAACAGCTGATTGGGGTGCTGCCAAACAAATGTGGATGGTGGGTGCTGAGCACTCACTATTTTTTTTTCTGTGCGTGCTCCAACCCCAGAGCACCCATGGAGTGGATGCCTATGCCTGGGCCAAAATGTAACAGCATCAGATCCCTTCTTCCATACTGCTTTTTCACCAGATCCATCCACCCCATGGCTAGCCCCTGTGTGTGGCCTGGAGGTTTGTATTCCACTCCCAATCTTCTGAGCAATTGTTGGGAGATAGAATTCTGTGCCCCACTCAGTGCAAGTTGGAAGGAAAATTGGGTACGTTTCATGTGCTGTGACCTTGTTATTTCCATTACACTTTTCACAGCAGAACAAAGAGCAAACAGAACTCTGCTCATCTTCAAAGAGGATAAGACTGCTAACGCAGAGGCCTTGTGTTGTCCTGATAGACTAAAGAGAGGGGAAAACAGACCTTTCCCTGATTCTTGCTGACGATAATAGAGCGACAAGAGAGAAATGACTTTTCATCTCTAGCCTTGCTGCTGGTAAATCTTGTTATGAAATCAGAATTCTGGCTCAGGCCACAGATTGTATCAGCAGATAACGTGGACAATTATAATTCCTTTGTCATCTTTGCTGGGCACATTCAGTGCAACTCAATAGAAATGTAAAGGGAAATAGTAAAGAGATGCTGTGGTAGGAGAACAAGCACTGTAATTTCAGTATATTACAGGTGTGGGCAGTCTTTTAAAGTCTGTTGTTTGTTTGTCTTTATTTCCAAACTGCTTCCTACATGGAGGTTAAGAAAGGAGCTGTTAAACTCAACTAAAACAAAGGATCTTGTTTTTTTCAACACTAAGCTCCTTTTGCTCCCACACCCCTTACACTTGGTACAATTTTCCTTTCATAATTATTTTAACCAACAATTACTGTTGTCTGCAGAAGAGAAGAATGAAGGAGGATTTGATAGCAGCCTTCAACTACCTGAAGGGGGGTTCCAAAGAGGATGGAACTTGGCTGTTCTCAGTGGTGGCAGGTGACAGAACAAGGAGCAGTGGTCTCAAGTTGCAGTAGGGGAGGTCAAGGTTGGATATTAGGAAAAAAACTATTTCACTAGGAGGCCGGTGAAGCACTGGAATGGGTTACCTAGGGAGGTGGTGGAATCTCCATCCATAGAGGTTTTGAAGTCCCGGCTTGACAAAGCCCTGGCTGGGATGATTTAGTTGGTGTTGGTCCTGCTTTGAGCAGGAGGTTCGACTAGATGACCTCCTGAGGTCTCTTCCAATCCTAATCTTCTATGATACTGCCATCTGACCCTCCAAGTACCTGATTTGCAAAAGAGATACTTTACTATCTTGGCTTGGAGTCAGAGAGACACTGTTTGACATCAGACACCACCAGCATTGACAACAAGCAGAACATATGACCTGCAATATCACAAGCCAGCACCATTGCACTGCATCGCCCACAGACTTAGCATTTAACTGTCCCAGTGACTTATACTGCACCTGTAGGTGATCGTTGGCACTGTTTTGCAGGTGCAAAAGTAACACCCTTAGAAGATCAAGCTCAACATTTAGCCCAATGTCAATTTGAGTGCTACAGCTATCCTGATTTTGGTATCTCCTACTTTCATTTTTACCTTAATGACTAGTGCTCTTACAGCATGTGGAAGGGAGTTTTTAGAGCTGGTTGGGAAATGAGTGTTTTTCTTGTGAAAAGTTTCCATGAAAACAAGCTTTTTTTCCAAGTAAAATTTTCCTTACAAAATTTTAGATTTCAGGCAATTACTTAAATTATTTAAACTTAAAAAGTTTTCAGTGAAAATAGAAATGTTTGCCAACAAATCCATTTAGTTGAAAAGTTATTTTTCATCAAAAAATAGATTTTCAGTCAGCTCTTGTGGTTATCAATACCTCTGTTTAAATCCAGGGACACGGACACTATTTGACACCAGTACTTCAAGCACCAGACTTTTGCTAACTGTGTTAAACATCAGGCATGACTTAACATAAGAACGGCCCTACTAGGTCAAACAAAGGTCCATCTAGCCCAGTATTCTGTCTTCTGACAGTGGTCAGTGCCAGGTGCCCCAGAGGGAGTGAACAGAACAGGGAATCATCAAGTTTTTGGCAAACAGAGGCTAGGGACACCATCCCTGCCTTGGCGCAGGTTTGGTCCTTAATGCCTAAAATGCCAAATATGCAGGGTCTTTATTTCTGATCCTGGTAAAAGTCTTGGATTCAACTCCAATATCTGGAGGGCAAGGGGGAAGGGAAGAGAGATGCATAGTAAGAATCAATATTTGGACAGAAGATTTCCAAAGAACACAAGTACAGCTTGTGCTTCATTAGATGGTATGTTCCTCTTGAGTTGCCATTGAACTAGTGACCTGCCATGGTAGGAGAGGGCTGTGTTTCAGAGGAAACATCTCCTTCAGAGGAGGTGAGATAAGGTTGCTAACTCTGGTATCCTAAACTCCTTAAGAGAAATTATCCTTCCCCCCCACACTAACAAAAAAGCTGTAGAATTGCAGTAATGGATGAATGATCTATCTAGAGTTGGTTAACGTTTTATTCCATTTACACAACAAATAGCTCTCCAGCAAAAGTAAAAAAAAAATTAAGAAAATTTCCACATTGGAAAATTTCTTTCATTTTTTGAGTGAAACACAGGAAATTGAAACCTAAGCATTTTTCAGTAAAGTTTTGGTAAACCAAAAATTGATGTTTGGTAAAAATTTTCAGTTTTCAGTAAAAAGCAGGGTTTTCAGTTTTCAAAAATTGATACTTTTACAGAAAATGTTTTTTAAATTTCAGTTTTCCATCAGAAAAAAAGGAAGAATTGCTGATTTTGGGGGGAAAACATTTTTTTCTTCTAAATTTCCCATGAAAAATAATTCGGAAGCATTTTTCAACCACCACTACTGTCCATTACATGCTTATATAGCAGTCATCATCATAGTGCCTGAGCACCTAAATACACCGCAGGGTGATGACCTCAGCTACGCATGTTCAGGGAAGAATTTGGCTCAAAGGCTGTAGAGTGTTTTAGGATCCTTGAAGCTGGAAAAAACTCTTTAGAGATTATTATGCAATAATCATCCCACCAACGGGTGCTGGTACACTCTGGGATGGACAAACTTTACGACTGTTATGAAAAGTACTTCTTCCTACAACAGATGGTCTAAAGATATCTCCCCCAAAGTCTTGGGAGAAAACAGCATGCTGTCTGTATACTTACAAAGGAAGGTGATCGTGACATAGATATAAGATTACAGCAAATATGCACAAAATAAGGCTGGTCAGTTATGCTCTAAGGCAGCGGTGGGCAACCTGCGGCCCGTGGCTACATATGGCCCATCAGGGTAATCTGATTGCAGCCCGCGAGACATTTTGCTGATGTTGACTGACTGCAGGCACTGCCCCCCGCAGCTCCCAGTGGCTGTGGTTCTCCATTCCCGGCCAATGGGAGCTGCGGCTGGAAACGGCAGCCCACCACTGCCCTAGGCCCTCTGGACATCCAGAAGCACTCATCTACAAAGGACTGTAGCCATTTGTGGACTGTGCTAATACAGGCCTGACAGAGGAGCATGACGCAAGATGACAGAAGCTCATTCGTGATTCCGATCCATTCCATTTTGTCCCGCTGGCAGCACAGCGGTATCTTTTCCAGTGCTGAGTGACCGAGCCAGCCGACTCTTAAAGCCATAGATGGATACAGCCCTGGGCTAGCAATCATAATGACAGAGCTAGAATATAGCTTCAGAAAAGCAAAAGCCCCATATAATCTGGTAGATGTACTTAGAATTGTAGCTGTATTTTTAGAGTGAATTCACCGGTGTCAAAAGGTGAACGATTGACAGCCCCGGAGACTATTGTTCCCCGTGTATTTACAGAACCCTGGCAGCTCAAGCACCAGCAAAATATCCTCTCACCACACACACACACACAGAGGCAGGGCAGTGTGTATGTGTGTGTGTCTGTTTCAAGAGACAAGCTAATGAAAGTCAGTTATTGCTTGTATTTCAGTAGCAACTGCAAGTCTCACATGTGATCAGGGACCCATTATGTTTTGTGCATGACAATATAGTTAGTATAGTAAGAGGCAGTCCCTACCCTGAAGAGCTTGAAATCCAATAGACAATCAGACAAAGGGAAGATTATCTCCATTTTTTCACATAAGGCACTACAGAGATTAAGTGAGTTGCCCAAGGTCACAGAAGGAGACTGTGGCAAAGCCAGGATTTGAACTTAGATTTCCTGGATCCCAGTCCAGTGCCTGAACCACAAAACAACATTTTCTTTCACACACAGTCATTCCTGGTACTTTTCACAGGTGCATAGGATGGGTGGGGAGTTTGGGGATTAGTACCATGGGCTGATGTAGCCTATGCATTCTCAATGTGGCTCTCTGTCTTCCTCTAGTGGTGGCTGACCCTCACCAGCCTCAGTGTGTCTGCCATGGTTGGGACAATCAAAGTTGAGTTTTAAATCCACTAATAGAGGCTCACACTTTTAGATCCAACACTCACAGTTCCATCCCTGCTGCCAGTGATCCACCCATGAAAATGGTGTTATACTAGCACCAGCTGCAGAGTCCATAATGCCTGGACCTTATCCTGGCATATATTCAGCTCAATTCCAGCAATGCTCATAACCTCCAGCAGAACCTCTGCACCACCCTTCTGCTGTCATACATCAGCATGCCTCAGTGCAAAGCTAAATCTTCCCCAGCCAATACAGATCACTGTACATTTCCAGTAGCTTTCGTGATATAAAAGTGACCAGCTTGCCTCATGTAAACAAGGATTCAGAGAAGGATTTGAGTCTGACAATTTGGCTTGCAGCATGTTTGTCCAAGCTTAGATTCAGGCTTCAGTGATTGCTTTGTGCATCCCTTTGCTGGTTTTCTTATGCTGCTTCTGCTCCACCTACCCCTTCTTGGTATCAAAATGTTTGGCGGAGTTAAGGTGGACAGCCAGGGATGAACGCTGGAAATCTACAGCAGGCTTAGATCATGCTTCAAAACTCTGCAGACACTCCCAAAAATACACTGTGCTGGCAAATCACTCCCAAATTTATTCTTCCCTGGCTGCGCTGTGAATGACCTTTTCTGTTTCTCACAAAGTGATCCACCAGAGCTTTTTTGAGCCACTCATTTTCCACCCAGAACGAGGATAAAATTAGGCAATGGGGAGGGAAAAGCACAGCATTAATACAAAGGATTTCCATTCCACTTGAAACTGAAAATGACAACCATGCAACCTGACTCCAAGGCAATGCTTGCTGATTTGCTCTGAAAGTCAGCTGGAGAGAGATGAGCGGTTTCTACAAAAGACTGGAGCATTGGACTGAAAATCAGACCGTCTGACACAGAGTGAGCAAAAGTGCTCTGTTCTGGTAGCTGCTGTCATCCTACAGGAGGGATCATAGTCACATATTGCCTGTTGATAACCGTATGGCAGAGTTAAGCTGTGGTGAAAAATGCTCTTTAAAGCAAGAGTGGAGATCTGTTAAGTTTTTCACGCATATAAACAAGCCACATAGTTTTACTTGCAGTTAGAGTGGGTCAGGGATTTTGGGGAAAAATTTTTTTTTTTTGTTGTTGTTGAGGAAGTTTCTCAGGACCAGGATGGAATTGCTGGAGAAAACCAGAAAGCTGTGCAGGTCTCCACCTCACAGTTGAGTGCCCTATCCACCAGATTACTGGCTATTCTGAGGTAATTCTCTCTCTCTTTTTCATTCTGCCTTGGAAGAAAAACAATTGACAAAACCTCAGCTTCCCCCCAACCCTCCCCACAATGGATTCTCATTTTTCTAGCCAGCCCTGGTCTCAATGCCTGTTTATGAGAGATTTAAAGAAACAACATGGGTGTGATTTGGGGAAGCGCTCTGCTCTCACTGAAGTCAATTGGATTTGTGGAGCATCTGGGCAGGCCCTGGCCATCTACTGTCCCTAGGTAAATGGATAGACTCTCTGCCCTCTCACACCTGACAAATACAGGAGCCCATTTCTCCCCTCAGCACAGACACACACTGAGAGGGAGAACAACCCACAAGAAGGGGTCTTCTGTAGAAACATGGTGTCCTACAAGAGGAAGGATAGTTCAGTGGTTAGGGTGCTAGCCAGGACGTTCCTATTTTTTTTATACCCTCTGAAGATTGTTTATGGATCTGTGAGGGTTGTTGCCTGAGGAGGAAAGCTTGATTTAATGCAAAGGCTTATCACAAATCTTCCCCTCAGCTGAATCAGTAGCAATTTAAGCTGCTGTGAAGAAGACATTCTGAAATATTTGTAATATCATTGCATGAGCAAAGAAAGAAAGATAAAGAAAAGCCAGTTCCATTATTCTACAGTGCATACACTGGACAGGGATTGCTTTGGAAGCATTAGTATTTCTGTGTCTCAGCAGCGACCTATCCACAGGCGTAAGCCTGTAATCTTGCCAGTTGCTTAGTGATCTGAAACTCTGTTGCTGATTCCATCACGTTTATTATAGCTGTCAGGATAGAAACCCTCAAGAGGTGGATTTTGGGGCAAGAGGATCCCCATTCCTGTCCATCACCTTCTGGTTTTGAGCTAATTCACATCACCACAGCCCAGGAATGTCTGTCTCATCCCCTTTTTATAACTTCAGTTGAAACATCTCATCAGGGCTTGTCTGCACTACAGCTTAAGTCGGTAGAACTTATGTTGCATAGGGATGTGAATAAACCACACCCCTTGAGCAATGCAAATTACATCGACCTAAGCACCAATGTGGACAGTGCTATGTTGGTGGGAGAGCTTCTGCCTCTTGTGGAGATAGTTTTATTATGCTGATGGGAAAGCTCTCTCCTGTCAGCATAGAGCGTTACCACATACGTATTGTAGGTGCAGCTGTGCCACTGTAGCGCATCTAATGTAGACATACGTTACATATCGGATTGACTTGGATAAAACAGCTTCCTTCTTTCCCGCAACCTCTAGAGGCTCCTCCCTTGGCTGGGTGCTACAGTGTATCACAAGATCTAATGCTGCATGGGTGACAGTTGCTTTGAACTTTTGTCTTCTTCAGAACTTCACCAGATTGAGGGACAAACACCACATTTGGGGGCACTTTCTCTGGGGCAAAATCTTAGAGTGAGTGACTTACTATAGCCAGATGTCCTCCAAGGGAAACAGCAGCATAAACAGGTACATTGCCTCCCTCACAGGACATGATACTTCATCTGCTATGAGCACAGGTAGCCAAAGTTAGTGTAACCCTTCTGCCAGGCCGAGTTGATAGCAGCAAGGGCCGGGTTCAGTACATAGGGGTCCCCTCCCAACAACATAATGCAAAACCAGCTTAAGCCCCCACCCAGTGACCTAGGAAAATCTTACACACACCCCTGGGTGCCTCAAAGAGGCAATACTTCCCCTCTCGCAAGCACAGAGTCTCGGTGTAGCAGAAAATTTTTAATAACATGAGGTAAACGACATCAGCATTAAATTGGGAAAACACCACAACTACGGTTCATAGACCAAACCATGAGTAAAGACCTACCCCAGCAAATTGGGCCATGTCCTTTCCCTTTGGTTCTTGAGTCCAGCAACCCCAAAATCACCCAAAGTCCAAAAAATCCAACAACCCAAAAGTCTCTGTCCCTGGCCAGTGCAGCTCCAGAGTTCAAAAGTTTATCTGCAGAGTTTTACCCTCCATGGGGGTAGGGAAAGGGGCACACAGGGTGTTAAGAGGCACCTTATACGGTCCGACTGACTGCCCTACCTGTCCACGGGGTTCTGCTTCAGTCTTCACCACGAGCCACTCCACTCCGCCAGCCATCCTGTGGGCCATTCCAACCATCCCACAAACTGCTCAGCTCCATGCCACTTCACTCCACTCGCTATCCCATGGGCAGCTCCAACTGTCCCGCAAACTGCTCAGCTTCACTCCACTTGCCGTCCCGTGGGCTGCTCCAACCATTCCGCAAACTGATCCGCTCTGCCAGCCACTTAGCAATATGTCTTCAGGTTCCACCACTAGTTAATACAGCACTCAGTGATTTCAGCTCTTGGTGATTTCAGCTTGTATTAGGGGAGCCCCAGTGCTGGTGCACCATTGGCTCAAAGTGAATTCAGCACAGCAGCCTGTAACTAGACCCTTAATGGAATCAAAATAACCTCTGCTATTCAAACAGTGGAGAGAGAAGGTGGTGCAATTGGTATTTCAGGCCCACACCATCAGGTACAAATACCTGTCCCCAGCCTCTCTCAATTCAGTGGGTTTTGGAACCCATGTCCTTTGTCTAGCAAGTGCTACTTAATTGATGGTGAGTCCCTCTGTTATAAAACAGTCCCACTGGCCTTGATTCACATAATCAGGGTAACACTTTATTTTTCCTGCCCCAATAACAGAGAAACTGGGGATCTCACAGCAGCCAAAGTGACCATTTGGGCGGCTGTGAGCTCATACTAGAGGGGCTGGTTGTGCCTGTGGAAACAAGATCAGCCCCTGACGTCCTTTTGCACAACTCATCACAATTCACCACCAGATGTCAGGGTAGAGCTCATCCTGACTCCACTTACATTAGTAGCTGACCATTAGCATGTGCATCACTAGACTCACTTTCAGGTCAACTATGAAACCATCTGCTGTCTCTGTCAAACACAAGTGTTGGAAGCCTTCTAATCCCCTTGCTATACCCTATGGTGTCTTCCATGCACTTTTGGATCAGGCCACATATTTTGAGTCCTTATGGTTTCCACTAGGGTGATGCAGTCTCCATTTCTCAGTGTCAAAGCAGGATGCTGTAACTAGCTATGCTCAACACTTGAAAACAGCCAGTTCGCTGCATTACAAATCAGTTTCTAATTCCATTTCAGTTAGCAGCACCCGCGGATTGCGAGATATAAATAATTCCAACACATCTAAACATCGAAAATGCTATGAATTATGAGCTTTTCATCAGAAGGACATGTAGGATCAATAGGAATAGAGGGAGTCTAGAGAAGCATATTTCATAATTACAGTTTAGAACTGCATACATCAATTTAGCAGCACACTTCAAAAAAGTTTTCAAAATTTTATGTTTTAAGATTTATTAGAGAAAATGGTATCTCAAGAGAAGGTTCCATCCCATCTCCTTTTTAATATCACCTTTTTAGGAAACTTAATTTCAGCTTCAAAAGGGGTTACATAAAATATCAATCCCACATAACTGGATCTGACAAATTTATGTTTCGTTATTTTTTTTCTCCAAAGGAAATGAATCAATCATCCAGTTACTCTTCAATTCATCTTATTCCTGTGCTATATCATCTCCTTGAAATAATCAGGCCACTTTGACAATCAGTTAATAAACAGGCACTTAAATATATTCTTTTCTTCCAGAGTAATACTCCAGGTAATGAGGCTGAAATGGATTGCCTGGTGTGGACTCTTCTCAGATTAATCTAATAAGCGCTCCAGCTCTCTATTTTTTTTAAAAGAAGATCTAGTTGAATTGCCTAATCGTTCTGTTAAAACCAGGGTATGAAAGTGCAATCATTTAGATGTAAAGTATCTTTTATCAAAAGCTTTGAGGACAGTTTCAGTGGGAAAGAGCCATTTATCTCAAATAGGGCCGACAAATATATGGCACCATCATCCAAACTGGAGAGTGGCATGAGTGTTACTGAGTTCTGAGAGAGGGTGGTGGGTAGAGGTACAGGGCAGTCTGAAGGGTCAGCACTATGCCCCAGAGGAGCTAGGCAGCTGGACAACAGGATCCACAGTGTTATATCAGGGAGGTTTGAATCTCTGTCACTGGAGATTTTTAAGAACAGGTTAAACAAACACCTGTCAGGGATGATCTAGGCCAGGAGTCGGCAACCTTTGGCATGCGGCTCACCAGGGTAAGCCCCCTGGCCGGCTGGGCTGGTTTGTTTACCTGCCGTGTCTGCAGGTTCGGCCAATCGCGGCTCCCACTGGCTGTGGTTCGCTGCTCCAGGTGAATGGGGGTGGCCGGAAGTGGCAGCCAGCACATCCCTCAGACCGTGCCACTTCCCACCGCTCCCATTCGCCTGTAGCGGCGAACCGCAGCCAGTGGAAGCTGTGATCAGCCGAACCTGCAGATGCAGAGGGTAAACAAACTGTCCTGGCCAGCCAAGGTGCTTACCCTGGCGAACCACATGCCAAAGGTTGCCAATCCCTGATCGAGGCAATACTTAGTCCTGCCTTGTGTGCAGGGGACCAGACTAGAAGACTTCAAAAGATCCCTTCCAGTTCTGCACTTTAGGATTCTAGGACTGTATGTTTGTATTCTGAGGGTATGTCTACACTACTCACCGGATCGGTAGGTAGTGATCGATCTAGCATGTCTATTGTAGATGTGATAAATCGATCCCTGATTGCTCTGCCGTCAACTCCTGTACTCCACTGTGGCGAGAGGTGGAAGCGGAGTCGATGGGGGAGCGGCGGCAGTCGACCCCGCACAGTGAGGAGGCGAGGTAAGTCAACCTAAGATATGTCGACTTCAGCTACACTATTCTTGTAGCTGAAGTTGTGAATCTTAGGTTGATTCCCCCCCGCAAGTGTAGACCAGGCCTGAGTGTGTGCTTTGAGACCTCAAGATTGGGGCAGTGACTGGATTTTGTTTTTCAGACTCCAGAGGTTTAAGATAATCAGACACAGAGGCTTGAATTCCCCTCACAACGGTCCAGTGAATGGCCAGCAAAAGGGTGCTTGGCCGGATCTATGACAGAACGTACTGCTATTCTAAAATAATTTGAATGAAGGAAGCATGTTAAGAGGAACACAACCGCTGCTGTTTGTTAAGCAGACCACTAACTGTGTGGAAGTCCTATAGAACTTTTAAGTTCTACAGAAATAAATTGAGTAACACTAAAACAGCTCTAGTCTACCTGTTTCAGGACTACTTCAGAGCTCACTAAAAATAAGAAAAAAAAGCTGCTGATCAGCAAAAGAAGAGAAAAGAAAATGGAAAAAAGATTCTACACATCAACCCTAATATAGTCGGTAGTGACTTGTGCTTCTGTTCAGTGTGTCTCAACCACTCTATCCCAGCAGTTAGAGTATAGCGTTTATAAGAAGCATTTAAATTGCAAATAATGACTGACTAGTATAGCTGGCTGAATTTTTTTGACTCAACGTTTTCCATCAGCATTCATCAGAATCAAAATGTTCTCTGAGAACGTGTCAATTTCACAACATTTCATTCGGGGGGAAAGAAATATTGAGTTTTGATTTAAAACAACTTTTTGTTGTGAAACTTATTTTGCTTTATGTTATAAAAGGTAACATAAAATTAAATTACATTGAAAATAAAAAATAAAACAATTAAAATAAAAAAAAATTAAATGAAACAATTTAAAATAATATACAGTTAAATAGCCACAATCAAAATGCAGCATGTGATTAACTCCAGGAAATTTTCAAAAAAATAGTTTTACAGGAAATTTCAAAATGTTGGCTTTTCTTTCCAATTCAGAACAATTTTTTTAGACATTGGATTTTCTTGTACAATGGAAATTTTGCTTCTGGACAAAAAACTAGCCTTAACTAGAGAGCTAGCTAGGCAGCCAGGATTGTCTTCCTATTAAAGCAGTGAAATTAATCTCTTCCTGCCTCAGGTCCCCACCTGCTGTCCTCCCACCCTCTGTCTGTCTTGTCTGTTTCCCATGCCAACGAGGTTTATCTCTCCCTTTGTATTTGTACAGTGCCTAGACAATAGGCTCTGATTTGTATGAGAAATGATAAACAATTTGCAGGTGTCGCTGCTGCTGACCAGCTAACTCAGGGGAAACAGACAATAACCTATTAAAAAGTTTGCTAAGTTAATAAATAGCTGCATTAATTGTTTCAAAAAGTCTGCTCTCCATTTAGTTTTAGAAGATATTTCTGGGTGCTTTGAATCCCCAGATCCCTCCTACACACGCAGCAAGGGGTTCCATTAGTGGCCTGTTCCATCATTTCAGGCTAGCCCCAGATGCTTCAGCAGTGAAAGCTTAATTATGTTCTCCAAGGTGAGGACATGCCCTCAGACTTTCACAGTAGCCTCTAATGTTGCAGCAAAGCTTCTGAGTCACTTAATTTCCAGGCATGGCATTTCTTTTGCTGAATTCCCTGCTGCTGCTATTGCAAGTTCTTGGAAAAAGAGAGACAGCGGCTCCCTTGCCTTGTCTAACCTTGGTCCATTCTGTTGTGCTTCCTGCCAGTCTTGGTTCATCGTTTTTGAGCAATGGATTGCTAGAAAGGGCCTCATCAGAGAGCTCTCACCATAGAAACTGCCTCTGATACCAAGGAGACAAATTAAAGGGCTAACACAACTGACTAAATCAGAGAAATTGGAGGCAGGTGAGAACTTTTCCCCCCACATCTTACTGCATTTTGCTTTAAGCTTTTATGATTTTCAATTGCTTGCCTGGTGTAATAAAAGGCTAGGGTGACTTCTGCGCAAAATTGTATGGAGTAGATCATCTAAAGAATGTTGGCAAGATTGGAAACGCTAGGGATTAGCACAGAAAGCAACTAAGCCCAAGACAGGTTGGGGCTACAGTTTTGTGACCAACGTGGGCCCCATATAGCCTTAATCTGACTCTGTAAAGCCTGATCTTCACTACAAAGTTATGCTGGCATTATTATGTTGGCTAGAAATGTGGGGCAGGCAAAAAAAATCACCCTCCCTCGGCAACATAGCTATGCCAGTAAAACCCCTAGTGTAAATGCAGCTAAGCTGCCAAAAGAATGTTTCCATCTGCTTAGCTAACGTTGTTAAGGGAGGTGGTTCAGTTAGGCCAGCAGAAGAACTGCTCCTGCTTCCTCACACAGTATAGGTTCTGTAGTGTAAACATGGCCTTGGAAGTGTTTTATAAGAGATCATCTAAAAACTCACAGGAGAAAGGAAAGCTGCATGCAGAGAGTTTCAGCAGATTCTGTCCCCAGAATCTGCACCTTACAGGGATCCTCTAGTGGCTATAGGCTTTCATAAAGAGGCCCTGTTCTGTATCTCCACACCACACCTGCAGGACCTCCCAGTGTGCTTGGATGGGTGGTGATGTGCAAAGAATTTCCCACTTTCCAGAGAATCCTCTCTGCATGGGATTGTCATGGGATGGCCTGATCCAAAGCTGAATGGTGATTCTTATTTTTAGGGCTGAGCAAACCAGCCCCTAAAAAATTTGGACTGAACTTTCTTAGGCTTAAAAATAGTTTGAATATCTTTTCTGTATTATTTTTCGTCTTTTTGTTATATCTCTTTGTGGGACTTTTTGCTGACCAGAAATGCTAACATATTGCTAAACCAGTGTCTCATCTATGGTAATTTCTTGTTCATTGGGAAGCAGATATTACCACATAAGAGCTAACATCAGAAACACCTATGCCAAGGAGGTGTCTGACCAGTTTCTTGAAAATCTGAGAAGTATGGATAGTTTTGACTAAAGTTTAGAGAAGGATCTTGACTGGTGGGGAGGTGTTTATTTGACTCAAGTTGAATCATTGGAAATTCATCCATCCCTAGTTATTAGAACGGGATTGATGGAGATGGGAAGCAAATACGCACTTCCCGGGTCAGTCACGAAGAACAGGTCATAGGAGTGTCAGTCCAGAGTATAAAAAGAAGGACGAGAAGCTTGATTCAGACTCAGATATCCATGATGACTTAGATGAGCTTGCATCACATTTAAAAAAACCAAGCTCTCGCCTCAAGTAGCTGGGGTCCCAAATGGAGACAGACTTGATTCATTGTCTAAATACAACTGGTTTGCTCTATTTTCCTGGGCATTACTATTTCAGGGGTTGATCATCATTTTATGATCTACCCTGAGCAAGGGGGAGCATGTGGCTGCCCTGGCTCAGACATAGCCTGGGAAGCATATTGTGACTCAAGGAAGTTCACGCTGAATACATCACTTGGCATGTTGGCACTGCTATGGGGATGGAGTATCAGAGGGGTAGCCGTGTTAGTCTGGATCTGTAAAAGCAGCAAAGAATCCTGTGGCACCTTATAGACTAACAGACGTTTTGGAGCATGAGCTTTTGTGGGTGAATACACACTTCCTCAGATGCATGCAAGTGGGTATTCACCCACGAAAGCTCATGCTCCAAAACGTCTGTTAGTCTGTAAGGTGCCACAGGATTCTTTGCTGCTCTTATGGGGATGGAGTCATGGTTCTGCCTAGTCCTCATCTGCATACATAGGGAGGAAGTAGCAACTCTGTACAGCCTGCTTCCACTCCTCCATTGCATCCTTTCTATAGGTAGCCATCTGCACAAGGAAGTAAAAGGACACCTTGCACCTCCTTATCCCCTTACACAGGCATGTAAGGCTAATGACGCTGTGGCTACGTCTTCACTACCCGCCGTATCGGCGGGTAGCAATCGATTTCTTGGGGATCAATATATCGCATCTCATCTAGACGCAATATATCGATCCCCGAACACGCTCCTGTCAACTCCAGAACTCCACCGAAGCGAGCAGCAGTAGCGGAGTCGACAGGGGGAGCCGCGGACGTCGATCCCGTGCAGTAAGGACAGTAGGTAATTCGATCTAAGATACTTTGACTTCAGCTACGTTATTCACGTAGACCAGCCCTCTAGCTGGTAACTAGTTCCCCAGACCTAAGCCCCCTAAACTTTAGAGAAGCTGGGCTGCTTTTATCCATTGAACATGAAAACCAAAGGCATTTGCCATTTAGCAAGCCCATATGGATTCCAAATGAGTAATGGGGTGCTATCGATTATGGCAATTGCAAACAAAGGGACATGTTTTGCTATGAATGTTAAGAGTAGGTACAACTCTGGGAGCAGAGCATCTGCACGTGGAGAATACAAAGTGTTTATAATTTTACTGGAAGTTTCTTATATTTCCATAGCTACCACTATACAGGGTGGTACTCAGAACCTTTATATTCCTATCCTGTTTCAAATAAGTTGGGTCCAATATTCATATCCATTTGTGGCTACAGCTGCTTGTACTGAGAATATTGTTTTCCTCCCCTATTGTTCTCTCTCTCTTTCTGAGTTCCATATGCCCTTCTCTCATCTTATTTTTGTTTTCTCCTTTCCCTCCTAGCCATACAATCTTATCCCTGCATGAAACACCACCAACTAAGTACATCAGAACTGCTTCAAAATAATACAAACTATCAAAGACTGCCTTTTATCTGGGGAGGTTCAAGTGTTTGCCTTTTGTACAGTATTTTGAGCAAACTACGCTGGAAATACTGAAATGATAGCAGTGTCTTATAGTCCTGCTACTCAGTGTTTGACTCAGCATCCAATAAAATATGAGCAGCTGAGTGAATCCTGAGAAGGAATTTCCATATTCACTTTTTAATGAGTTTGCGGCAACTGCAATGCTTTTGTGTGCTTTCAGGGAATGGGATTACAGGCCAGAATGATCATGGAAACAACATTTAAGCAAATGTAGAAAATTCATGGAAAGCACATTTAGGACTGGCAAAGGTGAGCCTCAGTGCTGAATACCTGATTCTGATAATCATGCTCATCCAGTCAGGGAACTAATAGCATGTGACTTACGTGTCTGATCAAAACGGATGGTCACCTTTCAGATTCAGACCATAAAATATTCATCAACATTAGTGGGTGCATGTGTAATTAATAGACATGGGTGGGGAGGGGGGAAAAGGTAACCTGGTTACAAACCATTCCTGAAAAGAAAAAGGGATTAAATGTATCTAATTATTTGTTACAAATTGTTTCTTTAGCTCTACAATGCATTAGAGTTTAATTTAGGTTGCAGCATATCTTGACACACAGTGCCACGTATGACTAGCTAGATTATGCCAAATTCATCCCTAAAGTAAAAAGATGGAATACCACTAACTTCATTTGACTGCGAGTTCTTAAAGTTTAGGACTTCGGCTTTGTCCTTGTCCTTAAAGCACCATGTACATAGACAGTGTGTGACTGTTAAACAGCAACATTTATTTAGGTTAAGGTCAGTGCCCAGGGATCTCTACAGTATATTAGATGATAGCCGTGAAACCATGGGTTTCTCTTCCCAATATCATGCAGTAAAAGGTCATTCCATGCAAGCTAATGCTGAAGCCTTCAGTTTTCGTGCCCTATTCCCTTGCTGAACCACTGCACTGAAAAGTCATTTAAGAAAGTGCCCTTTACTGGCCTATTGAAAATGCAGTGCTACTAGATTTTGTGGGGGTGGCAGGCAGAAATGATGGGGGCGGGGGAAAAATCAGCATTGATTGATTAGGGTTAGAGGGGGCCAGAATGACTGAGGCTTCTTTAGGGCCCTTTGACTGCTTCCTGTCCATGGCTGGTCACTTTCTGTTCTTGCCTCTGGATCACTCTTCTTACCTCTGCCCCTTAGTTATAATTGTAAGCTTGAGGGGGTGTTGTGTTGAATGATTACGTGTGAGAAAGGCCCTCAGCTGAGGCCATTCATAAGGGGTCCCTTAACATGGTTGAGCCAGGCTGATTCATAACCACACTGGAAAGCACAACAATTTAATAAGGTTAGATGGAGACCATAATTAAGGCTAAGGTTTAGTAAAATTCACGGACAGGTCCCGGGCAATAAATGGAAATCAACTGCCCCGTGACCTGACCATGACTTGTACTATATACCCCTTACTAAAACTTGGGTGTTCGGGGGGCTCTGGGGATGTGGCTGCTGCTCTGGAGGGGGGTCTGGGGCACCTGCTGGTGTTGGCAGGGGGCAGCCTGGGACTGCTGACACTACTGCCCTGCCCTACCCGGCCCTGCCAGCCTGGGACCACCACCACTGCCAGGGCCAGCTCCAGCTTTTCTGCTGCCCCAAGCAGCAAAAAAAACCATGAGAAGCAGCACTTCAGCGGCAGCTCAATCACGCCGCTTCTTTGGTGGCAATTCGGCGGCAGGTCCCCCCTCTCTTCGGCGGCAATTCGGTGGCAGCTCAAAGAGGAAGAGAGGGAATGAGGGACCCGCTGCCAAATTCCCACTGAAGACCCAGACGTGCCGCCCCCATACCGGATGGAGTGCCGCCCCTTTGAATAGGCTGCCTCAAGCACCTGCTTCCTACGCTGCTGCCTGGAGCCGGCCTTGACACTGCTGTGTGTGTATGGGTGCTGCTTGGGTAACCCTGGAGTCAGTTGCACCTACCAACTGCAGAAGTCCCAGAGGTCCTGGAAAATCATGGAATCCGGGACTTCCGTAACAGACTTGCAGCCTTAATCATGAAGCATAAACCTCTACAGCCTGAGCAAAAGATACAGTTCATTCAGCCAAGCAAGCTCATTCACCTGTGTGTGTGGGGACTGTCCACCGCTAGAGGGGGATGAAGCACCACAAACAGTGGATGGGGGGTTACAGTTCTTCTGGCCATCATGTTAAAATAGGAGTGCAAGAACAGTCATACTGAGTCAGACCAAAGGTCCATCGAGAGCAGTATCCTGTCTTCTGACAGTGGCCAATGCCAGGTGCTCCAGAGGCAACCAGGAAGTTATCCATCTCTTGTCTAATCCCAGAGATGAGGGACACTCAGCGCATGGGGTTGTGTCCCTGACCATACTAGCTAATTGCCATTGATGGACCTATCCTCAAGGAACTTACTGAATTCTTTTTTGACTCCAGTTATAATTTTGGCCATCACACCATCCCTTGGCAATGAATTCCACAGGTTGACTATACTTTATGTGAAAAAAATACTTTCTTTTAAACCTCCTGCCTATTAAATTCACTGGGTGACCGCTAATTCTTGTGTTATATGAAGGAGTAAACACCGCTTCCCTATTCACTTTCTCCACACCAGTCATGATTTTACAGACCTCTATTAGTTGTCGCTTTTTCAAGCTGAAGAATCCTAGTCTTTTTAAATGCTCTTCCTACAGAAGCTGTTCCATACCCTTAATCATTTTTATTGCCCTTCTCTGTCCCTTTTCCAGTTCTAATACATCTTTTTTGAGATGGTGTGACCAGAACTGCACATGGTATTCAAGCTGTGGTTGTTCCATGGATCTATATAGTGGCATTGTGATATTTTCTGTCTTATTTACTATCACTTTCCAAATGGTTCCTAACATTCTGTTCACTTTTTTCACTGCTGCTGCACATTGAGTGGGTATTTTTCAGAGAACTATCCACAGTGACTCCAAGGTCTCTTTCTTGAGCAGTAACAGCTAATTTAGACCCCATCATTCTGTATGCGTAGGTGGGATTATGTTTTCTGGTGTGCATTACTTTGCATTTATCAACACTGAATTTCATCTGCCATTTTGTTGCCTTGTCACCCAGTTTTGTGAGATCCCTTTAATTTGCACAACCTGAAGACCTGTTCTAAGGTCTAGGTAGCCTGTGCAGGTTTGCAAGACGGGGACTCTTACTTCTCTGCACAGACATGTAGTCTGAGACTATGTAACTCATAGAATAGAAATACTGTTACTGGTCCTGCCTTATAACCCTGCAAATAATCCTTTTTCATTGTTGTTTAAGATTGCACCTGTTTCCTGTATCTTTCCAGCATGTTCTTCCCTGTAACTGGCGCAGAGTCCTTTCTGTAGGCTTTTAACAAATGTTCCAGATTCAGAATCCCTTTATCAGCAATTGTCTTTTAGCCATGTTGCTCCCAGAATTGTGCTCTCTTCCATTCCTACTATCTAGAGGGGTGGAGATCGGCAGCTCAACAGCCCACTGATCTCCTTCTGAAGAAAACCCTTTCAATAAACTCTGTTGAACATCGTGACTCTTCAGGAAAAAGGGGCATGGTCAAGCCCCCCAATAACAATGCTCACCAGGCAATCCAACTTTAGTCTGTAGACTATTTCTTGCAAACTTCACGGTGTTAAATTAGATCTTTACAGAGTTCCAGAATAAATAGAAGAGGGGAGAGAAATTAAGAGGTGAATGCAAGAGGCATTTTTCCAGATGTGCTTTGAGAAAGGTATAGAGCCTTGGTAAAGCAGACAGGCTGAGCAAAGCTGTTCCAGATGGCAACAGCTGCAGCACAAACAATCTTGCATGTACGTCCTGAGATTGTTGGGTTGAACAGAGAGGTGGAGGAGAGGTGCAGAATGAGAGGCAAGCAGATGGCGCTAAGAGGTCAATATTCATTGACGCTGACTAAGGAAGGGAGGGCATTCATCTCAGGGGAGGGCAGATGGAATTGCAGTCAATGACCTGCTTTTGGACTGTCCATGGCAGGGCACAGAGGTTGGGGGGGCAGGAAAGGGGAGGCCAAGAGAAATTCCATCAGGAATTCCCCATAGCAGCCCCATCACTAGGACAGTGGAATTCTCATTTGCTGTTCCATCTGGCCATTTGCTGTCCAGGAGTGACTACTCGGAGGACTGCGCTGACCTCCTGCAGCTTTCCCAGTGGTGGAAGGGAGGTTGGGGCTACTTTATGCTCCATGACCTCCACGCCAGGTGAATGGAATCTGTAAGAAAATGACAAATGTTTTCTGCAAAAAAAGTGTTGAATGAAAGAAACAAAATATCTTGTGGTGTTTCTTTTAAATTCCAGTGTGAGGGTTTGTGCCTCAGGTTACAGGGTAGTATGGCCTAATGGCCAGAATCCATAGAACTGTCACAGGGCGGCATTGCCTAATGGCCAGATTCCATAGGGTTGCCCTGGGTTGCAGGGCAGTACGGCCTAATGGATGGAGTCTCTCCCACTCCACCAGGCCCCAGCCTATGGCGCTATCCACGGCGTAGGACCCTATCACTGGCTCAGGAGGGGGTCCCACCGAAACACGCTGAGGCTTACCGGGGGCAAGGTACCAGTCCGTCATCCTCTGCCCCTTCCCAGGTCGCTTCCTACCGGCTTGAGAGTTGGGGTCTCCCACGAGTCCCTAGGTTTGCTGCGGTCCTCTTGGTCAGTTGCTTCCTCCGGTTCCTCCCACTGTAGGGCTTTGAGCCGGCCTGGAGAGGCTTTCTTCCCCAGCGCCTTCACAGGCGGTGGCTGGTCCTTCGCAGGAGCTTCCCCGTCAGGTCCTTCCCCTGCAGCCACCAGCCCAGACTGAGCTGAGCTCCCTCCTTTTATACTCCCAGAGCTCTTGGAGCACACCCAGTACAGACAGGGCAGGAATTCCAGCATCAGTGCTACTGATCTGACACTGCTGGGGCTAGTGCGGGGTGGTGCTGCCCTGTCATATCCAGTTTTTTGCCAACTCCTTCCCCCCCCAGAAAAAATCCCTATAAACCAACAAAAAATTAGTTTTGTTTCCCCTCCCCCCAAACCCCGCACATTTATTTTTTTTAAGCTTTACACTGGACAAAAGGGATCACACAGAAACTAACAAAAATTTCCATGAACATTTTCATTTAAAATATAAAGGCTAGTTTTTGGCTGAAAAAAGACTCTAAATCAGTTGCTTGCAGTATGTCACACTATTGAACAATTCCAATGCTATTCAGTAGAAGGCAGTAGTGTACACGCATCCTTGTGCAATGCAGGAGAGTAGAGTAGATCAGAATGGTCTCTTCTGGCTTGAAAATCTAATAAGCTACACCGCCAGCTATTTCATTAGAATTTCTTTCTACATTTTCCAAATAGGAGGCCAAATCCTAACATTCTCATGCAGTGTTTTTTTCATTCGGTGTTCAGGCCAACTGCCAGTGTTGTCCAGGGCTGCCCAGAGGATTCAGGGGGCCTGGAGAAAAGTCAGGGAGCTGTGGCATTTATACTCACCTGGTGGCGGTCCGGGTCTTCGGTGGCTTTTCAGCAGCAGGGGTCGCTTCAGTAGCTTGTGTCTTCGGCCGCTGGGCCAGGGCTCACGGGGCCCCTGCGGGGCCCAGGGCCTGGGGCAAATTGCCCCACTTCCCCCCAACCTCTGGGCGGCCCTGATGTTGTCAATGAAGATTTAGCCCCAGCAAGGACAAATATAGATTTTTTTCCTTGATGAGAAAAATATTATATATGTAGTGCTATGGGCTGGAGCAAGACCCCTTTGCGGACTTCCCAGGAGGCCCAATACAATCATGGGTTTCCCCAGGGGGAAGAAGGCTCTGTCTCTCATGTCCACAGAGAAAATCTCTGACCCACTGGCAAATTATCCCTTCAGTTCCACCTCCTTCTGGGTGCTGGAGGAGCTTAGCCCGAAATGTTCTAAAATAAAAAGCAAACTCAACTCAATATGGAGCCACCTAGCCAGGGGCGGCAAGTTGTATGGGTCTGGGGGCCCAGCTCCACCAATGTTGGGGGCCGAGTCTCTCCCTTGGCCCTGCCTGCCACTCCAATGCACCTCCCCCAAGTGTCCCCTGGCCCCCACTTGCTTCCTCTGCACACCTCTTCCCCCAGGCCCTGGAGCCTGCAGCTCCACCCCGACTCTGCTCTGCTGACTCCGACCTAAACTGTTGCCGGAGGGTCTTAGTGCCCCCCATCCATTAGTGGCAGGGTAGGCTGCACTTATCCTGCCCTTCTGCCTCGGACCCTTCGCTTTTCTGGCAGGACCCTCCACCAGCAGAAGGGAGTCCCCCCGCCAGCCCTCCTGCCCCACGCTGGGCCAGGGGCAGCCCCATCCCCCACTCCCAGTGATGCTACAGTGAGGGGCATGTGATGGCAGTCCCCCCCACAGCACCCACCACAGGGGAGGTGAGGAGGCTTCCAGGACCTGAAAGGGACCGTAGGAGCACATGCAGTGACAGCGGTGCAAGGTGAGTGTGCTGCTGGGGGGGGGGAGGGCTGGGGGGAGTCCTCCTCTCTGGCTCCCAAACTCCTCATCCCCAAACCAGCCCTACCCTAGACCCCGCACTCCCAGCCAGAGCCCTCACCTCCCCACACCTGAACCCTCTGTCCCAGCCCTGAGTCCCCTCCTGCATCATGAACCCCTCATCCCCAGCCCAACCCCACAGCCCTCACCCCTACACCCCCTCCCATCCCCAAACTCCCTCCCAGAGCCTACACCCCTCATCCCTTTGCCCCAGCCCTGAGCCTGCACCCAAACTCCATCCCAGAGCCTGCAACTAGGGTGACCAGATGTCCTGATTTTATAGCGACAGTTCTGATTTTTGGGTCTTTTTCTTATATAGGCTCTATTACCCCCCATCCCCTGTCCCCATTTTTCACACTTGCCGTCTGGTCACCCTACCTGCATCCCAGACCCCCTCCCCCACCTAAACTCCCTCTCAAAGGCCAACCTTTCACCCCTTCTGCACCCAAACTCCCTCCCAGAGCCTGTACACCTCCTGCACCCTAATCCCCAGCCCCAGCCCAGGACCTGCACTTCCTCCCCCACCCCAAACTCCCTCCCGGAGACTTTGGCAGGTGGGGGTGAAGTTGGGGGGGGCAGGTTCTGGGCACCACCAAAATTTCTACAAACCTGCCACCCCTGCACCCAGCAGCTTTCCTGTGGGGCTTCCCTGCTCTTTCCTTCTGGCTTCATTTCCAAATAGTCTGACTTATACACTGCTTGCCTCTTGGGGTTTAACTATTACTTCTCCATGGCTGCTCCAGCTAGCAGGTCCCTGTCCCTGCAACTCTGCCCGCAAAGCTCCCTTTAGGCAAAGGCAGAGCTCCTGCCTGGCCAATCAGCTCTGAATTCAGCCAGGCTCAATTGTTTCATTCCCCTCCAGGCTTGGCATTGGCTGCAGGGGCTGGCTGGGCCCATGGGGTCTCTGCCTCATCACAATATTTTAACAGCACTAGTGTGTGAAATGCTAAATATGAACAGTCAATACCACCACAGCCAAAGAGAGGTGGTTTTTTTTCTTAATTATGCCAAAGGAAGAAAATTACCATCCAATTGCTTTGGAAACTTCCTCAGATTCCAATTAAATCTGCTATACTAAGAAGAAATGTGTAATAAGCATGCACAATGCGACTTCACATCACACGGCAGCGGGATCTCGCAATCAGCAGGCACATTCCCACAGGGAAATAGCATTTCTGCCGCGCACCGCAGACGGGAGGGATTCGATTGTCATCCTGGTTGTTACCACCTATAATTACTTTTAAAGATTCATGTCCTGTAATGATCCAAGACATTCCTGTTATCTCTTTCCAGCAATTGATCTGAAACATCTGTCATCAACACCCGCGCAGCTAAGAGCTATTTTGCCTTGGAACGATATGGAGAGCAGACATTGCCAATGAGTTACGGTACGCAGTGCATCCCAAATCAAAAATGTCACATAACACCCTCAAGCTGAAGCTTTAAGAGCATCTAAATTGAAGCCAGTAGCATTTTGCTCTGCAAGGTGGCAATGTAAACACATTTGTTCATAAGGCTGCTGCTCTGCAGGTTTAACTTGGTAAAGAAATGCCATGGAATAACATGGGGGAGATAGCTCAATGATTTAAGCATTGGCCTGCTAAACCCAGGGTTGAGAGCTCAGTCTTTGAGGGGGCCAGTGTCATAACCTAGTCCCAGATTTGGACCTTAGCATCCAAAATTTGGGGGTTAGCATGAAAACCTCCAAGCTTAGTTACCGGCTTGGACCTGGTAAAGCTGCCACCACCCAAAAAATTAGAGTGTTTTGGGGCACTCTGGTCCCCCCAAAAACCTTCCCTGGGGACCCCAAGACCCAAATCCCTTGAGTCTCACAACAGAGGGGAATAAACCATTTCCCTTCCCCCCTCCAGGTGTTCCCTCCCTGGGTTCCTGGAGAGATACACAGAAGCAAGCTCCATGAATCTAAACAGAGGGATTCCACCCTCCCTGTTTCCAGTCCTGGAAACACAAGTACTTCCCTCTTCACCCAGAGGGAATGCAAAGTCAGGCTAGTAAATCTAACACACACAGATTTCCCCCTGACTTCTTCCTCCCACCAATTCCCTGGTGAGCTGCAGACTCAATTCCCTGGAGTTCCCCACCAAAGAAAAACTCCAACAGGTCTTAAAAGAAAGCTTTATGTAAAAAGAAAGAAAAATACATAAAAATGGTCTCTCTGTATTAAGGTGACAAATACAGGGTCAATTGCTTAAAAGAAATATGAATAAACAGCCTTATTCAAAAGAACACAATTTAACACATTCCAGCAAGTACACACATGTAAATACAAAATAAAAACCCTATAAATCACTATTTTATCTTTTGTACTTACAACTGGGAAACAGAAGATTAGAAAAGCAGGAGGCAGAAAAAAATCCTCTCATAGCCGAGAGAGTACAGGCAGGAAAAAAACCAAAGAACTCAGACACAAACTTCCCGCCACCCAGATTTGAAAAAGTCTTGTTTCCTGATTGGTCCTCTGGTCAGGTGTTTCAGGTTACTCCTTTCCAGGTGTAAGAGACATTAACCCTTAGCTATCTGTTTATGACAGCCAGGTAGGGAGCTGGAGCAAAAATCAGTACTTGGTCCTGCTAGTAATAACTTTTCAGAGCCCCTTCCAGTTCTATGAGATAGGTATATCTCCATAAATGAAAAAAATAGGGCTAAATGCTGACACCTTAACTTCACATATCACTCCTGAATGGGAGTAAGGATATTGAAATCTGACCCTATATGTTAGTTTTCAATCACGGTTATTACACATACAGCTTGATGCTTCAAGTACACCATGCTCAGAATGCCGATTAGGGTCAATTATAAGTGTTGCACACTACGTTTTGTAGAATGAGACCTCCCATAAGTCCAAAAGTCATTAGCTTATGTATCAAAATGTTTAAACTTTGCTTTGTTGATCATTAGTAGGGACAAGCATGCTTCTTTGGCTTGAATACTAATCAAGGGCCAGATCCTTGGCCACATCTGAAGTCAGAGATATTCTGATTTACATCAGCTGAATAGCTGGCCCTGACTAACTTTCACCCCAGATTTAAATCTGATCTGTTTAGAATGAGGAGAAGTTTGGTACCTGATTTTCTCCCTCACATCTCAGCACTCTCTGGTTGGGGCTGTGAAGGCAGAAGTGGAAATTTGTTATTATTTATATTAATTTAGCACGTAGGAGCCCATCATGAAGCAGGATCCTGTTACTAAGTGTACAACACAGAACCAAAAGATGGTCCCTGTCCCTCAGAGTCATCTAAGTATGACAAGAGAACAGATGAAACTCTAAGAGCTGTTATAACAGGGCTTTGGAACTGCCTGAAATCAGGATGGGTTCAGAAAGTCTTGCCAAAAAGTCTGATCACGTGATTGCTGGTCCTATTTTTGAATCCCAGACGTTTGCATAAACATTTGACAAGCACTTGAGCTTTTCTTTTTTTATTAGATAGAGCTAGAGAAATGGTCAATAGTTTTTGGGAATTGTGGATTTATTTTTTATTTTTTTGTTAGTTTCTTGAAAAAAAATCAGACAAAAAGAAAATAAAATCTGAAAAACTTCATTTCCAAAAACTGTTTTCAGGAAAAAAAAAAAGCAGAAGTGACATCTATGAACATTATAGTCCCTTTTTATATTTTTTTTACTGAAAACCAAAAATTACTGCAAAGTGTGTTGGGCTTTTGTTCTCAAATATGGAGACCAAAATGAACATATTCTGCCGAATTGGTTTTGGTTGAAAAGCCATTTTTTACACACACACACACACACACACACACACACACACACACACACACACACACACACACACACACACACACACACACACACACACACGAATCACCCAAAACATTTCAAGCTGCTCTATACTTCTGACCTCCAGGGGCCCTGAGAAGCAGAGAATAGCCATAATGTGATGTGATCTGATCACATCCCTGACACACACACACACACACACACACACACACACACACACACACACACACACACACACACACACACGAACGATTCACCCAAAACATTTCAAGCTGCTCTATACTTCTGATCTCCAGGGGCCCTGGGAAGCAGAGAATAGCCATAGTGTGGTGTGATCTGATCACACCCCTGATGTGACTCCAATCTGCCCCTTCACAGGGGGCTGAGAGCAAAGCCATCAGGAGGTTTTTAAGACCCAGCTTGACAAAGCCCTGGCTGGGATGATTTAGTTGGGGATTGGTCCTGCTTTGAGCAGGGGGGTGGGCTAGATACCTCCTGAGGTCCCTTCCAACCCTGATATTCTATGATTCTAGAGCCCTGACACCAGCACTACAGTTGCAGTGGAAACCCTTTGCAGAGACGGGGACCATTTCTACCCACTTTAAGGCCAATTTTCATGGCTAAGGTGGTGCAGAAGGACATTAGAGTAAACAAGAATCAGGCCCAGTATTTTGATTTAAATGATTGTGTTGGATTATGAAGAAAGAATTGAATGTGTAAGAATCCAAAAATGAAGATTTTTTTTTAAAGATCTGAAATATTTTATCTGTTTTTAAGAATGCCAAGGAAGTTTTATAGCAGTGATTTTTTTTAAACAAGCAAAGATGCCTCACCCAGGGTTTGTGACTCTCACCCCACATCCCTAGACCAGCCTGACATCCAAAATCATTAATATGGTCCCCTGTGAGGTGGATATATGGCCATGAACTCCTCCCTTCCAAGCCACAGGCAATCTTAAGCTGTTAATGATCTCTTGAGTAAAAAGAATCTGGTTTATTGACCTTTGCAGGAATCACCTAGCTCATGCGTGAAGAGTGAATAAGGCTTGCTTTATCCCACAAATTTAGAGTGACTGAATAAAGCATGTGGAGTGATCATGATGGTTCTGATATGTTAGAAAACACATCTCTATGGACATTATAATCCAAACTGGTGAGATGAGGTGCATCCTTTCTGTTAGCCTTGATCCTGCTTTCATATGCTGTGTTGAGGACACCTTTTCACACCCCTTTCCCATTCAGGATGAGCACATGTGGCAACTGAGAAACCCTTTTCAGGATCCCAAAAGGATTGCACTGAGTGACAGGGCAACAAAATGGCAGATGAAATTAATTGTTGATAAATGCGAAGTAATGCACATTGGAAAATGTAATCCCAACTATACATATAAAATTATGGGGTCTAAATTAGCGGTTACCACTCAAGAAAGATCTTGGAGTCATTGTGGATAGTTCTCTGAAGACATCTACTCAATGTGCTGCAGCAGTCAAAAAAACAAACAGAATGTTGGGAATCATTAAGAAAGGGATAGATAAAACAGAAAATATCATGTTGCTTTTATATAAATCCATGGTACTCCCATATTTGAATACTGCATGCAGATGTGGTTTCCCCATCTCCAAAAGGACATATTGGAATTGGAAAGGATTCAGAAAAGGGCAACAAAAATGATGAGGGGCATGGAATGGCTGCCGTCTGAGGAGTGATTAAGAAGACTGGGACTTTTCAGCTTGGAAAAGAGATGACTAAGGCAGAGGTCTATAAAATCATGGCTGGTGTGGAGAAAGTAAATAAGGAAGTGTTATTTACTCCTCATAACACAAGAACTAGGGGTCACCAGATGAAATTCATAGGCAGCAGGTTTAAAACAAATACAAGGAAGTATTTCTTCACACAATGCACAGTCAACCTGTGGAACTCCCTGCCAGAGCATGTTATGAAGGTGAAGACTATAACAGGGGTTAAACAACTAGGTCAGTTCATGGAGGATAGGTCCATCAATGGCTATTAGCCAGGATGTACAGGGATGGTGTCCCTACCCTCTGTTTGCTGGAATCTGGGAATGGGGGACAGGGGATGGATCACTTGATGAATAACTGCTCTGTTCATTCCCTCTGGGGCACCTGGCATTGGTCACTGTCAGAAGATAGGATACTGGGCTGCATGGACCTTTGGTCTGATCCAGTATGGCCATTCTTATGTTCTTCTTATAATGTCTTCTTGCCAAAATGTGCTTCTGTCTCACAAATCGAAGCACAAGTCGACCAACACACAGCCAATGGCTACGTACAGTTTTGTGACTAGGGACTCCCAGAGACCGCTGCTCTCATCCCTACCAGAACTCATCCATTGCTGCAGGACTTTGCTAGTAGGAGATGTTAGCTCCCTTGGCTGCGACCTACACATGAAATCTTTTAACCTGGAGGAGCTGGTACAGAGGCAGCAACTGCACAAAACTTGACAGGAAAGAGCCCTGGACCTAGTGGCAGACAACCAGAGGTCTCCATCCTGCTGCAGCCCTCATCTGCTTTCACAGCCTCAAAGAACTGACAGTTCTCGAATATGCCTCTTCTGCCACTGGGGTCTTGAGAAGTTTGGACCGTGTTTCGTCTGGAAGTGCACCCCAAAACTGTTCACCCAGAGTGGCCCCACCAGGAGTACAAGACTCTGAATGACATAATTAATTCTGAGGGCCACAAGCCTCTCTACCACCACAAGGTAATGGTCCAAAGAGAGATTTATAGGTGAACACTTGATGTTATGGCAGGACATCATGAAGCCCAAGGACAGTGATTTGGAAATAATTCTTAGGCTGCTGAACTCAGCTGACTTCTCGGCTATTAGTTCAAACTTTGTGAGAAGCCACAGAAAGCCAGTCCTTTGTAAATGATACTGATGTGAGCACTTCCTTTTACCATACTTTTTTTTTTAAGTTCAGTGTCAAGTACGGATGCCTCCAAACTTCTAGCCAAAGTCCAAACATCAGATGAGGTATTGGAGGCAAAGACCGATTAGGTGAATTGAGCAAGAACTCACAAATGGAACTAGGTGCTCAGCCCCCAGCAGCTCCCATGGTGATACATTTGGACAGTTTTGCAGAAGGTCTCAGCACCCAACACGTCTCCAATCTGCTGACCTCTTCAAAGTTTGGCCACTTACTCTGCTGCCTGAATGGAAGCTGAGCTCTTTGGAAAAATCTGGCCCCACTTACGAGTGCTGGCCATATAGGCCAGTCCAAACCAGTGAAGTCTTCCTATGGACATCAATGGACTTCCAGTCAGGTCAGTAGCCTCTAGCAGACCTCGGACTAGAACGCATCTCCTTTGATTCTCAGTCCTGTACTTTAATGATGATACCATCTTTCTTCCTGAAGAGCCCGAGCCAAAGGTCACTGAAGTTAATGAGTGACTTTCCATTGACTTCAATTGGGCGTTGGCTTAGGCCCCAAATTTTTGCCTTCCTCACAAACATGAAATTCACTTTCTAGATCTACAGCAAGGACCTTTCCAGTAATAAAAGGTGGCACTTTCACAGCATGTTTCATCTGAAGATCTCAAAGTGCCATACTGATGATCAGGCTAAAAACTTATTTCTGTACGGTGTGAGTTATTCCCATTTCAGAAATGGGTGAAGTGCCTTTCATAGTGTTTAAGTGACTGCCCAAAGTTACATACTGAGTCAGTGGCAGAGATAGAAATAGAACCCAGGAGTCTAAATTCCCTGTCTCTACATGACACATTATTTTTGAGAATATACGTGTTGCAGCTGTTTGCATTAAATTGGATGACACCCACTGCTGTGCAGAAGTGTGAGTGAGTAATTCATTGTGGTAGAGAAACCTGATGTTATATTCCCTACTGTCTCCCCTATCGGTAACTCAGAGGCGCAAATAATAAAGAGGATAAAATGATACGAAACCTTCTATTTTAAAAATAATAATCAAGCCATTGGAGTCTTGCAATATCTGGTCTGATGTGCCCTATAACCAAATGTTTCAATTAAGCTCATTTGCATTTCCACAGCCCAGATCATTCCTGCCCCTTTGTATTACCACAAACGCCGGGATCTGAATGACAAACTAGCACTTCAGAAGAGCAGGATTGTGGTCGAACATGTGTGGAATATATACGCTGTGATCCTTTAAACAGGAGATTAAGGGACTTATCAACCGCTGTAAGCAATTTTGGAGACAAAAAGGTATTTGCAAAGGGCTGTCTCCACAACCAGGCAAATGCAATTGCAGAGCAGTCCCTGTCAGACAGATGCACATTTAGAGGAGTGCACTCATTCCTCAAATGATGTAGCAGAGACAAAAAAACCATCGTCTATGTTCCTCTCTTCGAGGTTTATTTTCTCTGCCATTGCTGAACAGTGTGTTGCTCTCTGACGCTAACATAAATTGTCCTAGCAACAGTCCAGCATTATGGGATTCATTCTCTTTATTGCTTCTCGTGGCGCAGACTGGGGAAGACAAGGGCCTGCAGAGAAAGGCAAGAAGAGGGGCTTGCCAGGGTGGTTCAGGGAAGGGTAGATCTTGTTCAGTTTAGCCACCAGTACCAAAGGTAATAATACCTAGATCTTACCTAGCATTTTTCATCCACAGCCCTCAAAGCACCAAGGTCCCAGGCTGCTGCACAGATTACCCAGCAGCAAAATGAAGAGACCTTTGGTCCATTTGATCATTCAGTATCATCATCCCATGTTACAGATGAGAACACAGGCAAAGGGTGGTTGGAATTTTTTAGCTCTAAATAATTCTTGAGTTGAAAATGGCTGTTTTATCAAAACTGACCATTTTCAGATTTTCCTTTCAAATGTTTCAAGCAAAAATGTGTTGTTTTTTTCCCCATCCTTTTGTCCCTTCTTCCTTGTCTGTGGGAAAAAATGGGGGGTGGGGCGCAATAGAGAATAAAAAAGGGAAATAAAGAAAGTTTTAAAAACTCAGAAAAATTTTTCCAACCCCCAAATTTTCTACAAAAATTCAGGAAAACATTTTAATGCACAAAATTTTAATGCCCTAAATCAGTGAAATGAACATTATTTTGACATTTTCCATGGAAAACCCATCATTTTTCAACCAGCTTCAGTCATGAGGCAGTTAATCATGATCCTGACCGCTGGGCCATAGGTACCGTATTTTCATTGTAGGTGATGTGTTTGGAAGTTGCACTATTTCACATCATGATTCTTGGATGCAGTCAACTGGCTGGGTGCTTGCCCTGCTGCTGTATGCACTGCCTTCTTGTCAATTGGTGCACCTTGAGTTTGAAGCTGGTGTAGCAGGATGGGACAGTCTTAGATCATGGACTATAATGCATGGCACTGTAGGGACCTACATTCTAACACAAGAGGAAACATAAAGCTGCTGAAACCAGCCACACCCCACCCTCATCTGTATCCTAACTCCTGGGTCTCCTAGCCTCACCTTCTCCCAAGGTGGGGCTCCCTAGGTGATTTAATGAATCTGGAGATTGAAATTTGTTTGGACCTGACACTCATCTTTCACCAGTCATGAATCAGTGGGATCCATCCTTCATCTGCCACAGTCTGGCGAGGTCTCTGAGGGCATTCAAGTTTCCACAGGAAATTGCTTTGCAGCCCTCTTTGAACATGGCTTCTCATGAGACATTTGTTAGTGTCATTTCACTAAAGGGACCCTTGGTTTGCCTAAATAAGCAGAAGGGTCATAGGTCATTTCATTTTGGGGTTGGGTCACCTGTGCACCCAGTGGGAAGACATCCTGGACTCTGAAGCAGGTATTAAGGGAGGGCTACTTTCTTGGAGACCACAGCTGGGTATTAAGCATTTTGTGGTTGTCTAAGCACCAACAGAGTGTTTGGTGCTGTACAAACATACAGCCCCGTCTCCTTTCATAGCACAGGAAAAGTGATTACCCCCAACTTTCCTGTTTTTGTCTCTACTGCTTCCTGATGCCCTCTTATACAAAGGGTATGCCTTCATGGCAGTTAACCCAGGTAACTGGCCCTTGTTCTGAGTACCCATTACTCTAATTGGGTGTGATAGTGCTTTGCGGTGGAGACAATCAATGTTACTGTGTCCTCACTGTTTCTGCACTCGGGTGTGTGTGTCTGGGGCACATCCAAAGGTAGTCTGTGGTGAGATGCTTTAGAGTCAGCTGTGGGAGAACTTGTCTATCCTTCAGGGGGAATTGTGGGAAGGGCACTGGAGGACTATCCGCACATGGGTGATTTAGCCTGCATCCTCACTGTTAAGGGGTCGGACCCTAGCCTGAGTTAAACCAAAGTTCAGGCTGTAACCCACGGCCCCAGCCATACATGCTAGTTTGGGCTTAAGTCAGGTCAGAGGTTTTGTGTGTGGAGGGTGGTGGCGAGGGGTTGGGCTAAAATCCAGGTAAAAGCTTAGGTTAATTGTAGTGAAGACATGCACTAAATGAACCTCTCTATAAATAGCATCAGCGAGAGAGAGTTGCTTCCTGAACTAACTACTTTTATGCAAGACACTATCTTCCTGGCTAGAGTCTGCCTCCGTCCCGCTCTGGATCCTCTGATATGGACACACTTCCTTTTGCTTTTCCGACCTCCTGAAACGGCTCAGAGTCTATACATGTCCTCCCAGGCTCTTGCTATCTAAGCCAGATTGAATTTCCCTGGTGAACATGAGGGCCAGAGGATTGTTTTGTCTTCCTGATGAAGACAGGCTTGGAAAGAATTAAAGCCCCATCCATATTCTAGGATCTAAAGTATCAAGTATACAAGGTGAAAATTCAGCTGCAATATGGGACATTTGTAAAGCTCTCAATGGGGAGGGGAAACTTCCAGCACTGCTAGGCAGCTCCCTGGTCATATAAATGCCAGAGATCAATGGGGCCTTTGTAATCTAAAAAGCCGTTCTCATCTGAGCAGTGACCTTTCATCTACTCTTAGTGACAGATCTATAGGACGCGAGTAACTATTACACTCTCTGACACTGCTTTCACCCTGGCATAACTACATTGACTTCAGAGGACTCACTCCTGATTTACAGCAGTGTGAGAGGAGAATCAGGCCCTTAGACTTTATTACCAACTGGCAGCAACAATTCTGCTGCTCTGTTCTTATCCCCACAGGGCAAGGAAAAGAACAGACAACTTACATTAGCTGGGATTTCCTGGTTCAGTGATTTGTTTGTGTTGTTTAGCAGGATGGGTGGACTTGAGGGATAGTTGGTTCACCATAAAATGTCCAATCCGACTTTCCTGCTACACTTGAGGCCTGGTCTACACTACGCGTTTAAACCGATTTTAGCAGCGTTAACCGATTTAACGCTGTACCTGTCCACACTACAAGGCCCTTTATATCAATATAAAGGGCTCTTTAAATCAGTTTCTGTACTCCTCCCCGACGAGAGGAGTAGCGCTAAAATCGGTATTACCATATCAGATTAGGATTAGTGTGGCCACAAATCGACGGTATTGGCCTCCCGGCGGTATCCCACAGTGTACCACTGTGACCGCTCTGGACAGCAATCTGAACTTGGATGCACTGGCCAGGTATACAGGAAAAACCCCGCGAACTTTTGAATTGCATTTCCTGTTTGGCCAGCATGGAGCTCTCATCAGCACAGGTGACCATGCAGAGCTCATCAGCAGAGGTAGCAATGCAGTCTCCTGAGAATAGCAAAAGAGCTCCAGCATGGACCACACGGGAGGTACTGGATCTGATCGCTGTATGGGGAGAGGATTCCGTGCTAACAGAACTCCGTTCCAAAAGACGAAATGAAAAAATATTTGAAAAAATTTCCAAGGCTATGATGGAAAATGGCCACACCAGGGACTCAGTGCAGTGCAGAGTGAAAGTTAAGGAGCTCAGATAAGCCTACCAGAAAACCAAAGCAGCAAACGGAAAGTCTGGGTCAGGTCTGAAAACATGCCGCTTCTACGCTGAGCTGCATGCAATTCTAGGGGGCTGCGTCACCATTACCCCACCCCTGTCCGTGGATTCCGAGGTGGGGGTTGTAATCTCAACCATGGCTGAGGATTCTGCAGACGGGGAAGATGAGGAGGAAGAAGAGGAGGAGACCTTGCAGAGAGCACACGGCACTCTGTTAGCCCCAACAGCCAGGAGCTTTTTGTGACCCCGACGGAATTACCCTCCCAGCCCTCCCAAGCCACTAGCCCAGACAGTGAAGCCATAGAAGCGACCTCTGGTGAGTGTACCTTTGTAAATATAAAACATGGTTTAAAAGCAAGCGTTTTTTAATGATTGATTTACCATGAGGGCTTGGGATGCATTCGCGGCCAGTACAGTTACTGGAAAAGTTTGTTAACATGTCTGGGGATGGAGCGGAAATCTTCCAGGGACATCTCCATGAAGCGCTCGTGGAGGTACTCCAAAAGCCTTTGCAGAAGGTTTCTGGGCAAGGCAGCCTTGTTCCACCCACCACGGTAGGACACTTTACCACGCCATGCATGTAGCAAGTAATTGGGTATCATTGCATGACAAAGCCTAGTTGCGTATGGTCCCGGTGATTGCTGGCATTCAAGAAACATCCGTTCTTTATCTCACTTTGTTATCCTCAGCAGAGTGATATCGTTCATGGTAACCTGGTTGAAATTCAGGAATTTAACTAAGGGGACAGAGCTGGCCATTTTCCTCCTGGGCTGTTGCTTAAAAGAAATCCTTCCTTGCACGTAGCCAAGCGGAAGAAGGGGAGGAAGGATAGCGCTGAGCTTTTTTGCGTTTGGCTAGCAGGAATCTTCCCAGCTACTGGCCACGCGGTGGGGCGGGAAAGTGGGGTGATTAGCAGTGATCTTCTATGATACCAGCCATGCGGTGGGGGGAGGGGTAAAGCAATCATCCTAGAGAATTGGATGTGGGGGGTTGGCTTCTGCTGCTGCATGTTAACAGGAAAGAAGTATCAGAGGGCACTGTGTATCTGAAGGCTGGAGAAGCCGAAAGACAATGGCTTACCGTGGCCACATGCAAGCTGAATTCTGATGCCTGGACCTGCGTCTGTGAGATCTGTAACACCAGAGCCTCAGGCACTCAATATTAAGATGCAAAATGCGACCTTGTAGTGAAATCACATGTGCTATGTAAGGTGAATAGTGTTGTTCACTGTGAAAGAGTAACCCGCAATGAAAGAGCTCATCTGAATGAGTGGAAGGATGTGGTATCAAATTACAGGAAAGATGCCAGTGCAAGTGAGGACAGGAGGGACGCTCGAGATGAGAGGTGGCGGCAGGAAGATCAGAGGTGTAGGCAGGAAGATCAGCGGTGGTGGGATGCAATGCTGGAGCTGCTGCATGATCAAACTGATATCCTCCGATGTCTGGTGGATCTTCAGGAAGAGCAGCGGGGTCACAGAGTGCCGCTGCAGCCCCTGTGTAACCACCCTCACCACTCACCATGTTCCATATCTTCCTCACCCAGACGTGTAAGAACGCTTGGGGGAAGGCTTCATGCTCCCGCCCACTCCACCCCCGTGGACAGTCCAACCAAAAGGCTGTCATTACATTGAAATGTGTTTAATGGCCTTTTCCTTCCCTCCTATCCTCCTCCCAAACCACACCCGGGATACCTTGTCAGTTCTCTGCCTCTTTTTATAATTATTTTTTAATAATGAATACATGATTTTTAAACGACAGTGACTTTATTTCCTTAAGCAAGCTGTAATCGAAGGGGGAGGGTGGGTTGCTTACATGGAATGACTTTTAATAAAGAATACATGATTTTTAAACGATAGTGACTTTATTTCCTTAAGCAAGCTGTAATCGAATGGGGAGAGTGGGTTGCTTATAGGGAAGGAGACAATAAGGCGGGGGGGGGTTCATGAAGAGGAAACAAACACAGCAGTCACACCGTACCCTGGCGCGTGATGAAACTCGTTTTCAAAGCTTCTCTGATGCGCACCGCTTTGTGGTGTGCTCTTCTAATAGCCCTGGTGTCTGGCTGCGCGTAATCAGCGGCCAGGTGATTTGCCTTAGCCTCCCACCCCGCCATAAAGGTCTCCCCCTTACTCTCACAGAGATTGTGGAGCACACAGCAAGCAGCAATAACAATGGGGACATTGGTTTGGCTGAGGTCAGAGCGAGTCAGTAATGTGCATCAGCGCACCTTTAAATGGCCAAATGCACATTCTATCACCATCCTGCACTTGCTCAGCCTGTAGTTGAACAGCTCCTGACTACTGTCCAGGCTGCCTGTGTATGGCTTCATGAGCCAGGGCATCAAGGGGTAGGCTGGGTCCCCCAGGATAACTACAGGCATCTCAACATCCCCAACTGTTATTTTCTGGTCCGGGAAGTAATTCTCTTGCTGCATCAGTTTAAACAGAGCAGTGCTTCTGAAGACGCGAGTGTCATGAACCCTTCCTGGCCATCCCACGTGGATGTTTGTGAAACGTCCCTTGTGATCCACCAGTGCTTGCAGCACCATTGAAAAGTACCCCTTGTGGTTTATGTACTGGGTGCCCTGGTGCTCCGGTGCCAAGATAGGGATATGGGTTCCATCTATCGCCCCACCACAGTTAGGGAATCCCATTGCAGTAAAGCCATCCACTATGACCTGCACGTTTCCCAGAGTCACAACCTTTCGTAGCAGCAGCTTAATGATTGCTTTGGCTACTTGCATCACAGCAGCCCCCACAGTAGATTTGCCCACTCCAAACTGATTCCCGACTGACCGGTAGCTGTCTGGCGTTGCAAGCTTCCAGAGGGCTACTGCCACTCGCTTCTCCACTGTGAGGGCTGCTCTCATCTTGGTATTATGGCGTTTCAGGGCAGGGGAAAGCAAGTCACAAAGTTCCATGAAAGTGCCCTTACGCATGCAAAAGTTTCGCAGCCACTGCGAATAGTCCCACACCTGCAAAACTATGTGGTCCCACCAGTCTGTGCTTGTTTCCTGGGCCCAAAATCAGCATTCAATGGCTAGAACCTGCCCCATTACCAGCAGGATCTCCAAAGCGCAGAGGCCCGTGGTTTGAGATAATTCTGTGTCCATGTCCTCATCACTCTCGTTGCCGCGCTGCCGTAGCCGCCACCTCCTCCTCGCCTGGCTTTGCAGGTCCTGGTTCAGCACAGACTACACGAGAATGCGCAAGGTGTTTACAATGTCCACGATTGCGGTATTGATCTGAGCAGGGTCCATGCTTGCTGTGCTATGGCGTTTGCAGAGTTCACCCAGGAAAAAAGGCTTGAAATGGTTGTCTGCTGCTTTCACCGAGGGAGGGGAGAGGCTGTACCCAGAAACACCCGCAACACTGTTTTTGCCCCATCAGGCACTGGGCTGTCAGTCCAGAATTCCAAGGGCGGGGAAGACTGCAGGAACTATGGGATAGCTACGGGATAGCCACCCACAGTGCAACACTCCAGAAATCGACGCTAGCCTCGGACCATGGACGCACACCATGGAATTAATGTGCTTAGTGTGGCCGCGTGCACTCGACTTTATACAATCTGTTTTACAAAACCGGTTTATGTAAAATCTGAATAATCCCGTAGTGTAGACGTACCCTAAGACTCTCATTGACTTCAATGGGAATCTGAGGTACAAAGGGAGGGATTTTAAGGACCAAAATAAAAACTGACTGCCCTCAGTTTTTAGCCAGCTCCCCAGTGGTTATTTTCCTGACCTTTTGGCCCTGATCAGGCATCACAGAGTTAGCAGGTTAGCTTTTATCAGCCTCGGGGGCTGTACAGAAAAAAAAGACCCTCAGCCCTGAGACACAATGCCCAGGTCGACTGACTCAGGCTCACACTGCAGAGCTAAAATAGCCATGTAGGCACTCGGTCTGAAGCCTGGGATCTGAAACCTGGCAAGAGAGGAGGGTCTCAGAGCCTGGGCTCCAGCACTGTTTTTAGCTCCACAGCTCAGAGACTCGCTGTTGCGGTGGTTTCTTTGCTGTGTAGACACTCTGAGTTCCCCTAATTTACACTCTACTTATCGCCCTCTAGGAAGTAGAGGCTTCCTGTTTTGCAGTGCACTCTGATTCCCCCGCAGCCCACTTGTCCACCTACCTCCACCCCACCTACCTCCTCCCGGTTTCTGACCCCACCCTGACATGCCTGTTTCGCTAGAGACTAGGAATGGATCTGGCTTAGGGTTCACCCACTTTAAGGCAGAGATGTAAAAGAATCACTCCCTGTTATCCTCACTGAATCCAAGCTGGCAGCCAGATCCTGAGCTGGGGTGACTGGAATGATGCCAGTTGACACTACCTGAGTGGGAGGTCCTAAAAGGTTTTGTTTGTTAGAATGTTACTAGAGTATTTCTTGTTTTGTTTTTCAAGAGGAGCTCAAGCCACCAAATTTGAGATCCACATGTAGACAACCCAAAGCCCTACTGCACAGCTTGCATCTGCAGTTTTGGATGAGCCAGTGATAAAGATCAGGAAAATCCCTTAGAAATGGGTGTGTACACACAACATTCAGATCTCAGAGAGCTCCCAAACTGGTGTTTGGATAAGAACGGCCACACTGGGTCAGACCAATGGTCCATCTAGCCCAGGATCCTGTCTTCTGACAGTGGCCAATGCCAGATGCTTCAAAGGGAATAAACAGAACCTGGGAATTGTTGAGTGATCCACCTCACATCTCCAGTCCCAGCATCTGGCAGTCAGAAGCTGAGGGACACCCACAGAGCATGGGGTTGCACCACTGGCCATCTTGGCTAATAACCATTGATGGACCTGTCCTCCAGGAACTTATCTAGTTCTTTTTTGAATCCAGTTATAGTTTTGGCCTTCACAACATACCCTGGCAATGAGTTCCACAGGTGGACTGTGCATTGTATGAAGAAATACTTCCTTTTGTTTATTTTGTTTGTTTGCCTATTTATTTCATGGCATGACCCTGACTCTTATTTACTCCTTCACATAACACAACACTACCTTATTCACTTTCTCTACACCAGTCAAGTCCTCTTTTAGTTGCTTTTGCGAGATGAACAGTTCCAGTCTTTTTAGTCTCTCCTCCTACAGTAGCTGTTCCATACTCAGTCATTTTTGTTACCCTTCTCTGCTCTTTCTCCATTTCTAATATATCATTTTTGAGGTGAGGTGACCAGATCTGCACACAGTAATCAAGATGTGGGCGTACCATGAATTTATATAGTGGTATTATGATATGCTCTGTTTTATTATCTGTCCCATTCCTAATGGTTCCAAGGACACAGTAATGCAGGAGTGGCTTTGCAGTGGGGATGTTTACACCCAGGCAGGGTGAAACTGGGTTCTCAGAAAATCTCCTGGGTTAACTGTGCAGCGTAGACATAGTCCTGGTGAAAAGGAGAACAGATTTTTGCAGTTATTTCAGTGCCACTAATTAAAATGTTACCAGTGATCCAGATTAAAAAATAATTAAAAAAAAAAGTGGTTTTCATCTTGATGGCATCCCTTTAACAAACACAAATGCTCTATTTTCCTCCAGCTTTTTTCAAAACAGCTTTAAACGGACGTTCCGAGCTCATCAGATGGGAAATAAATCCCAGGTTTTATTGCTGTATCTACCCTAACCAAAACGGGCATAAAAAAAGAAATTGTTCTCCAAAGGTGAAATTAGCATACTTGGCTTGGGAAGGACTCCTTGCTTCCTGAAGCCTGCAAACCCAGCGGGGATTTCTGCTCTCTCTCACTCACTCGTAAAATGCTTTATTTGTTAAGCAAAATACCGGTACTATGCAAGGCTTCTGGTAAAACACAGTGCTGCCAGCCCTATTAGGGCATTTTATAGTGTTTTTTTTTTTTGTTCTTTGGGGTGTCTGGATGAGAATGAAAAGAAAAAGGCCCATGGGGAATCATCTACACACCGAAATTCAGCTCTCGTTAAAATGAATGTTTCCGAGAGCTATAAAACAAAGAAAGGCCCATTATACCAGAATGGGAGTGGGGCTGCAAAGAATAACCACACTATTACAGCGAAAGAGTAGGCAAGTAACAGCTATAAAAACCGGTTGCAGGGCTTCTGTCATTTTGCTCAGTGTTGCAAATGTACTGCAAACGCATGGCTGTTATCCATCATGCGTGTTACGATATAACACAAATTCGGATATAATACGGCAAAGCAGTGCTCCAGGGGGGAGGAGAGGGTGGGCTGTGCACTCCAGTGGATCAAATCAAGTTCAATATAACACAGTTTCACCTATAATGCGGTAAGATTTTCTTGGCTCCCAAGGACAGTGTTATATCGAGGTAGAGGTGTGTAACTATTTACACCAGCTGAGGATCTGCCCCATAGATTTGAAGGCCAGAAGGGATTGTGTCCACAAGTCAAAGGCTCCCCTCCAGTCTCACAAACCACTACAGAAACCACTCTTTCAACAGAACATTGATCCCGGGGCTCCCCTATTGGTTTACAGGGTTTCAGTTCCATCCCAAGCCATAGTCTTAATGAAAAGTTCACAACTTCAGAGAGTCTCATGGGAATTCTCATTGCTGGCTGTTCATCCAGACACAAGCCTCATGCCTCTCTTGTTCCTACTGGAGGACTACTGGCTTTCCCTCCGTCACCAACGTAGTCCCCTGAGAAGTGAAAGATCAAAGAGTCCTTCCTATCCTGGGGTTTTGTTCTAGTCCTCAACAATTATAACCCATCCACGTTCTGGCTTTGTATCTTCTTCAAAAGATTCTGGCAACTCTTTCTGGCTGCCCATGCCTGACCTTCTGCTTGAGGCAGTTTGCCTCCCTAATCCCAGAGAGGGACTGTAGAGAGGACCCCCTTCTCCCACCACCTTTATCTCTTCCTGCACTCTTCTCTATATTCAAATAGTGCATTCCTAGCCTCTCCCCAGCTGGGAAAGTTTCTCCCACCAACAGTGGCCTGCTAGAATTTTGTGCGAGTCTGCAAACTGGTCATCAGTGTTAGACACACATGCTAGTGCTCTGATAATATGGTGCTGGCTGTGGAGGCAGAACCTGAACAGAAAAGAATAAGGTGGAGTTGCTCTGAATGCTTGTGGTCATTCTGAAGCTGCTTTCTGCTTGACATTGAGTTCTAACCATGTTGGCAGGGAAAAAAGTTACATGTGGTAACTCGCATAGGACCTCATATAGTCCCATTTCCAGGAACAAACAAACCCCTTGTGGATGCACATGATTGTGCAAAAGTGCTCGATCCCACCCCCTCCACCAACATTGTTGGGTTCCCAAAGAAATTTGGCTGTGGCAAAATCAGATTCATTAATAGCAGAATTGAAGATGTTATGTAAGACTGTGCCAGTGGGCGAGTCCTCAGCTGTGGAGATCAAACCTGGATTCTCAAAACATGAGTCTCTACTGCCTGAGCTAAAGACCTGTCTCGATCAGCTAATGTTGTAGCTGGCTCCTCAATCTCTATCTTTGGCTCAGCCACCACTAGAGGAGGACAGAGCACCACTCTGAGTATGTGTGGTTTATACCAATACAGCTCTACAAGCTGATTCTGACCCCACAATAACTGCGCACTGATACTGAACTGCAGTTTTTGTACAACTCGTTTTACCTTTCTACTAACATTTGATGTTGTTTCTGTCTCCGACTGGTGAAGTCAATGGAGTTATGCCAGCAGAGAATTTTGCCCATGATTTTTATTATTTTTAGTTCTCAAACTAAAATATTATAAATTTTCTATAGTGCAAAGAAAATGAAATTCTAATCTATTGAGAATTAAACTAAGCGTGGCTGGAAGTTTAACAAAATTCAAACCAGTAGTGCTTTAGATCCTGGTTCCATTTAACAAGTTAATGTCTGTACAATGCTTTGAACATTTCAAGTATTGTATAACTAGTACATATCGTTATGATTGATTTTATTTTATTACAAACATCAAAACTGAAACTGTGATGTTCAAGGAATCTCTGAGGCATGGTCTACTTTTAAAAGGTAAGTATACTGGCCAACCCTTCTAAAGTAGATGCAGCTTGCACCTGCAAAAATTCTTGTTGCTGGTGTAGATTAGACCAGTTCTCTGAATGAAATAAGCTATACTGGCAAAAGGACTTTTTATTGCTATGACTGTGTGTAGTCTAGGGCATTTACAGACATAGCTGTGTTGCCAAAATTAAAAAAAAAAATCACACCTCTAACTGACATAACTAAACTGGCAAAACCTTTAAGTGTAGAATCAGCTCAAGTCTGTTAAAGAAGTGAAACTGATATTCTTAAGAAAGAGCTGATATTTTGCTGAGTGACACTTTAGAATTTTTTTAAATTAGTGGCAGATGTTTCGGGGAGGGGAGGGGGGGGAGTTGGGAAGGAGGCAGCCTGAAAAATATTATTGCTTCTATGGTCCAAGCAGTTTAGCCAATGTCTGGGGTCTTGTAGGGTTCCCCGCCTTCCCCTTAGGGTGAGAAATTGATGATATGAGTTAGGTATGTTCTTTGGTGTCATTTTGTTTATTCACTAAAATTGGACACAAAGTCCCTGAACACAGTGGAAACAAACAATGGGAGGCAGTTGCCATGCTCAGAAATCCCCATGTTTGCTCCTATAGCAAGCTTCTGTGCCCAAGTAGCCCTGTCTCTATGTGCTCTCAGAGTCACACTCAACTTTTTCTCCTGACTTTCTGCCTCCCACAGACACCCCACAACCAATAGCCTGAGCCCTGCATTGACAAGCAGGAAAAATCCCTTAGCTCACGTGTCTCAGCTCTGACTTGACATTTGGCTTAGCGCTTCCAGCAGCAGCCGTGATGGTCTGCAGCTGTTTTTACTACATAAAGCAGAGGTAATCAATAGGCGGACTATGGGCCAAATCTGGACTGCCAGATGCTTTTCAATGGACTGCAAAAACTTATGATCATCATTAGTTTTGTATTATTTTCTCTGGAGTCTGGAACTTGACTATACCTTGATCAAAAAATTTGGACCATAACCAAAAAATAATTGATTACCCCTGACATAAAGGGTCATATTGCTCCTTCTGATCAGCCTGACAGAGTGTGCTTGGCACCCTCACTCACTTTAGTGATGTCTGTGATTGGTTTTGGATCAAAGGCACACCCGCTTGCAGTCCTTAGCACCTCAGCAGATATCCACTAGCAAAATACAAAATTTATGATAGATGGTAAGGTTTCTGAGGCTTGAACTTGCAGTGGGATGTGTGTCTTGGTTAGAACAAGATGCTTAAATAATAAACAATTATGTGATGCTGTTTGCTGAAAAAAAAAGAAATAAACTATTCAGTTTCACACTCACCAGACTGTTGCAAAGGGATCCAAATACCGAATCTCATGTGACCTTCACTTGTGGGGCTAGGCAAAGTCTACGCACCGTCCCTGGCTTTGAGCCTCAAGACACACACTCGAAGTGAAGACCTCATTTCCATCCCTCTTGGCAATGGAGACCCCCCACAATCCAACCACCACCAGGCCAGGGGCATCCCCAGACATTTGTCCCCTGGCACTCACTATCAGTCCCAGTGGAACCAGCCCTGCCACAGCTGCTGGTCCCAGCGCCTCACCACCGACCCTGTGCCATGCTCTTCCCCAGCCTTCCAGCCCACCACCCAGATGCAGTGTCACTCCTCATCCCTGAGAGGACACATGGGCTGCTGGAATCAGGGCAGGACCAGCAGGCCCCAAGGGTAGCCCTGGTGTAGGATGTGGACCAGAGGGCCAGTAGGGCTAAACCTGGTGTGATGAGGGCCAAATCTAGACTTGAGTGAGATTTGTCATTATAACCCCTAGGCTTATGGTGTCACAGGGCCACAGAGATTTGGCCCCATGGACCCTCCCTCACAAGGGAGGGGCTCTGGACCCATACTGAGGGGCGCTGTAACTGCTCCCATGCACCAGGCCATGATGACACTCACTCACTTTTGGCCCTACCAGCCCCTCATCATGACAGAGGGTTGGAAGGGCCAAACCTGAGTGGGTAGCGGGGTGGCTGGCTCAGCCCCTCCCCACCACTGTCAGTGGTACGCACCTGGTGTAACGTACGTACGGCTGCAGGTTCCACAAGCCTAGGTCCTGAAACTAGTTCCATCTCCTCCAAGCCTCCCCAGCAGCCCTCACACATCCCCCACAATCCCATTAAAGGTATAAGCCTTCTGGAGTACATGCATCCGATGAAGTGGGTATTCACCCACAAAAGCTCATGCTCCAATATGTCTGTTAGTCTATAAGGTGCCACAAGACTCTTTGCTGCTTTTGCAGATCCAGACTAACACAGCTATCCCTCTGATTTTGGAGTAAAGGTTCTCTCTTCAGGGGCATGCAATAGGGAAAGCCAGCAAACACAGACACACTTTGCACAGGAGTCTAACCCCCCATTACTCGTTACTGAAGAGAGAGAGCACAGATCATTTAGAAAACAACAGATACCTTGACTGCAATGCCCTTCGCCCTAGCTCACCATTCCCTGGAGGTCCAGCTGTGTTCAGGTAAGCAGCGCTCCACTCACCTCAGCAGGTTCCCGCAGGAGCTACCCTCAGCTTGAGCTGGTGAAAATGACTGAAAGCCCAGAGCGGAGCAGCTCTTGGCCTTTTAGAACTGTTCCTTTCTCTGTCATGTGACCGCCTGATCAGGCTCTGGTGATCACAGACTCCTACCAGGTGTCATGTCCAGACCCCTCCCCAACAAACTAGTTCTCCTGGGTAGGAGGCAGCCTTTTGCCTCAAGTGTTCTAAGATTTAACAGCCCTTTCTTGTCAGCCCTGTTTCACCACCCCTTGGCATTTCAGTCTAAGATGGAGTTAAAAGGACAACAGAGAAGGCAAGGGGGCTGCACTGTCCAAATGGAGTTTGCCACTTGGCAAAGAGAGACACAGAGTCCGTGATCTCCCACAGAGTTCATAAATTGTGGTGATTCTCAAAGTCATATCACAAGGTTCTCTAAGAGGCTGGGTTGGTGCAGAATCTGGGAGCTGGCTGTTGCTAGCCAATGCTTTCCCCATCATCTACCTGTACCTGACGCAGAGCTCTGAATCAGGGGACATCAAGCCCTGGACTTATAACATTGTGCTAATTACCATGACTGCTCGGGTTATGTTCAAATACCATCTAATTTGCTAGTGAAAAGAGATCTTTGGTGCTTTTTAGGGGAAAAGGTTTCAGAAACACCTAATGGATGTCAAAGAACAAATCCCACTGGCTTTCAATGGGATTTGTCCTCCTAAATCCCTTAAGTGCTTTTGAAATCTCTCTCTGGGGCAGGATGACTTGCAAACACTTATTCCTATGACTAGTCCCATGGACTTCAGTGGGAACTTTAACACCTTGCAGGACTAGCCATCACTACTGCAAGACAGCTTAATTGCATTGCAAAAGCCACAGACGGGGACAAGAAAAGAAAGTGCAGATACTGAAAGCGCCTGTCACTCTTCAGCTGAGTCGCAATGGAGAGCGGATGCCTTTGTGATGGCTGTAGCACTGGTCAGCCTGACTTAAAGTGCTGAAATTGCACCCACATTACTTCCCTTGCCATCACTTTTCAAAGTTCTCCCTCTCTGCACCGATCTCTGATTGTCAGAGGCAACGCTGATTGCTCGTGGATAATCCAGCTGGAGATGCTGGCCTTTGATCTCCATGGAAGAGAGATGATCAGAAAAGCACATCATGTATGTCAAAGTCTGGCACCAATCATCTCCATCCCGGCTCCTTCGTTTACAGGATTAACATTCGTGAGGCAGTCTTGAAGATCAGTATTAAATGAGATAAGCCTCTGGAGTCCCTTAAAATGTCGCGGCAGTATGTTTCGGTGACGACGCAGCTTAAAATAGAAAGAGGCAAAATAACACATTTAAACATTCATTAGAGAAATATGTTCTAAAGTTATTTACTCTCCAGTTAAGACTGGGGAAAGATTTTATTGTTTTATTTTATTGTTTTTGTTTTATTGTTCTCTGGATTTGGAAAATAAGTTTTAAAATATTAATTGACAATAATCTTGCTATATAAACGTATTGTTCATCTAGATGGACCAGAAACTCTTTGTGAATTAGGGTTGGAATTTAAAAGGTTCTCAGCATTTGCCGAGTTCTGCTCCCACTGATGTAAAACTCTCAGTGACTTCATTGGGAGCAGAGATGGAGCAATTTTTGAAAATCCTCTTGTAAATATGTACAGGACCCACTTTGCCTATCCCTGAAGTGTGGCCACCTCTGAGGAGGAACTTGGCAGGTGCTTAGCAGCACACAGTAATTGTAAACAGCTGACATGAAGAATACTATATACAACTGAAACTGAAGGGGAAATTCAGGTACAGCCATTACCCAGGTTGCAGTGTGATGGAACACTGGGGTTAAAAAGTCTGGTTTTGCAAAGAAAGCCCTGAGATTTGTAATAACCGAGTGGCCAGGACTTCCATTTTATGATTGTCCAAAAGATGAATGCACCTTCAGGAGCAGCACGCACCCAGAACTGGTTCAGTAATGACACTGAGTGAAGTGAACTACCTGGGTTCTCTCTACAGCTGACTCTTTCTGACTCTACTTAAGCTTGTGAGAAGTAAGGAGCCTGCAAGCATCTTGAGCAATTAGGCTTAGCTTTTTACAGGCTGCATTTCTTTTTCCTGTGGCAAAGAAGATAAGATTCAAATGTCCACAATGGGGAAGTATCAGAGGGGTAGCTGTGTTAGTCTGGATCTGTAAAAGCAGCAAAGAGTCCTGTGGCACCTTATAGACTAACAGATGTTTTGGAGCATGAGCTTTCATGGGTGAATACTCACTTCGTCAGATGCATGTAGTGGAAATTTCCAGGGGCAGGTATATATATGCAAGCAAGCTAGAGATAATGAGGTTAGTTCAATCAGGGAGGATGAGGCCCTGTTCTAGCAGTTGAGGTGTGAAAACCAAGGGAGGAGAAACTGGTTTTGTAGCTGGCAAGCCATTCACAGTCTTTGTTTAATCCTGAGCTGATGGTGTCAAATTTGCAGATGAACTGAAGCTCAGTAGTTTCTCTTTGAAGTCTGGTCCTGAAGTTTTTTTGCTGCAGGATGGCTATGTACATCTGCTATGTACATCGGCCAAACTGGACAGTCACTACGGAAAAGGATAAACGGACACAAATCAGATATTAGGAATGGCAATATACAAAAACCTGTAGGAGAGCACTTCAACCTCCCTGGCCACACTATAGCAGACCTTAAGGTGGCCATCCTGCAACAAAAAAACTTCAGATCCAGACTTCAAAGAGAAACTGCTGAGCTTCAATTCATCTGCAAATTTGACACCATCAGCTCAGGATTAAACAAAGACTGTGAATGGCTTGCCAATTACAAAACCAGTTTCTCCTCCCTTGGTTTTCACACCTCAACTGCTAGAACAGGGCCTCATCCTCCCTGATTGAACTACCTCATTATCTCTAGCTTGCCTGCATATATATACCTGTCCCTGGAAATTTCCACTACATGCATCTGACGAAGTGGGTATTCACCCATGAAAGCTCATGCTCCAAAACATCTGTTAGTCTATAAGGTGCCACAGGATTCTTTGCTGCTTTCACAATCGGGAAGTTAGTTCTTTTACAGAGGAAAATATTTCATTGTTTAACATAATTTGGGGGGCATGGCCAATCTAATTATAATTTATTTAGTCAGTCACAGGACCATTTATGGCATTGAATAAATCTGAAAGTTCATCTAGTAGAAAATGATCAATATTAACCTGTTTCTCTGTGTGAAATTGACACTGGATAAGATAAAGAAAAAGCTCTGGGAAGAATTTCATCAGTTTGCCACCAGCCATTCTATTTACTTTGTTTTTCCTGCAACACAAAGGCAACTGAATTAGGCACAGGAGATACAAATTGCAGATTACTTTCTTCCCCAGTCCTAGCCTTATCTGCTCAAATCAACAGAAATTCATGTGATCTGAAAATTAAATCTTACATGCTTTTGTGTGTGCAAGCACAACTTACAGCTTTATTGATGAGGTTATAATCCTTTTGTACAGCTGTAGCGGTACATCCGAAACATGATTAATATTGGCAATGGACAAAGGCTGCATCATGGGCCAGGGGAGTAGGAAGGGAGCTAATGGGGGCAAATCTAATAATAATTCCTGTAATATTGGTACCTCTGTGTTTCTCTCGGTTATAAACTGCACATTAGCAAAACACATTTCAACATTTCTCTTGCAATACTGAAGTGTAAAAAAAAATAAAAATCAACAGTCTAAAAGCGTACAAACCTAATCAAATATAGGGTACTCTATAGATCTTCCTGATTACTATCTGAGGATAACACTAAACATCAATCACAGCTATATTATTTCTGTGTAAGTTACCATATCCAACTCTTTAGAGTCGTTTGCCTCTCTGACCTCTTGCTAGTTACAAAGAGTTACTTTCCTGTGGAAAGCGGTACTAGCAGAGAGATAATCCTAACACCTTCTTCAGCTGGGTTCTCCTCAGTACCGCCATTGCTGGGCTTTGTCCAAATCTTGGCATGATACTGTGATGCAGTAGGGACTGTCTGTGTGGGGAGTGGGAGAGCAGGGGAGGACTTTAGGGGATGGACGATGCCAGAGCCTGTAACCTGAGCTAGGTAAGGGAGGGGAAAGGTCAAACACCTTTGCCCGGGAAGGGGAACAAAGGAAGGGAGCAGCAGGAGGGGAGCAGTTGGAGTTTGGGCTTGGGGCTGTGTGGGTGGAATTCAGGGTATCCTAGCTAGGATCCAAGCACCCTGAAAGCCCAGAAGGACTCGGTGGAGGGGTCCTGACTGTGCCTGCAAGCTCTGCTGTAACCTGTGTTCCTGTTGTCCAATAAACCTTCTGTTTTACTGGCTGGCTAAGAGTCACTGTGGGTCCCAGGAAGAGGGGTGCAGGGCCGGACTCCCCCACACTCCGTGACAACTGGTGGCAGCGGCGGGAGATACTGCACCCCGTGGACGGCGCTTCCTGCAGTAAGTGACTGGGGAGCAGTAAAACGAAGAGGTGGTTAACCCCTGGGAGTGTGTACCCAGTGAGAAGGACTTTGCAGTAACAGGGTCCCCCGGGGGATTGCAGCGAGCGGTCCCAGGGGCGGAGGAGTCTGCAGCTCGACCCTGGCAGAGAGGTGGTGACCTCACGAAGGGCTGGTGCACTAGGGGTCCCCCTGGAAACCGTGGGGAGCGGCGAGCACCCCAGCCTGTGGGTGGCCAGCAGGAAGATGTATGCCAAGCGGCGCAAGTGTGACCTGGTGGAGCTGTGTAAGCAGCGGGGGCTGCACCCAGGGAGGCTCAGCAAGGACCAGCTGATTGCACAGCTGGAGGAGGGAGACCGCATGAATGAACGGAGCCCTGTCTCTGAGGGAAGCAGCCGAGCAGATGCAGCGCAGGCACCAGTGTCTGTCCCTGCTGGGAGTGGTCAGCCAGCAGACGAGGGCTTCCCGAGACCCCCCCTTCCTAGGCCTAGGGGAAGGGCGGGGAGGAGCCCAGTGTATACCGAGGGCACCGTGACACCCCCGGCCAGCAGGGGAGCCTCCCGGCGAAGCTCACCCCCCAGCAGGGGATCCGCCCGGCAACGCTCGGCATCCGTGGAGCGGATGCGGCTGGAATATGAAAGGGAGCTGAGACGGGAGGAGCTCGAGTTAAAGAGGCGAGAGCTGGAGGAGAAGGCGAAACAACGTGAACATGAGCGGGAGGAGAAGGAGAAACAGCGTAAACATGAGCTGGACCTGGCCCGGCTGAGGAGAAGTGAGGCCCCGGCTGCGGTGAGTGAGGGGGGACCCAAGCCTACAAAGAGCTTTGATAAGCACTTGCTGCCCCGGCGTAAGGAGGGGGAGGACATAGATACCTTCCTGACGGCCTTTGAGAATGCCTGCGAGCTGCACAGGGTTGACCCTGCAGACAGGATCGCAGTTCTCACCCCCTTACTGGACTCCACAGCCGTGGAGGTGTACAGCCTACTGAAAGGGGCGGAGGCAGGGGACTACGAACGGTTCAAACAGGCCCTGCTCCGCGAGTTTGGGCTGACTCCTGAGATGTACCGGAAAAAGTTCCGGAGCCAGCGTAAAACCCGTGAGGTTACATACCTACAACTGGTCAACCGGGCGCAGGGGTATGCTCGCAAGTGGACAGCTGGGGCCCAAACTAAAGAGGACCTGCTTGACCTATTTATACTGGAGCACCTGTACGAGCAGTGCCCGTCCGACCTGAGGCTGTGGTTGATGGACCAGAAGCCGGAGAACCCGCAGCATGCAGGCCAGCTGGCCGACCAATTTGTGGACAGTCGGGCAGGGGATGGCAGGGAGGAGTCTCGAAGGAGCAGGCCTGCCTCAACGCAGAGAGAGAGTCATCATGGGACCTCCCAAAGGGGGCCTATGGAGAACCCCCCCAAAAGGGGAACATCCAGCGGCAGGTCCCTCCGACCCACTCAAGGGGACCCACGAGATATGGGCTGCTATCGCTGTGGCCAACGAGGTCACATACGGGCCCAGTGCCCCAAGCTCAGGGACAGACCAAGCAGACCCAACCCGCAGAGGGTGGACTGGGTAAAAACCCAATCGGAGGAGGGGCTACATTCCCAGGAAAGGGAGGTTGGCAACATACCACCTGTGGATGCTCCTGGTTCCGGGTTTTTGGTTTACCGGGTGGGCGCGGGGCTGCCCCTCCGGAAAGAGTGCATTGTTTCCCTGGAAGTGGATGGGAGGAAGGTCACTGGGTACTGGGACACGGGCGCAGAGGTGACGCTGGCCCGGCCCGAGGTGGTGGCCTCAGATCAGATGGTGCCCGACACCTACCTGACCCTGATGGGCGTGGGCGGGACCCCATTCAAGGTACCCGTGGCAAGGGTACACCTGAAATGGGGGGCCAAGGAGGGCCCCAAGGATGTGGGGGTACACCAATATTTGCCCACTGACGTGTTAATGGGAGGGGACCTTGAGGACTGGCCTAGTAACACCCAGAGTGCCCTGGTCGTGACTCGTAGTCAGAGTCGGCAAATGGCACTGCTCCCCGACAACGGGGAAGGTACTCGACCTGAGGTGCAGGACCCTAACTCAGGGAGCGGGGAACGCCCAGGGGCACGGTGCAGAGAGGCTGCAGCCTCAGACCCAGCCAGCAAGAGAGAGCCGGTCCCCATTCCTGTCCCAGCTGCTGAGTTCCAGGCCGAGTTGCAGAAAGATCCCTCCTTGCGGAAGCACAGGGACCGGGCTGACCTTAGTGCGGTACAGACCATGAGGAGAGGTTGCAAGGAGAGGTTCCTGTGGGAGAAGGGGTTCCTGTACCGAGAATGGGCTCCCCCAGGGGAAGTAGAGTCATGGGGGATCAGGAGGCAGCTGGTGGTTCCCCAGAAGTTCCGTCACAAGCTGTTGTACCTGGCCCATGACATCCCTCTCGCAGGGCACCAGGGAATCCGGCGCACCAGGCAGAGGCTGCTACAGAACTTTTACTGGCCTGGGGTCTTTACCCATGTCCGACAGTACTGCCAATCCTGTGACCCCTGCCAGAGGGTGGGGAAGGCCCGGGACAAGGGGAAAGCGGCTTTGAGGCCTTTACCCATCATAGAAGAACCTTTCCAGAAGGTAGCCATGGACATAGTGGGACCTCTCAGCAAGACGACCCGGTCAGGGAAGAAATACATCCTGGTGGTGGTGGATTTTGCCACTCGCTACCCCGAGGCGGTGGCCTTGTCCTCTATCGAAGCAGACACAGTGGCAGATGCGCTGCTGACAATTTTCAGCCGGGTGGGGTTCCCCAAGGAGGTCTTAACGGACCAGGGGTCCAACTTCATGTCGGCCCTGCTCCGGTCCTTATGGCAGAAATGTGGGGTCCAGCACAACTGGGCCTCAGCGTATCACCCCCAGTCCAACGGGCTGGTAGAAAGGTTCAACGGGACGCTGAAGATTATGCTAAAAACATTTATGAACCAGCATCCGCAAGATTGGGACAAGTACTTACCTCACCTGCTGTTTGCGTACAGGGAGGTACCCCAGGAATCTACTGGGTTTTCACCTTTCGAACTGTTGTATGGAAGGCGGGTGAGGGGGCCCCTAGACCTGATGAGGGACGAATGGGAGGGAAAGGCCGCTCCCGAGGGAGAGTCAGTGGTGGAGTATGTCCTGACCTTCCGGGAAAGACTGGCCGAGCTCATGGGCCTGGCCAGGGAGAATCTGGCCCGAGCCCAGAGGAGGCAGAAGGTCTGGTATGACCGCACAGCACGAGCCCGTACCTTCGCCACCGGGGATCAGGTGATGGTTCTTATCCCCGTGAGGAGAAACAAACTCCAGGCCGCCTGGGAAGGGCCCTTCAAGGTTATCAAGCAACTGAATGAGGTAAACTATGTGGTGGAGCTGTCAAACCGGGCACATCACCGTCGGGTGTACCATGTGAACATGATGAAACCATACTATGACAGGGGGAATGTGGTGTTGGCCGTGTGTGGACATTGGGAGGGGCAGGGAGATGACCCCTTAGTGGATCTATTCCCTGGGACAAAAGCTGGTTCCCCCCTGGAGGCGATTCCCCTCTCTGAGCAACTGACCCCGGGCCAGCACGCTGAGATCAGAGGGGTGCTGCATCTGTACCGACAGCTGTTTTCCAACCAGCCTGGACGCACTAATTTGACTGTCCACCAGGTGGAGACCGGGTCACATCCCCCTATAAGATGCTCCCCTTTTCGGGTCACTGGTAAAACTGCCCAGGATCTTGAAAGAGAGGTCAGGGACATGCTGGCTTTGGGGGTGATCCAGCCGTCTTCCAGCCCTTGGGCCTCGCCAGTGGTGCTAGTCCCCAAGAAGGATGGGTCAATCCGGTTCTGTGTGGACTATCGAAAGCTCAATGCCATCACCGTATCTGATGCCTACCCTATGCCCAGGCCTGACGAGCTCCTAGACAAGCTAGGAGGTGCTCGGTACCTCACCACTATGGATCTTACCAAAGGCTACTGGCAAGTGCCGCTGGACGCAGATGCCAGGCTGAAATCGGCCTTTATCACCCCTCTGGGGCTCTATGAGTTTCTGACCCTGCCCTTCGGCCTCAAGGGAGCGCCAGCCACCTTCCAGCGCCTGGTGGATCAGCTACTGAGGGGGATGGAGAGTTTTGCCATGGCGTATATTGACGACATCTGCATCTTCAGCCAGACCTGGGAGGACCACATGTCCCAGGTTAAACAAGTCCTAGACTGACTCCGAAAGGCTGGGTTAACAGTAAAGGCTGAGAAGTGCAAGGTGGGGATGGCTGAAGTATCTTACCTGGGCCATCGGGTGGGGAGCGGCTGCCTGAAGCCGGAACCAGCCAAGGTGGAGGTGATCAGAGACTGGCCTGCTCCCCAAACCAAAAAGCAGGTACAGGCCTTTATTGGGATGGCGGGGTACTATCGAAGGTTCGTGCCCCACTTTAGTGCCATAGCCGGCCCCATCACTGAACTATGCAAAAAGGGGAAGCCAGACAAGGTGATCTGGACTGAGCAGTGCCAGGAGGCTTTCCGGGCGCTGAAGGAGGCTCTGGTTAGTGGCCCAGTTCTGGCAAACCCAGATTTTGACAAACCCTTTATGGTGTTCACTGATGCCTCAGACACGGGACTGGGGGCAGTGTTAATGCAGGAGGATGAAAAGGGGGAGAGACACCCCATCGTGTACCTGAGTAAGAAGCTGCTACCCCGGGAACAAAGCTACGCAGCCATCGAGAAGGAATGCCTGGCCATGGTGTGGGCCCTTAAGAAACTAGAGCCATATCTCTTTGGGCGACACTTCACCGTGTACACCGACCACTCTCCCCTGACCTGGCTGCACCAGATGAAAGGAGCCAACGCCAAGCTCCTGAGGTGGAGCCTGCTCCTGCAGGACTATGACATGGACGTGGTCCATGTGAAAGGAAGTGCCAACCTGACAGCGGATGCGTTGTCCCGGAGAGGGGGCCCTGAACTTCCCCAGGTCACTGGGCAGAGTGACCCCGCTCAGTTCAGTCTCGAAGGGGGGAGAGATGTGATGCAGTAGGGACTGTCTGTGTGGGGAGTGGGAGAGCAGGGGAGGACTTTAGGGGATGGACGATGCCAGAGCCTGTAACCTGAGCTAGGTAAGGGAGGGGAAAGGTCAAACACCTTTGCCCGGGAAGGGGAACAAAGGAAGGGAGCGGCAGGAGGGGAGCAGTTGGAGTTTGGGCTTGGGGCTGTGTGGGTGGAATTCAGGGTATCCTAGCTAGGATCCAAGCACCCTGAAAGCCCAGAAGGACTCGGTGGAGGGGTCCTGACTGTGCCTGCAAGCTCTGCTGTAACCTGTGTTCCTGTTGTCCAATAAACCTTCTGTTTTACTGGCTGGCTAAGAGTCACTGTGGGTCCCAGGAAGAGGGGTGCAGGGCCGGACTCCCCCACACTCCGTGACAGATACAATACAGGAAAGGCCACTGGTTTGATCCTGTATGGTAATTCCTATGTTATTAAAGTAAAGGACAAAGGAAGTGACAGCAAGTGTAACAGGCTCACAGTGTTTGCCTGAAATACCCTGTCCTGTTGGGAGGTTTTGATCCTGCTGGGAAAGAGTTGTGTTCTGGTGACTTTTTTACCCCCTCTGGATATAAGTACAGTTCTCTGGGGAGAAATGATCTAGGGTGGGGGCTGAGCAGTCATGAAGGAGGAGTCCTGACAACAGCCAAGACTGGGGAGACTGTTTGAGCTGATCTTCAGGGTGTTCTTGTATTCTTTGTGTATGAACCCAGACTGTAGGAAGGAATCGAGTATGGACTTTTCATGGTGACTGTGTTTGTAGAAGAAATAGCGAAAGGTGCCTGAAAACAGCAAAGCTACCACTACAATCTCTTTAGGGGTACGAATTGGTCATGCCATTCCCCTTTTATCAGCAACAACTGGCTGTGGCAGTTGACATTTCATCTTAGTGTGGGGTCAGACTCTGGAACTGGTACTTATTTAAGAACCACATAATTTGTCCCATAATGTTCAAGACCTAGAATTGGAGAAAGCAAAGCCAGCTCTCTGCATTATGTAAGTACTTTGAGGCAGCATGTCCATAACCCAACATCAACTGCCCTATGAAAAGAACCCAGTATCTGAGAAGCAGGTGAAACAATACTATGACCCAGTAAGTCTTGCCAACACATTATGCACGGCTCTATAGACCCTTATTTATTTAATTGCCAGCATTAAAAATGAATTAACCACAGAAGCACATCTTCTAGTGTTTTGAGACTAGCATGCATTATAATAACTAATTAACCAGTCTCACCTCATGCAAACAGTAAATCCCCAGGTTGGACATTCTGCTCAAGTGCCGAGCAAATAAAAAAGACGTAGAAGAGAAGCAGTGATGTCCAGTAATTGTAACCGCTGGTAGGAGTCAGGGGGTCTGGATTCTAATCTTACTTCTGCCCATGACTCACTAAGTGGCTTTGGGGTGAGTGACTTACCAGCAAGTTTTCTGAAGTAGCCATTAATTTGAGGTGCTTGAATTTTAGAGGGATAAACTCATGCCACGCCAGGCCCAACTTTCAGACGTGTTCAGCTCCCATTGCCGGGGTTACTCTCCACCTGGCATGATCAGGCTGGGCACTCAACACAGGCGTTGTTGAAAATGTGGAGCTGCATGTCGCTGGACATTGGTTTACCCTACCTGTATTGGTGCAAAGCTTTCTATGTAGATGCAGAGGTGGTGTGAGGATTAATGAGCATTCCAAGATTCTGAGATGGGAGGTGCTGAGTTATCAGTGCAGAGTGGTAATATCTTGCATCATCGCAGGGAATGAATACAGGGAATTGAGTGTTTAGTTTTTGATTCTAGGAGAGGAGGGCAATGAATATGCTAAAACTCTTATAGCACTATATTATGCTTAGAGCTAATCACAGGCATGAATTGGAGTGGATATTGATTTTACCTTACCAGTCACATGCTGTGTGAAGTCTGCATACTTTATTTTCCCATACAAGGGGATATGGAACAGGTGCTGAAATGAGGTCTTGCATTTATACAGGGCCTTCCTCAAAAGGGACCAGAGGCTGCTTTAAAGGCTGAATTTAGTGACCACTTTCTGCCTCTCTGGAATGTAGTCACTTCAGGAACCAGGATGTGGGTGGAGCAGGAGTCAGTAACAAGGAATAGGAGCTCAGGGTCAGAACCCAGAGCTGGGTCACTTGAAATGAGGTGAGGCGGGGACAGGGCAGGACTAGAAAAGGCAGGGGCAAGGAGGAACTGGAGCGATCACATTCACAGGCAAATGATCTGAACAGCCACCAAGCTATAGCTGCTGCTGCTGGGTTTACCAGCTGGTCTGCTGACTTCCCACCAGTCAGATGGTGGAGACTATCAGGCAGCCTCCTACAGGACAGTTGCACTCCTTAGGTGGCCCACAGGCTGGCACTGCTGCAGATCCTGATTCCTCACATGAGCTGACACTGAGCACATTTGCCTTGGAGAAGTGGGTGCAACTCCCAGAAATCCCAAATGGTGTTGGCATTTACACGAGGGCTGAATTTGGACTGTTGTGTGTGACAGAATGCATCAGTGCTACATGACATGTGTCATAAACAGATGGCTAAGGGTTAATGTCTCTTTCACCTATAAAAGGGTTAACAAACAGTAACCTGAAACACCTGACCAGAGGACCAATCAGGAAACAAGACTTTTTCAAATCTGAGTGGAGGGAAGTTTTGGGTGTGAGTCCTTTATTCTTGATCTGTTCCTTTTCTCGGCTCTGAGAGTGATCTTTCTATCTCCTGGCTTTCTAATCTTCTGTTTCCAAGTTGTAAGTACAAGGCTAGTAAGACCATAGGTTTATATTGTTTTCTTTTGTATTTACATGTGTGTAGTTGCTGGAATGTTTTAAATTGTATTCTTTTTGGATAAGGCTGTTTATTCATTTTTTTCTTTTAAGCAATTGACCCTGTATATTGTTACCTTATTACAGAGACTATTTTTAATGTCTTTTTCTTTCTTTTTTATATAAAGCTTTCTTTTTAAGACCTGTTGGAGTTTTTCTTTAGTGGGGACTCCAGGGAATTGAGTCTGCAGCTCACCAGGGAATTGGTGGGAGGAAGAAGTCAGGGGGAAAATCTCTTTGTGTTAGATTTACTAAGCCTGACTTTGCATACCCTCTGGGTGAGGGGGAAGAGAGATTAGATCTCTCAGTACTTGTGTTTCCAGGACTGGAAGCAGGGAATCTCCTAGGGTCGTCCAGGGAGGGGAGCCTGGGAGGAAGTAACAAGGAAACAAGGGGAGGGGGTTATTTCCCTTTGTTGTAAGACTCAAGGCATCTGAGTCTGGGGGTCCCCCCAGGGAAGGTTTTGGGGAGACCACAGTGAGCTAGGCACTGTATAATTCCTAGCTGGTGGCAGCGATACCAGGTCCAAGCTGGTAACTAAGCTTGGAGGTTTTCATGCTAACACCCATATTTTGGACGCTAAGGTCCAGATCTGGGAAGAAATGTTATGACAACATGTTAGGCAGGGAAAGGTAAATCCCTATGATTCAACACTGCATAGACACCTGCAAAGGACTTCCCAGGTACACACCATTCCGATGTGAAACCAACAGATACACTTCAGAAATTAGGCAGCAACAGAGTTGTTTGAAAGTATTCTGTATAGCCCACCAACAGCAGATCAGGCAATAGAGCACTCAAATCTCTCTTTGCTACCCAATAATTCCCCCCACCGTCCCCACCCCCGTGTTCAAATGTCTTGGTAAAAAGTCGATCCTTACAGTGTGCCTTGAAGATCATCAGACTTGGCATATATCAGACAAAGAGAGGGTGTGGAGTGAATTCCACTGCTGCTGGGCTCTTCTGGAGAACCCCCTCTTAGCAGCAGTCCCTTCTAGTCTGTATCTGTGGAAATCCAGCTCCAGTCCCTCTGCTGATCTCATCCAGATCTAGACACTCTCAAACGTTGAGATGTTAAAAATTCAGCTTCACCCCACACTTTGCAGCTTTGGGCCCCTCTCTGAAAACAAAACATAAGCCCTGAGTGGATTCCTGTGCATCCAGGAAACAGAGATTTAAAGGGACTGTTCCAATTTTCTTGCTGTGTTTTCTCCTGCCCTGTGCTCCACAGGAGAACTCACGGAATGACAGCCTGTCTCTCAGCAGATAGAATCACGCTCCTTTGAGCCTGAAAGACTTCAGCCTTTCACTGCAGTGTGTTCAGCTAGATCCTATGCAGGCTCCCGGAGAAAGCCTGCTTTACTCTGTGGCTGGTGCGTTGCCACAGAAGGCAGGGTCCTAGTTACATCAGCAAAGGCTCCCTCTTTGCTTTCTTGGCCTTAGCTCAAGTTCAGATCTTAGATGTCACTTTCAGAGAGCACATTAGAACATTATTGTGCACACTTGGGCATCTCCTTGCAGATTTAACTGCTTTCAGCTTTAAGGTTGAGATTTTTAAGAAGAACTCGAGAGAGGGCCCCAAAACAAAACCCTGGATCTGAACCCACCACTGAGGTTGGGAAATATTTGGATATGGGTCTGAGCTAAGACAGAACCTCAGATCCAAATGGCTACCTCTGGATAAATTCAGGTCCAGATTTGCAGCTCATCAGTCTGGACTTTAAAAAAATGGCATGGAGATAGCCTCAGCAACCCCTTCACCCCTGTAGGGGCAAAGGCAGAAATAGGGAATGTGTAGGTCAGAAAAAATGTGGTCACGGTAAGGAGGAGGGGAAAGGAGGTGGTTGGGGAGGAGAGTTGGCATGAAATGGAAGGAGCCTGTCAAGGAGGAGGTGGAGAAATAGGACAGAAAGCACCGAGGACACCAGTACATTGACTAATGTACCTTGTACCGGTCCTGGAAGGGAAAAAGATATAAGTCTTCCAGCATGGGGAGCTATGACACAGCTTAATGCTGGCCAAGACTGAGCCACAGCTCACTTTCCATGGACTTGAGTGGGCTTTGGATCAGGCCGAAAATGAAGCTAGATTCTGGATGGACAAAAGGGAAGGACTTTATCTTCATCATAAACCTCTAATCCCACTCTCCCTTCCTTTGGTTAGTTTAAAGATACCCCTGAACAGCAGTGGGATGCTGTGATGAAAGCAGGGGGCTTGGATCCAGGACTCCTGGAGTCTGTGCCTGCCTCAACCACCGATTCCCAGCGTGAACAGTTGCTGCTCTTCTTATGCTGCACTCCATGTCTCCTTAAAGCCTTGCTGTGAGGCTAAGAGGCTGTCACACATTTGTCGTAACTGCTCAGCAAGGGGCCAGATGCCTTCCAGAATGTCTCTTCCTTGAGCCAGCAGATTGCTCTTTTCCGTAACTTGCAGCTGACAAAAATCTGTTTGGAGCCAACGTGGCAGCTTCCTGCACCACCTCCTGCCCTGAGCCAGGCAAAGACTGATGAAGAAATCACCTACTTTAAGCCTTTGCATTCATGTGCCTCCTGCGCTGGAGGGCTGGGCTGCTGATTTCCTGCCTCTGAACAGGAGGGATAATGACATGGGCATGAGCCAGGCACAATGTGGGGACATGTGTACAAGCTTCTCGCCCCGACAGTCCTGAATGCGAGCACCCTGTCACTCTGTTCTTGAAGCTTCCCCATAGTTCTGCTGCTGCTTCTCGATCCTGACTTGAGGTATCTTTCCACTGACTTCGACAGGCTTTCAATCAGGCTGGACATGCCGGCTCAAACATTCTGTGCATCAAGCACAGAGAGGGGACATGGGAACAGTGAGCTGTGCAGTGACTAAACAAAGACCTAAAAGTCACCTAAATTAGCATTCAAATCCAGACTCCAGAGGTGAAATACTAGTGCACAAACCCACAGTGCACTTTTCATGGTGAAAGAGAAAGACAGAGAGAAAGGGCTGCTCCAAACCAACTTTTAAAGGACTGAAGAAAGTCATTGACTGATTAGGACTTGACACCCTCTGACCTGGTGGAGACTAGCCCATCCTGTGTTGCTTTTGTCTGTGTAAATGTACTCGATGCTTTGCTAAAAATAGACTAAAGCCACTTCCCTTGATGTAATGCGTTTGCAGTAGTGAGACACGAATCTAAGAGAAGCTAGACTTGTGACAGGAGCGCACAGTCAAACGTGAGAGGCCAAGGAGAGATTATTGACGAAATGAGGGGAGGAGCAAGGAGATTTGAGGGAGGAACTTAACGGAGGAGTGACAAGAAACTTGGTTAGCAAGAAGCAGGAAATTGTCCACATACAGAAGGGTACATCTCCCTTTTATCCAGCCATTTGGGAAGGATGCGGGACAGAGACTGAATAGTGTGTGTGTGTTAACAACTTACTTGTGAAGTTGAAGGGTGAGAATGAATTAAGACAATAGGATTGGTCCCAAGTAAATGTTAATAGTTCAGTATAGCTGTTGATTGTTGTGTTGCTTTAAATATTGGAAAGGGTGCCCTGAGCACGGGATTGGGGAGACAGGTACAGGCATATTAAAATCAGTGGAATATAAATCAGTGCCACTGCATCTGAATTCTGGTGAATGGCTTCCTCATGCCTTCACTCGTGCAAAAAACTGCAGAGAATGGTGGCTGGGGGAAGGTTACTGTCCTGGTGCTAATTGCAGTCATTTCTGCACCATATGCAGCGCTAACACAGGTGCTGTTCAAAGGCTTTCAACCCTTTTAATTAGCTCTGTATCTCCTATTTCACCACTACAGCTACCAGTTTGTGTATATATGTGTCTTGGGAGGTTATGCTAGTTCAGTGTTTCTCAATGACCAGTCTTTGGGCTGATGCCAGTCCCTGAGATCACCCTGGCACAGTTTAGAAAGGCAGCAAGCCAGTCCCTGGTATCAAAAAGTTTGAGAAACGCTGCACTAGATGACACCAAATGGCTGTCTTTGCAGTCACTAACTGAAAGAGTCCATGAAAAGGCCCTCTCCGGGGACCATTTATTTAATTTTCTATGCATTCTCCTTTCCTGGGATCATTGCTCTTAGCTCTGTTCACTCTCTGAGTATGGGGACTGCACCTCTAGAGCATGGGTGTGTTTACTCTACCAATAAGCTCTCCTGGACTGAAAATGTTTGCTGAATCCAGTCCTTTCTACATTTTGTGATTCCTTGAAGGAAAGAGGGTGCACTCCATCCTTGCTTTCTTATTTGCTAGAGAATTTCCTTTAATAAAGGCTATAGTTATCAGTCTTAACCTGATACTCATGCTTTAGCAGATTTATTGAGCTCTCTCACCCAGCCACATTTTCCGCCTATCTTCATCCCGTGCAAAACTGTGTGAACACATGCAACCAAACACGCCCGAACCAAAATCCGGGCTCAAACACTTCCAAAGTTTGGGACATTTGGAGCCCTTACACATAGCAAAATTGAGAGGATGCCCTTGTAGGGACCAAAACTAAGATGCTGGATCAAAAAAGTCCCAAGCTGTGTGCATTCAGGGGGTCAAAATCTGGATCTGTACTTTGCAGCTCTGATTCATCTCTAATGAATACAGGTATTTCTGAGCACAAGCTGAGCAACTGGGGATTTAATGATCTAATCTTCATACTCATATTTTGACGCAGATGCCTGGGCACAAACCCATCCCTGGAGAGGGGAACAGTTCCATAACTCTTTAGAGATTAATAGATTCAAAGGCCAGAAGGGATCTCTGTGATAATTTAAACTGACCTCTTGCACAGCACAAGAAATAAATAAAATAATTAATACATCATAGAAATAATTTCTGTTTGATCTAGATGAGATCTTTCAGAAAAACAACCAATCTTGGTCTAAAAATTGCCAGTGATGGAAGATCCCCCGTGACCCTTTGTAAATTGTTTCAATGGTTAAATACTCTCACTGTCAAAAGTTTCTTTCTCATTTCCAGGCTAAATTTATCTAGTTTCAAATTCGAGTCATTGGATCTTATTGCACGTTTGTCTGCTAAGCTGAGCCCCTCGTCAAATATTTGTTCTCCACAAAGGTGCTTATTGACTGTAATTGAATCATCTTTTAAGCAAGCTAATTAGACTGAGCTCCTTGAGTCTATCACAGTAAGACGTGTTTTCCAGTCCTTTACTGATTCCTGTGTCTGTGCTCTGACCCCTTCAATTTATCAACATCCTTCTTGAATTGTGGGCACCAGAACTGGACACAGTATTCCAGCAGTGGTTGCACAAATTCAAATACAGAGATAAAATAACCTCTTTGCTCCAATTCGAGATGCTCTCTTTATGCATCCAAGGATCTCATTAGGCCTTTTGGCCACAGCATCACATTGGGATTACAGCGGATTATCTACCACAGCTCCCAAATCTTTTTCTGAGTCACTGCTTCTGCTGATAGAGTCCCCCAGCCTGTAAGTCTGGCCTACATTCTTTGTTCCCAGTTGTACACGTTTAGTGATACTAAAACACATATTGTTCGCTTGCGCCCCGTTTACCAAGTGATTCAGCTCACACTGTATCAGTGACCTGACCCCCTTCGTTATCTATCACTCCCCCCAATCTTTACGTCATCTGCAAACTTTATCAGTGATGATTTCATGTTTTCTTCCAGGTCACGGATAAAGGTATTAAAGAGCATAGGGCCAACCAGATCCTTGTGGGATCCCATTAGCAACACACCCACTCAATGATTATTCACAGTAAACAGTTACATCTTGATCTGTCATTTAGCCAGTTTTTAATCCATTTAACATGTGCCATATTAATTTGATATCATTCTAATTTTTTTCAATCAAAATGTCATGTGGTACCCAGCCAAATGCCTTACAGAAGTTTAAGTATATTACATCAATGCTATTACCTTTATCAACCAAACTTATAATCTCATTAAGAAGGTGTCAGGTTAGTTTGATAGGATCTATTTTCCATAAATCCTTGCTGATTGGTATTAATTATATTACCTTCTGTAAAAGGGGTTCCACTCACCGCAGTAGCATCTCCTCAGGGCCGGGTCTGGGAATTAGATTTTGTCTCATCTGGTGCCCCCTTCCATCAGTTACTGTTACTATGACCTCTCTCTGTCTTTACAATTCAAGGTGCTCCTTCTTAATGACTCAGCTCTCTGGCCAGGTCACTATATAGTCCTCTGTTTTTGGGGTAATGAAGTTTGTCAAATATCAGTCCAATGCCCTTACAACAGATCTTCAGCCCCAACTCTGGGGCCCCTGGTCTATGCACTGTCTTGGCTAAGGGCTTTGAAATACTTATCCCAGGGGGCGGGAGCGCCACCAACTTTTTTGGCACACTAGGCGGCGGAAGGTCCAGCCCCTGAAATGGTGCCCCCGACAGAGGTGGCGGAAGATCCCGCTCCTGAAATACTGCCAACGACTGGGGCGGCCGAAGATCCGGCCACTGCGATTGCCACCCCCCAAATATTAGTCCCCTAGGCGACCGCCTATGTCACCTAATAGGTTGTGCCGGCCCTGCCAGGGGGCTTTATGCCAACTTCTTGTGGCTGGTAGGGGACCCTAGGTCCTCCCCCTCTACTGGGTTCCAGCCCAGAAACCCTATAACCAGCAACCAAGGTCTTTCTGCACAGTCCTAACTCCTTGCTGCTATTTCCCTGGGCTTCTTAGGCTTTCTTCCCAGTAACTTCTCTGGGTTGACCCTTCTTTGTGGGCTAAGATTCCATGGCTTATTCTTCCTCCTTGGTTTACTCTTCACCGCCTCTCTGTTCCCATGGTGTGACTGCAGACTCCCTCCCTGCAGCCCTCTACTGCTTTCAACTTCCTGGCTTTACACCAACCAGCTTGGTCCTGCCCAGCTGGGCTTCATTATCAATTAAGTTGGCTTTCCCTCCAGGTGCCACTAAGTACCGTAAGTGGCCTCTCAGGCCCACTTTAACTCCTTCAGAACCTGTGTGGAGGGACAGACCCCACAGCACCTCCTTTAATTCTTTATTAAAAGAGTCTCATATCAGCTTCTCCATTATTTTGCCCACAACCAGCATCACTCTGACAGGTCTATAATTACCTGGGTTTGCTCATTTGCCTTTTTTAAATATTGCCACAACATTAGCTTTCTTCCAGTTTCTTGGAACTTGCCCAATATTCCAAGAGTTATTGAAAATCAGAGTTAACTGTCCACCCAGCTCCTTGGCCCGCTGTTTTGAAATTCTTGGTAAATTATCCAGATTTTAAAGTTACTATTCAAATGGAAATTGTTTCATCAACATCATGTAATAACTACATCTGTTTTTCCCTCAAATACAGAACACAAATATTTATTGAACACTTCTGCCTTTTCTGCATAATTATTGACAATTCTACCATTTATGTCTTGCAATGGACAAATGTTGGGAATCTCTTTTGTTCCTAATATACTTGAAGAACAATTAATTTGGCTGGTCATAAGGTTCTACTTTTGTCCTTTTGCTTCCCTTATCAATTTTCTAGATTGCGTAGCTTCTGATTTAGAATCTTTACTATCAGCTTCTCCTTTCTTCCATTGATTATATATACACTTGTACTTTTTATAGCTGCCTTATCTTCTGCTGTAAAGCTGTGTGTGTGTGTGTGTGTGTGTGTGTGTGCGCGCGCGTATTTTTTTTTTAAACAGTGCATTCTTCTTTCTCACTTGCAGCTTTGGGGTATCGAATAAAGTATTCTTACAGAATTCTCAATTATCCTTCCCATTTTTCTGTTAAAATTCTTCTTTCTGGCTGATCTGGCTCAGAATTATTTTCAGTTTAGTGAAATTAACCTTTTAAATCACCAAATTTATGTATTACTGGTTTAGACAGTCTTCTGTTTGCACATAATAAATATGATCAAGTTATGATTACTTGTACTTAAGCAACCACTCATTTTTAGTTCTGTGATCAGTTCCTCTTTGTCAGGAATAAATCTCATAGAGAACTCCCCTGTACTGGCCTTTTTCTAAACTTTTTGGTTTAGAAAATTGTCATCTTTAATATTTAGAAATTCCAAGGATGTTTTAGCACTGATGGCATAAGACTCCCAGCATATGACATGCAGACTGAAGACCCCCACACCCATGTTTTCTACATATTATAGGTAGGTGCTCAAGGAGCTAGTCATCCTGTTCCCTAGTGTGATTTGGGGGTCTGTAGCAGACACCATCCATCTTTAGTTTTATCTTTAACATTTACTAATCTGTTCAATATTTTAACCCTTCAGCTAGTATTTTGTCTCAAATCCGGTTACTTTAGGGCTGGACCAACTCATACAGGTGACATAAGCATTCAGAGTGCAGAACAAACTGCACCTGAACCCATCTGAGGTTCGAAACAAGCCGTGGTTCATTATACGCCAGATTTCTTCAACTCACAGCAAAGAGCAGGCGCCAAAGACTCAAGAATTCACTAAAATGAAATGTAACAAGCACTTTCATGCTTTACTGAATTTCTGACCTCTGAAGCATAACCATTTATAAAATAAAACATTCCTTCCCCTAAAGAGCGCTGGACCCTTCTGCGTGCATGTTATGCAGGCCTCAAATGTTACAATGCAGAACTCCATCTTTAGAAAGAATGACAACACTCTGTGGATGGGTGTTTTCTTTGATTGCAAAGGTTATAGGCTATAATGACATGTTTACTTGCAGTACATTATTCATCCACACAATGTCTGTGTGCCTGGTGAGGGTGTGGACTCTGGTAATGAAAGGAAACAAAACTGGATCTAGAGAGGGACATAAAAACTGAACCAAAACATTTTTTCTGGGAAAAAATTTGAATGAAAACTTGTTTTTCTTCATTTAAGTTGGTATGAATTTTTTTTAATGAAACTATAGACTTTTTTTGGTTTTGCATCAAAATTTTAATTTTGATTCACTTTTTTAAAAAAAAATGGTTGTTTTGCAGTTTGTGAGGATCCCTGTCACACACAGCTCTCTCACACATAAAGACTCCCTCTTATTCATCTGGCAAGGGTGGGGGTTACAAATTGAAAATGGAGAGGAAGTGAGGAGACTTTCTTTTTTTTTTTAAGAAAGAGAAAAGTAAAAACAGAAAGGGGGGTTAAATTTCAGGAGGGACCGAATTTAATGGGGCATCAGATTGCAAACTGGACCAGGCTGCTACCACAAAAACATGAGTAGGCCTCTCAGAGTACTCAATAAGGATTTCTTTCCCACACCTCTGCCTGCCACATCACTTATTGCTCATGAAACAAGTCTGATCTCCTGCATAGCAAAGGCCATCGAATATCACCTAATAATCTTCTGTATTGGCTAAGGGCTAGGTTGTGACTTGGGCTATTAGTCTATGCAGGTTAATTAAAATCTTTTTATACTCCTGCATAGGCTACCTGGATCTTGTGCTTACACTAATTATGGTACTTGAACATGAGACTCTTAATTGAAATAAATCAGTGTCAGCAAGGATGCTAGGAAGAAAAGGCTGATTGAAAGGGCTGATTGAAATGGAAAATAACAGACAGAATTGCCTTCTGAAACTTGCCAGCACAGTTTCAGCTGGTTGAGAACAAAATGTTTTATATAGGGGGACAACCACTATATGCACCTGCTCGATGTGATTCTGTAGTTTCCGGCATTGGCCCAAGCACTTAACCGCAAAACCTATAGTCACTCAGATTGACCATTTGGCCCCAAAATTGAGGGAAATATTAAAATCTAAGAGGGTTAAGCTAAGACCAAGACTATCTGTGAATGCTAAGGGGCCAAATTGTCTTTGGACAATGTGGTCTAGCTGGTAGGACAGTACCCGAAGGCTCAGAAGACATGGGCTCTGTTCCCTGACCTTGGGCATTTCATTTCACATCCTTGTGCCTCTGGATCGTCTCCTATCCTTTGTCTTGTCTGAGTAGGGATGGTAGAAAACTTTTCCACTAAAAACATTTCAATCAGACAATGCTGTTTTGTCTATATCAAAATGTTACATGGGAACCTATTGCTTTTTCAACATTTTCAAGAGAAAAGTTTCAAAATGGAAGAGCAATTTGAACAAAAGTATTTTATTTGATTTCAAACTCTAACATTTTCCACATCAAGTCAAAACAGAACAAGCTCCAATATACAATACTCTATGGTTGGGTCACTCTTGTCACATGTTGCTCCGTGTGTTCTTTCATTGGAGGATTGCCCACTGGAAGGGTGGGAGATGGTTTCGGTGGGTGAGCAGCAGCAGAAAGCATGTGAGAAGGTCAAAACCTTTCATTGCAACATTATCAAAATGTTTCATTTCAACAAGTTCATTGCGATGTTTCCGGATTCAAATATTTCAGAAAATTTCATTCTGGGAAACAGTGAGATTTCAGTTTGTCAGCCCTAATTTGGCACAAAATGCCAGAAATTGCTGTGAGGTGGAAATTTTTTTTTTCCAACCTGCTCCACTATTGAGACGGTAATTTCATCAGGGCAAGGACTGTCAGCTACTATATGTATACACTGTGCCAAACACAACAAATCTTCAATGTAAGTTACAGCCTCTAGGTGCTGCAATAATGTTAATCTGAACCATCTCACCTAACCCTTTCTAGGTATCCGTAATGTCCTTGCAACTGTCTCTGATCTTCCCCTTAGATCCTATCTAAGATCCCCTCCATAGGCCCTTCTCCTGACTCCATCATTCCCTGGCTTCCCGCATTTCCAGACTGTCCACTTGTCTGCCTAACTCTCTGCAGTCACCCGTCATGCTGCACTGGCAGGTGTTTTGTCCTTGCAATTTGTATGCTCTTCTTGTTGTGCATCTGTCTTTTTATTGACATATGGCTGGGCAGCCATTTGAATGGAATTAAAGGTTTAATCAAACTGAATCTCACTCCCATTCCTGGCACTGAAATGGCCACCAGAGGTCAGAAAAGTACATTCCCTCTGAAATGCATCAGAAGGGACTTTGGGAGGGGATTTTATCTTCTGCTAGAACATCAAAAAGGGAAAACAAAATTCCAACAGCATGTCCCATATATGGTGATTTCCTGCTATTGGAAAGAGTAGGCATTAGTGGACTTCTGTATCATTTATGCTACTAAAGTTCTCATGTGAAACTTCTCCTACTCCAGTGAAACTTCCATGAATTTCAATACAAGGACTTCAGGATTGGGCATTCCATTTCCATCCAATCACATATGCCATTAGTGATCCTACTGTGTGTTTTGACAGGTCTACCCTGTGATATTGCTAGCATGGTAAGGGGGATGGTTTATTGTCCATGGAGAAAACAACATTATTTCCCAAAGTTTAGTTTCTGCATGGTTTTCAAAGTTTGTTTGCAAAATTTAATTTGCAATTCAAGATTGTCCAAACTTAAATCATTTTATCAAAACTTCCTAACTTTTGAGGGTCTGGACGGAAGGCGACCCAGAACTGAGCCACCACTGAGTAAGAAAATACAGAACCTGGTTGATGAGATTTTGCAAAACAAAGCCGCATCTCTAGTCTTGTTAATTTTTCCTCTACAATACCAAATGTGGAGATTCTCACAGCTCCAAAATACTAGCTATTGCCCTACTAGGATCAGACTCTACAGCCAAAATACAGTTTTTATTTGGTAAAAAAAAACCTACTTGGTGTTATGTTTCCAAGATATATAGAAAAACATTCAACACAATGCAAATGTGATCATGAATTGTTGTGCATATATATATCTCTGTATAATTCTATCCTACTAACATTCCTCAGTCATTTGGTATGTTTAATACCACTCCTTGGCAATACAGAGGCCTACAATCAATACACTCAGTAAGACTTACTAGCTGCTTTGATTAATATTTCTTGTCTAATTCCTTGAGAAATGTACTGTAGCTGCCAGGCTAATGAAGACAAGGCGGACTTATTTAGGTGTTTGTTAGCAAAGCTGATTTACATATAATTAACTGAAACGATCCCTGTATTTACAGAGAGCAAAGATGCCAATCTCTTTTGCTAAAGAGTTTCATGTCAACAGACTAACTTCATGCTGAATTGACAAAACAGTTGTGCTATTCTGAGATGAGAGTGACTTAAAGGGATAAGAATTTTTGGGGCATGACTGATAAGAACTAAAAAGCCTTTTAGAAAACAGATTGCTGCTTCCAGTAGGTGTTACGTATACACCTTGTATTCTTTTGTTATACACGGTATTTAAAAAAAAATACAAATTTGACTGTATTCAAAACAAATGCATTGCTGCTGATCTACTTTGGGGAAAACAAACATTTCATTGATGCTGTTGCCTCTACACTGGTGTCTTCTGAAAATTACCTGCCTTCACACACCTTGAGCCTCTGAATATTCGGCACCGTAATTCAACTGGCCTTTATTTAAACCAGTGGCATTGAATCTGTATTTGCAATGGTACAACGCAGCCAGAAATAATGGGGTAGTGCCCTTCCAACTGTGTTTTGTCGGTTTTCAGTAGAGACATGGCCAAGAGACTGTTGAGGTACTTGGTCTCTGTGTCATACTGTGGCACTAGAAGTAAAATTATTTGCCTAACACAAGAAAAGCCAAACAAAATAATCTGCCAATCACAAATAAGCTTTTAGGGAACTCTGGATCATCAGGATTTCTGTATGAGGCTGGGGCAGATTAGGAAGGATATTTGTGTGGTTAAGACACAGGCCTAGGACTCAAGAGATCTGGATTCACCTCCTAGCTTTGAGGAGCAGTGGATCCAGATTCATGTCCCAGCAGTGAGGAGCAGAGCTCATGGACTTTTGAGGCTCTTGCAATCTGAGTGGCCCTGTTAGTAGCAATGTTCAGACAAAGGAGGAGGAGGGCTCATTGAAGCAATGTTCAGGACTACCTAAGCAGTTACAAATTACAATTAGCTGTCCGAGACGCTAATTCATTAACTGGCAGAGTCTGTTCTCTGAGAAAAAAAAAAAAACAGTGAATCCAGTGTTGTTTGACGTGAGATGAAGTTACTGAACCCAACAGTTTAACCAAACCAAACCAGGCATAAATTAGCGAGTGGAAATCAGCTAACACTGCTCCAGGTTACAGCAGCTGCCATTCCTCTGTGCTTGTTTCTCTCTTGATTTCAGAAGGCCTAGTTTCCTCAACAGTTGGGTAGTTTACCTGTGAACCCTCCACACTACCTGTGGATGCTGCTGACAGCCCACTGGTGCAGGACTGAGAGGTGACCTATTTGCAGAGGTGAAAGTTAGCCAGTTCGCCGTGCCAGACTGGACTGGCTTCTCCAGCAGTGATTTAAAGGGCCTGGGGCTCCCCGCAGTGGCAGGAGAACCGGGCCCTTTTAATCCCCACTCGAGCCCTACCTCCGCAGCTGGTAGCTCTGGGATGATTTCCGGAGCCCCAGGGCCTTTAAATATTGAAAGCCCCCCCCATTTTTTTCTGGTTGAGGCCCCACCTCTTCCGGTTGAGGCCACGCCCCCACGCAGGACTCTGGCGTACCAGTAAGTCCTTTAAGTTACTCTTACCCCTGCCGGTTTGCAAGAGGAAAGGAGACTTGTCATCATAAACAAATAACGTATGGGGGAAGCTTTTGGTGGCTGATACTTGCTTTTCAGGGTCCAATTGCTCCATCTTGTCAGGGAGAAGGGTGGGGGAGAAAAGGGTGGCAGGCCCTTGACCTCTCAATGTGGTCTACCCCAATCCAGACCCTTCCTCTGTAAATCCCGCTGTTCCAGAAGCTACAGCCTGGCTGCCTGCCTGAGAGTCTCCCCTTGCTTGACTGTCAGAGTCCCTTTTTAAACAGGTCCTCTCTTTGGCACATGCTCCCGTACTTCTCCACAACTCCCTTCGCATTCGAAGGGTAGACATAGCCTAAAGCTACAGCGATGTGGCTGCACTGTGGTGCTTCAGTGTAGACACTCACTACAGCAACTGGAGGGGTTCTCCTGTCGCTGTAGTTAATCCACCTCCCCGAGAGGCAGTAGGTAGATTGACCGAGGAATTCTTCCATTGACCTACTACTGTCTACACTGGGGGTTAGGTTAGCCTAGCTACATCTCAGGGGTGTGGATTTTTCACACCCCTGAGAGACACAGCTATGCAGACCAGCCCTGAGTGTGGGGTCTGTAAACTCCTGTCATAAACAGATAGCTAAGGGTTAATGTCTCTTTCACCTGAAAAAAAAGTAACCTGAAACACCTGACCAGAGGACCAATCAGGAAACAGGATTTTTTTCAACTCTGGGTGGAGGGAAGTTTGTGTCTGAGTTCTTTGTCTTCTGCCTGAATCTCTCTCAGCTAGAGAAGGATTTTTCTATTTTCTGCTTTCTAATCTTTTGTTTTCAAGTTGTGAGTACAAAGTTGGTTTTTTGTTTGTATTTACATGTCTATAGTTGCTGGAGTGCTTTAAATTGTATTTTTTTGAATAAGGCTGTTTATTCATATTTCTTTTAAGCAATTGACCCTGTATTTGTCACCTTAATACACAGAGACCATTTGTATGTATTTTTCTTTCTTTTTTATATAAAGCTTTCTTTTAAGACCTGTTGGAGTTTTTCTTTAGTGAAGAACTCCAGGGAATTGGGTCTGCAGCTCACCAGGGAATTGGTGGGAGGAAGAAGTCAGGGGAAAACCTGTGTGTGTTAGATGTACTAGCCTGACTTTGCATTCACTCTGGGTGAGGGGGGAAGAGAGATTGACTCTCGGTAATTCTGTTCTCCAGGCTGGGAACGGGGAGGGTGGAATCCCTCTGTTTAAATTCACGGAGGTTGCTTCTGTGTATTTTTCCAGGAACACCTGGAGGGGGGGGAAGGGAAAAGGTTTATTTCCCTTTGTTGTGAGACTCAGGGGATTTGGGTCTGGGGGTCCCCAGGGAAGGTTTTTTGGGGGACCAGAGTGCCCCAAAACACTCTAATTTTTTGGGTGGTGGCAGCAGTACCAGGTCCAAGCTGGTAACTAAGCTTGGAGGTTTTCATGCTAACCTCCATATTTTGGACGCTAAGGTCCAAATCTGGGACTAGGTTACTGACAACTCCATCACAAGGAACAACATCCGGTGCACAGTGGAAGCGCTGGGGGTCGGACTGAAAGGTAATTTACCAGTTTCATCGAGCACAGCATTCTTGTATCTCACATTATTCTGCAGGACTCTCCTCCTCCACAAGTGATGCTGTGAAAGAGACGGCACTAAAGAAAACATTTCTCCTGAATCTGGGTAATTTGAGTCATGTGCAGATGAATGAACATATGAAAGTTATATCCCTCCATTAATTTCTGTGCACCTTAGCTGCTTTAATAGCAGCAGGATTCTTCCCTTAATAACTATCATTATAGTCTAGACATAGCATACAAAATATAATAAATATAAATTGACCCATCTGCAAGAATTCACTGCTGGTGGATGAAGGCTCATAACCAAAAATGTTTAACCTGAGCAAAGTAGTACATACAGCCAGATTCTGAACTCAGTTGTAGCAATGTGAATGTGGACTAATGTTGATGCTGTTGGTGGAGTTACTTCAGATTTACATCAATGGAAATGAGACCGGAATCCAGGCCCTGGTGCTGTATCATGGAGATAGTTTGTTTTTAAAGGAAACTGCATCTTTCTTACCTAGCTCATCTGTATGAAAGTTCAAAAGTACTTCATATTATGAATAGTTTGTCGCCTTTGTGATTATTTCAGGGGAATTTAAGAGCTGGGATAAATTGTTGGACTGACACCCCTGGAGTAAGGAGGCCTCTGTTTTCCCACCGAAGATAAACAGAAGCAGATAAGATGCCTTGTTTCAGCTTTGTTCTGGAGAATGCACGGCAACGTCACCCGTTTTTCCCCTCAGTGTGGTCCAGCAAGGGCCCCTGCTCTCAGGCTTCCAGCTCCCACAGCACCGTCTCTCTTGGATGGAGACCTGAGACTCTCTCCCTTCTGACTTTGGTGTCTCCAGGCTCAACCATTCACTCCATTCCCCATCTGATTCCCAGCAAGAGACTGACTGCCTAAGCAGACCAGCTTGCTCTGTCTTCAAAGACTAAACAACAGTGCAACTGTCCACAGTTACGCTACCGCACGGCTCTTTCTATTCAAACTCATTCATCTTTTAGGGTAAAGACATTAGAGAAAACATATTCAAAAAATAAAAGCAGCAATATGCAGGCTAATCAGCTTAGCAGAGATCACTCCAGCTCTGACATGGGCTCTAACAAGTGAGCTGTCCTTCAGACCCCACGACGGGGTGTCTTCTGTGGTCACAAGTTCAGAGCAACCTCTGCTCAGAACTCATGAAAAGTTTAGTCCACCCTTTCTACAGGTCAGGGGTCTTTGATCTGGAGCAGATAATCAGTGAATGGGTTTCCTCTCTCTTTCAAAAGGCCCCCCAAGTCCTTCCTAAGAAACCCACTTCACATGTATTATCCCAACCGGTTCTTTGTATCAGAGGGGTAGTCGTGTTAGTCTGGATCTGTAAAAAGCGACAGAGTCCTGTGGCACCTTATAGACTAACATACATATTGGACACAATGTCATTCATCTGATGAAGTGGGTATTCAGTCACAAAATCTTATACTCCAATATGTCTGTTAGTCTATAAGGTGCCACAGGACTCTGTCGCTTTTAACCGGTTCTTTGACATTCCTAACATTTCCCCAAGGTTTACTTTAAGCAGGCTCCTAGACAAGTTACATATAATCCTACCATAACACATATACCATTGCATTTCTAATAAAATGGAGCTCAAAAGGCATTAAACTTAATTCAGTAAGGTTTGTCCAGAATATTGCAGGAAATTGTCCTCTGTCGCTACCACTTTTAGAGGTGACAAGACAAGCCAGACTATCCGCATTTGGTCATTGGCTTCTCTTGAGATTGCTGAAATGGGTGACAACCAGTGGTTGGCTTTGGTGGTGATTGGTGCACCATGGATAGCTCATGGTAACTAGTAGCTCCCATTAATCAGAATGACATTTTCACACCACATGACAAGGAACAGACTTAGGATGAGGCTACCAAGTATAGGCCTGATACAAAGGTCAGGACAATCAATGGAAAGACTCCAATTCACTTCAATGGACCTTCACTTCCATGCAGATAGGCCCCACTCTTCACAGCTGCAGAACTTCTAACTACAGAGGACAAGCATATTTTTTTCAAATAATAAAACAGAGCAAAACCCATTGGCTTGATACAGGTGAAACAATGGACTTCGCTATGTGCTCCATTATCACATCTCAGTCCCTTGATTGACGGAGCTCCCAGCAACCTGAGACACAAGCAGTATACACACCAAGTTCCTGTTCTTTGTAGCTTTAAGCAACCTTTGTCCTTCATATGCACTGGGACTATACAGGAGCCCACTGGACCCTGGTGTAAGCTAGAGCAATCTCAGGGCTTCTGTAATTTTTGCTCTATTTCACTTATGGGAATAGTCACAGTGCTGTGCATTCTGGTCAGCCTCCTCCTTTCTCTACCTAACCGTGTCCTTTTCCCAGCTTGCTTCTGTGCTGGGGCTGGGAGCAAGGATGCTGTGTAGAGCTTTTATGCCAGCTGTGTAGGCCTCAGTATAGGGTATGTCCCAGGGGGCTGTTTCTACTTCTCTCAGCACCAGTGTATTCTTAGTGTAAGTAAGAATCAGGCCCCAAGGATCCAAAGAGCATTCACAATGTCCTTTGCCTTTGCAACGCCGGCGTTCACTTTGCCTGTACAGATAGGTACCTCTGCAATAAACCTGGCCAATCAATGAACAGAGAGCTCGGGTGTGGAGCAGCATGAATAGAGCTTGCCTTTTCGATCGCTTGTGTTTTACCAAAGCTCTCTGAGTTCCGCGTTTGAAAGAGTGAGAGAAGTACTTCTGTCCCAGCGCAAGGTGAGGGAGTCAGCTAATTCACCTCATTCATTAAGGTGAAATCAGCACCACAGTGCATGAAGGCAAGGAGGAGGCTGGGCTAATCAGTTATTGCTTGCCTGCAATGACAGCGAAATAAGTAGGAAAATCAGGGGCAGCTCCCACTTGATGTTTTCATTTTGTAAGCCGGCTCCCCTATTTTGACAGCCTTTATCAAGGCTGACACTAATTAGTGCGTGATTCACTGGGGGTAGCTTGTGGTGGCCAGCAGCTCTCATTAATCAACATGAAATTTTCATGCCACGGCTGAGCATGACAAGGAACAGAAATCCCAGCAAATCGCCTGTCTGTGGCTATAAGCATCAGTGCTGAACTGAGGGTAGAGATTAAAGTGCGTAAAGTGAGGAAGCACAGCCAACCAGTCGGCTTTTTTTTGCCGAGTTAAGCCAGACAGAGAAGATGCCAGGGAGAAAAACGAAACAGCGGCAGCAGCAGGTTGTCTGCACAGGATGACTTGGAATGAAGCAACCCTCAGAGATACCATGTGGAGCACTTGCAATCCAATGGCTTTCCCATTTAATGTAGCCACCTATCAGCTGATGTGTGTACAACGTGACACTGATCAAACTGAGGCGGTCAGATCCTCAGCTGGTGTAAATCAGCAGAACTCAATGCAGTTATGCCAATCTGCACCAGTTGAGAATCTGACCCCTGAGACAGATGCAAGCCAGTGCCATTAACATCCTGCCATACAGAGACACCACCAAAGGTTGACAGTTCAGAACCTTTTTTTAAAAAAAAAAAATCCCACCCACCTTTGGAGGGTGGATTCCACTAAATAACATTAAGTTCCTGCTCCCAGGGCTAGACTGTGCCTTGGCCACAAGCTGTGTATGGGATGGTACCTAACTCCTCCTTTCTCCTCGAGAGCGGTAGTCGTTTCAGCTGGGTCTTGTGCTCGCTGGTGCATTGAGGGAGTTGTGCCAAGACTCCACCCACACACTTCCCCCTCTGCAGGGTGAGAAGGACGCACAGCTGGCATCTTCCATTGCTTCCCATCCTCCCCAATTAAAGGTCCAAGAAGACAGCGCAGAAGTGTAAGACAGGGAGGGATCCTACATTAGTGTCCAAACATCATATGTCACTTCCCCCACAGCATGAGATTTTTTTTAGAAATAATAAATGTGGGGTCCTGTGCATTTCCCATCTGGTTTCTGAGCTTTTAGGGTGCATTTGGGTCATTGTTTGGGGCTTTCCTCCAGTGATGAACCTTTTTAAAAAAATGAAAGCTGAGGTTCTTCTGTACCCAGTTTCCTGCGGGAGCTGGGATTTTATGAAAGACAGCAAATATCACACAAGTCGGTAACACTAGATCTTATTCCCCTCTTATGTGCACTGTATGGCACTATCTAGCCCTAGGACTGTACAAAGAAGAAGTTTAGACCAGCTGGTATTATTCATTATTAATTAGAAACATGTGTCAGGTTAGATAGATAGCCGGCACACTTAACAAGCTGCATCCTCATCTAGCCTAAACCTTTGTAATCCTCTTGACTTCAAATGAGCTATGCTGATTTGTGCCAACACATTTCAAGGTCTGTACAACCAGTTACCAGTTACCTGAACATCCTTCTTAACACTGCTGTATAGCTGATAACTAGTTTTAATGAAAAGTTTGCATCATGTGTATAATTAGTCCTAAATACAGCTGTGGCTGTTTTTAGCAGAGATACTTTTTGAACTTGGTGTATTATAATAAAACAAAACAAAAAACCCACCAGTTTTAAAATGGAATTTGGCAGTCAAGTAGCCTTTGTGAGCGAACGGCTTTTAGGTTCAGATGCTTCCCAGGAGCTGTGTGTCAATGGAACTGCAGCACGTGGACCTAAAGTGGTAATAAGAAGGCCGTTAGTATAAAAAAGATATAGATAAAGAAGATCAGATGAGATTCCTTCCTCCAAAACTCATTTTACTCTGAACAAACAGCAAATTATTTGCTGTGTATTTTAGGAAGGATTTCTAGCACAAGAGCCAAGCAGATAATCTTCTGAAGTCTTATAAGAACTTCTCTGCACTGCCAAATGCTGTATCTGGTGCTAGATAGTTATCTAACATCAGGCTGGTTCTGTGTTTCTGGATTGCACGCATCGCTTATTTATGGCATTTTTAATAGAGCGCATATCAATATTTGATATCGTTCAATAAATGATTTACAGCCATGAAAATCAAGAACATGAAATACAAAAATTTACTTTTAAGTAACGCTGAGGTTGTGATATCCATGAATAAATAACCAGGGAACCTGCTCCTGCTCTCATACACACCACTGTAGATCCTCAGGCACTTAGAGTATTTACTCCAGATTGACAACTATATTCTCAGAGAGCAGGAGCTGGATTCAGAGTTAAGGCGGAGGCTTCTCATATATCATACTAGTGAATGTTTAGCTTTTTTTTTTTTAAATATAATCCCTTGTTTTAAAGGTGACCAGCAAATTAAATCTAAACAAACACACTTTCCCCCTCCTTCTGTGATATAAGGAAGGCATGGCCAGATTTTCTTTAAAAGAAAATTCTGCTCCTTTCTTTACCTTAGAAATTTGAGGAATATTACCTTTGATCCTCCCTTGCTTTGCTTGAAGATTTTTCTTAGGAGAGTCAGATGTCTATTCTATTTCAGTCTTTATTCATGGGTGAATTTGTAACACAGACTTCCTTGCTCACCAATGTTTATTAAGAAATTGTTATTATTTACTTGCATTATAGTAGCCAACTGAGGTCAGAGTCCCATTGTGCTAGCATAGTACATACAAGTTGTAAGAGACAGTTCCATCCCTGAAGAGTTTACAATCTAGATTGACAACACAGATAAGGTGGGAAAGGAATTATCATCCCCATTTTACAGACAGGCAACTGAGTTTTGGAGAGACTAAGTGATTTAACCAAGGCCACACAAGAAATCTGGAGGAGCCAGTAATAGAACACAGATTCCTTGAGTTCCAGTTCACTACCTTTACCCATGAGAACATCCTTCCTTTTCCACAAAAGGGTTTGAAACAGTCTGATTAAAACTGCCTTCCCCGCTCAGCTTTCATGTTTTGTCTCTTATGATGGCATAATTCCAATAAGCAGTTGTTTAAAGAGATCTAAGAGAAGAATTAGACCCAGTGAAAAGTTTTCTAATGGAACTTTTGTCCGTCGGAAAATGACATTTGTCAAAAATGAAAACCTTCTGCTGGAAGTATCCATTGTGATAAAGTTGTGTTTTGAAATACAGAAAGAAAGCAATGTTTTATGTCTGTCCCATCTGGAGAAAATGAAGTGTCCAGCAATGGGGTAGCCCTCTGGGTTAGATGAAGCTCTCCTAGTCTCTCGCCGAGTTGAGGTCTTGTGTTCTTGACCCTTCAGTCCTCAGGGTCTTTTCTTCCCTAGACTAGCCCTATAAAGATGTCAGCAGGTGCCCTTGGCAACCCCAAGGATTTATTAGGGTAACCTGGACTCACCCTCTGCACCGGCTCCAATCCAGGGCCCAGTGTAAGCAGCTTAATCCTGCGTCACCTAAGTACCATAATTCTGCCTCCCTGGATCCCATCCCACTAGTCCCCTCTTTACCCAATGAGTAAAGATATTAAATAACTGGAAATCAAATATAAAGTCTCTGAGAATCCCTAGTCTCTTCTCTTTGGGTCTGGCCACATTGCCATAGTCAGACTCAGACCTCAGATAACAGGTGCTCCTGTGGAGCTCCAGCACAGAAACTCAGAGTGTAGGTCATCTCACCTCCACTGTCTGCTGCCCTGGCCTGCTCTCCTTTTAAGCTCCTCCACCAAGCCATACATGCTTTGCAGATGCGGTACGATGGGGCTTCCTGGGCCCAGAGCCATTGCTTAGCACCTTCCTTACTGGTGCAGGGTTTGTAGACCCAGTCACAGCTGCAATGCAAATCAATGGCCTAACCAGGACAAAAGCCAGGTTTGCTGAGCTCCAGATCCTTACCCTGCTCATGTGAATAACTCAGTGCCCATGAGTAATGCAAGGTCGTGATCCACCAAAACCAGTTCTGTCCAAATGCGGACATCATTAATATGTATGAAGTTATCAGTTTTGCTGCATGATTGTTACTAAACTATGCTGTATCTTTGCTAGGGACATACAAAGGACCCCCACCATGGAGAATATTCAATGACTATTAATCAGCAGGGGAGTTATAATCAAGGGATTTACAGTTCAGTTACAGGTGCCCAAGCACCACAAAATGGGGACTGCTCTCTCTGACTCAGATGTGCAAGACCACAACCAGGAGATTGCTCAGTCCAGTGACTCAGCAAAGCCCACTAGGACATATCTGAGCAAGTGTCTTCTAGGCACATGGACTAAGGATATAAAATAGGAGACAGGCAAAAACCATGACTCCACAGTCTCCTCCTCCATCTACGCTGGAAGCAACGAGAATAATGAGGAGACTGGTCCAGGCTTCAGGGAGAAGTCAGTGTGACAAGGACTGTAACATCCTATAGGGTGAGAAAATTGCTTGATTTAAATACTGCCTAGTGCAATAAGGTTCAAGATTTAGATTGTGCATTTATATTTTATTTTCTTTGATAATCTCTGACCTTTTATGCCTACCACTTATTATCACTAAAATCTACTGTTTCTGTAGTTAATAAATCTGTTTTATACTTTACTTAAAACAGTGTATTTTGCTTGGAGTTCATGGGAAATCTCAGCTCAGTTTACAAGGCTGGTGCATTGCCTCTCCCTCAAGGTGGAGGGCATGACTGGGTGATAAACCTACACTGGTCAGGCTTCTGACCAGGGCTAGACAGTACAGCTCAGGGGTGCAAGGCTGGGGAGCTGATGGGAATTGGCTAGTGCCTTTCTCGATGTGCTTTGAGAGTGGCTCTGGGAGCATCCGTGCAATTTAGCTGGGTCTTGGGCTCCACATGCTGTTGTGCTGAGTGATAACAGCATCTGGAGGGGTTTGCTGCTTGTCACTAGCAAAGCATTGAGAGAGATAGCCCAGGCTGGAGAGTTAAGAGGGCACAGGGTACCCCAGTTCCAGGTTGCACCCCAGGGAATCCCATCAAAGTGTAAGGCTATGTCTCCAAGCACTAGTGGCACAGATGCAGTGCTGCAGCTATGCCACTGTATTGTAGACACTTGCTACAACAAGAGAAGGAGTTTCTCCATCGCTGTAATAAATCCACCCACATGAGAAGCAGGTAGGTTGATAGAATAATTCCGTCAATCTAATGGCACCTACACTGAAGCTTAGTTTGGCTTAACGACATCTCTCAGGAGTGTGAATTTTTCACCCTCCTCTGTGATGGAGCTAGGTTGACCTAAGTTTTAGGTGTAGATAGGGCCTCTGTTTCTTCTGAGGAATCTTGTTACTAAATATGCAGGGATGTGAGTCATGTAGAATTTGTCTAATGTGGGGACTACAGGCCTAAAAGGAGTGTAGTTTTTAAATTTAAAGCTGGAGTATTTCACCAGGGCATACGATAAACTTCACTATCTGTTTCCTGTCTGAGGCAGTTGCAAATTACAACCATTGCTTCTTCCCATTTTAATTAAAAGTTGTTAGCTTGGTATAATCAGCTTCCCTCCCTTCTGTTATTTAATGCTCATTAAGGACAGGGAATTAGAGTGCTGCTTAGTATTTGGTGTACTCATTGAAGGTTAAATATGGCAATGCCAGCTAGGTTTCCAGGGCCAAAACTGATTAATTAATGTAAAGTCTTTAGGAAATTGCCTTGCACCTACCCTAAGAGCAAATAGCCAAAGGAAGGCTGCAGGGTGTCCATGCTCAGTTCTCTACTGTGCAAACCCTGTTTGTTCTGTCAAAGGCAAATGCAACTGACAGTTATTTAATCTGTAATGGAGCTGCCTGATGAACAGACTGGTGTTTCTATTCTGGGGACACTGGTAAAGGTCACAGTGTTTCTTTTTCATCATACCCATTTAGCGTGAGGACTGGATTTTGCACGCAGTATAAGCAGATCATTATGGCAGCAACATGACTACGCTGCTTTCTTCCTCAAAGAGTCAGGCAACAGGTATTCCCAGCAATCAGTATTACTGCTGGGATTTTCAAAGCCACCTACTCAGTTCTCACTGGGGCAACGGATATGGGGGGCACAAAACAAGTGCCAGAAAGATCGGATCTAGAAAAGAAGAGGGGGATTTGTTAAGGGAAAGAGGACAGGTAGGGGACTTGAGGAGAAGGATGGGAATAAGGGAAGAGGGAGAGTCTGAGGAGCAAATACGGGAATATCATGGACAGGTCATGGGACGCAAAACCCAGTAGTCAGAGCCGGAGTCTACAGTCACAAGACTGGAGTGGAGAATTGGCTGGACTGAGATAACGGAAATTCAGAAGCAGGAGACAAACTGGAGATCAGCACCACAAGTCAGGAACCAGAGTCAGGCTGGGTGAGGATAACAGAGGGCAGAGGCAGGAGCCAAACTGAAGATTGAGGAGGGCAGGACATAAAACCAGGGAAGCACAAGGCATACAGTCAAGAACAGGATAGGGCCCACTTATTCAGACAGCTTCCTCTCACTGGTGGTAGGGCTAGCAGGGTGATCAGCTGCTCTGGGACTCCACCAATTGGACTTCAGAAGCAGAGCCTTACACTGGGTCAGGGCTTCATGGGCCCCAGGTAAACTATTGCTAGCTGGCTGCTAGATGCAGAGTTGGAGCACAGCTGCACCCAGAAACCTTGAGGGCTTGTGTTTGAGACCTGTGCCATCATGGGGAAGGAATTAGGAAAAACCATAGAGAACCCTGAGGAGAAGAGACCATCCTGCAATGGCTGATGGATGGATGTGGTGATAACCTCCTTGCTGTCATGTAAAAGTCTCTTGTTCTCATTCAAATGAACCTGTTCCCTTTTCCTCTGAGACCTTATACTATAGCTTCTCAGAAAATGGAAGCTTCCCCCTGCCCTCCCCCCACAGGAAATGTTGATGAACACAATTTTGTTTTGTAGAAATCTTCCACAGAAATGTTTGATTTTTGACACACCCCCCCACCATTTTTTAGTTTCTGGCAACTGAAAATTGAAAATTTTCAAAACTGCTGAAAACAAAAACATTTTTGGCCAAAAGATTTACAAACAAACAAAAAGGTTAAACCCAGCCAGTATCGAAGCATTTCAGTTTTCATATTTGCAATTTTCCATTAAAAAAAATTAAACCCTTTGAGGAAACCAAACACACCAGGAAAATTTTTGTTTAATCGAAACCCCCAAGATTCCAGTGAAAAACAAGTTTACAAATTTTTTTTCCCAGGCCTACTTAACATCCAAGAGAAGAGTCAATTAGAGCATCTGAGCTGTGCTGAGAAGCTACTTAGGGTCTGTAGCCACTGCATCTGGGAGCCAGCTCTGCTTCAATCTAGCACACTAAAAATAGCAGTGTAGCCAGGGGTAGTCTGGGCTGCAGCTCAGGCTAGCCATCCGAGTACAAACCCACCTGGATCTGTCTCCCCAGACTGGGAAGCATGCTCCCAGTTGCAATATAGACACATCCTCTGTCACCTTCCAGTGCTTGGCTTAATCAAACTGCTCACAGGCTCTTTTTCATTGGGCCTGCAAACTAGAACCTGGACTGCCACACTTTTGTATGGCAAAATGTCTCCCCTAACTAATTTTGTTCTGCTTCTCAAGCTTCTCTGATGTTGCGCACATCCCATCAGGCACTCAAGCTTCTGCCTGTTGGTCATGCACCAGTGAACTTAACGGACTTTTTAAGGAGGTTAATTAAATACTGATTCTAAGGGTCCCTGCACACACGCCACTTGTCTTGAGCAGTGTCCATTTAGGTGTCTACATCTTTAAAACCTTTTTCCAAATTTGACCCTGTGGATTGGTGTAAATTACTCTATAGAGGCAGGAATACTAACGTTGGCTGACTCTCCTTGGTATGTCTATTAAAGATCTTGGAGAAGCACTATTAAGGTCAGGCAAGATTTGTGCAGTAGGTTAATGCAAGGGCAGGGAGAGACCTTATGGCTTTTTTTTTTAAGGCCATTCTTTGCATGCAAACCGAAACTTTTTGCACTTCATTCTCTCTTTGATTAAATGCATCTGACCTGACTGAATTCAGTAAGACTGTGCTCATGTAACTGAGGGCAGACCTTGGCTGGGTGAGAGAATAAAAGCTGCATAAAAATTCATAAAATTATATTTTCCATTTTTTATATCTCCCTGCTACTGTACGCTAACTGCTTGGAAAATGTAAAACCATATGTTTATGCTCAGCATAGTTATTACCCACTTTATATCTCTATTCTACGAAACATTTAAGCATGTTCTTATGTCCATTCCTATTTATCAAAACCCTTAAGCACATATTTATCTTTAGGCATGCATTTAAGTGCTTTGCTGAATAGGAATGCACGGGTGAATCTAGGCATATATAGGTATTGTGACAGGTTATTACCCCTGGTGTGCAGTCTGGGAGCCATGGGAACCACTGTGGGTTCTAACCCCCCAGCTGGACAGGCCTTTCTCACACTGCTTTCTTGGAGATTCAGCCAGTCTCACCAGGCCCTCTTATCACTCAACATGACAGCAGGTGGCACCACACACCCGACTGAGTTACCTGAGCGTTTTACCTAAGCCACTCAAGGACCAACAGCCAGTTTACCAGCTCCCACATCTTGCACCCTTGCTGAAGTACAAACTCAAAATTATACCATCCTGTACTACACAGGGATCTGTATGATGTAAGCTCATTAATAAAGTTCACCTTCCCCTCAGTGAGGGAAAGATATGCAAGAGCTTTTGCTCACAGAGCTGAGATTTTCCCCAGACACTTTACTTAAGGTCACACAGGTTTAGATAAAACATAAAACAAGTGTACTAATTACAGAAAGATTGATTTTAAGTGATTATAAGTGATAGCAAAAAGATCAAAGCAGGCTACCTAGGAAATTAAACAAAAATGCAAACTAAGACTAAAATACTAGCTAGATTACTGATTCAAATCCTCTCACCCTGACTGATGATACAAGCAGTCCACCAAGTTTCCATACACAGGCTAGAAATCCATTAGCCTGAGACCAGCAATACCCCCAGTTTAGCCTTTGATCGTCAGATGTTCTCTTGCGTGAGAACTAAGGCCAAGAGATGATGCCACTCCCTGCCTTATATAGTTTTACCACATGGCGGGAATCCTTTGTTTCAGCTGCAGTTCCCAGACCAGTTTGTGGAAAAATATAGGTACCCAAATGGAGTTCAGAGTCATGTGGTCTGGTCACATGCCCTTGCCTGCCTTCCTGAGTCATAGCAGTCATTATCCACTGGCTGTCTGGCACATTCTCAGGAAGGTTCGCCAGGTCAGATAAAAGCTTCTCCTAACGCCTAATGTTTCCCTTAATAGCCCATTACTTTGAATAGGCCCTTCACAACCAGTTATCTAGATTGGAAGCATCTTGCCTAGTGGGTGTCACCCAGGTGTAACTACATTTGAAATACAGATACATAGTCAATATTCATAACTTCAGGTACACAAATGATACAGGCACACAAATAGGATACTCAATCCCCAAATCATAACTTTTCCATAGACATCTCACAAGACATATATTGTGCAAGATGCAGGATAATTATGTCATAATAATATTACTATGAAGAATCTGTAGTGCAGTGTCACAGATATATACATGTTATAGGCACTGCTAGTGCTGCCTATACTTAAGGTTCCCAACACTTCTCATTTTAAGGCTCTCTTTTCAATTGCTTATAACATTGACAAATTGTAACTGTTTGGGTTGAAATTTCCCATGCCAAGTGGCTGCCCCATGTGGAGATTTTGGGGAATGTTTCAGCAGTAAAAGAAAGCAGGGGGACCAGCTGGTGCCCAGGCAGCATGCAGAAGAAAGTGATCTGACTTGCATGGAAAAGAAAGTGACCTGACTTGCATGCACAAGAGACAAGAGCCTATCCTGGTGCAGAGGAAGGAGTAGATTAGAACAAGGAGCTGGGGAGGAAGGGGAGAGGAGGAGGAGAAACTGGACCTAGAAGCAGCAGGGACAGCGAGAACTTGGTGAAGGGAAGACTGGGACCCAGGGAGGGTGGGGAAGTCTGAGATCGGACCAGATCTCCCTTGTTATGACATGGTGGTTAGTTAAGTTATTGCATACTGTTTTTCCACAGGACCCCTGCCACATCTAGTGCACAGCATGGCCAGTACTTTGGGGGTGAAGAACTGTGCAGTGAAAGAGGCTGTTCGTAGAACCCATCTCATTTGTTGCAGAAGTTGGGAGGTGCATGGTGAACAAGGCAGGGTTGCAGCATGAGAAAGGACAGCCTTGTGATCAAGGCAGTTGAATGCTTCCCTAGAGAATTGTATCTTCCCTGCCTTTGCCTCGGAGTTTCTGTGTGATACTGGGAAAGTCACCTGAAGCAAACTTTTCACAGGTTTTGCGTGTGCCTCATTTTCTGGGTGCCCGATTTGAGACCCTGAGATCTGATGTGCAGAAGTGGTAGGCACGTATGACGTCTACTGGAACTGTACTGAAACTTAAATGCAACATAAAAAAAAAATTCAGGCCCCAGGAGTCTCAAAATGGGCACCCGAAATTAGCAAACACTTTTGTCCTCAAGCGTTCTGTGTCTTAGGCCTAGTCTACGCTACGGAGGTAAACTGGCCTAAGTTAAGCAACTCCAGGGATGTGAATAATGTTGCTGGAGTCGACGTAGCTTAGGTGGACTTACTGCGGTATCTACACCGCGCTGATGGGGAAACTCTCCCATCTACTTACCTTACACTTCTTGCTCTGGTGGAGTACCGAAGTCGAAGGGAGAGCGATCTGCAGTTGATTTAGCTAAATTGACCCCTGGCGCATCGATCGCCGTAGCGTCAATTCCCGGTAAGCGTGGACATACCCTCAGCCTCATATCTGTACTATGGGGAGTACTAAGTGTTTGTAGCACTTGGATACCATAATGGAGACTAGAGACTGTATCATAATGAATATGCCACAAGGGGGTGGCACAAACAGTCCTACTACTGGTGTTTGCTGACTTTGCAACCTTAACATTCTTTTAAGACCACGTTTTGTGCTATATATAAAAATCACACACTGTGAAAGAGAAACCACCTCTTCTGTTTAAGAGACCCCAGCAATTTGGGATGTGAAGCAAAGGCGAATGCAACATCTAAATAAAACGATCTGGCTTTTCCACTTGAGCCAAATCCTTCAAGTGCTTTAAATTTAATCGAATGTGTTAGCAGTTACACAGGTGTGATTTTGTTGAAGGTGTATGGGTTTTATTCTGACACTTGCCAAGGCCCCCTATGAGGCTGTGGACGCAGGATTTCTGGCAGAGTTCGTTATCTGTCGGCTGTGCATTATCAACTCTCCTGCAGTCTCTCTCTCCATTGTGTGTTTCTCAGAGCCCTGTTCCCTTGAAGTTGCCTCTTTACTCTGAGATCTCTGAAACATTCCAGGTTCAGATGTGGCTGGGGTGGATGAGGAATGCAGCACTGCAGGCCTCCTGAATGGTTGTGCCAGTGCGCTATGCTTTAAATGGACCTGCAATATGGGCTATGGGCTCTTTGTTTTGGTTGTTTTTGTTTTGGTTGCAGACTTACAAATTAAGATAACGTGGAGAACCAGTGGCAAACAATATTAATAATGCAGCTGTCCATCACTCTGACTAACCCTTGGAGGAAGAGCTTCTCTCCTCCTGATGGATAGCTAGCTAGATAGGCAAGAGGAAAAAGCCTGTCTGAAATGATTAAAGTAGGCACTATATAGCAGGCCTTCCCCATGTTGAGAATGCCACGAGAGAAGCCGGTCACTGATATTTAAACACATATTATACTTCCATCTTCTTGTCATTTTGTTCTGCAAGACGTTCATATTGGTCTGCATCAGAAAGGAGGCTGTGAAAAGCAGCTGAGCAAACAAAGAAAATTGATCGGAGAGCAACACACTCAAAGGGCTGGTCCTTCACAGTTTTTTTTCTTGCCTCGCCTGCAGCCTGCTAACTTTAACACTCAGCCGAACCCAGGGGGAATGGAAGCAGCATGAGTGGATGAAGGTAGGATGGAAAGACTCTACTGCTTTGACCCTCATGCCACAAATAGGATCCCCCCAATTTTCCCTTTGGGTCCCCAACACTTTCATCTCCCTCTTTGACCCTGAACAAAACTAGATGCACATGTTTGAGACCTTGGATGTCTGGCCAACTCAGGCTTTGAGCTATCTCAGTCTCACCGCCTCTGTGGCTGACCACAGAGAATATTCACCTGCCACTGTGTCATGTTAATAGGGTTAGTTCTTTAGGCTAATGTGGTACAGGTCTATGATGCAATGCTAGAGACCCAAACCCTGCTAATGACCTTCACAGAAATGTAGGGGCTGGAAGGGACTTTGAGAGGTTATCCGGCCCATCCCCCTGTGCTACGGCAGGGCCGAGTAAATCTAGCCCATTCCTGAGATGTGTTTCCCAGCCGGTCTCAAAAACCCGCTACGACAGGATTTCACAACCTCCTTTGGAAGCCCACACCAGAGCCTAACTACCCTTCTAGTTAGCAAAGGTTTCCTCATAGCTAACCCACATCTCCCTTACTGCAAAGGAAGATGTACACTTCTTGTTTAACTTTCAATGGACATGGAGAACGTTTAGTGCCTCAGCCTCTCTTACATACTTTGAAAACTGTTTTCAGGTCCCCACTCCATCTCCTTTTCTTGAGACTAAACATGCCCAGTTTTTTTAACCTCTCCTCCTAGGCCAGGATTGTTAAACCTTTTATTTTTATTGCTGTCTCTTCTGGACTTCCTTCAATTTCTCCACATGTGTTGCACCCAGAACTGGACACAGTTCTCCATCTGATCCCTCACCATAAAGCTGGACAGTTATCTCCCATGTCTTACAAATGGCACTCCTGTTAATATGCCTATGGCGAGGCGCACTTGCCTCTCACAGAACTGTGGAACAGGAAGGGACCTCGAGAGATTGTCTAGTCTAATCCCTTACATGCAAGGCAGGACTGAGTATTATCTAAACCATCCCTGACAGGTGTTTGTCTGACTTGCTCTTACAAATGCCCAGTGATGGAGATTCCAGTCTCCTTAGGCAACTTATTACAGTGCTTATCTACTCTGATAGTTAGGAAGCTTTTCCTAATGTCCAGTCTAAACCTCCCTTGCTGCAATTTAAGCCCATTGCTTCTTGTCCTATCCTCAGAAGTTAAGAACAATATTTTTTCTCCCTCCTCCTTGTAACAACCTTTTATGTACTTGAAAGCTGTTATCATGTCCCCTCTCAGTCTTCTCTTTTCCAGACTAAACCAACCGAATTTTTTCAATCTTCCCTCATAGGTCCTGTTTTCTAGACCTTTAATCGTTTTTGTTGCTCTTCTCTGGACTTTCTCCAATTTGCCCACATCCTTCCTGAAATATGGCACCCAGAACTGGACACAATACTCCAGTTGAGGTCTAATCAGTGCGGAGTAGAGCGGAAGAATTACTTCTCGTGTTTTGCTTACAACACTCCTGCTAATACATCCCAGAATGATGTTCGCTTTTCTGCAACAACTTTACACTCTTAGCTCATATTTAGTTTGTAATCCACTATGACCCCCAGATCCCTTTCTGCAGTACTCCTTCCTAGGCAGTCATTTCCCATGTTGTATGCGTGCGACTGATTGTTCCTTCCTAAGTGGAGTACTTTGCATTTGCTCTTACTGAATTTCATCCTATATTGTGCAGATCATTTTGAATTTTAATCCTATCCTCCACAAACTTTATAAGGGCTCAGGTCCTCAATCAGTCCAACAGCGCCTATCACAGTACTCTGGTTATTGCCCTTCATGGGCTAGCTTTCATAGTGTCTCTTAGCCCCTCCTGCCTCACACAAGTGTTGTCCCTTGCTGGGATATGGAGCTGTGCTCCCAGGGCTTCCTCTGTGGATAGTCTTCTCCTGGTGCTGCAGCTGGATCACTGTTTATAGATCAGCCCCCTTCCTGGGGAGGGAGGGGAAACAAAGTTCAACAATTACTGACCCTCTTCTGCGTTTTCAGCCCCTTTCTGGGCTACTCCCTTGCTCAGGGTTTTAGCTATTCCAACTGTGGCTGGTAGAGGAGAACCCAGGCCCTCCCACTGCTCCAGGGTCTGACCCAGGGACCCTAAAAGTAGCAGCCACCTACTGCTTCTTTTTAACTATTTGCTATGGCATTTCCCTGGGCCACTTCCCTTCTCAGCCCCAATACCTTCCTTGCAGCCTGGCTCCAGCCAGCATTGATCTGTCCAGCCCTGCAGCCAGATAAGAGCACTGTCCTTGCTCTTTTGGCACCAGCCAACAACTGAACTGCTCTGTCCAGCGGCTTCTTTTATATAAACCTGTTGGACTCTGATTGGCTGCTTCCCTCAAAGCCTCTCTAGGCAAGCTGGAATGCTCCTTTCTGCAGCAGGGTGTGGTAGTGCTGTGAAGCCTGCAGTAGGGGACCTGAAGGCCTGGTACACCCTGTCACAATCTGCCAGAATAATATCAGCCTTTTTCACAATTGCATCACATTGTTGGCTTCTATTCAATTTGTGATCCACCATAACCCCCAGATCCTTTTCAGCAGTACTACCACCTACTCACTTATTCCCCAGTCCGTTTTTGTGCATTTGATTTTTCCTTGCTAAGTGAAGTACTTTGCACTTGTCCTTAATGAATTTCATCTTGATGAATTCAGATCACAGGTTTTATAAGCATACTCTCCACACCATTATCCAAGTCATTTATGAAAATAGTGATTAGTACTGGACCCAGGACAAGACAGACTCCTGCAGAACTCCACTGGATATGTCTCCCCAGTCTGAAAGTGAACCTTCGATAACTACTCTTTGGGTACAATCTTTCAAACAGCTGTGCACCCGACTTACAAGAATTTCATTTAGACCACATTTCCCTAGTTTGCTTATGACACGGTCATGTGGGACTGTGTCAAATGCCTTATTAAAATCAAGATAGCCTGTCTGCAGCTTTCTCCCATCCACCAGGCCAGTGCCAATGAAGGAATTAGTTTGCACTTGACAAATCCATGCTGGCTATTACTTATAACCCTATTGTCCCCTAGTTCCTTACAAATTGGTTGTTCTTAGAATATCAGGGTTGGAAGGGACCTCAGGAGGTCAATTAAACCAACCCCCTGCTCAAAGCACGACCAATCCCCAGGTTTTTACCCCAGTTCCCCAAAGGGCCCCCTCAAGGATTGAACTCACAACCCTGGGTTTAGCAGGCCAATGCACAAACCACTGACTTATCTTTCTAGGTCTTGATATTAGGCTGACCAGGCTGTCATTTCTTGGGCCCTCTTTGTTCCCCTTTTTAAAGACAGGGCACATATAGTATCTTCTCCAGTCCTGTGGCTCCTCACCCATCCTCTGTGGGGTCTCAAAGATAATTATTAATTGTTCCAAGATTGTTTCAGCTAGTTCCTGAAGTACACAAGGGTGAACTTCATCAGGCCCTGCCAGCTTGAACACATCTAACTTTTCTAAATATTCTTTAACCTTTTCATTCCCTAATTGGGCTTATATTCATTCCCTCTTGCTGTTAATATCAATGATCCCGTCACAATTTACCCTTTTAGCAAAGACTCATTCAAAATAGGCAAGAAATCCCTCAGCCAGTTATCTGTTATTAGCTCTCCTTCCTCATCTTTCTTTTAGCCCTAAAGTATTATAATGTCCAGTGACCGAGGCAGGCTAGAGGGTAGCCCAGAGCCAAGTTGGGTAGCCAGGAGGTCAATTGGCATCAGAGATAGTACAGGGCAATGGTCAGAGTTGTCTCAGGGGTTAGTAGCCAGATCTATCCAAGCAAGGTGAGGTGGCAAGGCAGGGTCACGCAAGGCAGTTGGGCAATAAAGTAGAATAATGCAAAGCTGTGGGGCAAGATGGTCTAGGTAGAAACCAGCAGGTCTATTGCTTAGACAGCTTTCTCTGCCTTTTGGGGTCTTTATATAGCCAGAGACCCAATGAGTGTGCTGCTTGTCCATCCAATCAGGGCCTGGGGTGTGGCTGCTGTGGGTCTGTAGGCCTTTAGCAGTGAGGCTATTGGTCAAGGGTAACAGTTCAGTTCATTGTGATGATGCAGTGGCTAAGGGCTTGGGTTCAAAACCAGCACAATGACAAGTAGTTATACAACCTCTTCTTCTTGGCCTTTTATGTCTTTTGGTAGATGTAACTCATTTTGTGCTTAAGGCCTGGTCTACACTGCGGGAAGGGGGCGGTCGTTGATGTAAGATATGCAACTTCAGCTAGAGGAATAGCGTAGCTGAAGTCGACATATCTTATTTCAACTTACCTCCCGTCCTCATGGTGCGGGATCGACGGCTGTGGCTCCCCCCATCGACTCTGCTACCGCTCTCACCCTGGTGGAGTTCTGGAGTCGATGGGAGCGCGTTTGGGGATCGATATAGCGCATCTAGACGAGGCGCGCTATATCAATCCCCAATAAATTGATCGCTACCCGCCGATCTGGGTAGTGTAAACATACCCTTAGACGTTCTGATTTTGTTCCTATATGCTTGTGCTATTCTTTTGACTCATCCTTAGCACTTTGTTCATGTTTTTACTATTTGTAGAATTCCTTTTGAATTTTCAGGTCTTTAAAGAGCTCTTGATGGTGCTGTATTGGCTTCTTGCTATTCCTTTGTGATTTTTGTCTCATCGAGATAGTTTGCAGTTGTTCATTTAATATTGTCTCCTTGAGAAAATGCCAGCTCTCCTGTACTTCATTTTCCCTTCAATTTTCTTCCCATGACCTTAACTACCATTTCTATGAGTTTGTTAAAGTCTTTTTTGGAAGTCCATTTTCCTTGTTCAGTTGCTCTCACTCCTTCCTTTCCTTAGAATCATGACATCTATGATTTCGTGATTGCTTTCACCCAAATTGCCATCAGCCTTCCAATTTGCAACCAATCTCATAACACAAGAACTAGGGGTCACCAAATGAAATTAATAGGCAGAATGTTTACAACAAACAAAAGGAAGTATTTCTTCACACAACGCACAATCAACCTGTGGAACTTCTTGCCAGAGGATGTTGTGAAAGCCAAGACTATAACAGGGTTAAAAAAAGAACTAGATAAATTCATGGAGGATAGATCCATCAATGGCTATTAGCCAAGATGGACAGGGATGTTGTTCCCAGCTTCTGTTTGTCAGAAGTTGTGAATGAGTGACAGTGAATGGCTCATTTATTGATGATTACCTGTTTTGTTCATTCCTTCTGGGGCATCTGGCATTGGCCACAGTCAGAAGACAGAATATTGGGCCAGATGGACCTTTGGTCTGACTCCTATTGTCATTCTTACGTTTGATTCTTCCTGCTTAATCAGAATCAATTTCAAAATGGCTGTCCCCCAGCTCCCCCTCCCTGCTTACTTCCTCCCCTTTCTGAAACAAAAAGCGGTTTTGTATATCTTCCAAGAACTTACTGAACATTGTATGTCTTGCGGTATTACTTTTGCAGCAGATGTCTTGGTAAAGTCCCCCATTGCTACCAGGTCTCCTGTTTTGCATATTTCTGCTCTTTGTTCTAGAAATACCGCATCCCTCTACCTCCTTGTTCAGTGGTCTATAGTAGATGGCCACCAGGACATCACCCGTTTTTAATCCTTTTACCCAGAGACTTTCAAATGCTGCTCTGCTCACCTCATAGGCTTGAGAACAAGTGTATATACATTTACATGTATAATGCCTCTCCTCCCATTTTATCCTCCCTGTGATTCCTGAACAAGCTATGCCTCGCTGCACAAATATTCCAAGTCATGAGATTTATCCCACCTTTCCCTGTGATGCCAGTTAAGTTATCATTTAGTTTATGTACTAATATTTCCAGCTCTTTATGTTCATTCAGTATATTCCTTGCACCTAAAGACTTGTTATACCTGCTCATTGGAGTGCCCTGCAGGGGGAATTACGAGTGACACTGAAAGGAAGATGGCGGGGTGGGGGGATCCAGCTGTATTGGAGGGGGAACAGGTAACTTCCATCGTCAGGGTCACTGGGAAGGAAATCTGCCTTGGTTCTGTGTAAACGCTCTTAAATCACGTATTCACCAGTATGGTGCTGGATCATTGCAAAGTTGATTCTTCTGAAAAGTGGGAGGGGCCAGAGGAGAGGCAGGAGCACATCTCCAGGATTTGATTTTCAAGGCGGGTGATGGAATAGGGAATTGCAAACACCGCCTACTGCCCTTGAAATAGCCGAGCTTCCCACCCTGTTCCACCTTTTCAGCTTCATGCCCTCACAGAACTCCACTGGAGCTATTGCACAGGCCCGGGGTTGGCTTTGGAGGAGGAGGGGAAGGATTTTCCCAGCAGATCCTTCTAGTTCAGGAGCGCACAATGTGGTAGAACAGCGCCAGACTATATAAGTGGCTAGCTGCTCACGCTTCGCTTGATTTGGGCATGACTGGCTTACAATCAGGTCCGCATGCTCCCACACAAGCAGGTCTATAGGCACCCCCAATTCCAGTGTCCCTATAATCTTCTGAGGCAAACAGGCCACTTCACACCTTAATCGCTAAGGTCCATATTCTGCCTCACTCTAGGAGGGTCAGCAGTGGCAGGAGGTGCCACAGAGAGACCAAGGACCTTCCTCCACATCTTGTGCAACCTGTTTAGGGGCTGGGCAGAATTACAGTCCCTGTACTTTCAAATTGCATGGACTGCTCCCTAATTGCTACCTCAAAGGTGGATGGCAGCCCCAAGGGGGCAGGGAGGGCCAGGAAGTAGGCAGAGCAATGGTTCTGCCTGCCTGTGGAAAGAATATGCTGCACCCCTTCTGGGGCCATAGCACACTCCCATGCACTAGAGAACTGTGCGAAGAGTTCACCTCCCTGAACCAGGATGACTCAAATGTTCCCCCTGGAGGTAGTACAGCTGTATCGCACCTGCAATGCGGGGTTGTCCCTAAATCTTAGAAATGTAGGGTTGGAAGGGACCTCAAGAGGCCATCTAGTCCATCCTCCTGCATTATATAGCTGTAAAAGAGCTACTGCAACCAGATCTAGCTAATAGATGCCTTCTCAACAAAATGAATCAGTCTTTTTCCCAGGACCTTTAAAACTGTACAATGTGATAAAATTGTTTATATTCTGGTAGCTCCTAAAAGTCCCAATTAGGATCAAACCCTCTTGTGCTAAGCACTGTACAAATACATGGCATGGCATTGCCTTGTTGCAAAGTCCTTCAATCCAAATTTTTCAAAAGTGCCTAAATGATTGAGGTGCCAGGATGTAGGCAGCTAGGTCACCTAATGCATTTTGAAAATGGCACCCAGTACTAATAAGGTACATGACAGAGCTTGGCAGCCACCGAGTATCTTTCACTTAGTGACCTAAAAGAGCTTTGCAAACATGAATGAAATAAGCCTCACTTATTTCATCCCTGGGAGGTAGGCCAATATTTATATCCCCATTTCACAGATGGAGAAACTGAGGCACAGAGTCTAATGGACTTTTCTCAGCTCACAGAGACCATAATTCAGGAATGCACTTAAACAATCACTTAAGTCCATCCTTATTCAAGAAAACACTTAAGTCCCTCTGACTTGGACAGGATTTAAGCAGTGGCTTAAGGGCTTTCCTCAATCAAGACCAGTGTGGGACTCAGATAAAGCCAAAAATAGAACCCAGGAGTCCCCAATCCATATTTATGGAGTAGTTCTGTCTAGGTTTCTGTCAAGATGTACAGATGGGCTGTCAACCATGCCAGCTCCCATATAAAAGACAATAGTAATGATAATGCTCTGGGGCAGTAACAATAACCCAAAATAAGTCAGAGAGAAAGCAACATTTACCCATATGCACTGGATTCCCATCAAACTATGATTTCTGCCACATAAAGGTACATTAACATCTATTGTGCTTTATTAATAGCCAGATGTAATTCCCTTTAAAGCAGGAGATTAAGGTGCTATCTTATTAGTTGGGTTTTATGTGCAATCTAAACTATAGCCATTAAACTGTCTCTTTATATTACTTTTCAAAGATTTAACTAAGATATACATAGACAATTAATGTTATTTATTTTAATTGAGTAATTTCTCTTTTCTGCTGAGCCAGTCTGTTTGCAATATAAATGATCACAGCATGCAAATAGCTAGCTAACGTAGTGATAGCATAAGTCGCCATAACCTTCCAGGGTAACATGTTAACATATTTTCCTATTGACCATTTAACAGCTTGGATTAACTTTCCCCATAATTGAACTATTTTATGCTTAGCACACCATATATTGAAAGATTATTAGGTACTATTGTGAGGCTAGGTCATGCAACTGGGACCAGGAAATACAGATCAGGACTTCTGAATGTCACAACTTTATTATAGCTTCAGCATAGATCTCCATAATCACAGAATTCCAGGTAGTTGACTAAAAGGGCACATGTATATCATGGCTTTAAAGTCAACAGCTAACTTTATGTATGCAGCAGTGGGAAACACACCTCCTGACCTTCTGCTTTAAAAACAGAAATCACTATCATCAGAGTTAAGAAGATGTGTAGCCTGTTGTCTAGTGTGAATTTACAGTGCTCATGCTTGAGAGAGTCATAAACTTTACTTTGGAGGGTTTGGGTTCAAACCTTAATGATGACCAAGAAGATGGTCTTTATCGATGCTCCACCTGTTATTGGCCACTAGAGGGTGACATAAGCACTGGACGACAATGGTACACATGCATACCAGTAAAAGCAATATTATTCCTGACATATTTTCCATGAATCTCCTCAGATGCTCTTTTACTTTGCCTCATGTGCCTTGTTGTCCCACCTACATTGTCTCTTTAGTTGTTTATGCTGCGTTCATCACCATTGTATCTGAGCAGCCAGCTGTTGAGAGCCTAATGCTTCTTCCTGTTGGAGTTCTTCAGGACCCAGTGCTGAGTCACTGTGAGCAGATCTCCCAGAGATCTATGAGGCCTTGCCTCCTGCCCCCAGGCTGAGTGGAGGTGTTCAGAAACACTTCATCATAACCATTTTCCACTGGAAAATGCAGTTCCAGCAAAATCCAAAATGTATTGTCAAATCAGGACAATTTCACCAATATTTTGTTGGGCGTGGGGTGAAAAGAGGGGAGAAAAGGCTTTAAAAATGTCCAAATGTTCCGTGTTGATAGTATCAGAATGAAGTGTTTAAAATTTTCCTTTCAAAATGATTTATTTTTAGTTTGTATTGTATTATAACACAATATATATATTTTTTAAAAAAGCAGAGCAAAATAAAATTTGGGGAAATTATAGCATTTTGATTGACCCAAAATTATTTTTGTTTTCTGAAGTTTTCTTTCACAGAAAAAAAAAAGAAATTTTCACGTTTCATCCTGAATTGAAATGAAAACAGATGTCAAAATCCTGAAAGCTTTGCAAAATGGAATTTCTGTTCCTTGCATGCCTCTAGGAGCGAGTCTCCAGCCTTCTTAGACTTAGCCATACAGACACATCCCCGCTCCAAGCAAGAGACACGTCAACTTCACCTGGGGCTCTCCATGGGCAATTTACAGGATCAGGGTTTTAAAGTCCCTAGGCTCTGCCAGCCTGGACAATTAGGGGCTGAGCTAGTCCTGGAAATAGGGGGTTATCCATAGTCCATTCAAGTAAATGGAATGGCTCCCACTGACTTCAACTGGCTTTGAATTAATCCCTTAGATTAAAGATACAGTGGTGAGGCGGGTCAGAAAGTGGATCGGTATGTAGTTAGATAGATTAGGTCACCAGGATGCAGCCCAGTATCTCTTAGGTGTCTAACTCTAATGGGTTGAGCACTTACTGCCACAGCACCTCCTGCTGGTTACCTTGGGAATTAGCTCTTTCAGTCCCAGAGCACCTCCTGCTGGCCAGTGTCCCTCCTGCCTCAGGCCCCTTTCCCTTGGGGTGCCGCCCACAGCACCACCCCCACACTCTGGGTCTCCCTTCCCAGGGGAACCCTCTCCCCCTATGCCCACCTTACCTCAGTGGCTACTGCCAGTCATCATCTAGCACCCTTTTTCTGGGGCAAACTACAGTCTGATGGCCACTCATCTTTGGCAAAGGGTTTGGACCTGCTGCCTTTCCCTGTAGCCCCAGTACCTCCCTAGGCCTTCCTGTCAGGCCTCAGCCTGGGAGGACACCAGACCTGAGCTCCCCAGCATTGGTTTGTCCAAGGTACCCTTTGCTCCTTCAGGCAGCTAGATCCATCTCTCTCCAAAGCTAGCCCTTATAACAGGGCCAGGTGTGGCCTGATTGGGTGTGGCCACAGCTGTGGCTGCCTCCCCAATCAGCCTTTAACCTTGTTTTCTAGGAGCCGGGTACCTGCTCTGCTACACTAACAGCAGGGTTAAACAGAGCTTTCATAGATCCAAAATCCAAACATAAAATGAAACCTGCACTTGTTATTTAAGGGGCTGGATGCTATGACAGGAATATTCCTGGCATATTATTTCTGCATGCATATTGCACAGAGAATGTACACATCTCTGTGTATCAAATCGAAGCTGTGTCACATAAAATAACAAAGATTTGTTAAAGTGGCAGGCCTGGTGAAAGAGGGATTATTTGCAATGCCTGGTAGCAGATTGATACCTGCAAAACTCTCATTAATTTTGATCATTTGTTAGCATGCACAGGCAGACAAGTCACAGTGACTTTGGATCTGCTTGATTCAAATATGCAGGCTCCCAGCGCTCCCTCCACTGCTGTGTTTGCCATCAGCTTGGCCCCCCTCAGGATACGAAAGAGCATTTCCTAGCAGCAAAATTGCCTTTGATCAATGGAGTTTATGTCATTTGACTGTACAGCAAAAGTCAGTAACACACAAAGGTCTCCTTGACAATTGCAAATTAGAATGGTTCTCTGTTGAACTAAGTCGAAGCGCCATCTGCTTGCCTAACAATAGTGTATGTTTTATGTTGCTTTTGTATTATACATGCCTGATGAAAGCAGTTTGAATTAATCTTGTTCCCAGTGGAAAATATACACCCTCAATATGAATGTCTGGTTTTAGATCTAGCTGGCTGATTTGCTGTAGATTGCTTTCCTAAAAGGAGCACAGATTTCAGAACATGGTGGATCATAGGAACATAGGAATTGCCACACTGGTTCAGATCTCATCCAATAAATTGTCTCTGACAGTGGCCAGATATTTCAGAGGAAACATCCTGTAATAGAAGATGTGGGATATGAGATTTAACATCTTTCCAAAACTGTTGTTTTAAATAACTACAGTAACTCTGATTCTTATTCTTCTTATCCATATAAATGTCCAGTCCCTTTTTGAATCTTGCCATGCTTTTGGTCTCAATGACTTCTGGTGGTAGTCGGTTTCACAATGTAATGTGTTGGGTGACCGAGTTGTGAATGGGATAGAACCTTCTCTTGCTAGGGCCCCAGTTCAAATCCATCCCAGGTTGATACTGAGCAAACACTGTTGCCATTTGATAGCTGATTGGTTACAGATCTGAAGTGAGTTGCATGGTGTCAGTCCCCACCTCTCAGTTGTCAAGTGTCCATATCTCAGCAACTACCACCACAATGAATACCAATTGGTCACATTGCCAGCAGTATTTGCAGAGGCCAAGAACTGAAAAAAAATACCCTCTATCCATAGAGATGGTCAGAAATTTTCGGATGGAACATTTTTCAATGGGAAAATGCCAATTTGCCAAAAATCAGTTTTCATTTTGACAAAATTTCATTAAAAAGAAGAAGAAGAAGAAATGGAAGCAGCATTTTGATAACATCAAAGGGTTTGACATTTTCAGAATGGAGCGGTTCAATTTTTTGTTTAGAAATGACTTTAACTTTTGAAATTTCTTTTCTTTCACATTTTAATTAAAAACGAAACAAAATGTCAAAATTGGAATGAAAAGTTTCAATGTTACCAGAATAGAATATTGAGAGCAAGCCAAAACTATTTTTTTCCCTTTGGTCACCTTTCTCCACTTGTGACTCTTAGATTAGACATTGAGGACCACAAGCTGCCATGGTTACCCTGCGAGTAAGCCAATTGCTTTATGGGAACCTGTGGGGTAAAGGACTATTCAGCATTAGCAAGCATGGCCGAATTTGGAGCTAAATGAATAAGATGCTCACCAACATCAGCTGGGGATGCAGAGCTGAGTCCTAAATGTAGAATCTGCAGTGACAACAGAAAGATATACAATCACCCATATTATTGGTTTCATACTTCAAAGCTGAATGCTCCAATATGTTGGGAGTTGAACGCCTCTCAGGAGGCATTCAGTTCGTCATAGAATCAGGCCTTTCCTGCACACACTCATCACAAGCTGCAGTCAGGCCGACATTTCCTCCCCATATCCAGCATTGACCAAAAGGCAAATTGCACATTCCTGTGAAGCAATCAGCATTTCCCACTGCTGGAAACAGGATACTAGACTAGCTCGTCCATTGGTCTCTGTTCCACTATGGCAATTTCTGGCCTCCACAAACAAAAATACACCTCGGCATCACGGTGTGACATTGAGCCAACACTGCATGTTGAGGCCACTCAAAGACATCAAGGCAGGCAAGGTCACAAAATGCTGCATGGAATATTTATGATGTACTGTGACAACCAGCCTGGAAGGGTGAATTTTTCAGGCTGCAGTGACACCACATGATACTGCTCAAGCTATCAGACTAACATGGACACACATTTTCTCAGGTAGCCAGGTGTTCCTTGTTCATGCACATGTCCAGATGAAAGGCAGAGTTGAGACGGAATGGGATTTAGATGATGCTAAGATCCAACAGTGCAATAAGGATTTTGTCTATTCTTGTGGTTGATGTTCTGCTCGGTTTTCTGTAGCTTGGACATTTAATTCCCTGAAACGAATCAAATTGGGATCTTTAAAGCAAAGCACCTTGTCTTCATAATGTTTGCACTGGGCCCAGTTGAAGTACTGAAAGTGGGGGCAGAAATACTGACTAACAAGCTTCACTTGCTGCTACTCAAAATCTGGCGCACTGAAGAAATCCCTGCTGACTTACATAACGCTAACACCATCACCATTTTTAAAAAGGGAGACAGGGCCGAATGTGGCAACTATCAAGACATTGCCCTCCTCTCCATCGCCAGGAAGATTCTTGCTAGTATCTCACTGAATCGCCTGCTCCTTCTTGCAGAGGAAGTACTTCCAGAGTCGCAGTGCGGCTTCAGACCATGACGAGGCACCACTGGCATGATTTTCACAGTCAGGCAGATCCAGGAAAAATGTCAGGGAACCACACCTGGAGCTGTATATGTCCTTTATCAATCTGACCAAAGCCTTCAACTCTGTCAACTGTGAGGCTCTGTGGAAAATCATGTTAAAGTTTGGCTACCCAAGCAAATTTATCACTATTGTAAGATTCCTCCACGACCAGATGACTGCCTCCATCCTGTGCAATGGCTCTGTCTCTGAGCCCTTTGTCATCCAAACAGGTGTAAAACAAGGTTGTATACTGATACCCACTCTTTTCTCCATTTTCTTAGCAGCTATGAAAACATTAACCCAAGACCATCTACCACAGGGAACTGGCATCCAATAGAGGACTGAGACTTCCAAACTTCCTTGTCTCCGTGCCAGAACTAAAGTAATATTGGCAACAATAACCAAACTCAGTGTGCAGATGGTTGTGCTGTAGTTCTACACTCAAAGGAGGATCTTCAAACAGTTCTTAATTGCTTCTCTGAAGCTTACAAAAGCCTAGGGCTAACTCTGAATATCCACAAAACAAAAGTTCTCCACCAGCTAGTCCACAATCATCAGACCCATCAAGGAATGTCTATATCGACAAAGAAGACCTGGAAAATGTAGAATACTTCACCTATCTTGGCAGCCATCTCTCACAGAGAGCAGACAAACAACAAGATTCAGCACAGAATTCGCTGCGCCAGCTTTGCCTCTGGCAGACTGTCTCACCGGGTGTTCAACAATCACCACATATACTAGACTTCTAGTTTATAAGGCTGTGATAATCCCAACTCTCCCTGTAGAAAACACCTGTAAAACGTGGAACACCAGAACCACAACTTTATTCAGAAGATCCTCAACATAAAGTGGGAGCCCACCAATAGGGGGAAAGCTTGCTGGAGCAGCCAATCAGGGCCGTTGAGGGCCATATATAAAAGGGCTGCTCAGCAGAGTAGAGAGGAGTCTTTCCCTGGAAGGCGAGGGAGGAGGACTGGCTGCCTGAAGATGTGCCATAGATAGAGCAGTGCTGCGCAGTGGCAGCAAAGTGTGAGGGTGAGCCGCTGGGGCTTTGCTACAACGGCTGAGAGGGTGCTAGGGCTACAGGGGAAGTAGCCCAGGGAAAATAGGCAGCAGGTTGGAGGAGGGCAGTAGGCAACTGCTGGCTATTGGGTCCCTGGGTCAGGACCCAGAGTAGGAGGTGGACCTAGGTGGTCCCTCCCTCGCCCTTGCACCCCACTTGCTAATGAAGAGAGTGCCAGTATCCAGATTGTCATTTTCCCCTGAGGCGAGGGGCTGAACCTTAGACTGCAGCTGGTTGCTGAGGCAAGTGGCAGGACTAAGGACTGCTGGTCCATGCCTCCCTCCCACCCCCCGTGGAAGGGGGGAACAGTTGGAGGACCGTGCCCAGAAGAAAACGCTGCTGTCTGGGGAGCGGTGCAGGCTCAAGGAGTGTAGACAGCAGTGATGGCAGGTGTAGAGTGAAGTTTTTGCATTTAATAGAACAAAAGGCTCATCACGGACAAGACTTATCCAGGTCCCAAAGTCAACACGGCTTCACAATTAATATCTGCTACTTATGCTAATGAGTTTCATGGCGCTTTATTAAATCAGCATGGAGTCTTCAAACGGGTCTGGATTTATAACCAATGCACGGAATACAAATTCCAGGCAAAAGAGATACATATGGAAGTTAAACTGTCTGGGGACAATTTAAGTTGTTTGGTACAGTGCCCTGTAGGGAGGAATAGCCCCCTGTATGTGTACACAACAAGAGATCACCGCAATGCACAAAGGGTCTATCATATAGGTGGTTCATCAAACATTGCTGCTGGAAAAATACACAAGCTGAGTAAACTTTAATGCTAGCCGAAATGTATCATCATTGATTTATTTTCCTTGCCCAATAGTGCAGATCATTTTGTCCTAGATTTATTTTAAATACAGTTTGATCTTTCCTGACTGTGGTTCGTCTTTCAGGGACTGATCCTGCCAAGACTGAATTGACTGAATTTGGCAGGAGGTGCAGGCACATAGCAACACCAAGGTTGGACCCAAAGTCTTGAAGAATTGGGCCCATATGTTAGTATACATATAGAAGAGAGACAAGGCTTGAAACTTTCCAATATTTAAAAGGGTGTTAATATTCAATGGAGCAGTAATGAGATTCCACTGTACCCCTCGCAAATCTCTATATCGTGTTTATTTATGTTCAAGGCCTGTGTCTCTCCCACTATACTGTAACGTAGTGCTGATATAATAAAGCAAACCACAAAGGAGTCCAATTTTTAAAATGGTCTCCTTGAAGCCTATCATGGTAGGGAACATGAGGCAGCATCCAAAAAAATAATTGCTCCTCAAATAAATCACATTCTGAATATAGTGGGAGATACACATTCAAACAATATAGATAACAAATCCAGCATGCTTTCCAGAGCCACCTGGTGTGAACTTGAGTAATTAATAGCAGACCTGAAAAGTCAGAGATACTTCTTTGGTTGCTATCCCTTCAGTCTGCCAACATGACTGCTGCTTTATCTGGGCAGGTGCCAGCCAGCTAACCCTCATCTGTGCTCTGCGTAGGTCAGAATCTGGGTGAGGCATTCAGCTGCACTGACAGGAGGAAGGTGAGCGAAACAGAGACACACACCTGAGTGCCATCATCACAGCGAAGGGGCTGTAACCTATATTTCTTTCACTAGTCCACCTCCCCGTCCCATGTTTATGTGGAACAAGGAGGAGACCAAGATAGGATCTGGAGGAAAGTTGGTCTTATGATTATGGCACTGAACCGGGATGCAGAAGAATGGGGCTCAGCTTATGGGCTTTGACATGGATGTTGTGTGCGACCTTGTCTGAATTGTTGAATCTCTCTGTGCCTCAGCTCCCACAACTGTAAAAAGAGGATAGTAATGTTTCCTTTGTCTGTCTTGTCTATTGGAACTGCAGCTCTTTAGGGCAGGGACTTTCTTACTACATGTATGTGTACAGCAGCTAGCCCAATGGGGCCCTCACCTTGGTCAGGCTTTTAGATAGTGTTGTAATACAAACCAATGAACAAACGCTAGGCACTCCTGGAGAGCAGGGAATGGGGCCACTAGAATGCTGTCCCATTTACAGGGGTCTACCTTTGCTATGGGGGTACTGAATTTCTGTACAGGATGGACAGCCATTTGTATGAAATGTACTCCTAATGCTTCTCAGAAGCTCCTGAAGCATTGGGTAGGTGCAGCTTTAGGAATTTCACATATGAACTGAAATAAACAACAGTTGCTCATGCTTAAAGCTAAGATTTTTGTCATGGATATTTTTAGTAAAAGTTGGGGCAGGTCACGGGCAATAAGAAAAGTTCACTGAAGCCGCAGCCTGTCCCCGACTTTTAATAAAAATATCTGTGACAAAGTGGGGATTTGAGGGTGCCCACCCCACCTGCAGTGGGGCAGCTAGGCCACGGTTAGGAGCTCTGGGGGACCTCCCTGAAGGTTGGTTGTCGCAGCTCCAGGGTCTCCTGCCATCCACAGCTGGAAGCTGTCGGGGACCCTGCTACCTGCAGCAGCTGGGGTCTGCAGGGTACCCTGGTTGCTCACAGTTCCAGGGGTCCCCCTGCCAGCTACAGCAGTCAGGAGCTAGGCTGTCCCCGCTGCTTGCGGCAGCTGGGAGCTGCGGGGTGCCCCTGCTGCCTGTAGCTCCAGGAGCCTGCAGGAGCCAGAAGCTCGGGGGTTCCCCTGCTGCCCTCAGCTCCGGGGGCCCCCACACCCTGCCATGGCCAGGAGCTCAGGGGTTCCCCAGCCACCCATGGCTGCCAGGAACTGCAGGATACCCCCATCGCCTGAGGAGGCTTGGAGCTCTGGGGGCCTCCAGAGGTGGTGGGGGTACCCTGCAGCTCCCTGCCCCCATGGGCAGGGGGGAACCTTGCAGCTCCCGACCACCACAGGCTGAAGTTATGGAGGTCACTGGAAGTCACGGATTCCATGACTTCTGCAACCTCCATGACTACATGGCAGCCTTACTCATGATACAGGAGTCCTCTGTTAGTGAGGTGTCTGCAGACGTTGACCAGATGGTGCTCAAGATGTCATTCCTGAGTTTTGTATGATAAATAATACATCTCACTGTGCATTGCAGATGGCACTCTCTGTGCAGTTCTTTACATAGTCCCCTCAACAGCCCACAACAGTATCATCCCAAATTGACGGATATATTGAAGTGATCATTTCGTGAATGGCATAATAAAATCAGGTAAGCACATCAGTACTACAGCAAAAAGAAAATGGAGACTGTAATGTCTTAGGGATAGGGACTGTCTTTTTTGTTCTGTTTGTACAGCACCTAGCGCAACAGAGCCCTGGCCCATGATTAGGGCTCCTGGATGATATTATAATCCATATTAATATATAAAATTCCATAACCCCTTTAACTCTAATCTCCCTTTCCTCTCTTACCATGTCATGTATAAAATGTTTTGATTATAGGACTTGACTAGACTGTGCCAGCTAATCCTTGGCCCATAGCAGTTTTGCTAACTTATGATTTTATCACAAGTCAGGCCATATTTGGTGATTTTTCTTAAAGCTCTAGCTCCTGGGGTCAGGTGATCATGGAAGACATTCAACTTTCACTTTTTAAAATAACAAATTTCCTGAACAGCTTAGTTTCAGAGAGAAGCTTGAAGGCATGAACTGAATGTAACCCAAAGGCACTAAAAAAGCAAGACAGACCACAAATGCATTTTTCCTCCCACAAATGTCATGACTTTTTAAGCCAATCCCATGATTTTGGGGGGACATAGGACTGACTCGTGATTTTTGAATGGTTAGGATCAGCAATACTGAGTGTAGAGATGGCTTATAGGAGGCACTACTCTAGGGAAGAGTACCTCTCCATCATAGATTTGTCCCTTTTCCTCTCTGTCCACCTGTGACAAGGTGAGACTCACCACCGCAGCACCTCCTGCTGGCCGTCTTGGGAATTAGCTCTTGGCCCTTCCAGTCCACCTTCAGCTAATGGTGGAACACCTGCCATCACTGCTGTCTACACTCCTTGAGCCTGCACCGCTCCCCAGACAGCAGCGTTTTCTTCTGGGCACGGTCCTCCAACTGTTCCCCCCTTCCACGGGGGGTGGGGGGAGGCATGGACCAGCAGTCCTTAGTCCTGCCACTTGCCTCAGCAACCAGCTGCAGTCTAAGGTTCAGCCCCTCGCCTCAGGGGAAAATGACAATCTGGATACTGGCACTCTCTTCATTAGCAAGTGGGGTGCAAGGGCGGGGGAGGGACCACCCACGTCCACCTCCTACTCTGGGTCCTGACCCAGGGACCCAATAGCCAGCAGTTGCCTACTGCCCTCCTCCAACCTGCTGCCTATTTTCCCTGGGCTACTTCCCCTGTAGCCCTAGCACCCTCTCAGCCGTTGTAGCAAAGCCCCAGCAGCTCACCCTCACACTTTGCTGCCACTGCCCAGCACTGCTCTATCTATGGCACATCTTCAGGCAGCCAGTCCTCCTCCCTCACCTTCCAGGGAAAGACTCCTCTCTACTCTGCTGAGCAGCCCTTTTATATATGGCCCTCGACGGCCCTGATTGGCTGCTCCAGCAAGCTTTCCCCCTATTGGTGGGCTCAATAAGCCCTTTCCTGATTTGTGGGATCTGCGCAGCCTCGCTGGTGCTGCTTTTAACCCCTTTTTCTCCCTGTGTGAGGCAGCTGCCCTACCACACCATCTTTGCCCCATTTGGGGTGTACTGAGACCTAAGTACTGTGGGTAGGAAGTAGTCTATGCACTAAGGAGAGGGCAGTGACTAAGACCATGTCCAGAGGTAGGAAACCCTCCTTCTCTCCCTCCACTTCTGTCATTGCATGTGTCCCAATCCAGCCCATGAAGTGTGTAAAGTTAAACACACCATGTGAATGTTGTAAAGCTCCCTGGGATCGTTTATATTGCAGAGACATATAGAACACCAAGCTGATGGAATCAGTGAAGTGTGAGCGCTGTTCAGGATTTTCTTTGCCTAACGTTTTCAGGCTGTTTTCTCTTTGTCTTTTGTCACCACTGTTGTATACAAACCATTCAACCAGACCGAGTGTTTTAGTTTCCAAATTATTTATTGATCCATGCACTAGGGAAGAGGAAAAAAACTAATTTAAAAAATGTCTTAAAGGCAGGACATTACAGAGACTTCATCTTGCTGGATAACAGAGCAGATGATAGGGATGCCGCTTTGGCTGTGATGTCTTCTTTCTTTTCAACACATCAGAGTGAACTGCTACTTTAACATTCAAAACATTTTGACCTGTTCTAGCACTCAGTTTACAGGGCAAAAGAGTTTGGTTTTGCTGATGCCAGCCCTACAAACTCTACCTGGAATCTAAGAGTCAAACTGGGTTCTTTTTGGCTCGAGCACCTTCACCCAGTCCTAAAAGATACACTGCCTGATTCTTCTGTGATGAAGCCAATTGCTTTATTGGAGTTCTGTGATGGAGGGGGGCAGCCCAGGGACACAATCAGGGGCAGGAAATGTAAACTGATTTTTTTTATATTAATTTCGATGGATTATATGGGCCCAAGGAGTCAATGGTGTTCACATAATGCAATCACTGTCCAACATTAAACAGTTTTAAAGAAGGTTCAGGATTTGGTATAGTGACCTTCACCTGCTTTGTATCATGGCAAACACACCATTAAAAATCCTGGTCACCTTTTAATACAGAAAAGAAGGAAAAACAGTTTAACCATTTGAAATGTAAAGTATTAAGTAAGGCTTTTATTTTAACAACTTTTCTTGTTCCCTTTCTGTTTAGCTGGAGAGAGATTTTAGAAGGAAAATTCCTTGTTTGGCAATCTCCTAGGTGGTATTAAAGATGGTAAGAACGATCCTTTTGGGGAAAAGAGAAGTTAGATGAGATGAGCTAAAACTGTTAAAGTCTGATCCCATTTCCTAGAAGGCAAAACAAGACAAAAATGCACAAAAGTGGAAAGAAAGGGAGAGCAAAGATAGACCACACAGCTTTTGTCTGTGGGGTTGATTTTCATTTGCAACTTCACTGCTGGAAAAGTACAGGCCTAGCACGTGGTCTAATCAGCCACTCTGAGACCTGGCAAATTTGTACCAGCATTGTGCTGTTTAGAGCACTGCATTTAGCTGCCTCTCTGGTCATAGACTTACAACTCATGTTGCAAAATATGCAATCGTGGCCAGCTAAGCCACACTTTTATTAGACAGAAGCTGGTGGAGGTGGTGATATCATCTAGGTCTCTCTTTTTGGCTGTGTCTCATTAGGCCATCTCTGAGGGATTAATGTAAAGAAGAGCCAGAGTCCCAGGAGAGGTGGGTGGAGGACAGGCCATGATGATGAAGCTCACTCCTTCCTCTTCTCTCATGTTTCACTCAGCCAGTGTTGCACTAGCCAGCTTTCCACCCCTACCCCCAAGTCTCTTTTTGAGGACTCCAAAATAAGAAGTGATGGGTATAATGGCCGTCCTTTCGTTATTTGGTCTCCTAGTTAAGCCTAGTTTCCAACACACCAATTTTGGTTCACTGATTTCCTCACGCACACATTTACCAAGCATGATCTTAACACAGTCTTTGGGTTATGTCAAGAAGACTTTTTGTTTGAACTAATTCAGTCTGTCTCGCTTTTCCCATCACCATTTCTTCTTATAGATTACTGTGGCCTCTTAGCAACTTTCACTCACCTTTTGCAGCTGAGTTTACAAGTTGAGTAAATTTGTAGGCTCAATTGCCTCATGTCCCTTTAAATTAAAACAACAACAACAACCCACTGTTATGTTGAAAAGTGCTAATGGCTGCCATTCTATCAGATCCAAAAGACAATAATAATAAGTATTCCTGGGTGTATCTTAAATCCAAAGACAATCACAAACCTTATTAAGCCAACGGGGGTGCCAGACACTCTCTTTCATGCTCAACAGAAGGAACAAACAAGCCTTTTGTGTAATAAAAATAGCTGCAGACCATGATGGCAGGCACCTGAGGTGATAGGCCACATGGCAGATCAGAGCTAAACCTTGTAAGGTTTCCCTGGTTGCAAATGTAAGGGTTAGGATAGGGTTTGCAGGCTTTATGTGTAAGAGGCAAAGCAAGCCAAGAGAAGGAACTGCAAGTGTGACCCTGAGAGCAAGCAAAGAGACAGGGCCTCTTGGGCACAGGCTCATTGGGGTGACAAGTGTGGGGATTTCTGAGTAAGGACACTGCCTGCTCTTAGTTTCCACTGCAGTCAGGGAAGCAGGATTTTGTGGGCATTTTGGGTACAAAATGACACCAAGATTATACCTGATTTCATAGAAGATTAGGGTCAGAAGAGACCTCAGAAGGTCATCTAGTCCAACCCCTTGACCAAAGCAGGACCAATCTCCAACTAAATCATCCCAGCCAGGACTTTTTCAAGCCAGGCTTTAAAAACCTTTAAGGAAGGAGATTCCACCGCCTCCCTAGGTAACCCATTTCAGTGCTTCACCACGCTGCTAGTGAAATAGTTTTTCCCTAATATCCAGCCTAAACCTCCCCCACTGCAACTTGAGACCATTTCTCCTTGTTCTGTCGTGTGACACCACAGAGAACAACCTAGCCCCATCCTCTTTGGAGCCCCCTTTCAGGTAGTTGAAGGCTACTATCAAATCCCCCCTCACTCATCTCTTCTTCAAACTGAATAAGCACAATTCCCTCAGCCTCTCCTCATAAGTCCTGTGCCCCAGCCCCCTAATCATTTTCGTTGCCCTCCATTGGACTCTTTTCAATTTGTCCACATCCTTTCTTTAGTGGGGGGAACAAAAACTGGATGCATTATTCCAGATATGGCCTCACCAGTGCCAAATAGAGAGGAATAATCATTTCCCTCGATCTGCTGGCAATGCTCCTACTAATGCAGTCCAATGTGCCATTAGTCTTCTTGGCAACAAGGGCACACTGCTGACGCATATCCAGCTTCTCATCCACTGTAATCTCCAGGTCCTTTTCTGCAGAACTGCTGCTTAGCCAGTCAGTCCCCAGCCTGTAGCAGTGCATGGGATTCTTCCGTCCTAAGTGAAGGACTCTGTACTTGTCCTTGTTGAATCTCATCAGATTTCTTTTGGCCTGACCCTCCAATTTTTCTGTGTCACTCTGGACCCTATTCCTACCCTCCAGTGTATCTACCTCTCCCCCCAGATTAGTGTCATCCATTAACTTGCCAAGAGTGCAATCTATCCCATCAAAACCGCCCCCAGGACTGACCCCTGGGGCACTCCGCTTGATACCGCCTGCCAACTAGACATCCAGCCATTGATCACTACCCACTGAGCCCATCTACATAAGAACACAAGAATGGCCGTACTGGGTCAGACCAAAGGTTCATCTAGACGAGTATCCTGTCTACCGCCAGTGGCCAATGCCAGGTGCCCCAGAGGGAGTGAACCCAACAGGCAATGATCAAGTGATCACTCTCCTGCCATTCATCTCCACCCTCTGAAAAGCAGAGACTAGGGAAACCCTTCCTTACACATCCTGGCTAATAACCATTAACGGACTTAACCTCCATGAATTTATCCAGTTCTCTTTTAACGCTCTTATAGTCCTAGCCTTCACAACCTCCTCAGGCAAGGAGTTCCACAAGTTCGCTGTGTGAAGAACTTCCTTTTATTTGTTTTAAACCTGCTGCCCATTAATTTCATTTGGTGGCCCCTAGTTCTTGTATTTTCCTTATTTACTTTCTCTACATCACTCATGATTTTATATACCTCTATCAGATCCTCCCTTAGTCTCCTCTTTTCCAAGCTGAAAAGTCCTAGCCTCTTTAATCTCTCCTCATATGGGACCTATTCCAAAAAAGTATCCACCTAAACGTTAAAGGAAGAAAAATCACAAACATTTCTAATTTGTCCTAGTGCTCTGTGAAATCTCACTTGACTGTGATCCTGCCCCATGGAAGTCAAAAGCCACAGTATCCAGCCCCGTAATTCCACCTTTCCATTTTATTATCATGACTCAGAATCAAAATCATTTGAACCATAACCAACCTGAAAGCATCATCATGTAGCCTATACCCTTATCAACCCGTGATTTCCTACCTTTTCCTGACACTAGTAAAATAAAACATATGAGATTTTCCAGCTAATTCTTGCCTAAAACTAATACCTATCAGGTAAAAGAACAAGAAATACTTGTGCCACCTTAGAGACTAACAAATTTATTTGGGCATAAGCTTTTATGCAAATTAATTCCAATTCTGACTTCTGGATCACCTACTCCAGGACAGACCCAACAAAGAAAGTAACAAAACACAACTAGCTGTCACCTTAAGCCCCCAAACAAAACCTCTCCAGCATATCATCAAGGATCTACAACCTATCCTGAAGGACCGATCCCTCACTCTCACAGATCTTGGGAGACAGGCCAGTCCTTGCTTACAGACAGCCCCCCATCCGGAAGCAAATATTCACCAGCAATCACACACCACACAACAAAAACACTAACCCAGGAACCTATCCTTGCAACAAAGCCCATTGCCAACTCTTTCCAAATATTTATAAAGGGACACCATCATAGGACCTAATCACATCAGCCACACTATCAAAGGCTCGTTCACCTGCACATCTACCAATGAGACATAGGCCATCATGTGCTAGCAATACCCCTCTGCCATGTACCTTGGCCAAACCGGACAGTCTCTACACAAAAGAATAAATGGACACAAATCAGACATCAAGAATTATAACATTCAAAAACCAGTCGGAGAACACTTCAACCTCCCTGGTCACTCAGTTAAAGCCCTAAAAGTCGCAATTCTCCAGCCAAAAACCTTCAACAACAGACTCCAATGAGAAGCTTTCAATTGGAATTAATTTGCAAACTGGACACCATTAATTTAGGCTTGAATAAACACTGGGAATGGATGGGTCATTACACAAAGTAAAACTATTCTCCCATGCTAATTTTTGCCCTACTGTTACTAACACCTTGTCAACTGTTTGAAATGGGCCATCCTGATGATCACTGCAAAAGTTTTTTTTTCTCGTGCTAATAGCCCACCTTAATTGATTAGAATCATGATAGTTAGTATGGCAACACCTATTTTGTTCTCTGTATATATATATCTTCCTACTATATTTTCCACTGCATGCATCTGATAAAGTGGGTTTTAACCCATAAAAGCTTATGCTCAAATAAATTTATTAGTCTCTAAGGTGCCACAAGTACTCCTCATTCTTTTTGCTGATACAGACTGACACGGCTACCACTCTGAAGCCTATCAAATAAAGTAATTCTCTTTAAGATAGTTGGTAGACTGCTAGTCAATTTTAATTGGCACTAAATAATAAAGCCAGTAGGTAATTTAATTAATGAGCAATAAATATGCCACTGTATTTTTATAAGAACGAACAAGTCTTAAATTACCCTACGTTGTTTAGAATATCAGATACAAAATCCGTTATGTTCAGGGATGGGATAGGAGATTGGGACTGGGATATGGAAACTCTTTCATCTTTTAGGTACCAGGTTGAGTTAAAACCCTCTTGGAAGCCACTAGCTGCATGTCTGGACAGCGGTTGTGAGCTGTGCTTCCCAGCTCAGGCAAACAGACGCATGCTAAAATAGAGTGTGGCCAGAGTTGGCAGCTCAGATTAGCCACCCGAGCACCCAGAGAGGCAGGCAGGATTGTACTTGGGCACTTTATCCAAGCTGCCACCTGTGCTGGTGTAACACTGACAGACCCTGATTGTCAGTGGGTGGGATTGAACCAGCGACCTCTGGAGTTTAGTGCATGAGCGTCTATCACAGGAGCTAAAAGCCAGCTGGCTGTTAGCTGAGGCTGTAGGGCAGACTCATTCCTCTCTCTCTAAGTGGTCTCGGTGCCCCCAGATGGGACAGAACCATACCCAGGAGGTGTGTAAGTTACACTGCTATTTTTAGGTGCTCGATTGAGCAGAAGTAGTGCATGGCAGTGTACGCGTGCTTGGAATTGCATCACCCAGCTGCTGTGTAGGCATCCCTGAGGCTATATTTAGCCCTGTGCAGAGGCTACTTTAAGGGATTATGAAAGACTTAAGTTCAGCACAGGGCGTGTGCTGGCCCCTCTGCCAACGAGTGAGTCAAACACCGGCGTCGCCTCCATTGAGTGCACTGATTTCCACATGTTCCATTGACTCCTGCTTCACAACAGCGTAAGTCAGAGCAGGAATCAGCCCCCTTGACACCTCCTGATAGCTCTTTGGTGGCCCTGTGGCATGAGCTGATGGTCTCAGTCTAGATTCACAGAGGAAGCATGGGGAAAAGGACACCCTTACTGACAGGCCCAGCAGAGAGACCAAAGACTGAATGGACTCCAAGGCTGACATGTGCTCCCACTCTTAGAGAGCACGGCTGACATGCTGAGCTGCACCTCTACCTCTGTGCCTTCCTATGTACGGGCTGCTCCAGGGCTGCGTAGGCTGATCTAAGTTACAGCAGCCTCCCCAAGGCTGTCTATAGAAAACCAGAATGGCCATAGATGTATGTGATACAGCCACACCCCTGCCCAACCTGATGCGCCCCCTTCTGGCCCGGCCATGAGCAGCAGGCCTTGTGTTGGAATCAGCTCACAGATACTCAATGCAGTGCTTGTGACAAAGGAATTCTTCCCTAGCCCCTTGTGCAGCCTAGAGGGGACAGAACAAGGCAGTGGCATCCCCTCCCATCTCTCCAGAAGCATGTTAAAGCACATGGATTGTGCAGCATGGAGCACGGTGAGTTGTGATGCCTCTGCAGATGAATAGGTGGCTTCACCCCTCAAGCCATCCAAACAAGGGTCTTTCGCCAGCACAAAAGTCACTGAACTAAAAACACTCTACAGACGTGGGGGCAGATAGAGGGGGGGAGCAACCTCACTGAAATCACAGCAGTCACTATCAGTCACCCTCAGGTGTGCCGCATTCTGCCCCCTCCAGTGAGCAAAACAAAATTCTTGAGCGATTGCTGAGATGATAATTTGATGATGATTAACTCTCAGGTTCAAAAATACAGACACTTCAGGCTCAGCGGGCTGGCACTCCAGCAAAATCTTTCCTCAAGGGACACAAAGAGCAAGTTGCTTTTCTAGATATTTGTATATATTTAAACCTCGCTCTAATTACAGGAGGAAATGGCTTTGCTCATGCCAGCTGACGAGCCACTGATCTATGGGGGGCGTAGGAAGGATTGCCATTGTAATGCCTGCTTAAACTTGGATTATCGTTGCTGTTCATATTTGACTGGCCCAGAACAAACAACAGGGGAGTGAACTGCTGAGCTTTTATCTCTGGGTAATACTCGTACACAATTAGATGTGGAGCTATTGGCATGTGAAATCTGGTTTGGATTCAAAGCTCCACTCGCCTGACCTTTCTGCAAACCCATAGGAAATAAAGTGATTGCACTTGGTACTGCTTTCTCTTTCTCCTCCATCAAGATGCTCTTTAAGAATGTCTGACTGGCTTTAATGGGCCCTGGGTCAGGCAACATGGCTCATAGGACTGGATGGCTTGAGGACATGCATCAGGTCTCCAGCTCGATCGGGTTGTGACTGAAAGTCATTATGCTGTTATGTGGCTTTCTGGGGGACCTGTGCGCAATGAGTCGGGGAGGTCTCAGTACTTTCCCTGGTGGAGAAACATCCACGTCACAGAACCAGCAGGACAACTGGCATTTCCACTGGCAACCTCAGCAGAAGTGGAATGTGCAGGGGAGGATGAAGTATGATTTCCCCTCCTGGTATTTCACTGCAATGTTAGCTTGAGCTATACATCAAGCGTTGCCCTAAACCTGACTTCCATCCACACACACAAAACTCTTGTTCGAGTTCATTAGTGCTTTAAACTCTAGCTAGTTGGGCTGCCGGGCGGAAGTGTGTGGGGGGGTGGTTGATGCGCCAGTGCTGCTGAACTGGAGCCAGTAATACAGTGAGGACCCAGCTGCTGGAGTTACAGAATTCCTTGGATGCTAATCCAATAATTCTGTGTAGCTCTGGGGCAGTTTCCTAGTGTGGCTGCTCTCACTTGAACTAGGCTTGCTCAAGTGGACTTAATTTGAATGGACAGCTCGAGCTAACTGTTGCAGTGAAAACAGGTCCCTAGAAATCACCTCTCTGGCTCATGTTAGAGGCAAGTTACTGGGAAGGGGGCAGTCTGGAGTATCTGGCATTACCATCCGGCATGCCATTCTAATGGGGATTGGCTATCCAGATCTATTCCAGCTGCTTACCAGTACTGGATCAAGATATCATGATTTATAAAGTACCCATCCTGCCTACCGATCCTTTAGCCTCCCCCAAAATCCTGAGGACCTGGTGCCTTGCCCCTAACTAGCTCTGCTCTTATTCAGAGATTCTAAGGCCAGAAGGGACCATTTTGATCATCTCATCCGACTTTCTGTATATCACTGGCCATATAATTTCCTCAAAATAATTCCTAGAGCAGATCTTTTAGAAAAGACATCCAGTCTTGATTTAAAAATTGATGATTCTCCAGTGACAGAGAATCCACAACCCTTGGTAAATTGTTCCAATGATTAATGACTCTCACCATTCAAAATGTGTACCTTCTTTCCAGACTGATTTGTGTCTCGTTTCAACTTCCAGTCATAAGAGTGTGTTATACCTTTCTTTGCTAGATTGAAGAGCCCATTAAGAAATATTTGTTTCCAGTGTAGGTACTTATAGGCTTTAATCAAGTCACACTTAATCTTCTCTTTGTTAAGCTGAATAGTATGAGCTCCTTGAGTCTATCATTATGAAGTATGTTTTCTAATCCTTTAAACATGCTCTGTTCTAGTTTATCAACATCCCTCTTGAATTGTTGGCACCAGAGCTGGACACAGGATTCCAGCAGCGGTTGCACAAGTGCCAAATACAGAAGTAAAATAACCTCTCTTCTTCTTGAGATGCCACCGATTATGCATCCCAGGATTGCACTAGTTTTTTTTGGCCACAGCATCACACTGGGAGCTCTTGTTCAACTGATTATCCACCACCACCTGCAAATCTTTTGCAGAGTCACTGCTTCCCAGGATAGAGTGGCCTGACCTCTTTGTTATTTGCCACTCGCCCAATTTTTGGGTCATCTGCAATTTTTAAGTGCTGATTTTATGTTTTCTTCTAGGTCATTAGTAAAGAGTTAAATAGTGTAGGGCCAAGGACCGATCACTGTGGGATCCCACTGGAAACAGACCTGCTCTATGACAATTCCCTGTTCACAGTTACATTTTGAGACTTATCAGTTAGCCAGTTTTTAATCCATTTAATGTGTGCCGTACTAATTTTATATTGTTCTAGATCTTTAATCAAAATGTTGTGCAGCACCAAGTCAAATGCCTTACAGAAACCTAATCATAATACGTCCACACTTACCTTTACTAACCAAACATGTCATTGCATCAAAAAAGATCTCAAGTTTGACAAGATGTATTTTTCATAAATCCATGCAGATTTGCATTAATTACATTACCCTTCTTTAGTTCATTATTAATCAAATTAAATTATTTTGCCCTGGATCGATGTCAGGCTGACAGGCCTATGCTTACCTTGGTCATCCCATTTATCCTTACCCTACCAGTTATCCTTTTTAAAAATTGGCACAACGTTAGCTTTCTTCCAGTCTTTTGGAACTTCTCCAGTGCTCCAAGAGTTATTGAAAATCAACCTTAATGGTCCAGTGAGCTTCTCAACCAGCTATTTTAAAACCCTTGGATGTGAGTTGTCTGGACTCGCTGATTCTAAAATGTCTCACTTTAGCAGCTTCTGTTTAATATCCCCCAGGGATACAAGTGGAATAGAAAGAGTGTCATCTGCAGCATGTTTCCCTCCAAAATGTACAACAGAAATATTTATCGAACACCTCTGCTTTTTTTGCATTATTATTGATAATTCTACTATTTCCACCAAGCAATAGACCAATACCATTGTCAGGGTTCCTTTTGTTCCTAATATATTTTTTAAACTTCTTATTGTCCTTAATTCTGCAAGCCATAGATTACACCTTTCGTCCCTTGGCTTCGCTTACCAATCTTCCACAATTCTTAACTTATGATTTATATTAATTACTACCAACCTCCCCTTTTTCCCATTAGCAGTATATCATTTATTTATTTATTTTTACAGCTGCAATAATTTACTCTGTGAAAAAAACAAAAACAAAAACAAAACAACAACCCCAAAACACCTGGTTTAATCAGCACAGCCTTATTCCTCGGTTGTGGGATTGTGGTTTTTGGGGTATCTAGTGGGGTGTTCTTAAATGATTCCCAGTTATCATGCACATTTTTCTGATTAAATTCTGCCTCCCAGCTGATCTGGCTCATAATTGTTTTTAGCTTTGTGAAACTGGCCTTGTTAAACCACCAAGTATATATATATGGACTTTATTCTGTTAGCACATTATAAATGTGATCAAGTCATGGTCATTTGTACCTAAGCTACCATTAACTTTTAGTTCTGTGATTGGTTCACTCTTGATCTGCTAGGACAAAGTCTAATATAAAATTCCCCCTTGTTGGTTGCAACACTTTTTAATCTAAGAACTTGTCATCTAGAATGTTTAAAAATTTCAAGGATGTGTTAGTATTAGCAGCATGAGACCTTCAGTCTATGTCACTCAAATTAAAATTCTCCATGAGCACACAGGTTTTTTTCTTACATATTAAATATAGGTGCATAAGGAGCTGGCTAACCTGTTCCCTACTGGGATTTGGTGGTCTGTGGCAGACACCAAATAATACCCCATCTTGCGCTCTATCTGTTAGTACATTGATCTGTAAGCATTCCAGACAATTTTCGTCTGAGTTGTCCATGACTCAGAAACAGATAATGCCATTTTTGACAGAATGTCACTCCTCCTTCCCCTGTTGCCCACTCGATCCTTCCTAAAGAGGTTATAACTATTGATTTTAACATTCCAAGTGTGTGAATCATCCCATCAAATTTCAGTAATACCAATTAGATCCAATTTATACTCAAAAATAAGTAAATCCTATTCCTCTTGTTTGTTACTTCAGCTTCTAGCATTGGTGTACAGGCAAATCAAGAATTCTTCTCTTCATGTCCATTGGTTTCTTGATTAATTTTGTTCTCTGCATGTTGATTTTGTGCAGCCTGCTCATATCTTCATTCACTTTAAGTTCCCCTTTTACTATGAGTTTAACCCCCTCCTGGCTACTGCTTAGGGATAGGCCAGCCAGAGATCAGTCCTCCTACTGAGCTGGAGGCCTTTTGAACTATACATTTCCCTCTCCCCATAGAAGGTGGACCCATGTTCCACAAAACCAAAGCTCTTCACCCTATTCCACTTATCTAGCCAGTGATTCACGTCCAGAATCTTGTGCCTTCTGACTTCCTTTGCTAGTGGGACAGGAAGGATCCCAGAGAAGATTGTTTGTATATTCTTCTTCTACAGCACGCTTCTGAGTTCCTTGAAGTCATCTATTATCTGTGAGATATCCTGTGACGTATGAATCATCACCAATCGATCCTTGCCTGCAGACTTCAGAAGCCTATCAAATCTTGAAGTTATGTCCCATGTCCTGGCTCTGGGAAGGCAGCACACCCTCCTATTGTCCACCTGTCCCTTGCAGAAGGTTCTTTCAATTCTTCTGAGTCTTGAATCTCCAACAAGGATCGTCTGTCTACCCTGGATGATTGGATAACTCTTGTGGGGTAAACTTGATTTTCTTAGGGGTAAGCTTGGCCTAAGCTGCCATCCACACATGTATCCTGTACATTTCTCTATTCCCTTGGACCTGCTATATCTTAAGCTGTATCTTCCATATTTGCCACATTGAGGACCCAATATTGACTTGAAACTTCTAGCTGTGTGGAATTCCTCCTGCTTATCTTTTCTCTGGTGGCCACAATCTGCCTATCCTCATCCATGTCTCCAACAATGGAGAATGCTGCCCCAACCTCTTGCCTCTGGTGGTTACAAACTGCCGGGCCTCCTCTCTGACTTCCTCTCTCACCAATTCCTTTGTGGCTAGCTCCATTCTTCCTTGAAACTGAGATTCTGGTGTTTCCCAAACCTGGTTTTCTATGAACTTCACAGCTTCTCTGATGCTTAGTGGCATTTTAACTTGCTCCTCCAATCCAATAATCTTTTCCTCCAGCACAGCCACCAGCTTGCACTTCATGCACAGGAAATCCCTTCTGTCTTCAGGCTGAAAAAAAGAACATGGCACATCCATTGCAGATCGCCACCACTGTTCCCTCACTTGTCATCTTGACATCACACAGAGTGCTGAACCTGGAAGGAAAGTCTCTCCTGCTCCCTTCCAAACTTGCTCTGAAAGTCCTGTCAGCTGCTTCTGGTTCTTTTGTTATAGAAGAACTCAGGAGATAAGAACCTATACATTAAATGGCACATTTCTGCTCCATTGACACAAATGCATGACTACTGACAGAGTGATACTGTAAGTTGTTTCTTTTTAATTCCTTGTGCATCCTGCTGAATGTGCAACTATGCAGACAGCTTGTAAGAATAGCAACGACCTTTTTTTTCTCTCCTCTCTATTTTAAAATCAGTTTCGGTTAGATCAGTAGAAGATTTACTGGCGAAATAATCACTTCAGCTGCATTTAAACCCTATAAAAGACAGATTGGCTGTGTTTTTAGACATTTACATCAAAGTAATTAGCACTATATAAAAGTGTTGCATTCATTAAGATGCTCTGAACCAATTCTTATGTAGTATTAACAAAAAAGACAAAAACTGAAGAATGGGAAACTACAGATTACATTCTGCTGCTTGGCTTCTTTCTTATTCATGAGCCTCATTGCAATTCTCCATAGTAAGTGATAAAGAGACATAAAAACAGCTGTGGGAGAACTAGGAAGCTTTGTGGGTAAGGCTGGGACTCAGATGATCTGGGTTCTACTCCTAGCTCTGCCACAGACTGTCTATGCCAGAGGTGGGCAAACTACGGCCCATGGGCCACATCTGGCCCGCGGAACCATCCTGCTCGTCTCTTGAGCTCCCGGCTGGGGAGGCTAGCCCCGATCCCTCCCCTGCTGTCCTCCCTCCCCGACAGCCTCAGCTCTCCGTGCTGCCAGCACTCTGGGTGGCAGAGCTGCAAATTCCTGTCAGGTAGTGCGGCAGTGTGGCTGGCTCCGGCTGGGCGGCGTGGCTGCCAGACATGCTGCTCTGAGCAGCATGGTAAGGGGGTGGGGAGTGGGGGGATCAGATAAGCGGAAGAGGGTCCTGGGGGGGCAGTCAGGGGACAGGGAGCAAGGGGCGGTTGGATGAGGTGGAGGTTCTGGGAGAGCAGTCAGGGGATGGGGTGGTTGGATAGGCATGGGATTCCAGGGGGGCCTGTCAGGGAGTAGGGGTGTAGATAGGGGGGTGGGTTCCCTGGGGGGTCAGTTGGGGCAGAAGATCCTAGGAGGGGGTGGTCAGGGGGCAAGAAGCAGGATGGTTGGATGTGTTGGGGTTTTTGAGGGGGCAGTCGGGGCAGGATGTGGGAGGGACAGATAGGGGGCAGGGGCCAGGCTTTTTGGGGAGGAACAGGCTTCCCTACCGGGCATTCCATAGTCTTGGAACCCCGATGTGGCCCTCAGGCCAAAAAGTTTGCCCACCCCCAGTCTATGGGTCCTAGGCAAGTCACATTGGCCCAGATTTTAAAAGGTATTTAGGTGTTGTTGCATTCAGTGTTGCAACAATTCCCTGGTTTAGGAGCCTAAAACTGCTAGGTTTCAGAGCTGCAACTGCAAAGCACAGCTAGTTTTAGAGCACTAGCACGAACCCTGCTAGCCCAAGTCTGGTGACCTGGGCTGGGATGCTCGGTGCCACAAGCAGTGTAGACATTCCCTAGGAGTCTAGATCCTGTCAACTCTCAAAGGGATTTTGACCCCCCAAAGATCCTAAATCCCTTTTGAAAATTACATATAGGCTCCTAAATCAGTTAGACACTGCCACACTGAGTGCAGCAATGCTGAAATACCTTTACAAATCTCGGCCTTAATCTCTCTGGACTGTAAAATGAAGATCATAATCCTTCCCACCAGCCTTTGTCTGTTCTTGTCTACTTAGGTTGTAAGCTCTTTGGGGCAAAGATGGAGTTTCACTGTGTGTTTGTAGAGTTACTAGAACAACGGGGCCCTTGCTTTGGCTGAAGCTGCTAGGAGCTACCAGAATAATAAAGATATGGCCTTAGAAGACTAGTTAAAGATTGTAAAAACCAGCGAGGGACAGGAATTATAAAAGCCACTGAGGGAGGGGAATTGTTCTAAACTAGCGGTAGGATAAATGGCATGAAACTCAGAAAATTAGAGTTTAATATGAAGGAAAAGTCTCAGATGTTGAGATCTCTAACTTGGAGGAATTAAGTTTTAAGGATAGTCTCCCATGGGGTTTGGGAGTAGCTGGACAAAATAGCAGAGAATAGCCTGAAGGTAAAATGGTTACTCGGGCCTGGGGATAGACTAACCAAACTAATAGGTCTTTTTCAGCTATGACTTCTCTGAAAGCCCAAACCTCTTCCTATTCCACAGCAGGCAGGGAGGGCAGGGAAATGGGATGGCTTCCTCTGGAGTCCCTCTATGCTGCTGCTTGGATACCAGCCTACCGGTGTCATTACAGAGTAGAGGTAGGTTAATGGTGAATGGTGCCCCCCTCCATGTCAGTAACATAATATAACTGATGTGGCATGTCCTGCATCATTGAGGCAGAGAAGTGAGCAGGACTGTGGATTCCCATTGTACTGTCAGAAGGGCTGATCCTTTGGTGTGTCTGTGACTGAAAACAAAATGCAGCACAAATCCCATGACAAAAGTTGCTTCTTCTGGGATTGTTGGATCAATTTTGCAAGGTCATCTGAATTCTCTAGATGTTTTCCCATCACTGGGGCTTCTCCCTTCAGCTACTGCTGAACAGGTCAGGTGTGTGTCTGAAGGGCATGGGCTTGCAGCAGTGCTGAATGGATCCAGATGTGGCTGTTTACACAGGTGAAATTGCAAGAACAGAATTCGAAATGAGATTTTAATAGACTGCCTTCACAGCTACAGGACATTGCTTAAAAAGGGCCTTCAAATCCAACCCAGGGTGAGCGAGTCTCAGCCACTTTCAGTGAAGCTACTATACTTTGACAAATCAGGCCATTTCATTTGGGTGCCTAAGCCTGGGTTTGTGCACTTAAATGTAGGCACCCAAATTTTAAAAAGTTTGACCAGAGTGACTTGCCCTGGTTCACTTGCCCTGAATGACTTGCCCTGTGGAAGAGGCTGGGACAGAGCTGCTTAGTTTCTCTTCTGTCTCCCATGTATTGAGGTGAAAAGGAGACCTCCCTGGATAAGATGGGAAGCTTAAATGGAAGCGTTTGTTACCTGCTGTGAAAGGAGAGACTTACCTGTTGCCTTCTGCTACAGAGTGATGTGGTTTCTGCCTTTCTACATCTTCAAGGAGCCATCTTTATTTGTAATCTTCTTTTGTCCTCCTCAGAGTGTCCTGAGGTGCCCTTGTAATCCATTTGATTAGGTTTCACGGTGCTTTGCTTAATGAGTGACATCCTTTTCTATTAGGTTGCATCTGTAATGTATGAAGCTTTCCTCTTCCCAGTCCCTCATTACTAATGCCTGGCTGCAATGGAGGAAAGAGGCTATGTAGCGGGATGAACTACATGATGGAGAATCATCTGGATAAAAATGAGATGCTGGGTGATAGAAGCAGAAAGTCAAACAGTCAATCTGCAGGTGAGTTTGTGTAATTTACATTTACAAGAGGCTCTGCCCAAAATTAGTCTGACAATCCCAGGGAATACGGAAATGACAAATCTTTATTTGCTTGGATATGGATAGCTTGCCTAGTAGGTCTTCAGCAATCTTTGCTTTTTCTGGTAGCTCTTCACTTAATGACATTTGGTTAACACTGTCGGTCTAAACATTGGACTTTTTCATTCTCATCACCCATGTTCCTTTTGGTTGATAGAAAAAGTGGTCCTTCTACAGCCAAAAGAAAAAGAGAGAGAGAGAGAGAGAGAGAGAGAGAGGTCGACTCTTGAAATAGTGGATATTGGAGATGAAGAAAGATCTGGCAGCCCATCGTCTCCATCCTCTGGCAATGCAGGACTGTTCCCCGAAGTGTTCTGCCCGGGTCAGTTTTCAGGCCTAGATTCTCTGCTTCATCCAACTTACATTCGCGGAGAAGAGAGGGCGGCTGTCAAGGGGATGGTTATGAGTCTTTGATTGCCCGCACTGTCTTGAAGCAATTCTGTTCTGAACGGAGTCAGCTGGCAATGCTCCCCTAGGGAATACACCCCAGCTGGAGATCATCAGAGCACAACACACTTTGAGCCACTATTCTTCCTACCACTCCCCACCCCTAGTAAGTTCCATGCAATGTGGGATAGGGAGAGAAGCATAGAAAATGGCTTTGTTGGCTCTATGCTGTCTAAGGACTCCCAAATGCTGGGGGTGGGGGGAGATATGGATCAGCAGAAGACCTGAGGGAAGTTTCCACTTTCAGGGCCTCCTGAGCAGCTGAAAGGGAGAGAGCAGGCCAGAGAATCCAGCTCTAGCACTCTCAAGTGATAGGGATTCCATCAGTTCCCTCAGCAGACTGTTTCACATACTATTGGATCTTAGTTAGGACATTGTCTGCTGAGGCCTGATATACCCACTGATTAGCATCTCACTCACCCCCACGTCAGATGTCATGTCTGCCAGCTGCAGCTTAACTCAGAAGTATGGATTTGATAAATTTTCACATGCTTTCCACATGTTAAAGTGGCTGCTTTGCAGAGCTCAGTAGCTCAGGAGGCTGGGTTATGTGGCACAAAAATCTTTCACTTCTCTAAGTTCTTGGCTCCGATAAGGCCCTTAGATTGATTGTGGCCATAAGTTGTTTACACCAGATGACCTATGTGTAATGAGTTGGCCTGGTCTCAGTTGACTTTCTAATGGACAAGTGTCCACAAAAAGTATCCAGAGGGCATTAGCCACCATGTTAGTTGACCTTCTCAGCCAGGGATAGAGGGTTGAATGGGCCATGAAAACTGAATAATTCTTCAATGACTAGAAGTCTTTGCTTGTGAAGGTAGATGTGATAAATGAAGGGGGTTGGTAATCCCCTTTTATGGACACCCAGCCAGCCATTTAGCTATAAAGTCCCTCTTGGTGACTGCTTGCTTCACCTGTAAAGGGTTAAAAAGTCCCCCAGGTAAAGAAAAGGGAGTGGGCAACTGACCAAAAGTTCCAATGGGAAGGCTAGAACTTTTTTAAATGGTGAAAAAAAACCTTTCCCTTTGTCTCTGGGTTGTTCTTTCGTGGCTAAAGGGACAGGGGCAGCAGGAATGCTGGGTAAAGTTTGAACCATGTGTGAAAAATTATCTTCCATGCCTAGAAGGATTCACTGGGACAGGGAATGTTTAGATAGATGCAATAAGGTTTATTTCTTTATTTTGGCTTGTGGATTTCCTCTGTGCTAAGAGGCATTTTTGTTTTCTTTTGTAATGTAAGCTGGACCCCAGGGAGCCATTTCTGGTGTTTAACCTCTTTTCAATTGCTTTATAAAATCTAGCTATACCTGATTTTCCAGATGTCTTTCCTTCCTTCTTTTTTAATAAAATTTACCTTTTTAAAAAACCTGATTGGTTTTGTGTCTGAAGAGGTCTGTGCATATGTTTTTCAATTAGCTGGTGGCAATAGCTGGGCTTCCTTTTTGTTTGTTTTCTTTCTCGGCTTCCCTGAGGGAGAGGTGAAAAAGCTGACGGGCTTCAGGGAAAACTTCCCAAATGAGTTTTTCCAGGATTTGCAAGTGGCCGTTTTTCACGTGGGTGATGGCAACGTTTACCAAGCCAAGGTCAGAGAAAAGCTATAACTTTGGGTGTTTAATACAAGCCAGGAGTGGCCAGTATTAATTTTTAGAGTCCTTGCGGGCCCTCACCTTCTGCACGCAAAGTGCCAGAGTGGGGAATCAGCCTTGATAGTAGAGCAGAGACTTCTCCTGCCATGTCCATTCTGTATCAATTCTGTAATCTTCAGATGCCCGGGTTGTCAATCCAGCACCTTTCACCAGGGTTCAGGTCACCTGAAGAATTTTAAGGAGGGGAAATGAAATACTGCTTAAGGGAATTGCCATGTCTTCAGCAGTGCATTTTAGAAGGCCAAGCTAATCATAGGTTCTTCCCAGTAAATGGGATTTAACAGGTAAATAGTGATTTAAAATGCCACCAGACAGTCTGCTTGCTTGATAAGAGTCGAGGTCAGTGATGTAAAATCAGTGCCCAGTATACTCGGAGAAAGAATCATTATGGGTTTCTGTTGGTATATGCTAAGTATCCCTCAATCTTTCCATGGTCAAATCATTTCCCTGGAACCACATAAAAAATGTTGTCAAGTATCAGAGGGGTAGCCGTGTTAGTCTGGATCTATAAAAGCAGCAAAGAATCCTGTGGCACCTTATAGACTAACAGACGTTTTGGAGCATGAGATGCCACAGGATTCTTTGCTGCTTATAAAAAATGTTAATTCCCGTTTCTCCTCCTGTGCCTCCAAAACAATGCTGTTTTTTTTTCCAGATCACTGTTTCTAGTAGAGGTCATTAGCGAAGATTTTCTGGGATAATCCAGATACCATCCTAAAATTAACATTCAACTGCTCTGGGGGATGAACCTTTATCCCATGTATGGTGCATCTAAACTATGTGGTCTGAGTTAGGGTCTGATTCTAAGGTGTGCTGCTGACTCCCTGCAACTCCCGTTTTCACTGGGTGAAATCTATGGCCTGTAGTATGCAGGAGGTCAGATAAAATTATTATAATGACTTCTTTTTGCCTTAAAATCTGCGCTACCTTTCAGGATCAGGCCCTGAGGATACCTGTAATCCCAATAGCTACCGTTGCACACCCGTTGATGTCAATGGGAATTTTACCCTTGAGTCGAATGGGAGCAGGATGGGCTCCTTAGACTGTAAACTCCTCGGGGATGGGACCATTTCTTTGTCTGGAAAAGTCTGAGCCCAGTGACTACTCTGAGTATATACACACATAATAGTAATCAAGCTGTGACTCACTCTACAGCAGGGGTTAGCAACTTTTCAGAAGTGCTGTGCTGAGTCTTCATTTATTCACTCTAATTTAAGGTTTTGTGTGCCAGTCATACATTTTAACATTTTTAGAAGGTCTCTTTCTATAAGTCTATAATATATAACTAAACTGTTGTATGTAAAGTAAATAAGGTTTTTAAAATGTATAAGAAGCTTCATTTAAAATTAAATTAAAATGCAGAGCCTTCCAGATCGGTGTCCAGGACCCTGGCAGTGTGAGTACCACTGAAAATCAGCTCGCGTGCCGCCTTTGGCACGTGTGCCATAGGTTGCCTACCCCTGCTCTACAGAGTTTCCAGTGAGCCCATGGGATCTTTATGGCCCATCAGCCTCCTCTGACAACAATTTCCATGAATGGAAAAACAATAGATTTTAGTGATATTTTTAAAAAAATAACCAATTCTCAACTTTAGAATCATAGACTATCAGAATTGGAAGGGACCTCAGGAGGTCATCAAGTCCAACCCCCTGCTCAAAACAGAACCAATTCCCAACTTGAGGTCCTTGTTGAACCTCATCAGATTTCTTTTGGCCCAATCCTCTAATTTGTCTAGGTCCCTCTGTATCCTATCCCTACCCTCCAGCATATCTACCACTCCTCCCAGTTTAGTGTCATCTGCAGACTTGATGAGGGTACAGTCCACGCCATCCTCTAGCTCATTAATGAAGATATTGAACAAAAACGGCCCTAGGACGAACCCTTGGAGCACTCTCCTTGATACCAGCTGCCAACTAGACATGGAGTCATTGACCACTACCCGTTAAGCCCAACGATCTAGCCAGCTTTCTATCCACCTTACAGTCCATTCATCCAGCCCATACTTCTTTAACTTGCTGGCAAGAATACTGTGGTAATTTGCTTGTTTCAGTAAAGTTTCATTGATTTCTATCTGGAGCTGGTCAGAATATGGGTTTTTTCCTCATGGAAAACTTTGTTGAAACTGAAACTCTTTTACTGTTTTGTCAAAATGTTCAGAGGAAGTTTTCAATTTTTCTTACCCCCGCTTCCCCCCAAAAAATCTTTCTTTGGGTGGGGGGAGATGATACTTGGGAAAATGAACATTTTTAGCTGAGAGCTATCAAAATCTGAAACATTTTGCAGTTTTTGGTTTTCCAGCAATAAACTTAGTATAACTAAGCTATTTAGTTAGATTTAATAATAAAATAAAATAATAACCTGGCTACTATATAGCATTTTTATCAGTAGATCTCAGAGCACTTCACAAGGAGGGATGTCTCATTATCCCCATTTTACAGATGGGGAAACTGAAGCATAGGGAGGTATGTGGATCCTTCTACATCAGTGGTTCTCAAACTATGGGTCAGGACCCCAAAGTGAGTTGTGATCCCATTTTAATGGGATTGGCAGGGCCAGCATAAGACTTGCTGGGATCCAGGCCTGAAGCTGCAGCCCGAGCTCCACCCCTACCAAAGGTGGCAAGGCTCAGGCTGCGGCCCCCTCTCTCCCCACTCAGGATCCTCCGGTCATGTGGTAACTTTGTTGTCAGAAGGGGATCATGGTGCAATGAAGTTTGGGAACCCCTGTCCTAGATCAGCCAGCAGGGCGCTAACACAGCCAAGAATAGAACCCACATTGTGTGAGTCCCAGTCTAGTGTCCTATCTTTTTCATCCAAAAGAGATCCTATGGAAACCATTTCAGCCGGCTCCTTTTTTATTACAAACGGGAAACCCTGCTGATTTAAGTACAGAAATACTAAATTAAGGTATTACACAATAAGACAGTCTTGGCACTTTCTCCTTTTTCACACTGCAGAGCAGCAAACGCAAGAATCCGTCTCAGCACCTGCACTTTCCCTAGCCAACCTCCCTGTCTTTCTCTCCCATTCTTACTTTGGCTTTGGACACAAGCTTTTGGCTTCATTAATTAGGCTGACCCATACTTGTGAAATATGAATGTCTTGCCCTCACTTTTAGAGCATTCTGGGATGCTTTTTAGCACGCTATTCTTTCAAGGATGTCTCCTTCGACTAATTAGTTTTTGTTGCAGACAGCTGTTCCAAAAGCGTAAGGTTTCTGGAAGGTTTCCTTCCAAACAAGGCCAGGTATTTAAAGTAATTTAATGTTTGAAAAAAAGAAATCAAAAAGGTTATGCTGTGATGCATAAATAACTGAATTAAAAGCAATGGCACCGAATGAAAAATTGATCACTGTTCCACAAATGTGAATTTCTCCTCCATCCTGAGCTAGTTGGAAGCCGGGGGGGGGACAACTAATAGATTTTGCTAAATTATTGAAACCCAAAAGGTACGGATCAACGCTATATGGATTAATTGTGCAAACAGAATCAAAACTTGATTACAGGCGCTAATGAAATATTTATCAGGCAGACTCCTTTGCTCATATACACTGGAGTAATTAAAGATATGTAACCCCTAGGTTAACATGTCTCTTCTCATATCCATGTTTGTAAACCAAATGAGCAAAGTAAACTAATTCAGTTTAAGGAGACTCTGCTCCTCCATGGCATATGTCCAGCTCGAAGTCCCCCAGTTTTGCACTGGCTAGTCTCAGGAGAAAATGGGGCACCAAGACCCATTGAAATGAATAGGCCCTATATATTTGACACTCATATGGAAGAATATGAACGTTAATTGAAAGAGATCCAGGGATTCTGGATCTGGCTCTTAGTTCTTTAATAGTAACATGAAAGAGAAAGGCATCTTACTCTTCCTTGCCCTGGAGTAATAGGCACTCAAATAGCATGGTGATGGGTGCCATACTAGTGCTGAGAAAGAAAGTTGGGGAGAATTCACGTGCTCAATGTTGGGATTCCCTCCAAGATTTCTTCCACTCAGTTCATCTCCAATTTTCATCTCTCAAGTGTCTTTATTTGGCATACAGCAAAGCTATGCTGAGTTGACCAGACTCAACTGCAGTGGGTGGATGCTGAGTATATCACAAACCACAGACCACCTCTTCTTTTATGTACATAGACTCATAGACTCATAGACTTTAGGGTCAGAAGGGACCAATATGATCATCTAGTCTGACCTCTGCACAACGCAGGCCACAGAATCCTACCCATCCACTTCTATAACAAACCCCTAACCTATGTCTGAGTTATTGAAGTCTTCAAATTGTGGTTTGAAGACCTCAAGCTGCAGAGAATCCACCAGCAAGTGACCCATGCCCCATGCTGCAGAGGAAGGCGAAAAACCTCCAGGGCCTCTGCCAATCTGCCCCGGAGGAAAATTCCTTCCCGACTCCAAATATGGCTATCAGCTCACAGACTCATAGACTCTAGGACTGGAAGGGACCTCGAGAGGTCATCGAGTCCAGTCCCCTGCCCTCATGGCAGGACCAAATACTGTCTAGACCATCCCTAATAGACATTTATCTAACCTACTCTTAAATATCTCCAGAGATGGAGATTCCACAACTTCCCTAGGCAATCTATTCCAGTGTTTAACTACCCTGACAGTTAGGAACTTTTTCCTAATGTCCAACCTAAATCTCCCTTGCTGCAGTTTAAGCCCATTGCTTCTTGTTCTATCTTGGAGGCTAAGGTGAACAAGTTTTCTCCCTCCTCCTGATGACATCCTTTTAGATACCTGAAAACTGCTATCATGTCCCCTCTCAGTCTTCTCTTTTCCAAACTAAACAAACCCAATTCCTTCAGCCTTCCTTCATAAGTCATGTTCTCAAGACCTTTAATCATTCTTGTTGCTCTTCTCTGGACCCTCTCCAATTTCTCCACATCTTTCTTGAAATGCGGTGCCCAGAACTGGACACAATACTCCAGTTGAGGCCTAACCAGCGCAGAGTACATTGACACATACATTGCATTACTACACATTACATCACATGCTTCACGATTTGGTCAGTTACCTTGTAAGAACAGCATACTCTGTCCATGCACGACCTACTCTTTACCTCATCTTACATTCCAGGCTTATCTGGTCCATTGTGACCTTGTCCACTGTAAACGGTACCAGGGTGTTCCCCCTTTTCTTCGTTAGTGCAGACAACCAGCTTCTAGCGGACTGATCCATTTACCTCTCCAGTCATGCTTATTGAGGAATGTGGCCTCACCCACATCTAGCTGTATATGTTAAGCCGATGCCAACACTTATGAAGTTAGACAACCCAAGATTCAGAGTAGCGTGTTTGCTTTTAGATATTCGGTTTGTGGCCAGCAGCGTTTATGCCCCACCACGCCATCGTGTATTATGTGTAAACCACATTTAAAAAAAAATAAAAAATGATTTTAGAAATATTTGAGAGGGATGTAAAACAATTCCATTGGGACTATTTTTTGTATCTTTCCACCTGCAAATGCCTTAGTTCCCATGAGCCCAACTGTATAGGCCCCAGAGGAAATGAAAAGAAATACAACTAATAAACAGGGAACACCTCTAAGTATGACTTAAAATAATCTTTTCCCACATCAGAGTTATCACACCTTTAACAGCAGATGTTGCAGGACCTTCCAGGGCTGGAAGTAATTGTTTTTGATCCCACTGGGAAGCTAAGAATTTCTCTTTTCCTATGGCATAAAGCTCCAGTTGTTAGCACTATAGAATTACTGTACTCTTTAAATCAGATCACTAACCCAACCTCGGTCCTGAGGGAGTGTAATCTGGGAGAAGGAGGCAGCCTGGAAACATTTATCTAACCGGTAGATTTAAAAAAGAAGGATGTCTGTTTACAGCTGCTCCGGGGTTGGTTCTAGTACATTGGGAAGAGGAATTAGGGGGCAGAGTGCATTTGAGATGGTTAAATATACAGGATAAGTCACATCATTGTGGCAAATCCCAAAGGGATGAAGGCTCCTTGCAGAGCAAACGCCACTTGGTTTGATCCTTAACATGGCCTGGTTGGATATTCTCTCTCTATCAGTCATTGGTGATCTTATTGCGCCACTGAAGCTTTTGGTGGCCATGTGATCACTGACCATTTAGCAGCATTTGTTGATAAACACACTTAGTAATTTGTCATCCAGGCACCCATTTTCCATTTGCTGTCAACATGTAGGATAATAGAATGGGCCTTTTGCAAGGTTACATTGATCATTTTTGCCTCAGCTGCAGAGACACTATTGGTCTTTTCAGCAACAAGGACAGTTGACCAGTTTGTCACAGATATAAACATCTTCACAACATGAACATATCGACCCTGGAAGGCAAGTGTTGAATAAGTGCAACTGCTCAAATAGATATCACCAGCACATGTGTGTATGTATGTGTGTGTATGTATAATTTGCAAATGATTTTCACCAATAGGCATTTGGACAGTTGCAATCACATTTGCAAAGCGAGTGTCCTCAGCCCTTGACTTTCTCCGTATCAGGACCTTTATTTCTATTTTTTAAACAAATGGAGTTGTGTCTCACAGCTATACATCAATGTCATCCGTGGCTACCATTTACATCCTTCTCCTTTTCATTCCAGGCACAAGTTAATTTTTTTTTTTCTGGTGCCTAGAATCGCAATCACATGTAGCAACTTGTGCTGAGACAACCTGAGAAGCAAGCAAATGATATGGCTAGGTGGAAGAGACGGCACCCTGTCATGATTTTTTTGCAAGCCTTATGATACTTGCTGTTATTCTTAAATCTCTAGCTCCTGGAGTCATAATTATGTGAGCAAGTCATGAATTTTTTTCATTAAAAATAGTAAATTTCTAGCTCTCATAGGTGCTGAAAAGGGCTCAAACATCAGAAGGCAAATTTTAAAAAAATTGCAAGTGCTTGTATATGTATTTTTAAATCTCATCAAGTTGTTTAAGCCAAGTTTGTGATTTGGGGAAGGGCAATCTCACAATTTTTGAATGCTTGGTGTTGGCCTTGCTAAGACAGACACCCATGTACATAGAACAATGACTTGCACAGAAAGTCAGCTTCTGCTTTGCAAAGAGAACTGTGTTTTTAATTGGGATCCCTTCTCAGATGTGGGTGACTGAAATTTCTCTGTAGGGACACTGGGAAATATTTTCTTCTTTTCACAGAAAAGGCAAATGCAGGAGTCTGCAAGAGATGAATGGAAGAGGGCTGGGTGCGTGTGGTTGGTTTTTCTTTTCATTTTGCTTTGTTTTTGTATTTCTTTTCGTCACAAAGGAAGCAGAACATAATTTCTGCAGAAGTTAAGCTAAATGAAAAGAAAATTGCCTCCATAATGGACAGGCTTAGTTTAGGCAGAACATTAATAGCCTAGTCCTTACAGCAGGCCCAGAAGGACAAGTCAGAAGCTACCGATATGGTTCCTTGAGCAATCCAAGTCTTGGGCTGTGAGGTGGGATCTCATGATAGGCGTGCCTGGAACCATGCCTGCCTGCTATCCTCCTCCTAGCTGCACAGCTGGTGACTTGGTAAAGTCAAATCACTGGCAACAGGAGGCTTTGCTTTTAATTAATGGTCACTGCTCACCCAGGCTATAGATGTGGCCTGTTGGTGTCCTTCCAGTATAAATTAGACAATGCTGATCTAGGTCTGTATGTGACAGCCACCATTTTAGCTGACACACCAGGAGTTGAACCCAGGGAACCTCCTGTGCTAAAAATCACAAGCTGCTACAACTTGAGCAAATATTCTTCGCTTGGAGCCTCTGTGAATCTGCCACACTGGGCACCTATAGCAGACTTACTAGTGGATGGAGTGCTTAGGAGGCATTGTACAACCTTCTTTTGGCGAATATGCCCCAGTCCTACATTGTTCAACACTCAAGGTCTCTCCTCGAATTTACCTCCAATTAGTTAAATCCAAATTTGACATGCTTATCCCTCTCCTTTGATAGGTATCATTACTCTGTCAATTCCTGCTGCTCCTTGTAATTATATATTTACTTGCACTGTATTGTCCAGCCACTGGATGTCTTCATGTGCTCCATAAAGTTCCATTAAGGGGACTGTCCCTGGTTAAAAGTGTAGATTAAGCTGGAACTCAAGCTGTGTGGAAGCCTGTTTGTGTGCTCTGTTGTGTGTAGCTGTATTTCTTTAATAAATGCCACCTGCTTGAAACAGACTCATATTCCATGTGCCATGGCACTCCTGAGGCCCTCTCCAAAGAGATAAATTCCCATGTGACTGATTATCCTATTTTATGACCCTCCCCTGAAGTTTAGCTTCACTGAACGGTGAAGGCATTTAGGGTATGTCTACACTGCAATTAGGCACCCGTGACTGTCCTGTGCTAGCTGACTCAGGCTCACAGGACTTGGGCGAAGGGACTATTTAACTAAGGTGTAGACATTCGGGCTTGGGCCGAGCCTGGGCTCTTTGACCCTCTGAGGTGGGAGGGTCCCAGAGCTTGGACTGCAGCCCTATCCTGAATGTCTACACCGCATTTCAAGAGCCCCTTCGACCGAGTCCCAGTAACCCAAGTCAGCTGGCACTAATGTGACCAGATATCCTGATATTATTGGGGCTGTATCAATATTAGGGGCTTTGTCTTATATACACAATTATATCCCCCCTCCATCATCTGGAAAAAAAGTGTCCTGATTTTTCACACTTGCTCTCTGGAACCCTAGCTGGCACAGGCCAGCTGCGGGTGTCTAATTGCAGTGTAGACCTTCTCTTACAGCATTAAAGGTTCCTCCTGGAAGCTTCCTGCTCTTCCCATATCAAACAGTCTGTGTCTGGCCTTCCCAACAGATTGGCCTTTCTGCAGCACATTGGGTCTCCCTTCAAAGAAGCAGCTGAAATGACTGATCTTGTCCTATTACCTTCAGACTACTAGTTTTGCCTGCTTGCTCGAATTTATAACAGGGCACCAGGGCTAGTTAACGGGGTTCTTTTCAGTAGTGTATACAACCTCCCTGGGTCAGCTGAGTACCAGCAGCAGACCAATCCCTTCCCAACTCTCCTCTGCTGGGCTCTGAATTACTGCTGCTTTTCACTCTATTTACCTGATTCACTGGGATGTAGTGGTCACTGACAGCAGGAGCCAGGGGTTGCTATTGGCAACGAATGTGCCTACCCTAAGCAGCAGAAAGACACTAGCTGCATCAATGCTTCAATGGCAAAGCTAGCCCTGACAGAGCTGCAGGACTACCCCTTGTGGCACCCGTCCTTTACAAGCCCTATGCCTGCCCCTAACTTTAAGTAGCAGCTCAGAGGTGCATTTGTGGAGAGCTCCAAATGGAACACTCTGTCTAAGCCGGTCCCTCTTCCATTAGCAATTCCTGAGCAGACACACCGTGGTACTTGCTAGCTTGCAGCACTTTGCAAGTCTGCAATTGCTACCCACCCAGAGGGGCAGGGGCAGAGCCTGCATCACAAGGGAAAAGAGTTAAGTGTAGTTCTCCTCTTGTACAAACACAATAGGTATTTTGAAATGCCCTATCTCTGCCCACAAGCAATCTTCTGTTGGTGTGAAAGCCTTCTCCTTTGCAACCTGAGCGATTTAGAATGATCTTTCTGTCTCATCTCTAACTCGCTTTTCCTGTCACACCTGAAAAAACATATTTTCTCCCCATTATGCTTAATTCCTCTTTCCCTCTGCTAACAGCCGTTTGCCTTGATGTTTAACGTTTATTCATCTTACACTGCTTGATGAGGGACATTGTTGTATCATATTTGGCCAAATATAGGCAGTGTAAAAATAAGTTTTAGCATGGCTAAGCTTGATTTTTTTAAAAGCATTTCTAATTCCAATGGAAATCTCTTATTTTTTTAAACTAATCAACATTTCTCCATAACGTATGCAACTCCATCACTGCAGTATTACCCTGATGGAGGGGAACCTGAGTGTGACACCAGCTAGCAACTAGTTGCAAAGGAAAGTCAATCTCCACTTTTGTTACTGTTCCAAACTGAGGGAAATGAAAATAAGAATAAAAAATAGTGGAATAAATATAGTTCTCATTTATACCAGTATGAAACCTCGATCATGGAAGTCAATGGAGTTACCGATATTACTCCAGTGTAACTAACACAGTAGCTCATTAAGAGAAAAAATTATTGCTGAGTACCAACAGAATGAATGGACATTGGGATTGGCAACCTCATGTGGTCAAAAATCATAGTCAGACTGATTTTTAAAAAAGTCACAAGATTGGCTTAAAAACCACAAAGCAATTTTTTTGTTTTTTGTTTTTTTCAGGGTGTCCTTTTACTTGTGAGCTAGTTTTTCTTTAACTTTCTGTGTTGATTTTTCAAGCTTTCTTCTGCAAACATGAAGTAAGTTTCAATGAATGCCGAGATTCTCTCATAATCATATGACTCCAGGAGCTGAGGCTTTGATCAAAAATAAGAATTATGATTTGGGATGTAATCATGACAGCTGCCTACAGTGGGAAATCAAATAGATTCTTTTAATTCTTTTGGTTATGATAATCATTCTAAGGTGATTTTTGTAACAGGTCAAGTTTTTGTTTGTTTGTTTGTTTTTAAAGTATGATTTTTAATCTGAAAGTGTCAGTGTCCTTTTAATACTGAAATTAAACATCAGGATTTACTGATATAAGTCTCTTGAGATGTGACCATAGGGGAAGATTAAAGAAATCTTATTTTTGTTTCTGGCCACTATCCTCTTGGATTCTGCTTTTGGATACATTTTCAAAAGTTAAGAGAATGGAAGATTTCCTTTTTCAACCTTTTCAGAAACTGATTCTTATGCACTTTTAAACTAGATAAGTCAAATAAAAGGAAAACTAATTTATACTAAAAATGATCAAAACACATAGGCATGATCATAAAGGCACATTTTGCAAAAATATACTTGAGGGTTCTCCCGCTACTTCATTTCTTTCTCCACTAGGTGACACTGTGGAGATATTTCTAAATTTTGAATGTTTTTCTTTTCTTTAAAAAGTACCATCAAATTACAGATTTCCCTGTATTGTTTACATCTTGCAGAAAAAGCAAAGTGAATTACACAGAGCAGTTCAGAAAATTAGCATTGTTAAACGTGTCACATATATCACCAATAAAGTTTCATTATTTACACTGTCGAATTGAAGAGCACTTATTTCCTAATCAATCAACTCACAACTATGTAAACAGTCATATTGACATATAACATGAAATGATAGTGCTCCCAAATCAGATCTACTTGATATTAAATGTTTGCTGGCTGAGGTTAGGAAAGGAAGAATACCAGAGTGTAATGTGTCCCCGTCCAGTCACTTCCCTCCATCCCCAGATGCCTACAAGAAAACAGATTGACATTTGTTAGGCCTCTGGCTGATTCTTTAAACTATAAATGCCACATGCTCATCCAAAGATGATGTGTAAGCAAAGGTAAGACAGTCACATCATTTGTAAAAGCCAGGATTTCTTTTAATGCTAAGAGCGATGCATCTTTGTGGGATGGCACAGTGGAGTGGCTATGGAATCCAAAGCTCTTTGAGTATAAGTCATGGTTCAAATCCCACCTTGGTGCTAGTCTGTAGTGACTGAAAGGCATCACCATCTGTGTTCACTGTCCAGTCTGGTTCGAGACCAGTGGGCAGCTGTAATGGTCAGCAAAGCCTCCATTCTATGCCCTAATTACCAGTCATGTGGGAGGTACCAAGGGTAGAGCAAAGAGGTAAATTCGGTGAGGTGGCTGGAGCAGGTCCAAGAAAAGGTTTGCGACAGGCTAGGTTGATTTTGCACTGGATCCTAATATAAATGGGAAGCAGTCATACTTCTTTATGCATGCAGTCCACCTTCATCCATCAGCATTCAGCACGTGCCAGAATAGGACAAACAGGCACCTGTAGAGAAGAGAGTTGTAATAGTGAAGACAATACTGGAGTCATATCATTGCTATGCAGCTGGCAATCTGTATGCCTAGCCTTGTACCCACAGCAGTATCCCTAACCTCCCCCCACAAAGCAGAAACACACACAGTTCTTGTATATGAGCTTAAAACATCTCTCCATCTTAGTGACAAAGAGTCCTGTGTCACCTTAGGGCTTCATACTGTTCACCATCATGTCAAAGCTAAGCACCTTCCTTATAATATGATAGCAAGAGCAGGATCTCTAGTAGCCTTTCTGGAATCTCTGACATTTTTCTCTTTTCAAGGTCAAAATTCTGCTTGTAGTAGGTGTTGGTGGGGGTGGCTTTTGTGATCGTTTGGTTTTTGTTTGTGGTTACTAAGGGTTTAGAAGCAGAAGGAGGTGCCAGTGATATGAATGTCATCCTTATAATGGAAAGGCTTTTTCAAAGTGGAAGGTTTTGCAGTATTTCCTAAAGATGGTCAGACTCGGCATTTGCCTGATCCCCTCTGGAAGTTTGCTCCGTAGTTGGATCCTCTCAACAGAGAATGTTTTGTCCCCAGCTCAGATTCCTCGGCCTGGGGTTTGTGATCTGCATTGTCCCAGAGGAACTCAGCAGTCATGGTGGCTCATAGATTGGCTTAGTCTTTGATGTAGCTAAGGCTTGATCTATTAATTGCTTTAAAAACTGAGACCAAACCCTTCATCTGGCATCAGAAGCTGACCAGGAACCAGAGAAGGATGAGCACAGGCCTGATGTGCTCACAGAGGCATAAACCCTGGCGAAGCCACATTCTGTACTAGCTGGAGCCTGAGCGTCATCTTTACATACAGTTTCAGATGCACTGATGAATTGCAGCAATCCAGCTTGGAGGTGATGAATGCATGGATAGAAGTTTCCTAGCAGGCTGAATCCCTGCTATCAACCTCAGGACAAAATCTGGGTTTGTCCTGAAAGGGAAAGAGGGGGGCCGGTAGGGTTTTAGCAGTCTAGCAAACACATGCAGATCATGACAGGATACAGGTCTAGTCTTCCTTTGAAGACAAACTGGTGGGGATAGCTAACAAGCCTGACAGTGCTCCAGAACCTCCAAAGGAACATGGTATGGACGGACTTGCCTATCCCTTGTGCATGTGTTGCCACTGGCAGCAGGCCCTGGGGGACACACTTGTTGCTCATTTGTGGAGCAGCACTGCTGGATTGCCCTGTAATGCAAAGTGGGTAACATGCACCTTTATGCAGAGGGCCAGGACAGAGTCTATGCATTGCTTATGAGCTTAAATGGGATTTATATGGTGTAGTGACATTGTGCTGGCCCTCTGCATGTGGGTTAATTTCACTGAACGGGAATCCCCCAGGTATCCACTCTGCTGCTAGTGCTCAGCCTGATGGATAAGGGCAGTTTGGTTGTGAGAGTTTACAGCTGGAGACAAGAATCAATCTGTAGAGTGGGAGCTTTAGGGTAGGTGAAGGGCACAATATTGAGACTCTCAGTGAATCGGAAAATACTGGCAACATACTGCAATTTTGAACAAATAAATGAATTTACTGGGCGTAAGAGAGAGACTGCTGAGAAAATAAAAACAAAAAGAATTCTATAGTCCAGAGGAGATTTTAGTCTGAGTTCTAATATTCTCTACAAGGGAATATTGAATTTAGAGAAAAAGCTTATTCACTCATTTGGCTTTTTAACTCTCCAAGGTGCTTTCATTGATTGATTTTGTTGGTGGCGGCTAATATTACTGTCACTGTAACAATATTTTTTCTTTAGTTCTCTTAGAGCAAGGCACCCTTTGATGCCATAGACTTTTCTTTTTGTTTCAATAGAAATGCTTTTTGAAAACTCAAAAATGGTTTCCCAGCATATGTTTCGAGCCTGCGTTTTTTGTAACGGATCCACAGGAAAACCAAACTGCCAAACTGAATCAGACCCAAGGGGCATCTCAGCCAGTATCTTTTCACCAATAGTGGCCAGTGCAGCTGGTCAGGAAGTTTTCGACAACCCATTTTCACCTAAAGATGCTGATTCGTCAAAACTGAATATGTTCCTGAGGGTCACAAGTGACAGATCTTCCCACTTGAAAAAATTTGGAAATTTGTTTTTTGACATTTGTTATCTGGACAGTTTCTGTTTTGGGGCTAGATTTTTTTTTTAATTTTAGAAAATTTAGACAAAAATTTAAATGAGATTCAAGGTCTAAATAAAAAATGAAACATTTCAAAATTATCAAAATGAAATGTTTCAATTGACAAAATAATTTTTGCTGCTGTTTTGCTTTGTCAGATTATGAACATCTTTGACATTTCAATTTTTTGTCCCAATTTCAGATGGGAAAATTTTTCAAAATTTCAAAAATTCTCATGGGATGGGAAGCCTATTTCCCATGCGGCCCTAGGGGCCACCAACAGATGCTGGTACAACACCACAGGAGGCAAACGCTACCCTCCTACCCCAAATAGGTCTAATCAAACCATCTAATAATTCAAGATGACTTCAACCCTAAAGCAGAAGTATTTCTACCTTTCCAAAATCCTCTCTGTCTCTTTTATATTTACTATTAAAATTCAGGCTATTCTGGTTCTTCATGTACATATCTGCTCCTTCACTGAATTTTGTTAAACTCTTGGCTTCAGCAACTTTTTGTGGCAATGAGTTCCACAGTCTAATTTTGCATTGTGTGAAAGAGCACTTCCTCTTTGGCAGTTTTCAACTTTCTGCCTTTCTGTTTCATTCAATGTTCCATTCAGTTAAATGAGTCTCACACAAATTGTGAACACTGGATGCTCCAAGAAGATGGAATATGTGTGTGTGCGTGCACAATCACACAGGTCCTGGCCTGTATGTATCCTTTTGGGTTTGACTCCCGATACCAGAGTGTGCAAAGAATTTGCCTTCATGATGGTTGACCCACAAGCCCTTCTGTATTTTAGCATCTTGTTGCAGATTAAGAGGTTTTTGAAATATACATAGGAATTGTATATATCCTTTTGGCAGTGAAAGCGCCTTCCCCCAGAATGCACTCTCTTGAATATCAAATCATTCTGAGTGGAGATTGCCTAAAAACAGAGCCTTTTACCAGCCTTTCCACAACCTCAAACTTTGTTCCTTTAGCTAAAACGCCAAAATATCGATCATTTGAGTTTGGGTTTTGAAAAGATAGCGAATGGGATCCTGTGGTTCACCTGGCCACCTGATAGGTGACATACTACCCTAGCATAGATAGGCAGCAGAAGAGACTCACTGGTATAACACCTTCTGCCCATCTTACACTCACTTTGCTTGGCACTTGTCTCTGAATAAATATCACCTTCTGAATGGGAGCCCTGCCATTCTAGCAGATGGGTGTGAAAATTGGAGCCAAGAGCATAATTGACATTGTGAGCTTCAAACATGTTTGCTGAAGGCCAGGTTCCAACCCCCCAGTAAAACAGCTGTTAGCTCTGAGCTGCTGCATTCAGGGTGAGAGGTGATATGGAATTGCCACTCCCAGACCAAGCTGGATTCAGTCTGAAAATGAAACAAAAATTGCTCCCAATTCTGCAGTAAAATGCTTTCTATCATCTGGATTAGGGTTTTTTGCAAGGTCAGCCAGACCAAGAGACAGAGCTGCAAGGCTCAGAACCAGATTCAGTGCTGTATATTGACTACAACTCTGTGGATGCCAGTAAACGTGCACCTAATTATAGCTGAGCTGAATTGTATCTTCTGACTTTAGGAGAGGGCCAGGAAGAATTCCAAGCATGCTAAGCATCAGAAATATTTACTACCCCAGTGTTACACTCACTCACACTCTGTGATCCTGATCCTCAGCTTATGTAAATCCACATTAACACCAGTTGAGGATCTGGCCTGGTTTTTTATTTAGTCTCTTATCTGCTTTCACTATTAGTGCACCCGAATTTGTAAATCAGCTCTGTGCTCAGACCCATGTTTCCCTTCCTCGTGGTACAGCACATACCAAATACATGGATACATTATCATCCTTTCATTCTTGGTTTCTGTTTCTCCACTTATATGGACCCCAATGCTAGAGCATCTGAGCATCTTCCTAAATAACCTATTTGACAAAGAATATTCAAGTTGCTCGGTTTAAGAATCTTAGAGCATTAGAAACAGGCCCTAATAAAATGATCTGATTACCCCCCTCCACACACCCACTGCTGTCCTAAGATGGAGCTTCTTAGAAGAGTTTGAAGAAGACCATTGCAGGGTATATAATATCACTTTGTGCATACCTACCCTGATGTAAGTTGGCATGCAGTTAATTAAGATGGAGATTCTTCCTCGGCTCCTACAGTTCAGAACATATTAGTGATTAAAAAGAGGGAGATCTAGAGAGGCAGAGAATCCCAAGGGCAAATGGACCTAAAGAAAATGCACTAGAGATGGAACTAAGCTTGGATCCCAGAGATCCCAAACACCTGGGATGTTCAGTTCCAGGGTTATGGCCCATTGTAAGGATAACAGCCAAGCTGCTATGTTCAGAGCAGGATCCAAGCTTCCCCAAATTTCTGGGCTACTGGTCTCGGAGCTTTTAATGTGAGCCAGTATCTGGTACAGACTGGACAAAAAAACAACAGAAAAGGGCAGGGGATAGACCTGTAGTGACAGGGCCCAATACGAAGAAGGGTGGTTTTGAAGCCTTCAGATTGGGACTCAGACGACCTCGGCTCTACCATATACTTCTGGTCTCACCTTCATCACATCACTCAATCTTCCCAGGCCAATCCTGGCACCTTTCCTCACATTGGCTAGCGGTGTTATTTAGTGAGTGGTTCCATTGACTTCATCAAGAGTGCTCATGGGGTATGGTACTATTCAAAACAAATCGGACTCTCAGAATCTGGCCCCTTTTTGCTTCTATTCCCCATCTGTAATATGGGAATAGTGGTACTACCCACCTCATAGAAGCGTGGTGCTACTGCAAAGATGGCAGCCAAGTAAGTGCCTACATAGGTTACAGCCCTAACAACTAGGAAAATGTACATCCGACTGATGGGGTGCAGAGTGAAGCTGCTGGGCTTTAATATCAACATTAAATTAATATGGAGAAGGGAAGAAAAAAAACAAAAAACAATGCCTCAACTAATCCCAGACATGTTTTATGTGTGATAAATGCATCAGCAATGACTAATTGTGTATATGTCAAGAGAAAACATCCTTAGAAAAGACCAAGCAACAGGAAATGTATCGCTGGCAAGCAGATTCCAGCCTCCCATTAGCCTAGAATGAAAACAGCAGGGAACCCAAAGACAACACAAACAAAATGCCAACAAAGAGAAAGGGGATTGGCCACTCACAGCAACAGCAGCTCCTAGTGCCAGAGAAAGGTGGAGAAAATTGCCACAATAGCTTTGTGTGCATTTAAGGGAGGACGAAAGCAAGGCAATTACATTGCTGAGAGTAACGCTAATGCAACGTGTGGGCATTTCAGCTTCTAATGACTGCATGAAGATAGGGAATGAGACAATAAACAAATGAGGAGAATAAGACAAAGGAAGATTATTATTATTATCTGTTTGTATTACAGTAGCACCTACAATCTGAACAAATATCAGGCCCCTTTCAGAAGTACTGTGCCGAGTCTTCATTTATTCACTCTAATTTATGGTTGTGTGTGCCAGTCATACATTTTAATGTTTTTAGAAGGTCTCTTTCTATAAGTCTATAATATATTTCTAAACTATTGTTCTATGTAAAGTAAATAAGGTGTTCAAAATGTTTAAGAAGCTTCATTTAAAATTACATTAAAATGCAGAGCCCCCCAGACCGGTGGCCAGGACCCGAGCAGTGTAAGTGCCACTGAAAATCAGTTCATATGCAGCCTTCAGCATGCGTGCCGTAGGTTGCCTACCCCTGTGCTAGGCTCTGTGCGGATGTAGTGAGAGAGCCCTTGCCCTGCAGAACTTACAGGCAAAGAGTGGGAGGCACAGAGAGGTGATGTGGCTTACCCAGGGTCACACAGCAGCTCAGTGGTGAGGCTGGGAATAGAATCTGGTCTCCTGTCTCCCAGTCCAGTCCCTGGTCTTTTACAGCTAATAGCACACATGGCATTTTTAAAATGACATTAGGCTGAGCTGGCAGTAGAGGTGATCACATTATTTGTTGTGAATGTGCATTACAAATAAAGGGCTTGTGTGATGGGATCCCCAGGGTACAACCTGGAACTGGGCTACCGCTGGGACCCATTGACTCTCCAGCCTGGACTATCTCTCACAATATTTTGCTAGTGACAAGTGTCAAACCCCTCCGGGTGCTGTTATCACTCAGTAAAACAGCATGTGGAGTCCCACACCCAGCTAGGTTGCATGACTGCTCCCCGAGACACTCACAAATCACACAGAGAAAGGCAGCAGCAAATCTCCCAGCCTTGCACCCCAGAATTATGCCATCTTGCCGTGGTCAGAAGCCTGACCAGTATACGTTTATTACCCGGTCTGCCCCTTCCTCGATGTGAAGAGGACACACACCAGCCTTTATAAACTGAGCTGAGATTTCCCAAGCACTTCAACCAAGCCCAACATTACTAGGTTAGGCAGTATTTGGATTAAGCAGTTTTTCCTCACCTCACCGGATGTTGCAGGTAGGTTACAGTTCTTAATACACAGGCTTCCCCTTTTAGCCTGGGACCAGTTTCCTCAGTTCAAGTCTCTGTCTTCCCAGAGTTCTCGTTGCTTCCAGCGTAGGTGGGGGAACAGAAAGCCAAAAGCACAATGTCACTGCCTCCTATTTTGTATCCTCAGTCCACAACTGGAAAACACTAGCCCAAACATGTCCTGATGGGCTTTGTTGAGTCACAGGGTTGAACAATCCCTATCCTGGTGCTTCTCTTACAGAAAGGTAAATCTCTTGTTTACAACTCCCCTGCTTGTTAATGGTCATGTAACACCCACCTGGGAGTGGATCAGTTCCTTTGTTGTCACTGGAGAACTGGCAGTAGACAAACCTCAAACTTACAACATAGTTCAGTAACAATCCTATAGCTAAATCTCATAACTTCATATACACACTAATGATATACATATTTTGACAGAACAATGGATTTCAGCAGATCAGGATCCTTTAGACAGTATCTTACGTGGCATGCTTTATATGAAATATCACAACCATATATGAATGTTGGCTATAGGGGTTACAGGGTGCTACTTTGAGGTACAGTATGTCACAACCTGGACCTGGAAGCATTGAGCATCTTTAACTCCAACGGACGTCAGTTCATGGACTCATCAATTTGAAAGCAGAAAGGACTACTATGATAGTCTAATTTGACCTCCTGCATTACACAGGCCATAAAGCATCACTCAGCAGCAGAATCCAGTGGGAATCGTGACTGGCCTAGCACCTCCGGGAGCTGCTCAGCACTTTGCAACATTAGTCCCGTACTCCCTTTCACAAACCATCCTGGATCTCTATACGTGGACTTAATTGTTCATAAACACTCACTAAATACTTTATACAGAAAGAAGTGATTAACTCGTGAAGGGTTCACAAACTATCCTCTTCACCTGCCCATGTTGTGACTGTTTACTTGAATTGCAGGGTTACATTTCGGACCTCTGATTGGCTCGCTGATTTTTTTCTGGTACGGGAATAGTGACTATCAGACAATCAATGGTAAATAATGAAAAATACACATTGAAGTGCACATTTCTGGCCAGTTGTCTTTACTAAAATCTGTTGAACTTTGCAAACAGTTTCATAAACGCTGTGCAGCTGCCTGGATTCTCAAACAACAGACAATGAAACCCCTTAAATAATGGGAAACCAAATCATCACTTTCATTTCGGATAATATTTGCACAGCACGCTCTATTATTTGTGTATCTGTAGTTAACTGCTAGTCTGTCCATGACAGGGGTATAACTGGGACAGAGTTTGATCTGGGTGATCGTGGAAATTAAGACTCCTGGGTTCTAATGATGATGTTATTGACTTCTTTCTGTAAAGCACTTTGAGATCTGTTCATTAAAGGCATTATATAAATGCTTGATATTATTACTACAGTCCCATCTCAGCCACTGACTCACTAGGTGACATTGAGCTAGTCACTTAGACCAAGATTTTCAACACTAAGTAATCAAACTGTCGTGTGGTACCAGGCAAACATTTTTCAGAAGTCTAAGTATATTTACATCAACAATGTCATAAGTTTGGTTGATAAAGATAATCTCATCGAAAAAGATCAAGTTAGTGTGACAGGGTTCGCTTGCTACGATAGCGCCTCCTGCTAGCTGTCCTGGGGATAAGCTCTGCTAGCCAGTGTGCCTTTGTCTGGTGGAGTCTCTCCACTGTCACCTCTGCTCCTGGATCCATGTCGTTCCAAGGAATGCAGCTTCCTCTTCAGGACACAGCCCTCTACCTGTGCCTCACTCCATGCTCCTCTCTTCCAGGGGACAGTACTGCAGCTGGACGGTCCAGCCACTTCCTCAGTGGTGACTGGGGTGGGGGAGAACCCAGGCCTGCCCACTACTCTGGGTCCCAACCCAGGGACCCTGTGCTGCATCTCCCCCCGCCCCCTCCCCAACTGTCAGTTTATTTCCTTGGGCTACTTCCCTGCAGCCCCAGCAGCTTCTTCAGCCTTGTCTCAGGGCCTTGGCCTGCAGCTATCAGCCAGTAGCAATTCCCTACCCCCCCCCCCCCGACCCTTCTAGCAGCACTGCTCTGTTCAAGTTTCTGGCTTTCTTCCACCTGTAAGGCAGCCCGTCCTCCAGCCTTCAGCTCCAGCCAGCTACTGAAGCTGCTCTGCCCTGCAGCTCTTCTTCTATGGGCCTGCTTGGTCCTGACTGGCTACTCCTCACAGCCCCCTTTCTAATTGGCTGTCTCCTGCACAGCCTCCATAGAGCATCATTAATCCCTTACCGGCCAGTGTGGGGTATCCATTTTCCATAAGACTCTGTTGATTGGCATTAATTTTATTAACCTCCTTTCATTATTTATTAAATTGATTTCCATATGAACTTCTCCATTATCTTGCCTGGGATCTGTGTCAGACTGACAGCCCTATAATTACCTGGGTCATCCTTTTTACCCTTAAATATTAGCACAACATTCCTTTCTTCCAGACTTCTGGAAGGTCCACAGTGTTCCCAGAGATTAACAGCCTAGTCAGCTCTTTCCTGAGACAAATTAAAGCAAGGCAGTATGACCAAGTGGTTAGCACACTACGCTGGGACCAAGAAGAGCTGATTTCTATTCTTCTCTCTGCTGATGATCCTGTGGAAGCCATGTCACCACTCTGTACTTTAGTTTTTCCATCTGTAAACTGGGAATAATAATACTGGCCTCCTTTGTAAAGCATTATAGAAGAGCTTGATATTATTAAAGGGTGCTTTATTTTCAGAGGCTGTGCACTCATCTATGTCTGAAAATCAGATATCCTTTGGGATGTCTCAAGCTGGGCAATAAAAAACTGAGACATCCAAAGCCACATTTGAAAATGTTGGCCTTAAATTCACTTTGGCTCAGTTTTCCCATTTGCAGTCTGGGAAAAATAATCACTACCTACTTTTGGCTGGTGTTGTGGATTCATTCATATTTGTATAGCATGCTGAGTTCTTCCAATGAAAGAAACTGTAGAATAACAGCATTCTGATGGCCATCCATATAAGGAATCCGACCCTCAGTAGGTCACTTGTGCACCATAGTGCAACACTAAGCAACACTTGGAAAAAAACTGATTGTGGCTACAAATGTTGCTGCATATTCTCATATCACTTCACTAATATAGAGTCAAGTTTAACTGCCTTTAGCTTAAGGGGCAGCTCCATGATTTGGATAGAGAAGAGGCATATAAATATCAAACAGCAATGAAACCCATAAACTCAACCTGAAGAAAATTTCAGAGCCAGCTTCACAACTCAACAATATACAAGAGTCACCTTTACCTATGAAGCGACGTGTAAGTCAGAGCTACAAGTAGACAGCTTTCTCATCTGAATGGCACCTAGCATGTAAACCTTGTGGGCTATTAAGAACAGGATCTGCACTCTTACTCCAAGCACTGGAGATTATTTACAGAGGGCAATCTATGCTGTGTGATTATGAGGAATGTTTCTTTTTTATTATGGCCATTTCCTTTTGCCTTAGAATATTTTACTTTACTGGAACACTGAGAGAATGAATTTTACACAAGATAATTATGAATTGATAAGAATTACTCCTCATAAATATAAATGGTGTTCTGTTTTCTGAATTGGAGGCTTCAGGGGATACGAATGTATTCTAAGAGGCCTAGGGTTTTTCCTTTAAAGGTGCTGATATATTTACTGCCAATTGAATATTCTTTTGTGAAATCTATACAGCATTTGAAGTTATTTGTTAGTTTTGGGTTCAAGCCGTGGTTTTCTATAGAGGAGTGTGTTGGACTTGTTTCCTGGTCTGTTGTAGCATCTGCACTCAGAGAAAATAAATTGGCATTAGTATAAGCCTGCCCTGCCTGTTGAAGCATCTGGAATTGTATGATTGTAAGGCTAGGTACCAGCATGATCCTCGCATTTGTGTCCTTCCTTCTGTGAAATCATCAGTGGGGTGCATGATCTGTAACCACCAAAGGGGGTTCCTGAAAAGGTGATAGTGTCGAGCATCTATGGCCCACATCCTGCCCAGAGCTTCTTTTTCCATTACTGAGTAGGCTCTTTCATGTGGAAATAGCTTTTGATTTGACTGCAATGTGGGGTATTCTTCTCCCTGAAAGGCCTGGGAGAGTACCAGCCCAAGTGCCACTTCCAACGAGGCTGTCTGCAGTATAAATTCCTTCGAGAATTCCAGGTTGAAGAGCACCAGATCACGACACAAAGTGTCTTTCAACATTTTAATGGCTGTATCACAATTGTCCGATCACTGCACATTCCATAGTTTCTCATTTCTTGTCAGGTTCATAATGGGGGCTGTGATGGTGGCAAATTTAGGCAAAATGCTTAACTGAAGTATTTTTGATCCTATTGAATGGTGCTCACGACCTGCACCCTGTCTACAAGTGGGTGTATATGTCCATGTCCCACTGTATATCCCAGGTACATGATTTTATTATTTCCAAATTTGCACTTAGCTGTATTGATAGTCAGGCCTGCTTTTGAGATCAACCCACATCCTTTTGGGTAAGAGCTGAGAAGACTCTCCCACTGTCTGTCTGCGGTCAGTCTCATTGTGATGGTAAGTTAGGTGAGTACATTCAGGAAGGGCAGAGAAGACCTGAGGGAATGCCTGTATTAGCTGATCTATATGGGTCTTTTGTTCAGCCCTCAGCATCTCCCCCAACTTGGTGGCACTAGGCATTCCTGATGTTGGAATCTCGAGACCTAGTTTGGGGCCAGTGGCAAGGTGAGTGATAAAGAAGGACCTTCAGTTTGTTATCTACACTGCGTGGCTTATGATCAGGTCTCAGTTTCTTAGTCCTTGTGTACTTTCTTCCCAGAGCCAATTCAAAGAGGAAAAGACCACCAGTACCTTCTTACGTCAGGGATGTCTACATAATGGCTTTCTAGGAGTCCTTTCAACAGAAGAACTGAATTGGAATGGCTCTGTCAGATGTACCCTTGGAGTTCACTGTATTCCCCATGGAATCAGGGTAGAGATCTCTTGGATGAGACTCCAGCCATTTCCTGCTCAGAGTGATTTCTGCCCCTAGCTGACTGTACTTTTCTCCGTTTAAAATGCTTCCTCCCTACCATACATGATTGACAGGGCCAGAGAGGTGGGGCTAGCCCTGCACATAGCGCTTCTCTGGTGACTTCCTCACCACAATGAGCTTTGCAGGACATATAGTTCAGTGGCTAGATTCTAATAAGATGTACTTTAGCCTAGAGATAATGGGTATCGGTGTAGGGTAGTGAATCTGCCTACCAGAACTGAATTTATACTCCATGATATTAAGCCAACCTCTAATTCAGAAAGAAAATTTCTCTTGTGGGTAGATTATTCCATAATTGTGCACTAAGAGAGTTCTTGAAACTTCCTCTGAAGCAGCTGGACTATTCCCCATATTATATTTTCTAGTGCTTTATCCAATGCTTCCATAATTTCCCTTGGATGAGTAGGTGGTTCCAATCCCATAAGCATTTGCATTGTTTTGCACGTTTAATGCAGTGCATTTGCATCAATTGCTACCAGGACAGTGGCACTAACCTTCAGGTAACTTGCTTGAAAATCATGGGTCAAGTCCTCAGCTGGTGGAAAAAACTGACGGCAATGGAGCTAGACCAATTTACACTAGCTGGGAATAGCACCTACTGTGTTTGTTTTTTGAAGCGACCATGACCTCCTACATACCATGGAAAGACCTGTTACTCTCAGGATTTTTCATAGTGCAGAAGTGCCCAGAGGCCTCAGCCAGCATGGGAACTTGACAAAGGCATACTAAGTGTCCTTGGCCTGAAAAATGTACAAGCTTGAAGAGATAAGATAGACCAAAGGGATGGGTGAAAAGAACAGATCAGACAAGCAGGAGGCAGAGAACTGGGGCACAGAAAGTAACACATGGGCAGTCTGTCCCTTTGTAAGTCCCTTAGTAACACATGGGAAGTCTGTGACAGAGTCAGGAATGAACCTCCGATCTTCTGAGTCACAGTCTAGCACCTAAACCACAAGACAACCCTTCCACCATGAAGATCCAGAAGAAAAAGCTCCCTGCACATAACTTTTGGGTGTAGAAAGTCCTTTTGTTCCATTGCTTCCTACATTGAGAGAGAGAGAGAGAGAGAGAGAGAGAGAGAGAGGAGAGAATGAATCAAACATCTCCTTTGGATGATATATTTACACAGACTGAAGGCTCAGTAAAAGATTGTAGCAAAAACCTATAGTATTCAGAGCACTTTCTCCTCTGACCTTATTTCTAATGCACAGCAAACGCTGAATTTCTGTGTCAATGCATTGTAATTTCTAACACAGAGAGATATTAAATTCTACGCAGCACAGACCAATATCTTAGAATTATGCTGCTACATTAAAGATTTTTTTCTTTAATTAAAATACTTCTTCAATTGCAAGTTCTAAGTTATCATGCTATAGAATAGATAAAAAAGAGCCACATTAGCAGTGGGAGGAATCCTAAAACCACAAAACTGGCAGTCAGTATAAGTTTATGTTGGAAATAACCTGGATAATTTTCTGAGAGAAAAAGAGAGAGGAACATGGAAATGCTAAGGGAAAACAGCAGGATTAGCTTTCTTCAGCAAGACATACCTGGATGAATTATAAATACCCTTTGTGACACAAGGGATCAATTGACAATATTTGAAACTAAGCTTACATTTGCATTTTCTAATTTCCTTTTTAACTGATGGGATCTTCTAGCTTGTATGCTAAATGATCTGTCTTTGCATTTTTATTACGTGCTTCAAAATATTTTATACCAATTTTTTGTTCCCATATATTTACTGAGAGGTTCAAAATATGTGAAGATGCGTGACTGGTGTGGATGTGGGGTGTATGTTGTTGATGTTCTTTTCAGGTTCTTATTCCATGTCCATCACCATGGTATCAGAGCACCTTCCTGTATAGAGCATTAATTAGCTTAATCAGCATCTATCACATATGCTTTTTTTCTATCTCCCTTCCTTTTCTCAAGAAGAAGTATTAGTATTCCCCTTATGTTGCTGCTCGAGCAGAAATACTCTCAGTGTATGCCTTAAATGAGACCAGTCAAGATGGGCTGGACATGCGAGGGGGACTGGATAATGAACAGACTCAAGAATTGTGTGACTTATTCACAAACAGTAAGAAAGGCTGAATTTTCTGAGAATTATCCACTCAGTTCTACTTCCAGATTCTTCCTTCTGCTGAAATACAATTTTCTCACTTTTTAACTCTTTTCTCTCTTCAGGTCGCACCAACAACTGTTTCTCTGGTACAAGCCAACCTCAAACTAGAGGGGGTTAGAAAGACAGTCTCTGTGGCTGGTTATTTTATAAATGCCTAATGCAGGGGTTCCACCATTTGCCTTTGAAGTATGGCAGGTTGAAGATTTTCCATTAAAAAAAGTTTTCTGATAGAAAATTAGGGTTTGACTAAATCAAACATTTTGCAAGAAGTATCTGCATTCTGTGGAAAAATTTAATGTTTCAGAAAAAATCCCCAAATGCCTGAAAAGTGAAAAATCTTTGGTTTTTTACTGAAAACCAAAATATTTTGACTCAGCGATAACCTGTGGTGCATAGTGGGAGCTGTAGTTCAGTATCCTCATGCCCTCATTCTTCTCTATGGGCCAGACTCTGCAGCCAGACTTCATCTCCCATGATGCACTGCAGCCATGGGACTTTTCATAATGTACTGTGATGAGACATAAGAGAATGAGAATATGATGCAATGAACTCTAACTCCCACAAGGCACTGTTTTTTGGTGCAAAAATATTTTGTGCTTTTGCTCAAAGTCAAAATTTTCCATGATAGCAGGACAGAGGGGACAACATTTTCCCAACCAGCTCTACTTTTGGAGAATCTGGTACCAGACACTGTCAGAGACAAGACACCAACCACTAGACTAGATGGACATGAGTTTGATACAACCTAGCAGTTTCTGTTCTGGCTTCCTAGGAAGGATGATGGTAAACACACTCATCTGAGATAAATGATATTAATCTTTCTGGAGGCGGTCACAGAAACTGGCCAGGGGAGAGAATCCAGTTATGGAATAAGCTTCCAGTGGAGATTAGGCAAATCCAGAGTCTGTCCATCTTTATGAAACCCTGCAAAACTTTCACCTGTGAAAAGGCCTTTCCCCCATAAAAATCACACAACACAGATACCCCCACCACCACAGACTCTCCAACAAACAAAAATAAGGGAAATTAATAAAATCTATAACAATCACAACTCTACCCCAAGCAAAGATTGTACCTTGAAAAATGAAGAGAACTAGAGACTCCATGAAGTCCCCTAGGGACTTGACTATTGCTATTGATTTTACATGGAAGGAACTCATATACTAAGATGATAAGCAGCAGTATAAAACCTTAGATAGATAAGATAATAGCAAATTCCACTTTACTTTTGCCATTTACCCAAGGCATTTTTCAAGAGAAAGATTAGATAGATAATCCCACTTTACTCTTTACCCTCTCTCTTATCTGGTTTCTTAATCATGATCTCCTGTTAGGCTGTGTTATAGATGGGCATGTTGTATCACTCTTCGTCTCTTCTGGACAAGATATGCCATACTCTATTACCTTTCTTCCCACTGAACTGCCTTTAAAGGTCAGGGTCTCCAATTTTCCTCACTCGTAAGATCATCGTGTGAAATCCCCCTAAAGTCAAACAACTGAACAGGCAAGAATATGTCATTTCTCATTATCACTGAATAGTTCATTGTGCCATGCTTCTTGGCACTGATGGGTCACTTCATGTCTTATCCAAAGCCCATTGAAGTTTTTCCACTGACTTCGGTGGGCTTTGGATCAGGCTCATAAGGCTTGATTGGACGCCTTCTCAACCAATTTCAATGAGGGGTAGAACCAGGCCCCTGAAGCTGCAAGGCACACATGAAAACCTTCTCACGAAAACTTTGTTAAGTGAAGTTTTGTTCCCCCATTTTATATTTTATTCTATCCACAGTTTTGACATCACAGCCATATTTTAATCCAAAACATGTAGAAATGGAGGTTTTCACCTGTTTTGGATAGGAGCAGTGACATCACACAAAAAGGGGCTGATTTTTGCTCTGAAAGTAGCTAGTTCTCATTAAAGAGATTAATAGATTTCACTGAAAAATTCCTCCCATTTTTGCATTCCTAGTAAAGTGCCAAAACCCTTCAATTTTGAATAGTTTTGTATTTAGTTATGAATATTTTGCTCCCCTGCAGGATTTCCACCTTGCAACAAGGGGTGGAATTTAGTATCATTATTTACATAACTCAGGAACGCTTTGATCTAATGCCCTCAAATTTTCCACAAAAATATAATATACTGGTCCATGACCTGATGTTTTAGTTTTCAAAACTGCTCAGACTATAGATGAATGCAAAATTCACCTATAAACAGAAACTATGCTGAAGCTTCAACTGTAGAATGTTCAGTTGCAGCTGCATAATAAACCTAAATAGACACAGAAAGAGATAACTAATGTGGCTGAAAAAGACTCTGTGTTAAGACATAAACAGTGTTTTATATGCTCAACAGCTTTGCTTTTTTCTCTCTCTCTAAATAAACTCTGGGAAGGTGTTTATGTTTCACATTTGTCTGAATCCTATCACACCGATAATACAGGCACATTTCTGAGAACACTCTAAGAGACACAAAGCAGATTTACAAAAAACTCTCCAAAAGAATAATGACAATAAAAGCAAAATGAAAAGTTCTCAGTGAAAAAGACTCGGTAGTTCAGATTGTCAGCCACCAGTGCTGGCCGCCACTTTTAGGCAAGGAAACATCAACAAGATGCAAATGCATGTGTGCTAATCATGTGCTTGCCCTATAAATCGGCTAACATCTGCACACATGGCAGGCATTACAATGTGCACCTGTATAACCTATTGGCTCCAAGAATTAGGTTTAAATAATTGGTCCCAGTGCGCTGTTCAGTTCAAACTCTAAGCTATGTGCATATGCAATTGATGGGCAGTTTAAAGGGCAAGTACAAGCGTTTAACATTGTATCAACTGCTTGCAGCTGGAAAATGCAGGTGAAAGTTTTCATGCTTGCAAGTTCTGCCTGAACAGTTAGAACCTGGGGAGAAGCCTGTGTGGAATAACAGCCCTCTGTGTAGAATCAAATAGAAATGACTATTATTGTAAGCTCTTTTGGGGCGAGGGCGGTCTCTTTGTTCAGTGTTTGTACCACTGTGGGGTCCTGGTTTATGCCTGGGGTCCTAGGCACTACCACAGTTCAATGATACATAATAATAATACTTGCCATGTACCTGATCCAAAGTCCACTGAAGTCATTGGAAGTCTTTCCCTTTGCTTTGGATCAGGCCCTTTCATCGTTATCAAATGTGCATAGTGCAGTCTCACAGTAATGATTCTTTACAAATGACCCACTCTTTCTCTGTCCATTGCACAGTAATGGTCACCTGTATAGAATCTGACCCACTTGGGATGCTCTGGTATGATTAAGTGTGTTAAGAAGGGAATCTCCCTCAGAGTCATGTAGTGAAGTAACTCCTGGTATGTCCACAGAGCTAAAAGAAACAACACCCTAATAGCAGTGTAGTTGTTGATGCTTGGACTGGAGTCTAGACTATGAAACCCGATGAGGAAGGAAAGTCTCCAAGTCTAAGCTCCAGCCTGGGTGGCAGCAGCTACATTGCTATTTTTAACCCCATAGCAGGAGCCAGGCAAGCTCAGGTCAGTTGAGTTAGCTCTGAGACACACTGCTATGGGTTTTTGGTTTATTTTTTCCTGTAGATGTACCTTCAGTCGACCTTTGGCATGTACGTTTCAGCACTTTTCAAGGAGCTCATTATAAAACAGATTGAACTTGATTGGGCAGGTGGCTGGCGGGCCAGAAAGACAGTGCAAGTGTGTGCGTGAGAGAAAGAAGGGTTTATAAATCTGATCTTCCAACAGCTTCAAAGATATGATCTACAAACTGGTTACTTGCAACACCGGCTAGCGCTTGGAGTGATGCTACTCAAGAAGTGCTGCAATTTTCGAAATGAATGAAATCAGGGAGTCACACCTGTGCCACGGAACTGATTCTGTTCCTCAGCCTCCGGCACTAGCTGCAAAGGAAGGATTTGAGTATTGGGAAGTTTAATTTAGGATGCACAGGATTGCGTAGATCTAGCAGGCTCCATCAGGGCACTGTGGGACTAGCAAAGCTAATTACTTCCCTGTACTGGGAATAGTACAGAGCCGGAGCTCCCCGGTAGGAGTCATTGTCCTTCAAGTATTACAGTGCCTCCACCATGACACGTGCCTGTCTCACCATCTCTCATTTGAAGTGGCCAGGCTTGGTGGCTAGTGTATGTATAAGACCAACTATGGTTGGTAGCAGCTGGGATCAAACCTGAGACCTCTGGAGTTTAATGCATGAGCCTCTACTGCCTGAGCTAAAAGACACGTCTCTTAACCAAGGCTGGAGCTGACTCATCAATCTCTAGCTGACACCAGAAGGGAACAGAGTGCCACGCCAAGCAGGCATGGTTGTGTGTGTGTGTGTGTGTGTGTGTGTGTGTGTGTGGTGGGAAAAGGAGGCTCAAAAGTGCTCAAGACAGGAGAACTCAGTCAGTGGCCTACGGCACAAAGGCATAAGAACATACATAAGAAAGGCCGTACCGGGTCAGACCAAAGGTCCATCTAGCCCAGTATCTGTCTACCGACAGTGGCCAATGCCAGGTGCCCCAGAGGGAGTGAACCTAACAGGTAATGATTAAGTGATCTCTCTCCTGCCATCCATGTCCACTCTCTGACAAACAGAGGCTAGGGAAACCATTCCTTACCCATCCTGGCTAATAGCCATTTATGGACTTAATCACCATGAATTTATCCAGTTCTCTTTTAAACCCTGTTATAGTCCTAGCCTTCACAACCTCCTCAGGTAAGGAGTTCCGTAAGTTGACTGTGTGCTGCGTGAAGAACTTCCTTTTCTTTGTTTTAAACCTGCTGCCTATTAATTTCATTTGGTGATCCCTAGTTCTTGTATTATGGGAATAAGTAAATAACTTTTCCTTATCCACTTTCTCCACATCACTCATGATTTTATATACCTCTATAATATCCCCCCTTAGTCTCCTCTTTTCCAGGCTGAAAAGTCCTTGTCTCTTTAACCTTTCCTCATATGGGACCCTCTCCAAACCCCTAATCATTTTAGTTGCCCTTTTCTGAACCTTTTCTAGTGCCAGTATACCTTTTTTGAGGTGAGGAGACCACATCTGTACACAGTATTCGAGATGTGGGTGTACCATGGATTTATATAAGGGCAATAATATATTCTCAGTCTTATTCTCTATCCCCTTTTTAATGACTCCTAACATCCTGTTTTCTTTTTTGACCGCCTCTGCACACTGCGTGGACACCTTCAGAGAACTGTTCACGATGACACCAAGATCTTTCGGTATCGTATCCCAGGCCATCCCATTAGGCCAGATTGCCTAGGCGGAGTTCCTCACACAGCTGGTTTTCACAGAGCACAGTATCTGTATTTTAGGACAAAAACATTCCAGCAAAAACATATAACAAAGCAATAAACAGTCTACATGCCTGGTAAGTGATGGATCTACTAAACAAAGGACTAGGTTTCCCATCAAACTCCATCCCCATTGCACTTCCCTTTCCCCTGGCCATATGAGGGATGGATCAATAGTACAGAGCCGGAGCTCCCCGGTAGGAGTCATTGTCCTTCAAGTATTACAATGCCTCTACCATGACACGTACCTGTCCCAGCATCTCTCATTTGAAGTGTCCAGGCTACAGGATAAGGCCAATCGATTTAGCCACTGGTGCATTGCTGGGTTTGTAACTACACTGCAGGTTTTCATGCTGGTTTGGCGAATCTGACTGTGATATTTGGGGGTGAATTTGAAATCTACCAGAAGCTGTAAAGATGTGATTCCACCCCACGCTGTCCAAAGCATTGGAAAGCCAAATGGATTGGCAGAACCCACACAAAACAGTTCACAGTGCAATAAGTTACTTACAACTCTCTACCAGGATAATATTAAAACTGATAGAGAGAATCTCCACTATTACTTTTGAAAAAATGGTACCCTGTGTGGCCTAGACATTAGAATACTATGGAGCTACTTGATCAGCATGGAGATGGAGGGCAGATCTATACCTGGAGAAACAGAAACATAATGATGATTATTAACAATAGCATTATGGTGGTACCTAGTGATTCCCAATCAAGATCGGGATCCCATTGTACCAGGAGCAGTACAAATACATAAGAGATGGTCCTTGCCCTGAAGAACTTACCAACTAAATAGGCACAACAGATACACATTCAGAAGGGAAACAGGCACAAAGAAGTAAAGTTTGTCCAAGGGTCACACAGCACATCAGTAGCAAAGCCAGAAAAGGACCCATGTCTCCTAGGGTTCAGAGCCATACCCAGGTCACTGAACAGCATTGTTTTTGGATGGAACCAGCTCCAACTCTTCCTTACTTACATGCCACGAACCACTGTGAACTGGGGGAACTGTTTCCAGATAGTCAATAGTAAGCAGTGTTCTGAATAAGCCAGGACCACCCTGGCAAGAGAACAAGAGATGAGGCAAAGCAGTCGGTGTTAGACTGTGGAGAGAGGGGATGACTCCAATGCCCTTATGACAATTATGAGACCTTGGAAGTTTGGCAACTTGAAAAGATGCTCATATTGAGATATGGCCCCGGGGACTAGTCAAACTTTAAATGTTTTAAATCTATCTATCTAGATAGATATATTTACCTTTGGGACCTAGGAACTATATTCTAGATATATGCAGAAGGGTTAATGAGCTTCCCCCAAGAACTGAAAATAGTGGGTAGTAATTACTGCCTATCCTGGGAAAGTAAAGAACTCCAAAGAAGTACCACCCCCTCAGATCAACTCATATACTGGGTTCAGAGTGGGTTCAAGACACCAAAGAGACTAAGAAAGAGCATGTGATATAAAGGGTCACCTTCGTTTTGATCCAGAAACTGAACACAAGATTGTAACCAAGAGGGCGAAACTCTCTGAGCAGGTTCGAAGGATGAGAATCCGTTGGGGTCTCCACCTGGAAATCTAGTGTAATGATTGGGACCACCTGGATAACACCAAATTTCTATGGTGCCAGTAGCACCATGACTAGAAGACAAGCACTCTTGGAGCTTCAGCAGCTGGGCCTTGTAGATCCAATAGCCACTCAGACACATGGCTCAGGGAAAGACTGAAAATACCCTAAGTACAGAGGCTTAAACAGATATCGTTCAAAGTCAGCAATAGTGGTAGATGTCTGGGTACCCGGGGAAGTCCTGTCAAGAGTGAGGGTTCTTCAGGACTACTGCCTGTAGTTCCCACTCCAGTTCAAACTCTATTCAAGCAAATATGAGCTGGTGGGTTTCCACGCCAGGCTCAGATTGTGTCTTCTCACTGGCACCTTTCTGCACTGTTCCCTATCCAATGGCTGCTACCCCAGAAGTCCCACATGGAGCTGCATGCACCTGAATCATCCCCAGTCACATCCTGTTCCACATGTGACTCTGCACACAGGTCCTGGGGAATTTCTCTCTGCATCCGGATTCTCCGCTGCTCCCTGCTTACCATGTCAATCCCCCAAATCCCAAAGCCATGTCCTGGTTCAGGACCTATCCCTCATATGGCCAGGAGAAAGGGAAGTGCAATGGGGATGGGGTTTTATGGGAAACCTAGTCCCCTGTTTAGCAGATCCATCACACTACCAGGCATGTAGACTGTTTATTGCTTTGTTATATGTGTTTGCTGGAATGTTTTTGTTCTAAAATACAGATACTGTGCTCCGTGAAAACCGGCTGTGTGAGGAACAGGACCTAGGCAATCTGGCCTAATGGGATGGCCTGGGATACGTGACCAACAGTCAAGTTGGCATCAATAGCCAGAAGACAAGCTGAGGTTGGAGCCAGGACTAGTAGTGGAAGGGCAGGAGCAGCCCATAGAGGCAGGAGCCATAGAAGGGGCAAAGGTGAGTCATGGAGCAGCATAGGAGCTGAGGGCACAAGCAGGAGTAAGGAACCAGAGGTAGAGGTTGGATACAGATCAGGAGACAAGCAAAAGCAGGATCCAACCAGGGCTGCCCAGAGGATTCAGGGGGCTTGGGGTCTTTGGCTGTGGGTCCCCGGGCAGAAGGACCCTCCACCACTGAATTGCCACCGAAGACCTGGAGTGGAAGAAGCTCTGGGGCCCAGGGCCCCACGAGAGTTTTCTGGGGTCCCTGGAGTGAGTGAAGGACCCCGCTCCAGGGGACCCGAAAAACTTTCGTGAGGGCCCCCGCTGGGCCCGGGGCAAATTGCCCCACTTCCCCCCCCCCAGGTGGCCCTGGATCCAGCACAACAGAGTTGCTTGGACAGCCCACTCCGTTTGCTTCTTGGCGTGAGCAGTGTGTGAGAGCCAATCAGGCAGCCACATCCCTTGGTGGTTCCTGTGGGGCCTGGCCTTCCAGGATTGATGAGGTGGTGCTTTATCTCATCTGGTGGTGCTGAGGAAGTGTCAGAGACCTGCCACCCTGGGTCCTAGACCCACCACAACTGAGAACCCACATCCTTGGATCCTTACAGCTGCTCATCGGTAACTCTGTCATTGTCCTTAAGAGACAGCAAACTTTAGGTGCTGGACTAAGGTCAGACTTGTTGAGATAAGGACAGAGTATTGCAGTCCTAAATCCACAGGGTGGAAGGAGAGAGATAGCACCAGTTCCTGCCCATACAGCCAGAGGCCTGAGACCCAAAGGGATGCCTTTGTGTAGACCATGGAGCAAGCAAGGGTATAGTGGATCCTGGACCTGTGCCAAGACATCTGTGTTTCACTAAGAATTTTTTTAAACATTGAATGTGCCTCCTCCCCTTCAGTGAATTGCCATCTAGGAGAAATTAAACAGTGCGGGAACGGGTTTCAGTGCTAACCCTCTGTCACAGGAATCCCCTCTACAATCCATTACCACAGTATCAAAGCCACATGTTCTCAACTTTTTTCAATATCGTGATCCCACATTGCAGAGAAAGATGCTTCAGGACACATGCCCCTCGTCTAGCCAGAAAGAAAGGAAAGGTTACAACACTGACTTCCTGAAAGCTGTTTGAGACCAACCCTCTGGTGAAGGACTTTTGATCTACTCACTTTGTGAATTAAACACTGAGATGAGATTCTGATTGGAGTTAAACAATTGTGAATCTAGACTAACCCCATTAATTTTAATTTGGCTTTAACAGCCTCCTGCAATAGCTGTCTACTGCTATCTTGGAGTCCATTAGAAACCTAACTTTGATACCTCACGCCATGCTCTATATAATGTTCTGCAAAGAGAGGGGGCATTTTCCATGACGTATAGCAGACAATGTAAATGAACTGTGGAGTAACAAATTAAAAAGCTTTTCTAAAACTGCTAAATACTATTTATGGCTCATAGGTGTAACCGAAGCTGACCACCAGTCAAATAATTACAGGCTCTGCACTGCATGCCAAAGTGCATTTTGTTGACTAACAACTTATGCAGTGAGCTATGCAATCAATTTGGTGAGATGAATTATCCAAATAGTTGACAGCAAAATTGCCCAGACACTGTGTGTGACTGCTTACCATTCAAAGAATAAAGGGTGTATTAAAATGTAGTGGTTATTTTAGCATCTTTCTGTCAATCTTTTCTTACTACTTGCACTTTTTTACCATAACAAAAAAGCATATTGTTAGAGCTGGGCAGGAATAGTTCTCTGATCCTGTGAGGGTTTCTAGGATTTTAAATTTTTTTTCTCCCCACTGAGAAAGAACAAATGCAAAATCTCAAAAAAAATTCACAAACCCATAAATCAAAAAAAAGTTGGATCAGGTCAATCAAAATGTTCTGTTTCAATCATTTTGAAATATTTAAATTTCTGCTGTTTAAAAGCAAACTTTTTTTTAGTATAAATTATCAAAAATTTCAAAACAAAAAGCCTTTTGGAATTGAAAAACAAAACTCTCTTTGAAAAATGTCTAAGAGAAATTTTAATAATTTCAAAATTTTTTTTTATTATTCCAATTTGGGAGATTTGTCAAAATTGACACTTTCCCGCAAACAGTTTTGGTTTTGATAAATTAGTGTTTCCTGGTGAAAACATATATTTTGTTTGAGAATTCCAAGGGTCTCATGGTTCCCGATATAAAGCTTGCTGACTGCAATGGAATGCCTTTCATTGGTATCAGATCATGCCTATAGAAGCCAGAGCAGGAAAAGCCTCATCAGTGAGATGGGTTGAAAAGTTTTAATGGAAAATTTTGTTCAGTGGGAAATTGAGTTTCAACTAAATGAAACTTTTTCCAGAAATAATTACTTTCCTCCCCAGCTTGAATTTTTTGTGAAAAAACAATCAAACATTTTCAGCCAAATATTCTTCTGTTTTCACTTGGATTTTATTCCTTTTTATTGGCAGTTTTCCAACTATGGTTTCTTTGTTTTTTTTTTTTTTTTCAGGAGGAGTGATGGGGAGAAGAGATTGGCTGAAATTTTCAGGTTCTCAGTTGCTGAGAGCCAGAAAAATGTCAGTTTTCTAATTTTTTTTTAATGAAAAGTCAAAATGTTCAGAAGAAAATAGCCTCCAATTTTCTGACTACCTCTACTCCTTAGGACTTGTAAATTGTCCTCTTTTCCCCAGGAAGTTTATTCTCCATTGTTTTTCCTTGTCCCGTATAAAGTAACTGAAATCAGGAGAATTCCACCACTTTCCTTTAACGACTCTCACAGTTAAATACAGCTGATCACAAGGAAATTGTTCCCTGTAGAATTCTTTGGGGGGAGGAAGGGAAAAAAACTTTTCAGAACATTTTTTTTTAATTCTCTACTTGTTTCCCTCAAAAATTTAAAATTCAAAATTCTGAAATTCTAAATGGTGTTGAAATTTTGAAGATTGCAACCAGCTAGGGTGACCAAACATCCCGATTTTATCGAGACTGTCCCGATATTTACTCGTTTGTCCTGCGTCCCGACCGATGTTCGGTCGGGACGCGAATTGTCCCAATATTTTGCCCTCTGGTGCACAGGCGCAGGGGGCTTGTGCCCCCCCAACTCCACCTCGCCCCACCCCGACTCTGCCTCTCCCTCCCCCATTGGATCTCTCCCCAAATCCTCGCCCTGACCCCTCCTCTTCCCCAAGTACACCGCATTCCTCCTCCTCACCCCTCCCTCCCAGGTTTGCGCTAATCAGCTGGAGGGATGAGGACATGGAGGCCAGCTCAGGGAAGGTGGAGGCAGAGTGAAGGCGAGCTGGTGTGGGGGGGTGAGGCGTGGAGCTGCCGGTGGGTGCTCAGCCCCCATCAATTTTTCCTATGCTCTGATGGCTCGTTTGTTTGTTTTTTTTGGTTGCTCCACTGGCACCACATCCTGATATTTCACATCTCTCATCTGGTCATCCTACAACCAGCTCTCAAACTGGTCAAAAATGGATGTGTGGGATAGAAGTTGGGGGAATTATGTAGAATTTTTCCGTGGCCTATGTGTATTTAAATATTGAAATACCAGTGTCCCTAAGTGTTGGTCAGAAGTGGAAGCCAAGCAACACAGAGGTTCCTTTGTTTTAGGGCTGTATCTCAGCCTCAGATCCACAGATTGCACGATGAGTGCAGCATTGCTATACTACTGGATTATTCTCCCAGAATTGTGCATGAGTGTCTCTTTTAAACCTAGACTTCCATAGGCAAAGGTATATTGTCAAATGAGCTATAGTAGCTCATGATAAAATAGCCATGACATTATGACCTCACTTCAATAAGCTCTGGCAACATTATCATCAGTCAGGTATACTGCGTTCCCGATGAAAGGGCTTGCTCTACTGTCTCTCTTAGAACAGAGTAATAGCATCATATCCCACATAGCAAGTGAGGGGTGATCTTTCACTTTTCTGGTGCTGCACAGAGGAAGGTTGGATACAAAGTCAAAATTTCCAGGATAAACTAGTAGAAATAAGCATATAGAATTAAAAACAAGAACAAATTGAAATCATGTATAGGACTGTCTGGTGGCTATTTGGGGCTACTACCTAGTTCATTAAATATCCTGCTATAAAGATAAGGTTAGAAACAGAGCTGTGTATACTCCACAATAAATCTTCTACAGTGAGTGAAAAATGAATTTGCTTCAGCTGTGCTCACGCCCCTTTTATATTGCATGAACATTTCATGGGAGAAACTGTCCTTGGACAAATATTCTGGCAGCACATTTTTAACTTGCATGCTTATTTCAGAGTGTGTGGTGGGGGGGTTGTCTATTTTATACGGCAGATAGGGTGCGCAGAATCTTTGCCAGAGCCTCGACACAGAGGGCATCAAAAAAGCCACACGAGGATCTCATTGTATCCCTTGCTGCTGAGACCTTGCTCACTCAGGCAATTGCTTTGTAGAAATGACCATGGAGATTACAGACCATAAATGCAATGCACTTAACATATTATGCAAGATGGGGCCTGCTTGCAAGGGAGTTAGGCACCTAAATACCTTTGAGGGACTGGGCCAAGGTTTCTGCAAAATCCATACCATACCCTGATACAAGCAGGTAGATCAGTATCTAGAGGGACAGGAGGAGGACAACCCACTTGCCAGCTCTGTGATTTGCACAACCCAATAAACACTAGGTAGCTTCAGGCACCATCCAATCGTTTTCAGCTCCTAATGAGAATGCCTTGAACTGATGGTATTTGAATGTTAACATGGACTCCCTTAACTCTAGCCAAGCAAGGAGTCACAATGAGAATCGACTAGGATCCCACTGTCATACATGTTGGAAAATGACATTTTCCACAATTGATGACTGTCTATATATAGTTTAAGGACTAAAGAATTAATAAAAGCTTAAAAAGAAAAAAAAATCCATAGCCAATGGCAAAGAAAAGTGTTAAGCCTGGCTGCTAGAGATTGAATTAGAAATAATATAATTAGAAGGAAACTAACACTTACCGGAACAAATGCGCAGACAAGTATAATGGCTCTACGCGTGCACCAGTTCAGAGACGGTATTAATGATTTACAATTCCAGCTAATATATGTGATGTAGCAATAAAACAAGGAGGGGGGAAATCTATAATTACAGTAATACACTTGTGACAATGGGCAATATTATGGATACATGCCTTTAAGAATTAAAAAAAAAAAGTGTCAACTGGGCATTCAGCTAGTCCATGAAAAAATATTCAAGGATGATGGTTCCCCATTCCCTTCTTACAATTTAGACTAAGATTGTAGACTTGGTTTAGAAATATTGAGTGTTAAGCAATTCCCCCACAAGAAAATTGTACCCAGCAAACAGGTAACTGCATGTTTTCTACACGTATTTGAGTGTCCAAATAAGTACATAGACATGAAAATGTATGTTTTGAGTGGGCAGTTGCTTGTTTACATAGGAATACTTTGTGGCCCAATACAGACACATAGACATGCGTCAATTTTCTTTTAGTTTTTGAAATTTCTGTCTTTTGTCTTATGTAAAAGTGAGTTGACATATTTTGAAATTTCAAAACATTGAAAATAATTTTCAAGATTTTTTTTTTAAATGTTGATGAAACATTTCCACAATTGCTTTGAGCAGTCTCTCTGACACCTAATGTTTGGGGATTTAGATCCTAAGGTCACAGGGCACTATATTTATTATTATTACTATTATTATTGGGGGGGCATGGATCAATGTTCACATTGCACTCTCCATCAGTACCTGACCCAGGCTGAGCAAGTTCATGATCCAACCAGTGGACCAAATTCTGGTCACGGGCCGCCCGAAGCACGTTGCACATACGCTAAGAAGATTATTATGATTGTTGTTATTACTGATGTCACTACCACAGCTCTTGATCCGAGGCATACCAGCAGATTACCAACTCAGAAGAGAAATGGTCAGTAGATTTGGTCTTTTTTTAAAATAAATACTAAATTAAGGTGGATAGGTCTGAATCACCACTTGTCCAGAGGTAAATGTCTTAAATGGCAAATTAGCACAAAGCAGTTCCTAGGCAGGGCTGTGAACTAGCTGAGTAAACTCTCATCTACAGCTAGCTAATGGCATGATTGGTTCAAAAGCAAAACCAACCAAGAAGAAGTCAAAGCATGGGTTCAGAAAACTGGCTGTACCGCATAGTTATAGAGAACAGATCTTTGCTTAACATTTACATTCATGCATACTGTCCGGGCCAATAGCTTCCTTTCTCAAAATTAGCAGAAGTTATGGAAACCAAAGACAAAACTTCTATCTCCTAAAATTAAGAGTGTAGCAATGGTTGATACATTAAATTACATGGTACCGATATCCAATAAAATCTATTTACATAGAGGGTAAATGTTGCCCATTTAATTGTAAAGTAATTACCAGTTACCATGACCAGCTATTTACATAGTAAGTTCCATATCATTATAGGTTAAACGCATAGTTATTTCTGTCTTAACTTCTACATCTACTGAATGTAATTATATAACACTAATCTCACTTATTAGGAACATATAATTACTGCATGCACCAGGAAGCAGTGTTGAGTTTCAGTGTAATTAAAGAGCAGTTATTGCACCTGATATTTGTTACGAGTAACATAAATGTAACTGAAGAGTTTCAAGTGTTCCTTTGGTCAGCAGTTGAAAGGCTTGTGGGCTGAGTCTATAACAAAGGAGATGAAGGATTCATTTCCAGTTGGCAGTAAATTGGAAATTGGACAGTATATTGGAAACAGCTAGAGCTGTCTACATGTTTCATCTAAAGAATGTGGATTAATTTGCTGGATGGGACTCATACCTCCTAGTAGTATGGGATGCCAGCACTATCATCTCCTTAGATCTCCTAATGAGCTAAACAGGACCTGTTCCTTCCTTGAAAGAAAGATCTGGAAGGAAAATCTGTGTGTGGTGGGAACTAGTGATGGTGATTCAAGTCAACAGATGGGGCTCTTCCCTCAGAATCATCGTTGAACCCAATGCCATGATATTCTGGGTCTCTCTGCTGCTGGAGGTGCTGCCTTATGAATGAAAAGTAGAACCAGGTTTCTTACTGCTCATTAGGGTTGCCAGGCATCTGTTTTTTTAACAGAATGCGCGGTCGAAAAGGGTCCGTGGTGGCTCCGGTCAGCACCGCTGACCAGGCCGCTAAAAGTATTAGTTCTATTACTAATGATAAGCCGTTTGTCAGCAAAACTTTTGTCATTTTTTTTTTCCAGACCTCTGAACGACAAAGCTGTCTACAGGTTCCAGTGTAGACAAACTTTATTATATTTTATTGTACTCCCACTATGTAGATATGACACATGGCTCATCCTTTACTTTGAGGAAATTTAAGCAGTTCGCTGTAGAGCGCTCTATGTGCCTTCCCTGTCGCACAGCTCTGTTGTCTTGATACAATTTGTTAAAAATCCCATTCATTTAGAAAGGAAAATAAAGATGATGTCCCTTTGGAAAGAATGTGCCCAGAAGCACTAGACTTATAAAGAAAGTAGCACACCAGACACTCCTAAACTATTGGTAAAATCGCCAGCAGCAGAACAACAGCGTGTCAGGTTTTATTTGCAGTTAAATGGAACAGGTGCCATAAATGTGAATTGTGACAAACAGGGATTAAGTAATAAAATTTAAAATATTATTAGTTCTTCAAAAATGTCATTTTTCACCTCTCTTTTCTCTCTGACTACGGTGGACTAATTTACAATCGTTTGAGTCGCTGCTTGCTCGCAGCCTCGGGTATTATGATCTTGCTACCATTGGACACTTAATGCATAGGTCTTGTTAAGTGCATTCCATGTTTGGGGCAATGTGGTCTCATCTGGAAAAGCACAGGAACATTCCCCATCTCCAGCCACCTTAAATATCTGGGGGAAATAAATGGCTGCAGCAAATATTTGCTATTCGAATCTCAAGCAATTTTCTTCCTCTCATGGAAAGTCCTTCCAGCACTTTTAGGAGGATTAGTCATATATTAAAGAAGGAGATTTTCCCTACTGGGTGAACTGTCTTTCAAATATTTCTGACAAGCATAAATCCATTTACCTTTCAGAGCTTGTTTTGTAATTCTTTTTGTGCTTGTTAATTAATAACTAGAGCCTACTGCATTTAAGTCAGGCTATCTTCTCACACAGCCTTATTTTTTATTGCAGATATGAAGTGAGAATCTCTCCCAGAGGAGGGCTGTGCAAAATGGTTCATTCTGACCTCAGAACACAGGGTTTTTCTTGGGAAAACTCAAGAGAATTGTTCGGAGGACAGCAATGCTGCTTCATGACAATTTTTGAGGTTTCAGAATTTATTTTCATTACACACTGGAAAACACCCAAAGCATTTTGAATATTTTTAAAAAATGAATTGTGTTTCAGTGACTGTTTTCAGATTAAAAAGCTCAGGTTTTCTATTCCAGTTCTCCTGCTCCTCCTCTCTTCGGTCAGAGTTGCCCACAGAGCCCCAGATCTCACCAAACCTTTCTGAGGAAAACTTCATTGAAACTTGGACATCCTGAAAAATGTTTCAGCTTCGGTGAAACAGCCTATTTAAATGAAATTTAATTTAGTCAAAAATATTCTGACCAACTCAAGTTTGCAAGATTTCTATAACCAAGTTCTTGGCCTCCTTATCGAAAAAGAGACCAGAAAAATTAGCAGCTGTGAAATTTGCTTCCTCTACCAGTCCCCGATCCCAACACAGTGGATTGGGTGGTGTGTCCCTACACTAAAGCAGGTTTTCATTCCAATTGTTTTCACTTCTCAAAAAAGGAAAATAAAAATGAATTTTTCATTATAAAAGGAAAACATCCTTCATTTTTTTTAAAAAGATTTTCATTTCTTTTGACATTTGCATGTAAATACCATTTTCCAAGCATCTTTGATATATCTCTGCTTTCTGCAGGGCAGAATCAGAATTCCCATTGTGTGTCATAGATACCACACTCTAACTAACTCATGGAGAGTCTCCTTTAGTTCAAGTCATTGGAGTGGGTTTTGTTGGAAGAAAATATGAACTCTCTCGAAACAGCCAACATGCAGTTCCAAGTTGGCATGCATGCTGCATAGTGATATTACAGACCAGAACCACAGTTGGCAAAAATCACCAGTTGAAGATCTGGTCCAAACTAACCGCATTTGTTCCCAGACGTAACATCCAAATTTAATTTCTTTTTCTTTACTACAGAAGGATGTGTGTGTGGGGGTGTGAGTAGGACTCCACACATTCTCATGTATTATCTATTTCCTGAGGAGATCTCAAATGTCCCTGGGAAGTCCTATAGTGGCACATGGCTCTCTAAACTACTGGGATAGCTGACGAATAAACTAATGAAACCATATCGCACATCTCTCTTTGGTCTGCGGGAGAGACTGTAAGCTCTTTGGGACACGGATCGTTTACCCTGTTTGTACAGCACCTAGAACAATAGAGTCCTGTTAATGCTGCTGGTGGTGCTTCTGCTATTGTTTAGTATTATTGACAGTTTTGGGGAGGGTGGGAATATCCTGGGAAACTCTGTAAGAAAATCAGAGGTAAAAATGTGTATCATAAGCATCCAAGAATCTGATTCACATGCAGTTTTATACCAGTGTCACACATGCACATTCATGCTCAGTTAAGATCCAGAACTGGGAACCAGATTTTTCAAAAAAAAAAAAAAAACAAAAAAAAAAACCCAACCAAAAAACAAACAAACAAAAAAAAACACAACCCACAAGCTGAAACTGGTCTCAAAAGTAGCCCCGAACTCTGAAAACAAGCACACACACCATGACAACCTTCAACCAATCATCTGTACCAAGGACATATTCCATCCAACATGCAGCCACTCAGGTGTGGGTGTGCGTAGGTGGTGTTTGTCACTCTCCTTGGGCCAGAGGAGGTGTATGGGGAAGCCAGGTATGCTCCAAGCACAAATAAAAGCCCATATTAAATGCAACCTATTTGATCCTACAGGCTTCAACTTGATTTAAAGAAAAAAAAGGCTTAAAAACTGTAAGTTGAAATTTGCTTTTTATTTTTTGGCTACCTTTTTTGGCAACTTTTGCAGCACACTGGCCTACAGGGCATGCGATACCTCTCTTACACCACTGCTAGGCTGTCTCTTATTGTAGCCCCAAAAGATTACTAGGATTTTTACAGAAGATAAAATATACTAAAGCTGATTATCAATACTGGGCTATAGGGGGAGAATAGCTCAGTGGTTTCAGCATTGGCCTGCTAAATCCAAAGTTGTGACTTTAATCCTTGAGGGGGCCATTTAGGGATCTGGGGTAAAATCAATACTTGGTCCTGCTAGTGAAGGCAAGGGGCTGGACTTGATGACCTTTCAGGGTCCCTTCCAGTTCTAGGAGATAGGTATATATCTCCATTTAATTTTAATTTTTTTTAAAGGGAAAGAAATAGCATCTATAATAGGGACCTCTGGCCTGGGACAAGTGTACGCAAAGCATATCTGTCACTGACGGATCACTCAGTTACATTTCATTTCAAATCATCAGCCAGGCCTGTTTTTCCCTGTTAGCACAGAAAAAAGAAACTCTGGCAAGAATGCCTTTAGAAGACAAACTCTTTGACATGCCATGCAGTGGCCAGTCATTATCATAATGGAGACCATAAATGTCATGCTAGATAAGTGGGACACTGTCAGAACTGAGAAAGACAGAGAGAAGGGCCTGGTTGTGAAAGACAAAGGGGCTTAGGGTGACCAGACAGCAAGTGTGAAAAATTGTAACGGGGGTGGGGGGTAATAGCCTATATAAGAAAAAGACCCAAAAATCAGGAGTGTCCCTATAAAATCGGGACACCTGGTCACCCTAACGGGGCTAGCCCTGTCAGTGCCACAGTAAATGGGTGTCTTTATAAATATCCCGCTTTGTATGCTAATCTGTTTTGCTTGTGTAATACCCTTGAGAAGGAGAATGTTTCGGAGAGAAAAAAGATCAGATGGTAGTTTTGATAGATTTGTACGTGGGAGTGAACTCTTGAAATGCTCTCAGGAAGGATGTAATGTATGCAGCTCCCCTTCACCCAACACAAATTTGTTCAGAATGTGTAGCTACACAGAAGAAATTCAACTATGCAGAATGAAGGGAGACCAGGAAAGTGCCTTGTATTTGAACATGATATCTGGCAGCTCCATCTCTTTGGTCAGCTGATTGTAGCTGTAATGGATGGAATGCCTTGTGAATTCCTTGAATCCGTTTGAGGAGGGCAACCAATAAATGAGTGCTGAAGGATGCTCCTGAACCTTCCCTTGCTGACAGATCACAAGCTGTGGTGCATATTTTGGTTTTAAAGAAGACATCCTGCTAAAAATCTACTGTGGAGCTACAGAACTGGAGGCAGAACTTTCCAGGGCACCTAAATAAATAAAAGCCCACATCCCCCATTATTTAATTCCCCCCTTGTATCAAAAATAGTTGAATTATTTGCTTTCAAGCTTTTAAAATAACTCACCAGGGACCAGAAACATTCATCCCCAAAAGGTAAAGAGCGGGACAGTTATAAGAAATGGAAAAGCAGGAGCCAGACTGGAAATCCTAAGGCAGCTTGCAGTCCGCCCTGGGCAAAGGGTAGTGCATAGGTGTACTCACTGCCCCAGAGCACGAGCAGAACTGTGACAGAACGCAATAATTCAGACTCTGTTTCCTACTTACTTCACAAGGGAAAGAAGCTGCAACAGCTCTTTTAATGGTGCTAAGTCAGCTGTGATGGCTGCTGTATTGTGCTGCTCAAACCATTCCTTCCTGAACTTCCCCACCTATCTGTGTGAGAAGAGGAGTAGCAGCGTAATGCTAGCTGCTCTCATAGAATGTCAGGGTTGGAAGGGATCTCAGAAGGTCATCTAGTCCAATCGCTGCTCAAAGCAGGACCAATCCCCAGAATGATTTTTGCCCCAGCTCCCTAAATGGCCCCCTCAAGGATTGAACTCACAAACCTGGGTTTAGCAGGCCAATGTACAAACCATTGAGCTAGCCCTCTCCCTTATATACTGTATCCCACATGAGTAGCTCTTGCAAGGGAGCAATGAGTCTTGTTCCGTCCCCTTCATCTCCTGTGTGGGAGCACAGCTGGGGTCACAACCTGGCCTTGAGGCACCTTTAATATGTTTGCTGTCTCTTCCCACTACAAAACAGAGCACAAAAAGCAGCATTTTAAAAGGTTGTGCAAATGGCAAGGAACCGGTGACGAGTGTTAAAGAACGGCAATGTGAGCACTGTGCAACACAAGGTCACGTCAAATTTATGATACAGAGACGGGCTCATTTCAAGAGCGTCTTCCCCCACTAAGTATGCTGTAAAAAATATGGATGGTTGTACAAAACGGATGTGTTAGCTGTCTCTTTCTTAACAGCAACATTTCCAAATGTATAAACATTATTAACCGAATTATGCCAGGCGGTCATATTCAACATGACGAGTCCTTCTGACAACCCATTTAAGAGCGATGAGAATAGCAAGCCCATTCATTTTCTCTGATTGTAATCGTATCTACCTGGCAGGACAGTAGAAGAGGAATTCCTATTTCTCAAAGGTTATGTCTACACTTAATAGGAGTCTAGACATTCCAGCAGCAGTCTAAGGGTGCTCTGATTGCTTTAGTGGCCACTTTGAACACTGACCCACACAGGGGCATCACCAGCGAGGATCAAACTTGGGACTTCTGAAGCTTAATGCATGGGCCTCTACTGCTTCGGCCAAAAGACACCACTCTATTAGCCAAGGTTGTATCAGCCTTATCAATCTCCAGTTGTCTTAGCCACCACTAGGGTTGGTAGAGTGCCCCTCAGAGCAAGCAGAAGGTTACACACTCCCTAAGAGGCAGTAGGTAGGTCAATGGAAGAATTCTTCCATCCAGCTAGCACTGTCTACACTAGGGGGTAGGTTAACATAGTTACATGTCTCAGGAGTGTGGATTTTTTCCACCCGAGAAAAGAAGCTATGCCGCTGTACATTTTCAGAGTAGACCAGCCCAAAACCACTGTCTGGTTTTGTTCACCTACCATTGATTCTTCCACATTCAGTTGAGAAAACCCAGCGATGAATGATTTCAGCACATTCATCCTTTCTTTCCACAAATGTGGAACTCTTGTCTCAGATATTTATAGTAGAGAAGAGTACAGGTGTTACTGGTACCAAGGTTGCTCCTAGAACTCTTTAGAGATTTGGCTACAAATTATTCTCATGACAGGGCAGGACATGGCCTTTGTGTGTAGTTAGAAATGGTTGGATAATTTTTGTCAAAACAGTTTTCCCATCAGAAAATCCCATTTAGACAAAACTGAAATTTTTCACAAAGTTGTATTGCTTTTGACAACATTACATTTATAAACAAAACTGAAGAAACACACATTTAGTAAATATCAAAAATGTTCCATTTTGATTCTTGTGGAATGAAAAGTTTTAATTCTTCATTTCAGAATTGCTTTGTACATTTGTACAAAAGAGGGGATTTCCGTCTTTTCTTTTTCCATTTTTAAAAAAATAAATGTTAGGGGTGAGGGTGATAAGAAACACAAGAAAAGGTGGGAGTTTTACAATAATGTTGATCCTAAAACTTTCAAAACTTCCCCAAATTGGCGTTACAGGGGTTTTTTATTTCATTTCAATTTCTTAAAAAAAACCCCAACCAAACCAAAAAAACCCCCACCAACACAGAACTTTTAATAAAAAAATGAAGTTCTTCATGAAGTTTTGAATGAAAAAAAGCTTGTGGCAAAAAAATAAAACTTTCAGCCAGCTCCCATTGTGAGCCCCTTTACTCACCCACACAAAGAGAAGGAGGCAGAGTATCTCTTTATTCCCCGCCATGAACTACCCACATTACAGACAATGACCTGGGGAAGGGGGGTGGAAATATGACCATCCTCCTGCCTAGAGGTGGGCAGAGTAGAGGTGGGCAATGGGCAAACCCTTGGCTGCATCCCATCCAATGACCCAGATAGAAAAGCTCAGCCAGGGTGCAAAGGTAAATAATATGAGCCAGATAGAGTGCTTTACTTTCCCCACTAAACCAAGATGGGAACCATGAGACAGATTAGGACTTTGGTCTGTTTTCAGGACAGTGCAGCTATGCACTTCCCCATGCTCAGGCCTTCCAGCAAAACGCCAATTGATTCTGTAATTATTTGGCTAAGACTGAGTTCAGGTCTATCTAATATCTGCTGCATCCTTTTTGAGCGACTGTACACCTTTCTCAGTGAACAATGGTGTTGATGATCTCATAGGTTCTTCCATCTCCTAATTACTGGTAGGGAAAAGTGACTTTTTCTAGCAATATTCAGAAATGCCAATTAGAGATAAAATGACAAATGCTCACCCAGTTACACAGCCTGGCTTGTGACACACACAAAGCTAATGCATCCACCTTGTAAGGAAAGTAAATTTAATGTTCAGTGGGGAAAAAAATCTATTAATCTCTAAGGGGATCTATTCTTCACTCAGCACTAACACATAACTCCAGTTAATGTTAACGAGAATTACGTGTGCACCAAAGGGGAGAAGAAACCAATAACTGTTTTATCAGTTCATTGTGTTGTTCCAACATAAAGACTCATTTTATATTGCTATTAAGTTTCTAACCCAAGATAAGCTACCCACCTATTACCTTTTATTGAGTAAAGTCTCAATCTTGAATAAAAGAAAGTGATATATCATCTGTTTACGATAAAATGATCTCTATCATTTGGGTTTTTTTAATTGCCTGGTGGTTATAGTCCTCATATATTCAGTGGCATAGCTGAGATCACTGATCATTGTGTCATCTGATGAAAAGCTGTTAGCTACTGTAGCAGTCTAAACCCTGGAGAGGCTAAAAAAGATAATTTCTCAACGCAAAAATCAGTCATATCAAAGTCGCACAGATTTCAAGGTTTCCATATTTACAGAAAAAGCCCAGAAATGAGAGCGACAGCCCTTTGGTAGGAAAGGCAGCCATTGGCACTGCAAAAGGGACTGCTGACAACAGCCAAAGCTGTGCTTGGATTCATAAGGAAAGGTCTTTGGGGAAATTGGCTGGAAGATCAAGCAATGTTTTGTAATATTTCCTGAATCCTTGGTTCACCTCCATATGTCTTGTCTTTCACTCTCTCTTTTTAGTAAGAGACACTGACAGGGAGTTATCCCAAGAACAGAAAGATTTGGATACAAGAGAAAAGAAGTTTTTAAAAAAAGAATCTTGTATTAATGAAATGTTCATCATTGATTAAAACAGTGAAAACAATTGGGTCTGGGCTGGAACCTTAAAATCTGCCTTGAGTGAGGGGAGACATTTAGTGGCACTGCCCCAAGAACAGACCAGGGATTGAGTCACAATTCCATCCCTGCTCCCAGAGTGCTCTGGTTGGGGAGATAAGTTACTTCACCCACTTTCAATGGAGCTGCCTCTTACCCCTGTTCCCCGCACACTGGTCTGACTGGTAAGTGGGAGTCCAGGGAGCAGAGGTAAGGCCCCATTGCTCAAAGTAGAAAATATCAGACAAGCAGCTTCTATTCTCCCTTCCACTGGCATCACAGCGTATTCCCCAGTACAGCCGCACAATGGCTGAGATGGTCTATGATGTTTGGATAGAAACATTCCCCGGGCAGTGTTTGCAGCTTAAATGAGATGCCAAAGATGGAGCGTCAGAGAGAGTGAAATTTAACAAAAACAAGGCCATGAGCAAACTTGAAACGGCACTGATTTTCATTGGCCACGCAGGAGAAAAATGTAAATGTATGCATTTCCTTTGTATATAAAAATGGGGAGTTAAATTTAGCCCTAGCTCAAACCGGTGTGAATCCAAGGGATTTAGGACTGAATTTGATCCAAGGGGTGAAATCCTGGCCCCGCTGAAATCAGTAGCAAAATTCCCATTGACTTCATTGGAGAAAGGAATTCACATATGGAGTTTTAGTAGATAAATTCATTGGTTCCAATTTCTTCCCTTGCCCCTCACTGAAGCTGTATGTAACTTTGTAACCTCAATGCAAACCAAGCACTGCAGAACATAGTTTTGTATTTTTCTGCACTGGCACACACTGATCTCCCACCCCCAATAAAACATTCTAATTCTTTGTTGTTAATGACACAGTTCATTAGGGAGGAGCGGATCCTGGTGCAGTACACAAATATTGCTGTCTTTGAACTCTAGTGAGACAGGGAACTTTTATTATACTTCTCATACAGATGGGTAAACAGAGGCATAGGAAGATGTCGTGAGTTGCTCAGGGTCACTCAGCAAGTGGGTAAGACATCTAGGAAGACTGGGGTTGAACTGAAAAATTGGAGGTAGAGTAACCTCTTCCTTCCCCAGCTCTGCTCATAAAATGAACTCCACCTACTTGAGACATCACAATAAGAGCCATTCACACTGGGATCATGATGATCTTCAGGTTATAATCAAGCCTGCTTTGCTGGCCTCCTTGGACTTGGTGTGCCCCAGAGGGACTTGCATGATCAACTGGGCTTCTCAGGATTGGCTCTTTCTCCAGCTGGAGAAAAGAGCAGCCTCTCCCAAGTGCCACTCACTTGTGCATGGCAAAAGGAGACATCACTTCCAGGGAGGAGAACCTCTGAGAGTCCTGAATCTTAGTTCCCATCTCTAGTTACTAAAGATCATACACATGCTGCAGGAGGCAGCATTGCCATGTTAATTAACATGCACTGGAATAGATAACTAAGGCCTTGGCTACACTGGAGAGTTGCAGCGCTGGTGGTGGGTTTACAGCGCTGCAACTTACTCACCGTCTACACTTGCAAGGCACATACAGAGCTGCATCTCCCTGGCTGCAGCACTGGCTTTACTCCTGCTCTGCCTGGGGTATAACGATTGCAGCGCTGGTGATGCAGCGCTGCTCCGCCAGTGTGACCACAAAAAACACTGTAATTGGCCTCCAGAGGTATTCGGAGGTATCCCAAAATGCCTATGCACCACTCCCAACAGCACTGCAAATGCTGCAAATGTGGACACACTGCAGAGCTGGTAGCTGTCAGTGTGGCCACACTGCAGCCCTTTCCCTACACAGCTGTACGAAGACAGCTGTAACTCCCAGCACTGTACAGCTGCAAGTGTAGCCATACCCTAAGGGGAAGGACTATTCCTGAAGCATGCCTCCATGCAAATACAGCCAAAATGCTTTACCAAGAGGTACAGATCTGCCTCTTTGGAGGATCTTCCCCTTCAGTGGTTGAATACAATGCCAGTGTTGTTCTGGATAAATTAGTTGCACAGTTGAATTGTGTTGTTCCTATCTCTATTATTTGCCGCTTTGCCAGCCAGCGAACCCCCTACTCAGCACTCATCATGGAGAATTGTTCCACCTGCTATCTGACTGGTAATTACAGTTTTACAGACAGTCTACTTTTGTGCAGAATGGAACCTTTGACCTCTTAATTCCCAGTCATCCTCATGAGGAAAGAAATAATTTTTAACATACTTTTGCAGATTAATAAAAACTTGTCTATTTCTAAACTTTTCAATCAACGGAAGCGAAGAGAAAAAAAACCAAAACTGCTCACAGTGACTGGAGCCTTAACTGACTGCTATTTTTGTGCCACTATCCCATGACACCAAAAAATATTCTTGGTAAAGTCCCAGTTTGCCATACTGAGCTCTGTTATTGTAGAGGCCAAGCAATTTCAATCTATTCCATTTGATCACTTCAGCTTATCTGCCATCGGGTTTTCATTCTAGGGTGAATTAGAACCAATCCCTGATCCCTACAATAAAGGCACCCCCAACGGAACGGGCAGTAGAGCAGAAGCTGTGTATATTAAAACAGATAATAAAATCCTCTTTTGGCTGCCTATATTTCATATAACAGGGTCAGATTTGTCTAATCTGCTAAAACGATGCAGGACTAGAGAGTGCACAGGTGCTTATTTACAGCCTGAGAGTCGGCTGTGAGAAGAGTCATATAATTCATTCCTCTCTCTCATAGGTGTTTGTGTATCTGCCATCAACATAATATCTGAGTGCCTCAAGGTCTTTAATGTATCATAATACCCCTGGGAGGTAGGGCAAGGCTATTGTCCGGATTGCGCTGATGGGGCACAGAGGCCCAGAAAGATTACATGACTGCCCAAGCTTACATAAGGATGGCTGTGAGAGCAGGAAATTGAACCCAAGTCTCCTGAGTCTTATGCTAGTGCATGAACCAGGGTTGGGTGAGCGGAGCATCCACGAGGGCACAAAGCCAGGGGGGCGGAAAAATGATAGAAAAAGACCAGTAGGGGGCGCAAATATGCTTGCTTGCCTAGTTACGGCTCTGGCATGTGCCACTTGACGATGCTTCCCCTCTCAATCATAGCTCCAATATTTGTAGACAATGAGGTTATTTGTTTCTGATACTGGACTACACAGCCTATTCGTCTGACATGGTTCCTTTGTTCCATATCCACAGCGCATATATTTATTGTTGCTGTTAGTTTTTAAATTAAACCAACTCATTCTGCTTTGACATGGGCTTTAGAAATACACAGGCAGATCTAGCTGATGCTTAATTACCCACATCTGTTCATTGCCATTGCCAAATACTAAACTGGTCACTTCTAGATGCATCATCATCGCGTTCATTTATTATTTATCTTGTAACAGCACACTGGGGTCCCCGGCCAAGAATCAGAGCCTCACTATCGTGCTAGCCACGGGCCAGTTCTGAATAATACTGCCCGAAAAGCTTACAATCTAACAAGAGACAACAGGATAATCACACAAATAACCGAGGGTTGGGATAAATGAGGAGGTGCCAATGAAGCAAGAAGGTCACTGTGCAATGCCTGGTTTCCATTCAGTAGTACCTTACACCCTGACTACTCTAACTGCTTTTCACAGGCTACTTACAGAGTAAAGTGTTACTGATCTGGAGTAAGAGTATGAGAAATTGGAATACAACACACAGGAGGGCTCAGAGGGAGCATCTCCCTATCTCCCTTGTCTATTTTACTAACTTTCCCTAAACTGTAGATTTCCAAGGTTTCTGAATGTCCTCACTCAGAAAAAAAAAAAAAAAAAAAAAAAAGGATGAAAAATACAAAGAAAGAGCTTATGCCCCTGAATGACCCTGAATCTTCATCAGGATGAACTATGTATGTCCAATTTTATTTTCATCTTGACCAGATTCATCCCTGAGCCCCACACAGAAATAGGCTGTTGACGTTTAACATTGCTTGGATCCAAAGAGACAAATTCAGTGCAAGCACAACTGCTGATTGACTTCATTGAAGTTGATATCAGGCCTGAGCCCACAGTATTGACAATCCCATGATTTTATTGCAAGTCTCGTGGTGCTTGGTGGGTTTTTAAAGCCCCAACTCCTGGAGCCATGTGAATATATGAAAATCTCAACTTTTTTTTTTTTTTGTAATAAGGTTTTTGCTGTAGGGTGATGGAGAAAAGCTTGGAAACAAGATCCAAGTGAACTGAATTTTTTTTTAAAGAAAAAAAACAGTAGGCAAATAAAGAAATCTAGAGCTGGTTGGTAATTTTTTGACAGAATGTTTTACTGTTGGAAAATTCAGATTCAGCAAAAGCTAAATGAATAATGGGAAGTTTCAATGAATGTTTGTTTCAATAGAAAAATTGAGAAAAAAAAGAATTTTTATATGGTCAAAAAGTTCCATGACAACCTTTTCACAATGGAAAATGTAAACAGTTTTGCATTTCAATTTTTTTTTAAAAAATGTTATAAAACAGAATTTTTTAAACAGTCAAAATTAGAATGAAATGTTTTGATTTTATTAAAGCAAAACATTTAGATCAGCCTGAAACAATTTCTTTTCCAAAGTTTTATTTCACCGGGAATTTCAAGGTTTTTTTGTTTGTTTGTTTTTGTTCTGTTTTGGAACAGGAAAAAAAGTTTTCAATTCACGGCATTCCCCACAAAACAAAAATAAAAAAAAATAAATAACAATCAGGGTCCTACCCAGTTCTAAAATACCCTTGTAATAGGGGTATGTGTACACTACTATTAGATACCTGTGGCTGACCAGTGCCTGCTGAGTGGGGCTTGCGGGGCTGTTAAGCTGCAGTGTAGATGTTTGGGCTCAGGCTGAAACCCGGGCTCCAGGATTCTGAAAGTTCAAGTGGGTCTGAGAGCTTGGAGTGCAGCCTGAGTGTTTACACCACAGTTAAACAACCTTTTAGCCCAAGCTGGCTTGGGCTAGTTGTGGTGTCTAATTACAGGTGAGCTATACCCAGGCTTACTTGCCCCTTGGCTAAAGAATCACCATCCATTCACCTAGCTACCACCTCTTGGAGAGGTGGATCTATTACAGTGTGGAAGAACCCCTTCTGTCACTGTTGTAAATGCTTATACTACAACATAACAACACCACAGCTGCAGCTGCATCTCTGTATCGTTTCTAATATAGACATGTTCTAAATGGTGATAAAGCCCAACTGGAGAGAGAGCTGGAGTGAGAGCCAGGTAGGAAGCTCAGAGCAGGGAGGAAAGCTCTCCAGTCAGGAGGGCCTGGGAGAGACTTGGCTCAAATATGGAAGAGATGTAGAGTCCCAGAGAAGAACTTAAGGGGCTATTCCAGGGAAAACTGCAGCACAGGAAAAGGAGCAGACCCAGCTATTTAGTACAGGGTCCAGGGCCGGAACCCACAGAAGAGGGAGGGACTGAGTTCCCCTACCAGCCGCAAAGAAAGGAACGTACAAACTCATTGCAAGGGGACTGCAGGCTAAGCCCTGAAGATAGGCTGAGGAATAGCCCCAGAGAGGGCAGAAGGATTTTATGTGGAAGGTATTCTGGGACTTTTAGTTGGGACAATTGTGATGTCAAAAGGGGTGGCCTTAAGTCACTGGTTGAAGGCCTAGTCACTGGTAGAGAACCCATAACAGCACCAGAGCCACCATCAGTAGGGGGTGCTAGAGAAACAAGAGAGCTGCTATGCCATTATTTGACCTAGCAGTGAGTGGACTCAGTTATCAAACCTCAAAAATGTACTGTTCAAAGAGCAAAAAATGAAGCAAAGCTGCCTTGTGCATTTTAAGCCAGCCTCATGATTGTGTGCATGTCTAACTTGTGATTTTTGAATGCTTGGAGTTGGCTATATTGATCTGTTCCCTGTAGAGAGATAAATGGGGCAGGATATGAATGGCTCTGTAGGTATCATCAATGAAGCTGCCAAGATTTGGAGGTGAGTGATGACTTTACTGGTAACGGAGAAACCTGGGGCTCTTGCACCATGTGTATTGTGGTTTCTAGATATAAACAGAAAATAAAATTAAGCCAATTCTTTTTTTAAAAAAAAACTCTTGAATATTCATATCAATATGGCTGGGTTTGGATATTCAGCCTTGGAAATTTCTATTATGTCAACTGAGAAAAAAAAAACCAACACCACTCATTTTTCATACTTTAGTCTTATCCAGTCGGTTTTGTGCCCCCCAAATGTCGTTAATCTTCATTATATGCTATAATTCCTGTTGTCTGGTGCCTTGATGGGCAAAAAAGGCTCAGATGACAGGAGCTCATCCACATCAGCACTGGCACTTGAACAAATGACGTGTTCAGGGTGTTATGCTATAAATCACAGACAAATGGGACCGGCAACAGAAATGGCACCCAAAAAGTGCAGCCTCAGTAACTATCTATATCCTACTCAGAGATGGGCTGGAGAGATGCTTAGGGATGTGGAGCGGGGAAGGATTCACAAAGGGAGATCGTGCTTAAGCAATCTGGAAGAATCACTTTTCAGAAATAGGACAAATTGGTGGCCAGGGGATGCTGAGGACATAAGTTCCCTGGATTCTAAGGAAGGCCTCATTACTGCAAAGGTCACAGGGCTACCTTAGTTAAGCATTAGCCATATGAATGGAAGGAGATTCAGCCTGGGCAACAACAGTAAAAGCCTTTTAGGATAGGGAACAAGGAGAAGCAGCTTTCTGCCAGGTTCTATATTAGATGGAATTTCACTTATTTTCTTTGAGGAAGGAATGGGCAGCAAGGAGGTGACGTTTGCAGACAGCGTGGCACTTTGGTGGGTCAGCCATTTCAACGGGTAGCAATCAGATTCCTACAGGCAGAGCCTTATGTGATATAAGCAGTCAGATCTCCACTGAAGTTGATGGATAATTTATCCCAGGTGAAGGTCTTCCTGCATGTGGTATGGAGAGATTCAGAAAAGAGATATATGTGGCTTATGCAATTCAGGGTAGATATATGTAAAGTTTACAGGGCTGTGGATGGCTCAAAGGTTTCCTATCCACTCAAAATGCAGATCAGTGCAAGGATCTGGGAGTTATGAACTGAATTCCAAAATCTACAGCACATCACTTAGAAGCAACGGTGAAAGGAAACAGAATGCTAGGAATGAAAGAGATGAAGCAAAGCTCCATAACTAGGAGTGACTGGATGAAATTATGCAAAGGAAAATGTAGCCTGATTATCGGAAAATATTTCCTAATCGTGAAGTTTATTAGATGTGAAATAGTCTCTCCCAGAGGAAGTGGTGAAAGCCTGGTTGTCAGAGCCATTTAAATCTAAACTGCCCCCCCATCACATTTATTCTGTAACAAACCTGCATTAGCAAGGAGATCTATTGAGTTATGTCCACTGAATTCAAGACCATTGCACCAGAGTAATTTACAAGGGAGACACAGGTTTTCTGTTATTTGCTCTGATTATTAAAATAGCCAAGTACATATTTTTGAGAGCTGGTCAAAATCATATTTAATTCTCTGTTTGTAAAAAAAGAACCAATTTTATGCAAGAAAGTGCTATTTTCCTCAAAAAATCATTTGAGAATTTTTGGTTTTGTTATTTTTTCCCCTTATTTTTTTTTCCTTTTTAGAGTAAAAGGGGATGGGGAGAGAAAAATGGAAAGAACAGGAACAAATGGAACAAATAAACAAAGAACCCCAATAAATAATATTTTTTTTCTAATTTCATCCAAACCATCCCCAACATTTTGAAAAAAAAAACAAAACAAAGTGTAAATTTTTTCATTTTTTTTAAAAAGCTCGTTTTCAACAAAAAATTTCTCATGTGAAAAATTTCACCTAACCTTAATATTTTCCATCATTATATTCTATAATCCTGGGAGATGTCATCCATAAAAACTAGATTGAGTTTAATCTCTGTGCTTATGTACATGGGGACACTCAAGAAAGTTAAGATGAAGCAGCTAAAAAATCATGAAGCTAATGCACGTAAATTAAAGCATATTAAACTCCCGCCTCATGGATGTTTTCATTTGAAGTCTCCTTAGTTCACTGTACCGTCCTCCTCTTGATTAAGCTACAGGAAACTAAAGCCATATCTACCCTATAAAACCACCACAGTTAAATCACTTGTGTGCACACACTTGGCTCCTTGTGTAGGCAGTGTGTGTCAACACAAGGAACACTTGTATTGATTGTATTGTTAGTGTGGGGCTTTGTGAGATAGCTCCTGAAAGCCAGTGACAGTTGACATAAGGAACACAATGTCTACACTGACACTGCGTCGACCTAATTACATCGACTGTCTCTATGCCAGTTGGGGAGGTGGTGTATTACTAAATTGGCATAGGGACAGTCGATTTACATCAATGGGAGGTAGGCTGATTCAAGGCAGCTTATGTCAACCTAACCCTGAGTGTTGACCAGGATTAAGGTCATTTTACTTCTAAATAGAAGTGTCCACATAGGAGTTGCATGTGCTTTAATTTAAGCCTTTAATTAATTCACCTTCACTCCTGTGTAGACAAACCTCAAGTATAGTGAATGACTGAGATCAGAACTGAAATGCTTTTTTGGGGGGGATAAATAGAGATAATAGGTTTGAGCCAAAGCCCATTAAGAATCCAATTGACTTCAATGGGTATAAGAAAGGAGCTCACGGAGATATGCTAATATTTCTCACAGATTCATAGAGTCTAGATAGGACCATTGTGATCATCTAGTCCGACCTCCTGCCTAAAACAGGCCAGAGAGATTCCCCAAATAATTCCTGTTTGAACTAGAACATCTCTGGGGGAATGGGGGGGGGGGGGGGGGGGGGGGGGGGGGGAAATATCCAACCTTGATTTTAAAATTGCTAGAATAACTCTTGGTAAATTGTTCCAATGGTTAATTACCCTTATAAATATGGGGAATTACAAAGAAAAAAGGTAGCTGCTGCCAGTGCAGCTAAACTCAGGCTCTGATAAAAGGAAAAGACCTAAAGAAACAACAATTTAGCCTAATTCTTTTTCACAGTACAATATAGTGAACAGATGAGTGAAGCTAGCTATTATGGGAGCAGTAACGGTAAATCACTATTTGTTTTGATTTGATAACTATTTGGTAAGAGAAAAAAAAAAGAGTCCTGAGAGCTTTAAGCATGATGAGATGAGTGTAGATGGTGGGTCCACACAAGCAGCCAGGCATTAGATCAAGCCTATCTAATTAGTGAAGTCTCCTGCCTATTGGCAAGTCACTGGACTCGATTAATGAGCTGTGTAAAGGGTGGCCTGATGATTTAGATGTGGCTAAGTAGTCATCTGGGAGGTGCAAGTGAGATGCAAGTGAGATGCACACTAGTGTAAATGTGACCTGAACTCCTTTGAGGTCAGAGCAGAGGGGGCGGTGAGCAGATGAGAAATAGAATGGAGTCTGTGTCATTACAGACTTGCCAATGCCAGCCCTTTTAGCAGTTGAACTCATATAGTGGAGGAGTATGAATGTGCAAGGGCATTAAATTTAGTACATGAGACAGTGTGGCCTAGTGGCTGGGGCACTGGAGTAGGACTCAGGAGACCTGCGTTCAAATCATGGCTCTACCACTACTTTGATAGATCACCTTGGACAAATCCCTTTCTTCTCCGTATCTCAGTGTTCCCAACTGTAAAAACGGGCTAATGCTTGTCCACTCCTTTGCAAAGCCTATGAATGACAAATGCTGTTTGAGAACTAAGTATTGTAAATTGAAGTAGTATCCCCTGCACCAGAGTAGCTACGGCACAGTGCTACCTGCTGTGGAAGCATCTTCTCAAGCGCCTGAATTCCTTGCAGGCTATAGTGGCCTTTTAGCCACCACAGAAGCATGTTATACTGTAGTCCTTAAAGCAACTGGATAACATACCCGATGGCCCCACAATAAATGGAGCTATGACTCCAGCTGGTATCTCTGCAGCAAAATCATGTGGGTTTTTTGGCTTCTTTCCATCCCATCATCAACCTCACTAAGAGTGTCTACACTGTACAAATAAATAAATAAAAACACCCCATCAGCAAGTCTCAGTGTCCAAGTCAACTGACCTGGACTCACAAGGCTTGATCTTCGGTGATACAAATAGCAGTACAGACGTTGCTGCTTGGGCTCTGAAACCTGGTAAGAGTAGAGAGTCTCAAACTTTGGCTCCAGCCCAATTGGGAACATTTACACTCCTATATTAAGTCCCGTAGCATGAGCCCTGTAAGCCAGAGTCATTAGACCTGGGCTCCGAGATTCACTGATGCAATGTTGTTGTTGTTGTTTTTTTGCAGTGTAGACCTATGCTTCGTGACACTCTGATTGTAAATCAGTCACTGCCTGAGAATAAGAAACTCTCCTCTTTGCTTGCATGGCCACATTATATAAAAACTCCTGCCCCCGCCCCCACAGCGTACACATCACCACTGCACGCAGCCTTCGTTACGCCAGCGGCAATGTGAACATCACAGACAGTCTGCCCCCTCACTGGTACCTGATCGAATTCAGAGCTGCGCTGCACTTGCAGTCTGAACATCAGGACAAAGAGTGTGCATCCCACTGGAGACCTCTTGTTGTCTGGCCGTAGCAGATCTGCTGAGTGAGCCAAAACAGAGCCCTGCACGAGCTGGAGGAGTCATACAGAGCTTGTCTCAGATGCAAATCATGCTTGATCTACCCATAGAACAGACTAGGGACAGAGTAGGGGTGAAATTCACCATAGTGCAAAAGACCATATGCATCTCTAAACTGCACTTGGTGTACAGGGTTCAGTGTAGGACCTCTATGCTGTAGAGAATTAATCCTTTTGAACTGCAGATATCACAGTGAATAGCGCCTGGTGCTCATCAAGCTCTCTGTAGGCCAACAATATGTCCAATGCAGCAGAAGCACTTTGCCTCCAGTTAACAGGTATTTCCCTTTTTTGATTGGCAAAGCATGTGACAGACCCTGCTAGGTTATGTCATATCTGTCATCCAGCCTGACCCAGTGAGACGAAGCCCAGCAACGCATGTCGCTTTGTAATCACCTATGGGAAGACGTGCCGCTGAAGGGAGCTGGGAGTCGATGGTATTTCGGGCATGAGCAGAAACATGTACTTGTCACAGGGATAAAATGTTGCCATGGAATAATGGTCTCCTGCTGCTACTTAAATGCTGCTGCCTGTACTTTCAAAGCCAGAGGCATCAGTCCTATGGCAGTGCTCCCTTCTCAGGATTTTGTTTTTATATACCTAACAAGTGATGCCAATCTGATTATTTTATCTGAACACTGTTGGTGCCATACAGCACTATTATTCACCTGCCTAGCTGGCTTGGCAAAAAAACAGAGCCATTGTGCACTTCTTCCAATCTTACACCAACATAACACGGGTCTGTTATTACTATTTTTGCATTTGTAGCCTCTATAGACCACTCACAACTGATATTGGGACCCCATTGTGCCAGACATTGTATAAACACTTTGCAAGAAAGTCCCTGCCTTGAAGAGCTTACAGTTAAAATAGACAAGGCAGATAAAAGGGAGTATTTTTGTCTCCATTTTAGAGATGGGGAACTGATGCAAAGTGAGAGATTAATGGCCAAATTTTAAAAAGAATATGTTGGGTGCTGTATGCTTTAGGAAAGCTCACTGTAAGTGTCAGAATGGGAACTGCTGTGTGAACCTTGAAAAATCTTGCCCCTTTTTTAGGGACCAGAATGAGAGCCAAGTGCTTTGGAAAATCTGGCCACATGTGACTTGACCAAAGTTACCGGGAGTTTGTGGCAGACATCTCCTGAGTCCCAAATGAAAAACCTTAGCGAGGCCCCTGGAGTCAGCCAGGTAACAGCATGCATCAATTTTTTTTAATCTGCATCCTTTGTGCTGTACTCTGGGCCTTGCAGAGGTGCTGGGTGGCTAACCAGGCTGGTACCTTTGGAAAATCCCAGAGCCAAGCAACTCATTATCTTTGCACTGTTTTGGGCAAGCTTTCAGCCAGCAAAGGCACTTGAAAAACCAGCTGAAAATAGCTGTCTTTCAGCTCTCATAGATAATAAGGTGCCTACCTTCCACACTGTGAACTCACAGAAGTCTGAAAACATTAGGCTGAGCAACTTGCTCAAGGCGAGTAAGTAGCAAAGCTGGGAATAAAGCCCAGCTCTCCTGGCTCATTAAAAACTCTGTTACAACAAGGCTGTATGCAGCCAACACTCATTCATAGCTGTGTCTAGGAGACCAGACAGATAAGGCAGGTGAGATATTAGCTTTTGTTGGACCAACTTCCATTGGAGAGAGAGAATATTTTGAGCTACACAGAGCTCTTCTTCAGGAGACAAAGTCAGGATTCAACCATATTTTCACCATGTCCCTGAAGTGTGCTGCAGTATTGGACATGAAACCACAAACTGGTCGCAAAGACTCTGCAAGTCAAAACTGTGTGTTATACATGTCCCCCAAAATGGTTCTTATAATCAGGTCCAGCAACACAGTTAGAGTCATGTAAACCAGCTCTCAGTGGTGAAAGACTCTAAGCCTATGCCAGTATCATGAGACATCCACTCAACCAAACCCATGCAAATTTCATCTTAATTCGCCAAATTCTCTGCTGGAGTAAATGTGCTGAATTTCAATGTGACATCAACAGAATGGGCCCATTTAGACCAGCAGAGAATTTACCCCAATGTCTGAATTAAAATATGGCATTTTGCCTCCCTATTGGAAAACATATCACGTGCTCCAATTAGCTCTGATATTAAAGAACTGTTCCTTTTTGTTGGGAGAGGAAATTATTATAATTGGCCCTACATATTTCCTCCGGGCATTCATTAAGCTAATTATTGTTCAGTTTATAGTACTGCAGCTTCTTTCCTTTACGAGAGAGGCTGTATAAATACCCACGGAACTGAACTGATTGTTGTTTTTACATAATAATGGTCTTGACAAAATCTTTTTTTTTTATTGTTCTTCTCGCTAAATCATTCACGGAATTAGATTTGCTAAATTTTAATTTTGCAACAGCTTTTAGCTGAATGAACATTTTAATTGGCCGCTCAGCATTTTAACGAGATTGATTAATCTCTGAATCATTCTAACTGGCAGTTCCTAGTGATCCAAGTAATTTACTTACATCATTTATTTTTGTATGATGGAAGGAAATTTCATAATAATAGCATTTATATGGACCCTTCCATGCAGTGTGATAACTGTGGACAAATGAACCTTCCTAAACTTGATCTGGCAAGTTCCACACGACTACAGTATAATTGCATGGAAGCCTGTACTTTTCTCCTTCCATATAGTGGGCCTAGTCTTAAATATTTCACCTTAAATATTGTAGGCCAATTATTTTTACTGAAGTCAGTGGGAGACTTAACTAAGGACTGTGCAAAAAAAAAAAAATCCTGACCTGGAACTTAAGGATTCAGCCCAAAGATTATCATTTATATTTTTGTACTGCCTTTTAGCAAAGGATCTGCAAAGCACTTAAATATTGATTGGGGAGCAGGATACTGCTACCCTTACAGGGAGCAGCCCAGGTACTGGCAATTGCACAGCACAGGCCTCTGCTACTTGAATGGAAGGAGTAACTATCAGTAGAAGTAGGCTGTTATCCTTTATGTGGATCAGCATTTAGAAGGGGATGATCATGTGACTTACCAATGGGCTAGTCAACTACTTGTGAGACAGCAGCGGATTGTTAGGAGATCAAGATTCCTGGTTGTATTCTGAGCTCTGGGAGTGGTGTGTGATTAGGACAGAGGCTACAGACAGAGCCCAGCACAGATTGGGCACATTGATTCTGAAGAGCCCTATGGGCTACGAGCAGAATAAGGAGCTACTCAACAGGAGCAATAGTGACAGAATAGGGTTGCCAACTTTCTAATTGCACAGAACCGAAGCACCCTTGCCCCACATCCTCCTCATCCCTTCTCTGAGGCCCTGTCCCTTGCTCACTCCATCCCCCCATCGCTCACTGTTCCCCATTCTCACTCACTTTCATCAGGCTTGGAGGGGGGCGGGGTGAGGGCTCTGGAGGGGGGTGAGGGCTCTGGCTGGGATTGCGGGTTCTGGGGTGGGGATGAGGGATTTGGGGTGCAGGAGGGAGTGAGGGTTCCGGCTGGAAGTGTGGGTCCTGGGTTGGGGCTGGGGATGAGGGGTTTGGGGTGCGGGAGGGGCGGTCAGGGCTTGGGCAGAAGGTTGGGCTGTGGGTGGGAATTTGGGGTCCCAGTGGCTCCCAGGAAGCAGCCACCAGGTCCTGCCAGCACTTTGGCTCATGGGTGGCCAGGGAGGCTCTGTAAACTGCCATTCCACTCGCAGGCACCACACGTGCTGCTACCATTGGTCACGGTTCCTGGCCAATGGAAGCTGCGGAGCCAGTGCTGATGGCAGGGGCAGTACGCAGAGCCTCCCTGGCCACCCATGCATCTAGGGGCCTCAAGGACTTGGCATCTGCTTCCAGAAGCCACACGGAGCTAGGAAGCTTGCCTTACTGACGGGCCTCTGCTGCACTGCCGACCAGACTTTTAACTGCCCGGTCAGCAGTGCCAATCGGTGTCGCCAGGGTCCCTTTTCGACCAGGCCTTTCAACTGAAAACTGGACACCTGGCAACCCTATGACAGAACCTGGGTCTAAATCTTAAAAACATCGCTGCATTGCAGGTATAAAAAGTATGTTGCAGATGGGTAAGCCTAGGTTGGACTGGTGCCAGCGGTAGGACTAGAATGCAGGAAATCTGACTCATTGCCCCCTGCCGTAACTGCTTGAGGCTAAATCTTTTCGGTCGCTACGTAGAAATGGAGCTACAGTATATGATTCTGAGAACATCTAATCAGATTAGCAAAGTTTGTGATAAATATGAGGGCAGTTGTGGTAACTACACTGAGATCTGCATTTCCCACTCACCACCCCACACCCTGATTGCTAGGGAGAAAAAACTCTTATGCCCAAATGTACGGGATACTTGGATGATTGAGATATATAGTCTCCAGTAAGAGGGAGATGGGGAAAGCAGCTCTACTAATGTGCATAGTAATGAAACAGAAGCAGTAAAAGGGCTTCTTGGATGTCTTGTTCAAAATCCCTTGGGATGCTTGAAATGAAAGAAATCAGGACCATTGTGGGGTGGCTCATCTCCAAATGGCAGATGAGTAAGAAGGGAAATTAATGTGACAAGGCTAATTTAGCTGCGCTCCAATCCACTTCTGCATGCCTCACATAGGCACTCTGCTAACTGCTTTATTCAGCCCAAATTGTGTGAAAATCCAGTTAAAACACTCTCATTTTAAAAAGGCTTTTACTGTCCATTTCCCCCCCTCTGTTGTTTACTGAGTTCAGCTGGATTTGGGGCCTTACATTTCCATTCAGTGCCCGTGTGCTTATTTACATGTTACACAGGATTAGACTCTACTGCCATTCCTCTTGTTTGCAATGGTCTCCTGCAATTCTCCCTCTAGTGTTGCCTGTAACTCTGTTGTTCAGGCTGTGTCAGCAAAGTGCACTTCCAATCATGCACTTCTGTTCAGAAACTGGTGAAAATCAAGAGTAATACAGCTTAAGTCTGGGTTCTCTTGTTTCTAAAAGCTTGGGCTAGAGCCCATTCAAGTCAGGCCCTATAAGATTTTCAATTACTCTATAGTTTAAAAAGTTACAGTAATACATTCCTTATGTGCGTGGGGTGGGGGGGGAGGGGGAAGGGGTAGTCTTCAGATCTAGTAAAGCATGTGGCCTTTAAGCAGCCTCCAGGGATATAGGTCAGAGTCAGGGATCTCACCCAGAAACACAATAAGAATAATCTCATTTCTAAAGCTTATCTTTCACTTACCAGAACTAAATACACCCCAAACCTGCCTCTCCCCATTTCTTTAACATCCCTGGGGAGGATTTGCTAAAGGCCACCCTGACTGTGTTATTCAAAACTACTGCTTGAATCTTTGTTCATAAAGCCAAGTATTTCACATTTTCCTAAAAGCGAGATGAGTGTGAAATGCTATAACTGCCTCTAGTACCCACTGAAAATTTACTCCTAAGGAAGGAAAGGATTCCTTCAAAATTACAGATCTAAACAATGAAACATTCTGGAAAAGGTTAGATCTGATTCCATTATGTTCATGGCATGCACACAGAGCAGGTAGATGAAAACAAATACTCTTTAGGGAAAGTTGCAGCATAACATTATTTTTAAGATTCAGAATGACAACACGAGAACCCAAAACAAACAGGGGGAAAAACAAGCTGTTTCCTGTGGCAGAGAAGTACAACTCACCCAAATATGCTTTAAGCTGACTCTTTCCAGACTGGCTATGGGCAGATTAGGGGACCAGATGTCCCAATTTTATAGGGACAGTCCTGATATTTGGGCCCTTTTCTTATACAGGAGTCTATTACCCCCAACCTCCTGTCTCAATTTTTCAGACTTACTATCTGATCACCCTAGGGCAAATTCTGAAGGACTCAGAGGACCAAGATCACATGGCTTCCCTCAGAGGCCCCCACCCTTCAAGCAGGACCAGGAAATCCTTCTCACTTGAAGTGCTAGCTTGCAGTTCCAACACAGTACACCACAGGTTATAACTGTGAACTCCACAGTGAGCCCTAGCCTCAGTTATGGGCCAAAAGCTCTGGAAGAGATTTCCTAAGGGGACTGTCACTAGGTTATTTAGCCAGTGCCACAAAACTCTCATTGAGAGTTGTGTTGCTAACACCCCTAACCACCTTTGAAGATCTCAGCCTTGTCTTTGGGTCCCAAGCCCCATAGAATTTTGTAGAAGTTTGCATCCAATCCTAAGCCTGGAATTCACATCAGGCAACTTATTTTTGATTCAACAGTCCTAGAAAGACAATCTCCTTTTAAAAAATGACTGTCACAGGGTAGCTGGTCCCTGTGGATAGACTAGGCCGGAGCTCTTAGACCAGAGCAAATGAGTTCAATCCAGCCAGTTAAAAGGCTGCACCTGGGCATACAGAGACCTGCTAGTGGGCAGGTGGAAGGGGAGGGGAGAGGGATTGACTGAGTCAGGCTGTGCAGGAGGAGGGAGAGTCACAGTGCACAGCGCTAACTCTTGTGGTATGTCCCCTGGTGGTGCAAGGAGGCCAGGTGCTCACAGAGCTGATTGGGACTGGGTGGAGCTGAAACCTAAAAGAGAAGGACTTAGTGAAGAGTCTGTTTGTTTCTATTTAAGAAAACAAAGTTCCTGGAAATAGTGGGCATGGCAGCGCATGCTTTGGAACTGGGCAGAAGCCCAGTCCTGTGACACCAGCTGAAAAGTTCCTTTTACTTTCCAAGATGAAAGATTCAAGATATTTGTTTTCCTCTTGCACCTGTCAGGGGCAGCACAAACATGCAGAGCAGAAAGGGATCTGGCTTGCCTGAATATTGCACACAGCTAGAAGTATCAGCCATCAGTTCTTGCCGGAGATAAACCGAATGCTGAAATGAAGGTAGAATGAAGAAAAATAGTTTTCAGATATATTGGGCTACATTTTCCAAAGCGCTCTGCATCCCAACAGCTCCCAGCGTTCTCAAATGGAACATCTGGCCACCTATTTACAAGCCTAAGTGGGAGCTATTGGGTAGTGCACTGTTTTGAAGATCTGGCATTCCCCCCCTCCCCCGCACCCCCGCCACTTCTTAAATACAAAGATTTCTGATTTGTAAAGTCAGCACTTGCACTTTGTTAAAGATGTTGAATACCAGTCTCTTTGCCACGTGACCTTCCAGCATTCCAGACAACTTCTATGTTAATCTTAAGATTGTTTCAGAGGTGGGAGGCAGTCACCACTTTTCACTCCTCATCTAATCAATGCTCGGGGAGAATTAAATGGGTTATAATTAGTTAATAAAATACTTGGGTGGCCAGCTCACTGATCCTGAATTTTGCTTAGCCCCAGTAGGGAATGGCATTAAAAATCAAGTCCTATCTCAGAATTTCAGACCATTTCCTTGCGAAAGTGACTGATTTCCCCATCAGAAAAGCAAAATCAACATTCCCAAGGGTAATGCTTCTCATGAATAATGTGTGATGGGATATCAGTGGAGGGCCGCCCGGAGGATTCAGGGGGCCTGGGGCAAAGCAGGGGAGCTGCGGCGCTGGTATTCTCTCGGTGGCAGTCCGGGTCTTCAGCGGCATTTCGGTGGTGGGGGGCTGTCATAAACAGATAGCTAAGGGTTAATGTCTCTTTCACCTGAAGCACCTGACCAGAGGACCAATCAGGAAACCGGATTTTTTCAACTTTGGGTGGAGGGAATTGTGTGTCTGAGTCTTTGTTTTCTGCCTGCCTGCTTTCTCTGAGCTTTGGAGAAGCAGTTTCTACCTTCTAGTCTTCTGTTTCTAAGTGTAAGGACAAAGAGATCAGATAGTAAGTTATATGGTTTCTTTTCTTTGGTATTTGCATGAATATAAGTGCTGGAGTGCTTTGATTTGTATTCTTTTTGAATAAGGCTGTTTATTCAATATTCTTTTAAGCAATCGACCCTGTGTTGTATCATCTTAATACAGAGAGAACATTTGTATGTATTTTTCTTTCTTTTTATATAAAGCTTTCTTTTAAGACCTGTTGGAGTTTTTTCTTTACTTCAGGGAAATTGAGTCTGTACTCACCAGGGAATTGGTGGGAGGAAGAAATGGGGAGATCTGTGTGTTGGATTTGCTAGCCTGATTTTGCATTCCCTCTGGGGGAATAGGAAAGTACTTTTTGTTTCCAGGATTGGGAACAGAGAGGGGGAGTCTCTCTGTGTAGTTTCACAGAGCTTGTGTCTGTGTATCTCTCCAGGAGCACCTGGAGGGGGGAAGGGAAAAAGGATTATTTCCCTTTGTTGTGAGACTCAAGGGATTTGGGTCTTGGGGTCCCCAGGGAAGGTTTTTCAGAGGGACCAGAGTGCCCCAAAACACTCTAATTTTTTGGGTGGTGGCAGCAGGTACCAGGTCCAAGCTGGTAACTAAGCTTGGAGGTTTTCATGCTAACCCCCATATTTTGGACGCTAAGGTCCAAATCTGGGACTAAGGTTATTACAGGGGCCCTTCAGTCACTCTGCGTCTTCGGCAGCACCGAAGAGCCCCCCACTGCTGAAATGCCGCCGAAGACCTGGACCGCCCCTGGGCCAGGGCTCGCAGAGCCCCTGCATAGGGTGATCAGATAGCAAGTGTGAAAAATCGGGACAGGAGGTGGGCGGTAATAGGAGCCAAATATTGGGACTGTCCCTATATAATTGGGACATCTGGTCACCCTGCCCCTGCAGGGTCCGGGGCCTGGGGTAAATTGCTCACTTGCCTCCCCTTCCCCCCAGGTGGCTCTGCATCAGTGCAGCATGTCTTCAGACAACTGGTAGGTCATGCACTTTTCTCTCTTCCATAGATCAGCTAATAGGCATTCAGGGTTTGCTGCTACCTTCAGAGAGTAGATAGACATCTCTTCTCCCCTGTCTGCTGTTGGTCATGGCTCTATTCAAAACAAACATTTATAAAGGTCTAGCTTGTGTCTTGAACTATCACCCATGCAAGGGAGAAAATCTCCCTTACGTCACCTGCATATGGGTCAGGATATAGGAGAAAGCAGAGCTACCTACTGTCTTGTGAGTGGTCAGGAGGAGAATGGATGGAGTTCTGGCAGGGCATTTGATCCAGCTTGGGTGAGTGTTATTCTATCATTGATACAAGTGGGTAGTAATCTGAAACCTCATTCCCTGAAGCAAGGGGAAAGCAGGCAGGGGAACTACTTCAAGGTCTGTCTGGTACTCAGTGCCCCTCAAGGCTACTTCTGAGGCAATATGCCTTATATGCACCACCCTGGCTCAGAAATACATCTAATGTCACATGCTAGCCCTTGGTTTTTATATGAGCCTGGCTAATGAAATCTGAGCACCCCCCTGGAAAGGAGCTGACACTTTACACAAGGCAGCTGATTCCCTTTAGTGTCTGTCTCAACAAAAGGAATCGTTTTCCCACAAAGCAAACCGCCTTGCCCCACACTCATGCAACAGGGTCAGCTAACCACCGATGGAAGTGAAATGATTTCCTATGCAAAACTGCCCTCCTCTCATGTTCGCAACTGCAGATAGCACACACACTGTTTTTCAGTTCACCATGCTTTGAATAATGGCATGCTTCATTACGATCGCAGTAACTTCAGTGTAAGGTATGACTAATGGAAGTACAAACAGTAGAATCTGGCCCTATGACTGCGTTCCAAAATCTAGTTGCCTGATTTGTTTATGCACCAAGGCTATGACATGGGCAGACTGAAATGAACATTTCACTTCTGAGTGTTGCAACATTTTCATTTGTTATGGATATTTTGAAATATCCCCCGCACACCCAATGCAACATCCGCTTTTCAGTCATGTTCCTGCATTTGACCCACTTTTTCCGGTATGTTCGATGACACACAAGAATGTGGAGAAGAGATTGTCTCAAGGTTAGAGGGAATCGGTGGCTAATGCTAGAATGAAACTCCCCAGGACCTCCCTAGCGCTTCCCTCTAATCGAATAGCATAATAGGAATAATTTAATTTTTATGTTAAATCAACTTATTTAAACATCAAGCTTTTCAAATACAGAACGCTCAGAGCAGTGGTTCCTTATTAAACACAATAAGAGGATATTCAAAACTATTAAAGATGCAATTTCCACAATATGCAAACAAATGAAGGTCAAGTCTACAGCAGGAGTGCTTTACCAGTATAGACATAGCAGTATACTATTCTGGCAACCGTTCCTAGTGTGGAGGCAGAAGCTTATTCTGTGCCCCCACACCATCCTCCCCCAGAAACAAACCATAACAGCAAAATTGCACATCTACTGGTATAACTGCACTACACTACATTAGAGGCTTTAGCCAGGAAAGCTGTGTCAGTCAGGAATCAAGCCTCTTCAAATCCCTCCCCGACACAGCTTTGTCGGCAGAAATCTGTAGTATAGAGATGGCCTAAAAACCAAGGATGTCTGTTGCCCAAAGCATAGTTCACTGCTCAGGGAAATCCACAGTGTTTGTGGGGGTTAAGTGAGGCCAAACAGCCAAGCACTGTCTTTGGGCTACGTTAAGAATGCACTCTCAGCCCTGTGAAAGGGACCTCAAAATCAACTGGAAAAGGCAATCCAGCTCTAGAAACAGAAGAGGAAATGGCAGAGGTTTGAGCTGATGTGGAGGAAGAACTGGCAGGCTTTGGTGGCAGTCCAGAGGAAGGACAGAAAATGTGGAACATAGGTTATTATAAAGTCCAGCTGCAAAACAAGCTAGGGCTTACTGATCTTTTTGCAAGGGCAGTTAAGGGAGAGAAAATAGGTCTCACCCTGCAGTTTTCAAACTAAGGAAGGTGTGGACTCAACCCCACTGTATCAATGATCTGGCCATTCTTGAAGCGGCTTGTCTATTATATAGCCCGTTATCACACCGAACCATGGGGTGTGGAGGCCCTGATCCTTAGTGGCAGCAAACTGTATTAATGAGTAATGTCAGGAAAGCCTGGCTCTTGCACCTGTGACATGAATGACCATTATATACCATTTGCAGATCAAATATGCCATTATGCAGCCATGAGCACAAGAGTCTTTATTCTGAAAGAACTCCATGTCATGACTGCTGCAGCTGCTAATCCAAACAACGTAGCTGTGCAGACATTCACCAATAAGCAGGGCAATTTAGGAGGCTGATATGTCTGGGTGACCCAAGGAACATCTGACAAGTGAAGTGTAAAACTATAATTAGGAAGGCCAAAAAACAAACAAACAAAAACCCCAATTTGAAGACAAGCTAGCCAAATCTTAAAAAGTAACAGCAGAAAATTTTAATTACATCAGAAGCAGGAAGCCTGCTAAACAACCGGTGGGGCAGCTGGATGATCGAGATGCTAAAGGAGCACTCAAGGGGGATAAGGCCATTGGAGAGAAACTACATTAATTTTTTGCATCAGGTCTTCATGACTGAGGATGTGAGGGAAATTCCCCAACCTAAGCTGTTCTTTTTAGGTGAAAAATTTGAGGAACTGTCCCAGACTGAGGTGTCATTAGAGGAGGTTTTGGAACAAGTTGATAAATTAAACAGTAATAAGACACCAGGACCAGATGGTATTCACCCAAAAGTTCTGAAGAAACTCAAATGTGAAATAGCAAAACTACTCACTGAGGGATGTAACTTATTTAAATCAGCTTTTGTACCAGATGACTGGAGGATAGCTAATGTGATGCTATTAAAAAAAAGGCTATAGAATTACTATAACAATGATTTCAGTAACATTATTATAACAACAATGCTCAGTGCATTATGAGCCTTCCAAAGACACCCGACAGGACAAACTTTGCATTGGATACCTCACAATAATATTATAAGGATGAACATGGGGGTGGTGGGTGTTCCCCCGACGTACAGAACATCACAATTAGCACTGTAGATATTTGTGGGGAGCTTCCCTCCAGGCACGAGGGCAGCATGAGAGAAAGCACAATGGTGCCCTGACCCTGCTGCTGAGTTTCCCCACCTCCATAGAACACATTTCTGCTGGATGCCTCTGGCAATGATGGTGGCACCACGTGTAGTGGCCCTGCCACTGTAGGCGAGGGCCTAACCCAAGACCCACGGCAGCCGGTGGAAAGACTCATTAACTTTGAGGAGGAGGCGGTTGCATCAGGCTCTAAATGAACTAATGACTAATAACCTCCTCCCTTTTTCTGACCATATTCAGTTACAGCTGTGAGGAAGCAGAGTCTGTGTGTGGGGGGGAGTGGCGGGGGAAGCTTCCAGATTCCCAGGTGCCTGGCTGGATTCTGACACTGGGCTATAATGTTTAGGTCCTTGCTGTCGGAAGAACTGATGTTCAGTGGAACCATGAGTGAAGCCTGCAAGCCAGCTATACAGAGTGATGAGACACCCAAATGAAAACTTCGGCTGGTAAAATGGTTGTGCTTGCAATAGGGATACCGTTTCCAGGAGCCCAAGCCTCGGAGAAAGCAAAGGATTTGTCCTGCCCTTTGGTAAAAAAAGGAATCAGAGAGAAAGAGAGAGAGAGCAGAAGCCAGATATGATCTGAGAACAATTTGATGAGTGCTCTCAGTGCAATGTCCCTGACATATCCTCTTAATATCATTCCACTCCCAGTGTTCTGGTTACTTCTGTTTTGCATATCTGTTACCCCTTTTACTGTCACCTACATTTCAGAGAGACAGCCTATATCATACCTGGCATGCAGGATGAAGAAAGGATTTGCGTTCAGTGATATTAAAAATGCAATTTAATTGAGAGGCTCTCAGTGCTGTGTTGCAAAGTGGTGCATTGTTCTGCCATCCAACTCATTGGGTAACCCAGAAACCTGTCTACCCTGATGCCCATGAATCTGGATCTTTGAGGCAGATCAGAACTCCTGAATCTCTCTGGCAGTCTGCTTTCCTTTGCTTCATCTTAAAGCAGATGGGGCAATACATTATATATTCCTCCTCTTCAAACAATAAGGATGATCTTTTCCACGTCATCATCTCATGATCACCCCCAAATGATCTCTGTTTGTTAACTGCTATTAGTGCTGGGGCTAAATTTTCAAATGTTCAACATCCACAGCTGGGGCCAGATTTTCAAAGCTCAGCTCCCACTTAGGCAGATGTTTTAAAAGTGCTCAGCCCTCACCAGTTCCTGTCCAGACGCTGGTGGCCCGATTTTCAAAAGAGATCAGCCACCAATGTGCTGAGCTCTTCTGCAAACTCAGCGCTGATTTTCGGGCTTACGTGGCAGCTGAATTATTCTGAAAACTTGGACCACTGAGTGTTCAGTTGGGTGTCTCCAGTTATGATAGCTTAAGTAGAAAGAATAAGACATTCAAAACTCACACATAAGAATACCTGGCTCTTACGCATCAGATTGCAATGTACTTTATAAAGGAGGTCAGTATCCTTATCCCCATTTTACATATGGGGAAACTGAGGCCCAGAGCAGTGAGGTGACTTGTTCAACATCACTGTCATGGTTCCTGCACTAGCTGTACCTCTACTTGGTGCTCCTCTATCCCTGTTCCAGTTTCTGAGTGCACCCCCACAGCAATGAGGCCCTGTACCTTACTTCTAAAGTGAAACTCCACAGTTCTCCCACTCTTAGACTGTCCCCTGGGCTGCAGTATCCTGTGGATCTACTGAGTTTCTCCAGCAAGTCTGACTGGGGTTGGTATCTGTGCTCCTTCTCTTCAGAGCCTATGACTAGCAGATTACAGTAACTCAAAACAGCCTTCTTAAAACAAAGTATTGTTTAGTTAGCCGTAGGAGCAATGTGTGGCATAGGAGGAAAAGGTTTTCAAAGGGGCCTACAAACTTGTCTATCCTCTTGATGGGGACCCTGGTAGGTATAACCTTCCTCGGTAGGCTCTCAAACCTTAGTCTCAAAAAAGTCTCTCTCCTTGAGGGAGTATGTGTTCCTTCAAAACCTGCTATGGTTCCCTTTGATCCCCCTCCCTACCAGGACAGAGTCACTCCAGAGGAAAGCTGGGCTGCATGCCCTGCAGGGAGCTGAGGCAGGGTTTCAAAGTGACTAGTTCTTGCATTATCTCTCAAGTGTTTGTGTATGTCAGGGTCTAGATTCCTGCGCGAATTCCCTGACAATCCTGCTATTGAATTAACTCAATCCAGGCACCCGGTGAATATCACAATAATCAGATCAACACACACACAGACACACCCCTACCTACTTACCTACAGGCAACTCCACATTCATCAAAATCACAAACAGAGATTCCAATTAAAGAACTTTTTCAGCCAGACAAGGCCAGCAAGCATTTTATCAATGAGGTTTGGCAACAAGAGGAGACCACCAGGTCTCTCACGCAAGACCTTTGGGGACCACTCTCTTATTCATGAGTTAAATTGCTTACCGCTGCTGAGTTTAACCACATAGAATTGTGACTATTGGAAGGTCAATAACCCTTGTTGGAATGGTTATTGGTGAGGAATTGTTTTCAAAAGAAAAGAAAAAAGAGTGATACAACTATGTGGCTGCAACGCTGGAAATCGTCATCAGAGAGGTCGACAATTTTGTGAGGTTTTCTTTTTGCTCCCCCTGCTACCAGCAGTAGTGAATGGCTAGAGAGAAAGATTTAGACAAACGGCAGCTGGTTAAATAAGGCTAGAAATTACAGGTGCTCTCATGACAGCATAAAGATGTAAAAAGAGTATTTCAGTGCTGGTAGCAGAATGTCTCAGGTTCCGGGAGGTATTGATCACGGGCTGTGGAACAGGAAATAATGATACAAATACACTAGGTGTAATATCAGAGGTAATTATCTCAGAGAAAATACAGGTGATTGTGCTGTAAAGCCTTCTCTCGGCCTTTTCCTTTTGAAATTCAGCTTCAATTGCTGTAATGGTATATTGTTTATGGCATTTCACTGTTCAGAATTTGACATTGTTTTTCACTGGGCTTTCTATACGGATGTTGCTTTTCCCTTCTTATAAGTCTCTCATCCTGTCGTCTGCTGAAAAGGTTACCAGTCACAAATGTGAGACAGCTGCGAATTCATAAGGAGTTTGATCAGTTCTGGCCCCCAAGGGATGAGCCTCACCTCACAAATACAGTATCATTGCAAATACTTTGCTGGTGCTGATTAGACCTGGTGTAATTACCCTTGCTGGAAAGAAAGGGCTCCTGATTTGTGTGATCTGAGTTGTGGCAAAACAGCCAAATTAGACTCATGGACTGCAAATAGAAGGTCTATAAGTGAACTCAAAAGAGACAATTAGGTAGCTTTTCTGTTGGGACTCCAGGCAGCCAGCTGCTAATTTTGCACTCTCTGGAGATAGTAATATTTGTTGTCAGTGCATGATTTAACAATCACATGCATTAGACTGTAAATTGCTTTGAGATTCCTGGAAACAGACAGCTATGAGTTAACTCTCACAGACAGAGGGCAGGAGGGTACAGATGAGTAAACTGAGGCAGAGAGGAGTTAAATGGGAGAGCCAGAAACAGATATCAGGAGTTCTATCTGTGGGTTTTTAATATCAGACTGAGATCACAAGGCCAGAAAAGGACCACTGTGATCATTTTGTCTGACCTCCTGTATAACACAGGTCAGAGAATGTCCCCCAAATAATTCAGAGAAAGAATGTGTTAGAAAAACACCTATTCTTGACTTCTAAATTGTCAGTGATGGAGAATCCACCATAACCCTTTATAAATTGTTTCAATGGTTAATTACCCTCACGGTCAAAAATGTGCACTTTATTTCCAGTCTGAATTTATCTAGCTTCAACTTCCAGATATTGGCTCCTGTTGTGCCTTTTTCAGCTAGATCGAAGAGCCCATTATTAAATATTTGTTCCCTATGTAAGACTAATCAAATCACCCTGAACCTTCCCTTTATTGAACTGTATAGACTGAGCTCTTTGAGTTGTTCACTCGAAGACATGGTTTCTAACGCTTTAATCCTTCTCACGGCTCTACGCAGAATCATCTCCAAATTATCAATATCCTTTTTGAATAGAGGACATCAGAACTGAACATGATATGCCAGCAGTGGTCACACCAGTGCCAAATACAAAGATAATGTAACCTTTCTACTACTATTAGAGATTCCCCTGCTTACGCATCTCACAAGCGCATTAGCTCTTTTTAGCCACAGCATCATCCTGAAAGCTCCTGTTCAACTGGATTATCCATATCAACCTGCTCTAGCCACCATTTTGTACAGCTTCCCGAACACTCTCAGTGGGGTGAAACCAAGTCATGTGGGGACATTGTCACAGGGATCAAAACACTCATGAAGATACCAGTATTGAAGAACGAGGGCTAGGGTGCACAAATGGCATTATTACTAACACATAGCAGTGTGCCTCTTCTATAGATATGGTTTGTAAGATGAACCATGTGTTTTCAGAGATTTAGGGTTATTAAAACAGTATTTCGGCAAATTTATTTATATATATATTTATATATATCAAAATAAAAGCACAGCAGTAACACAAAGTATGCAAGCACAGTAGGGCGAAGATTTCTAGTCAGACGTTGACAAAATGATTAAGGTACAGTATGGGACCCTGTGACAGGGGGTTCCATTCATTGCTAGAACAGCACTTCCCCTACACTGGGAAAGCTTGCAAGGTCATCATCTCTTCCTGTGGTTGCACACACCCACTCCATCCCTCCCACTCAGCAGCCCCTCTCTCATGCCATGAGCTGCAGCCTTTTTCTTTGTGACATGGCCCTTCAGCTAGCTCACCCTACATGTTTTCTCCTTCCAAGATACTAAAGGGTTCCTTTAGCACTCTTAGGCAGCCTTCCCATTCCCTGCCTCAGTGCCCCTGGCAGGAGAACCTGGGGCCACCTTCTACTCCAGGTTCTGCCTCAGGAACCCTCTAGTCAGCAGTCAAGGTTTGTTTCCTTTAAGATCTTACTGCCTTTCCTTCAGCCCTCTCCTACCTCCATAACTCTGTCCCCCTCCTCTGGGTTTAGCCAGCCTCCCAACTTCCTCCTCCCAGAAATTAATTGTCCCCCTCCAAACATGCCTCCCTTCTCCCAGGAACTGGCTGTAGACTTTCCTCACAGCCCCCATCTGCTGCCAATTTCCTGTCCTTATAAAGCCAACCCAGCTCATTCCTCCTCAGCTGGTTTCCCTCTCTCAGTCCAGGGATGATTTAGCCCCCTGACTCCTCTCAGCTGCGGCCTGTTAGATTAATTAGCCCCTTTCTCAATCTGCCTTAGCCCTTCCTGGGCAAGTGTGGGGTAAACACCCTAACTCAGACCCCTGGGATGTATCATTCTGCAATGGTGCCCATGCCCGACCCGGTCAGGGGAGTCAGAGTTTTCTAAGCCTCCAGTTTTTATCATGTGTTGCAACACAGGAAAGCCAACTATATAATTTTATTTTTAAAATGGATGGTCCCCCACCCCCATGAGTGTTGCCTCTCCCTTTCAGGATCCCACTCACAGAATGAAAACTAAAAATGGGGGGAAAAGGCATTTGCTACTGTTCTGCAGAGTCACAGAGCCTTCCCTGAGCATGCTCCAGCTGGCTGTCTTTAATGGCAGGCTCTTCAGACAGGCCAGCTACTAAAGAAAACCCTTCAGGCAGTTCAGCATGTAGGTGGAATGTGCCTAGCAAGCTTGAAAAGTAGCAGCAAATTTATAATTCAGCTGCGGAATTCACTGCTGCCAGATATTAGTGAGGCTAAGAGCTTAGTCAGAGTCATAAAAGGTTCAGAAATTTGTACCAACAAGAACATCCAGAGTTACATTAGACAGGGTACAAACGTGCAAGTGATATAAACTCTCACATTTCAGGCACTATCCAAGCATTTACTGCCTAGCCTTGGGAAGAAATTCCCCACCTGGATAGATTATTCCATAATTACTCTTTATGGCGTTTCTTGCTACCATCCCTGGATGGGCCATTTGTAGATTGTGTTGCTAACCACACCCTACATAGAGATGTTGCCATCATTAAAAAAACCCAGTTGCCAATGGTTCTTTCTCTGTGGTATCTGAAGTGTTATGGTGTGTCTCTATATTTAGAGAAGGAAATAATTCCTGTACTGCAACTAGAATTGTTGGGGAATGCTGAGATTTCAGTTAAGGCTACGCCTAGCAATGATCTCTTATATTACCTTTGCCCTTATGTCATAGGTACGCCCGACTCCTGCTGTCTCTGCTTTTGAAACTTTCTGGAGCTCCTGATGATATTTGTTATCGGATAGGGATGTTTCCTGTAAAGGGTCCAGGGAATCAGGGCTGGAGCTAGAACAGTCCCATTCAGGTTTCATTTCAAGTGAGCTGTGGAGTCTGGTCTCTGCAGAGTCCTTTTGGGGAGGTTGGTGCCAGCCTGGCTTCTGCAAGACTTTTACTGACCCCGTGCCTTCCTATGAGGCTCCCTTCTCTCAATTCTAGAGACCCTCTCAAATATATCTTGTCTGTCTCCTATGTGAGCATGGTCTCATGGTGTTCAGGAATTGGGTAGTATCCCTCTAAATAGTTTGGGCCCCCTCTAGCTGGCCTCCTTGTTTTCTATCAGAGTGGACCACATCCTAACAGAGCAGCATGATGTATTTGTAGCTGGACCTTATACATTTAGAGCTGAAATGCATGGGAATTTGGGACCCTGCTGTGTCGATGTGGTTTCCTCATATCCTTACTGTTGTGCAGAGGCCAAAAACACAACAGGTTTGTGTGTGTGTGTAAAATCTGATTTACCCCCACCACCTACCTGCATGCTGTCTTGTGTGGCTGGTTGGATATCAAGCTGAGGGTTTTTTTAGACTGAAAGTCTGATGAGTACAAGCCCACTGCCCCAGGCCACAGAGAGCAGCATAGGAAGAAACACACTTGCCTCTCCCAGCTGTTAGTAGATTAAGCATCAGGGGGAGATAGCATTCCACAGGGCTAGGGATTCCCTGGAGGATGCAGTTGGTTAGCCTAAAGTCAAATAAGCATAAAATACAGCGCCTACCTCCAATGGATGCTGTGAGGCCTAATTAAAGTTTGCAAAGCACTTTCAGATCTTGTCAAAAAAGCACTAATAAAAATGCAGAGTATTCTCAGTCTCACATGTTAAATACATTTATTTCTTTGCCTCTGATAAGGGCCCCCTGAAAATATAGGTATATCATATAGTCAGGCATCAAAGGAATACATAGGTATATTTTGATCAGTACCGCCTCCCTTGAGTTCCCCAGGAATTCTGGTTTCAAACAAACTCTAAGCAAAATTTAGCTGAATGTAAAGAGATGGATACAAAAGCTGGATTCAGATTTTAAACACACCAGCGTTGGAAGTGGTTTGGATCTGAGATTTTGGTCCAACTCATAACAGAAATATGGGCTACTTGCATGATTAGGATCTGGCTTTGGAGTTTGATCAATCTACAGTTTGGTGAAGTTTATATTCAAGTACAATTCTACCTGAAACTATGCTGTTTCATGTCAGAACCATGGAATTTCACAGTCTCAGTTTAAAACCAGAAATCAAACACAGGTCTGATTTAGGAAGGTATATAGTTAACTGAGCTGTGTGGAAGATAAAAAAAATAAGTTTTGCAAAGGATTTCAGGATTTTACTATTAGGTTTTCATTCCAATTCAGAAAGTAATCAAAACATTTTAAAATTCTCCAAGAAAGAAAGCTCTGGGGGGGAAAAATTGTTACGGAACCTTGGAAACATGCCACTTGGATTTTGACTTTTTAAATTTTAAATTGTTATAATATGGAAAGCAATCAGGGGTGAAAGTAACTTACATTTGTTACTGATAGAGTCGTATTGCAAGCAACCCACCTATCCTACACACTTAACTTCATGAATCCTTTTCCAGGACTTTGATATAGAAATTAAAACTACTACTACCAATACTGTCTCTAATAAAACTGTAATATTGGAATAAAAGACTGAAAAGTGAAAACTCTCTGTCACATTTCTCTCCTCTATCTGCTGAAGGCAGCTAGGCTCAGCACTTTACCCACGCTTGCACTCAGGAGTGGCCGCGGCTCCTCTCCAGCTTGCTGTGGTAAGGAGGGGGACTGGCTGATGGAGAAGCCCAGGGCACTTGCCTAACAGCTTAAACTCAGCTAATGTTCCAACTGCAGTTCAACCTGCAGGATGAGGAGCCATTTCTGGCATCCTTGTTTATTTCACAGTTGTTGGTGTGACCCAGGGGCAGTTTTTTTCTGCCCTGGATCCAATACACAAATACAATTGAGATAGGGACAGAACATTAGCTGAGTTTAAGATGTTATGCAGCCAAAAGAGGTGAATATAAGCTGGTACTGAATGCTTCTGCTGCTTTCTTACTGGTATGCCACTCCACATTTTTTTTTTTTACCAGTATGCCGTACCAGCTGGTACCAGCTTAATTTAACCCCTGAGAGCAATTCAAAAGAAAAAGACTTTCAAACAAAAAGTCACTTCAGAAAAAAAATTGAAACATTTTGATCTGAAAGTGTGAAATGAGACATTACAATATTGTTGGCTTGTTTATTTTTCCAAAACAAATGTTGGTGAATGCAACATGATTTGATGAAGCAATTTGATTTCGATCGAACTGCGTTTTCTTATGGAAAATGGTCCAGTTGATGTATTTTTTCTGCCCAGCTCTACTAGTTAACTCTAGACCCAGGAGAAGTTCCATTGATTTCTGTGGGACAACCTGAATGCTTAAAGTTATACATTTGTGTAAGTCAGGGACTTCACAGGTTGGAAACCTCAGTGAAAACTGAAGGAACTTGGTTTTCCAATGTGTAACAAAATATGAAACTGGTGACATAGTTTGATTTACTTTTTGCAAAACTCTGGCATATAACAAAATGGCTTCTCAGCCAAGCTACCACTGTGCTAACATAATACTCTAGGGTTACGCATTGAGCTATCGAAGCACCATAGATTTTAGGAACGGAAAAGACCTGGCTGGCAGAATGGCTGTATAATGATTAACTGGGACATTGCTCTGCTAATGCAGGATTGTCTCTTACAGATATCGGGACAGATCCTCGGCTGGTGTGAACCAATGTAGATCCATTGACTTGAATGGAGTGATGCTAATTTACACCAGCTGAGGATCTGGTCCAGTATATGTCCCACTGCTGTGTCCAGGTAAATTTAAAATATCTCAACTGATGCATTGCCATCAATTCTCTTGGGAGATTAATCTACAGTCAAATAGATCTCAGTGTCCACTTTACCCTGAAAAATCTGTCTGTATTTTCCATTTCTTTGGCCAGATGTCATTGCCTTTGATGCTTCGATGCTTCACTCCAGCTGAGGATAAGGGTCCTTAATTTCACCTCACTACTCCGAGGTACACCCCTAAGTACCACGCTAAGCGATGCTTAATGTCCTGCCGCCACCAATTGCAATAACCATGAATTCTGGCCAGTTTCACTATACTGTAAATATATTATTTATACCATCAAATGTCTGTTATAAAACATAGAACAAATTGTACTGACAGCTTCTCTTATTTCCTTATAGCTGGAAGGCAAATCTCTCACTTTCCTTAGCGGAATGTAACTTCCATTGATTTATAGCTTTGCACATAGTTCTTCATGCGATTGTTGAATTCGCTATCCAACAGGGACCTGAGAATCTGTGTGTCTTGGCAAGTGCTATTCATCTTATATGCTTCATTCCCCCTGTTACGTTAGTCTGATGTTTGTGAACTATAGTAGCCATGATCACTGTAGCTGAATGCAAGGTTGAGATTATCATCCCATGTCCAGGCCACAGAGCAAGCTGATGATTATGCAGCCACTTGAGGATTATCACCCTGCCCGGGATGGACACACACTTTCAGTTTAGTTTTTCTGGTGGCTCCAGAAACAACCAGAAGCACTGCCCAGTCCGACCAGGTTCAGAAACCCTCTTTGACAGGGTGCTGATGAAAAATGTGAGCAGCAATATTGGACATTTAAAACAATCCAACTGAGCTCATTTGGGTAGCTTGAAATTTAACCGGATAGTCTTTTGCAGACAAGGAAATCCAGCAATCAGATGGCTCCTTTGGGGAGAAAGGGGAATGGGTGGGAATATGAAGACACGAAATCAGCACACAAACACAAACTTTAGGAAATGACTTTGTTTCCCCTTGGATACTGAAACAGCATTAAAAGTGTGCTGAAAAGTTCTACATGCATACTCCAGGGGCCCTTCTAAGATCCTACAATTCTTGATGTATAGTTCTAATAATTTCACCTCCTCTTACAGTAATTTTCCTCCTCAAAAATAATTTAAAAAGTCCCTCGGGGTGAGTGAGTCACATTTAGCAATCATAAGACAAAAGCACAAAGAGGAGAAATCAAAATGGCACAGAAAATGGGGGAGGAGGGGATTCAATATGGGGGGGGGGAATGTTCCAAAATGCTTGTTAATGGCTGTTTTGTGTCTTCTGGCTGTGACTTCACTGATAGAGACACACATTTGTGTGAGCCAAACATGTTGATTTGCACAGGCACTTTGATCACTGCTCCACTTTCCCAACAAATTCTGTCCTAAATGCTCTTTTCTAATACAAATCAAGACAACACTATGGGTGCAGTAGTTTAGACCTTCTGATACATCCTAGCACTGCCACAACAGGATCCCTTCCAATTCAAAGCCTTCATGCTACAAATCTCAACGAAGACAAGTAGCACCATTGAAGCCAGAACTACTTGTATGAGTAAAAGTTGCGAGATGGGGGACCAGAGGATCCTGTGTTTTCATAAGTCTTCCAAGATGTTGCTGAGTGTGTGTGTGTGTGTGTGTGTGTGTGTGTGTGTGTGTGTGTGTGTGTGTGTGTGTGTGTGTGTGTGTGTGTGTGTGTGTGTGTGAGAGAGAGAGAGAGAGAGAGAGAGATATCCTAGGGGAAGTTGGGTCAAGGACAGTCATACTGCTCTATTACTCAACTGTTCAGGCTCAACAGACAATGCAAATGAATTTAATGAATCAAAACTTTTATTGCCGGCCCGTGACTCTTTTCGTCAAACTCATGGGAAATCAAAGTGCACCAGTGTTTGATGAACAGGATGAATATACAGCATTCTCAAGAAAACAGATTTATAGCTGGAATTGGATTGAATGGCAGAATTTCACTGCTGAAGGAAGGGAGTGGAGGGAAGCCATGGGCTTATGAAAAGCTATTGTACCAGTATCCCAAAAGGAGACCTCAAATCATTGTGTAGCTCTATGAAATATACAAGGATGGCTGCTCTAACAGCAATGTAACTGTGACAAAGCTGAAGGTCTTTCCATTATCTCATTAGGTGATGCCTGATGACACGCTCCATACCTGAGTTAATTTCTCTTTCGCTGGAGCGGGGCTGTGGTACATGTGGTGCCTGTCTCAGCTGCCCTTCTTAGTGCAATCACTTTTTTAGTCTGAAATTCAGTATTTCTTCCTTCAAATCACAAATCGTATCCTTGAACTGCATAGTCAAATGCCCTTCTGGCTTATTTTATGTAATTGCTCTTCTCTTTGCACCTCATTCTTTTGCAATTTGACTCCAAATGTGTTGTTTCCAACCCTGAAATTAGCTACCAGTACCAGGGCCTGAAAGAGAAATGTTAGAAAACCAGCTAAATGGTCTTTGTTCACTTTTTGCCAAAGGGCAATTTTACACAGTTTTCTCATTCAGAATTCATCTTTACAAGAAGAGTCTAAGGGGCTTATCTGATCCTTTTGTCTAACTAGACTTGCAAAAGAGCACAAGCTGCTGTGATAGAGTGATAAAAGTGCTAATGAGATACCAGGGAAAGTTTCTGATGTAGTTACAAAGGAAGTATCAGAGGGGTAGCTGTGTTAGTCTGGACATGCATCTGACAAAATGGGTATTCACCCACGAAAGCTCATGCTCCAAAACGTCTGTTAGTCTATAAGGTGCCACAGGATTCTTTGCTGCTTTTACAAAGGAAGGAAAACACAAATATTAATATCCAACACGGATCTCTTTTCTTGTGCTTTTCTGAGATCTCTGCTGATGTTTTTAAAGCTTCATTTTGTAAGCCTTGGTGCTATTATTTTTAGAGATGAGCCTGAACCAAAATCCTGGGTTCATAAATTCTCAGAAGTCTGTGGCCATTTGATACCAGATCCAAATATTGCAGTTGTGGGTGGGAGAAAGGTATTCGGTTCATTATAAAAAGACAATAGATACACAAACCAAAGCACAATTTTTCTCAGCTCTGCCACTGATCAGCTAAGTGACCTTGTGTGAGTCACTTAACCTTTCTGTGCCTATTCTTCTCATCTCAGCCTGTGTCTGTCTTGTGTTTTTCACTCTAAGATCTTTGGAGCAGGGACTGTCTCTTAGGGTATGGCTACATTTGGAATTTCACAGCGCTGCCGCGGTAGCGCTTTGAAGTGTGAGTGTAGTCAGAGCGGCAGCGCTGGGAGAGAGCTCTCCCAGCGCTGCATGTAAACCACATCCCTTACAGGTGTAGCGTGCAGCGCTGGGAGCCGTGCTCCCAGTGCTGCTGCCCTGATTACACTGATGCTTTACAGCGCTGTATCTTGCAGTGCTCAGGGGGGTGTTTTTTCACACCCCAGTTGCAGCGCTGTAAAGTGTGAGTGTAGCCAAGCCCTAAGCTGTACTTACTGTATCTTGCACAATGTGGCTCCAATATTTCTAGCCACTATTGTGATACTATGGCCACTAAATACCAAAAGAACTCTTCAGAACATCTCTATACCTACTGCAGTGTTGTTCCATAGAATATATTTTTCCAGTGCCTCTCCAGTTTTGTGTCTTTAAAGAAACATGTCATCCACCGCTTGTCCCAGGAGTCTCCTGGCAGATTTCCCTCTACGCAGGTTTGCTTGTTAATCACACTAAATTTTCCTCTGCTCATCTTCATTTTGGGCTGTCCAGCTTTCTCCTGTTCATAAGTTCCTTAAACATCTTTCCGAATGTGCGGCCTTTATGCTTCCATGTGACCTCCTCTTGCTTTCTCTTGCCAGTGCTTCTATATCATGATGCCAACTTTTCCTAACCAGGCGCTAAAAAATTCCCAAATCTGGTGAAAAATTCCCAGATAAAGTTTTTTATGGTGCTTCTATATCCCGGGAAATTTCCCCAAACCTGGGAATTTGTAAGTAAAATGTTTCAGCTTGAGAAATTGGTAATTTTCATTTAAACATTTTACTCAACAATTCCCAGATTTGGGGAAATTTCCCAGGATGAAGAAGCACTGTCTCTTGCTGGACAACTCTATCAGGTTTGTACAGTTTATAAATAAAGCAAGAAAATTAGAAGGAATTTTCCCCCAAGTCAGCTTGGCAATGACCTTGGGTCTTTTTGCCTTCTTCTGTAGTGTGGGGAGTTGCTATGATCATCTGGGAATATCTTACTAAATCAACTCCATGCCATTGCTGGAGCCACAGGCATATGTCTGCCTTGGTCCTGGCCCTTCTCTGTCTGTGCACGCAATAGTTCAGTTTGCTTAGGGTTGTAATACTTTGGTTGTTGGTTTGGTGTGTGGGTGCTGGGTGGTATACAGTGGTCAGGCTAGATGATCTGGTGGTCTCTTCTAGCCCTAAACTCTATGACTCTGAAAAAAGAGTGAGCCTGTAGTGGGGTGGTCACCCGCTCTGGCCTTAGAGGTAGGGTAACCAGAGAGCAAGTGTGAAAAATTGGGATGGAGGTGGGGTGGGGTGGGGTGGGGTAATAGGAGCCTATATAATAAAGAGACCCAAAAATCAGGACTGTCTCTATAAAATCAGGACATCTGGTCACCCTACTTGAAGGGCCGAGAACAGACCAGGAAAGGGCGGTGGCTGGGAGCAAGCAGTTCCCAGGTTGATTGGAGAAGCAGGCTCAGCTGTGACCATGCCCCAATCAGGGCTCAGCTGGCCCTTATAAGAGGGCAGTGGACAAGAAGCACAAACAGACTCTCTCTATAGTCTGTTGAGAGGGAGGGACCTGGCTGCTGAGAGCTTACCAGGGTACTTGAGCTGGAGCAGAGCTGGGGGAAGGCCCAGGGAGCTGGGGCACTCTGGCCTGGAAACCCCAGGCTGTGGCCTAGTGGAAGGCCAAACAGATACTGGGGTTGTAGGGGGCAGCCCAAAGGCGTAGGCAGAAGCAGCAAGTCCAAACCCCTTTGCCTGTGATGAGTGGCATTTATACTGCAGTCTGCCCCACTGAATGGTGGCTAAATGGAGACTGGGTAGTAGCCAAAGACTGAGGCGAGGTGGGGATAGGGGGTAGGGGTTCCCCGGGGAGGGGAGACCCAGAGACTGAGGGGTGTACTGCCAGGGGGCAGCACCCCGGTGTGCAAGGGGTACTGGATCTGGGAGGGACTCAGGGGCCAGGAAAAGCAGGACACCGGCCTGCAGAGGGTGCTCCAATGGCTGGGAAGCTAATTCCCAGATGATACCAGCAGGAGGCGCCGCAGGGTGAGCCCCGCACAGTTACAGAGCCTTATAATGTTGAGTTAACACTCTGCCTGTCTGGTGTGCATGCAAAACCAGTGAGTGCTGCTCCATGGCTGCAGGGTGACGAGAACCATGATTGAGCCAGGGTGACGAGAACCATGATTAATGACAGCCAAGTTTAATGTATCCCATAGGAAATGGTTGCAAACATATTCTTGGGGACCTCGGGCTGCTTTAAGTTTTTGTGAATTGACAGCTAACCAGCAAGCTTCTTTGTATAGCTCTCTTCCATGACTTGGAGGCTTGTGCTCTGGACTCTGCAGCAATGAAACAGGAAGCTGTTTTGCTACTGATACAGTTTTTATGTGAGCCACTGCTCCTACTCTCTCCACCATGAGTAAAACCACTTGTGCAACACAGGTGTCTCCACCAAAATATTGTTCTCCCATTGATGAGCTCCTCAAAGAAGTTGCAGAACAACTGCATTCTCATTCAAGGTCTCCCATTCCCCATCTGCTTTGTGCAGCTGTAGCTTCCTTCTATAAAGCCTCGTTAAATTGCCCTGGACCCACTCTCTGTGCTGTTAATCATTTCCTTCCAGCAAAAACCACAGGGAGAGACGTGACCATCCAGGATCATTCTTGCTCCTGTGAGACCAGCATGCAGTGGTATAATCACAGGCAGACCATACCCAGGAGCAGGCAAATGGACCAGCGATATTATGTACTGAGAAAGAGCATTACGGAGATCAGCCATAATATTACTGTAATTAACTGTGACCAAATATAGCCCCAGATTCACTTTCATTGCAACTACTGGGCATATTAGAAAACGTTTCTTGACCTGCCCCATGTAGCATTTCCTAGCAAATACAGCCCAAACCTGAAATGCCAGTAATAGCCTGGAAGGTCTAAAGGTTCCCGGGGAACAAAGAGACTTCACATCCAGCTCTGCTGCCAAATCAGCACCAACCACTCCTGGTTCAAGAGCCCAGCTCAGATTCAAACCAAGGGTGAACAGGACTGAATTTGAAAGGGAGGCCACAGAAATCACAAGGATCTCTCCCAAAAGAAGCTCTATAAACTCCTCCCACAAAAAGAATGAGCTGCTGGGAGGGGTTGACCTACAAATCATTCAACAAAGACTCCTATCACTGCTAAGCAAATCTGAGTGGGAGCAAAACTTGCAACTGCAGGTCCTCAGAATGCTTCTGTTCAGCTTCCCATAACCAACAGGACCTGGAGCTGCTTAACCAAAGCACAAACGCTCTGAGTTTTCTCCATTACCATTGGGAACATGAGGAGGAGAGAGAGGGCCTCTTGCCTCATGCCCGGCATGGGACAGGTGTTAAATCTCAGTTCAGGTGTTGGATGGGAGAAAACACATCAAGCAGATCATGATACTGAATCAGGAGTCAGTCAAAGGAAAGCCCAGTGTAGACATACACTTCCTTGGCTCTAAAGCCAAAATGAGAGATGTTGTATAGTCTTTATAGTGCCCTTCCAAACCATGCACTATTCACAAGCCTGGAACAATAATGCACTGTGATTGGAATCCCATTTCCTGCCTCATTTTTTAAATCGAGCTGCAGTTTATTTACATGGAAAGAGAGGACAGGGAGAGAATCGGCAGCTCAACAGGAAGCTTGCTAAAAAAGTATCCATGACAAGAGGAGGATGTGCAAATCAGACAATCCCCAATTGCTTCCCTCCTTCCTTGAAAACCAATCAGCAACTTTGCCAGCCGTCCTTTCAACCACAGACTTTGCCCACGTCCAGACTAACCCGCGGCATTGGCGGGTTAAAATCAATTGCTCGGGGATCGATATATCGCGTCTAGTCTGGACGCGATGTATCGATCCCCGAGCGCGCTTACATCGATTCCGGAACTCCATCAACCCGAACGGAGTTCCGGAATCGACATGGAGAGCCGCGGACATCAATGCCGCACTGTCTGGAAGGGTGAGTACCTCGATTTTAGAAATTCGACTTCAGCTACGTTATTCACGTAGCTGAAGTTGCGTATCTAAAATTGATTTTAATACCCTAGTCTGGACGTGGCTTGTGTTATGCACACACATCAGAATAGGAAGAACTTGACCAAAGCTTGATAGGAACTTGACTAATTTATTCCAGGAATATTATCTCTCTAAGAAAAAAAAAAGTCGCCATGATGTAATTCTTCTCCTGGCAGTTATTAATGAGCCCATACATTTACATGGACACAAGTATTGATGAGATATGCTAATCTCTGTAGAGATAAGATTGAACGTGCCGGCTGGATTCATTTATAAGTCTATCAGCAGTACACATTTGTCACTGATACATATCTAATAGAGTATGTATAGAAGACATCTAGATAACTCACTTCCAATAAAGTTTATGCAGTGATAGCATAATGCCTTAACTCATTCTCATTGTACCTTTCATAATTCACAGTTTAATGGATCTAACCTAGGTACTTCTCAACCGTTAGACTAAGTAATAAATAGAGGCTTCCTCTTTTATCCCTGTCTAAATACAGAGGCACAGACTTTATGCCAGCATTCTGCATATGCAGCAAGTTAACAAATCAATGCATGCCACGTACATTAAATCCTTATTATGCATTGTGTCCCGTTGCAGAAACTAGAAAGCATTTTTATCAAGCAGGTTTCTTGCAGCAGGCAAGATAGATAAATAAGGTGAAAGATACACCCAAGGTCTAAGAAACCCAGGCTGAGATCTCATGGACAAGTCAATGGTTAGCACTGAAAAACACAGATTTTCATGGGGTCCCTTATTTAGTTTTGTTTCTTAGTAGTGTCATAGGGGCCTAAGTTATACAACCCTAGCACCTTACACTATTCTTTATGTCACCACTGAATTTTGCAGCAGGGTCTTCTATGGAAATTTTCCTTGCTTACACCATGTGTCCCTATGGGTCTTATCTTCCCAAGGCATAAGCTATTCTGTTGGACAAAGCTCTAGAGAATGCCAGGAATGATCTAGCATAGGTGGAACTCAGGGGAACTAAATAATCTTAAGTATTAGAGGGGTAGCCGTGTTAGTCTGGATCTGCAAAAAGCAGCAAAGAGTCCTGTGGCACCTTATAGATTAAAGCCTGGTCTACACTACGCGTTTAAACCAAATTTAGCAGAATTAAACTGATTTAACCCTGCACCCATCCACACAACGAGGTGCTTTATATCGATATAAAGGGCTCTTTAAATTGGTTTCTGTACTCCTCCCCGACGAGAGGAGTAGTGCTGAAATCGGTATTGCCATGTCAGATTAGGGTTAGTGTGGCCGCAAATCAACGGTATTGGCCTCCGGGCGATATCCCACAGTGCACCACTGTGACCGCTCTGGAAAGCAATCTGAACTCGGATGCACTGGCCAGGTAGACAGGAAAAGTCCCGCAAACTTTTGAATGTCATTTCCTGTTTGCCCAGCGTGGAGCTCTGATCAGCACGGGTGGCGATGCAGTCCCAAATCCAAAAAGAGCTCCAGCATGGACCGTATGGGAGATACTGGATCTGATCACTGTATGGGGAGATAAATCTGTTCTATCAGAGCTCTGTTACAGAAGATGAAATGCCAAAGCATTTGAAAAAAATCTCCAGGCTATGATACAGAGTCCACAGCACAGTGCTGTGTGACAAGCGTAATGGAAAGCCAAAGAATGAAATGGATGCTCATGGAGGAAGGGAGGGGGTACTGAGGACTCCAGCTATCCCACAGTCCCTGCAGTCTCCGAAAAGCATTTGCATTCTTGGCTGAGCTCCCAATGCCTGAAGGGTCAAAAACATTTTCCCAGGTGTTTCAGGGTATAAGTCGTCAATTTGCACCCTTCTCCCCCTCCCAAAAGAAAAGGGGAAAAAAACTTTTCTCGCCTTTTTTCAATGTTACCCTATGTCTATTGCATGCTGCTGGTAGACGGGGTGCTGCAGTGCTGAACACCAGCATCCCCTTCCTGATGGCAGATGGTACAATATGACTGATATCCGTCTTCAACATCAGCCCGTGAGTGCTCCTGGCTGGCCGTGGTGAGGTCAGCTGGGGGCGCCTGGGTAAAAATGGGAAAGACTCCCAGTCATCCCTGGCAGATGGTACAGAACGGCTGCTAACTGTCTTCATCATAGCAACTGGAGGCTGAGCTCTATCAGTCCCCCTCTTTCATGTCCAAAGAAAAAATTCTGTACTGTCTGGACTATCATAGCAGTGGGATGCTGGGCTCCTCTCCCTCGCCACCCTTTAATGTCCTGCCTGGAATATCATAGCAGCTGGAGGCTTCCTCCTCCTCATTTTATCTCACTAAAAAGTCAGTGTTTCTTATTCCTGCATTCTTTATTACTTCATCACACAAATGGGGGGACACTGCCACGGTAGCCCAGGAGGGTTGGGGGAACAGGGAAGCAACGGGTGGGGTTGTTGCAGGGGCACCCCCTTGAATGGCATGCAGCTCATCATTTCTGCGGGACCTCTGGGGCTCTGACACGGAGAGGCTGTGCTCTCTGGTTCTCTAGTACACTTGTCCCATATTCTAGGCAGGACTGACTCTATTTTTAGACAAAACATAAAGAAGAGAATGACCTGGGGAGTCATTCCCATTTTTGTCCATGCGCCCCCAGCCGACCTCAGCGAGGCCGGCCAGGAGCACCCATGACAGGAGCAGACAGTACAGAATGACTGATAACTGTCATCTCATCGCCAATTTACAATGGCATGGCAGACGGTGCAATAGGGATGGTAATCATCTCTGCTACCTTGCAAAGGCAAATGAATGCTGCTGTTTAGCACTGCAGTACCGCGTCTGTCAGCAGCATCCAGTACACATACGATCATAGTGACAAAAGGCAAAACGGGCTCCATGGTTGCAATACTATGGTGTCTGCCAGGGCAATCCAGGGAAAAAGGGCAAAAATGATTGTCTGCCGTTGCTTTCAAGGAGGAAGGATCGAGTGATGACATTGACCTAGAATCAACCGCGACACTGTTTTTGCATTGGGATCTCAACCCAGAATTCCAGTGGGCGGGGGAGACTGTGAGAACTATGGGATAGCTATAGGATAGCTACCCACAGTGCAACACTCCGGAAATCGACTCCAGCCTCAGTACATGGACGCACACAGCCGAATTAATGTGCTTAGTGTGGCTGCGTGCACTCAACTTTATACAATCTGTTTTACAAAACCGGTTTATGTAAAATCGGAATAATCTCGTAGTGTAGACATACCCTAACAGATGTATTGGAGCATAAGCTTTTGTGGGTGAATACTCACATGTATCCGATGAAGTGGATATTCACCCACGAAAGCTTATTCTCCAATATGTCTATTAGTCTATAAGGTGCCACAGGACTCTCTCACTTTATTTATAAATAATCTTAAAACTTTCCCATCCCTAATTCCTATGAGTTTATAAGAAAATACACACACTGATAGTTAAGAAAGGCAGTTACTGATATTTATAAAGGATCAGTAGTGCACTCAGCATTGCACAGAATCCAAAGGACATGTTCCTGACTCCTGGTGCTTACAGTCAAATTGGACAAAGAAAACAATAGTTACAGTACTCTCTTCCCTGACTGGCCAGAGAAATATATATGTGTGTAAAATGACTGCATTCACCATTTATGACTCTTGTGTCTTACTGGGTAAAAATGCAATTACACTGCATATCCTTCAAATGCTTCAGATTCTAACTGTATCGGATTAAGTGCATACCTCTCAACTATATCAAATTATAAAGGACAGCACATCAATCATTTCTGACTTGAATTTGCCTCTGTTCCACTCAAATTTTGGTGTTTACTGTTTATCACTGTGAATTATTAAGATCAGCAATGCAAAACCATGAAGTGCAGGCTACATGAAGTTGTACACATGCTAAAGGAATTAATTTTGCATCACCTCAAGTTTCCTCCTCCTGATTTTTGGTGTGTGCATCACTTAGGGCTCCTCCAAAGCCCACCGAAGCCAGTGGAAAGATTCCCTTTGGATTCATTGATTCAGCCCATAGTCTATCAAATATGAAATTTGTTGCTTGTGAAAAGTCCCAGAACTGAAGTCTTTTACCTGACCAAAGGATCCAGGTACAGCACAAGTAAACAGGAGTGCAGACTTCCCTTATGCTATTTGTTACAATGAAAGAGTAGCTCATTCTCCATGCTCATTCAGGCCTCGATGACTCTGCTGAGCCTAATAGAGTGACAACTGTGATTTGTGTGGTTGACACCTGTCAGCTAGGTCTTGAACTGTGACCTCCAGTTTACTTCACAGATCTTTAGGTCATCAGGTAACCAGGCAATTTTGGGTTAATACCAAACTGGATTAGATTAGATCTAGCGTCCTGGTGTCATAAACCATACATCCTATTAAATAACCTTCTAAACCATCCAGTCCCCCTACAGAACACAGTTTATAATTGGGTCGAAAGGTCTTTTGAAGAAATGGCTCTTAAAGGTGGCAGCACTTCCACAGTATAGAGCAGATGTATTTGTTTGTCCTTATCTACCTATGGTCCCCATCACTGTTGCATCTAAACTCCTCTTCAATATTAAAAATAGAAATAGGAATTCTGTTCTCAAAGCCAGTAGAAGACACAGTTTCATTTGTTTGTGGTATTTATTAATTTCTTGTGTATGAGATAGAAAGGAGAGAGAGTGTGTGTGTGTATGTGTGTGTATAGACTTTACTGAAACAAAGCCATACCAAACAACTGCTCCCACAATACTTGTCAGAGCTGGTTGCTGAAAGGCAGCAGTGCCTGCTCTGATCGAGGGGCGGGGGAAGTATGGATCTTTCCAAAATTATTTGTTTCTGAAATAATTCTTAAAATTATCTTATCAACACAGAAGAAAATCCAGCTCCAGTGGCCCCAAATCAAATATGGGAGAGGAGGCAAATTCCAGTCCTGGCCCCCTCCAGCAGGGATGCCAGGCCAGTTTGCGCTCATCCCTCACCTCCTTCTCCCATCTCATAACACAAGAACTAGGGATCACCAAATGAAATTAATAGGCAGCAGGTTTAAAACAAACATAAGGAAGTATTTCTTCACACAACACACAGTCAACCTGTGGAACTCCTTGCCAGAGGATGTTGTGAAGGCCAAGACTATAACAGGGTTCAAAACAGAACTAGATAAATTCATGGAGGATGGGTCCATCAATAGCTGTTAGCTGGGATGGACAGGGATGGTGTCCCTAGCCTTTGTTTGCCAGAAGCTGGGAATGGGCAACAGGGAATAGATCACTTGATGATTCCCTGTTCTGTTAATTCCCTCTGGGGCACCTGCCATTGGCCACTGTTGGAAGACAGGACACTAGGCTAGATGGACCTTTGGTCTGACCCAGTACGGCCTTTCTTATGTTCTCTCCCTCAGCTGGGGAGCGTCCTCTCTCTTTTATCCACACAGTGCATGAGCAGATACAGTCGGGAGTCGAGTTCTCAGTGGATTCCCTGGAGCTCCACTATAGAGGATCTGATTCCCTGTGTGTCAGGTTGCAACACCACATGGGCCAGCTTCCCCTCCATCTGGGCAGAGAGGCAGCTGAGCCAAATTTGAGTGCAACACCACTCACTGAAATTTGGCCTGGCCCTCTCTCTGTCTGGATGGAGGGGTAGGCTGGTCAAATTTTGGTGGCACTGAGATCATGCAGTCAGAGCACCACACCAGACTGCTCTGGCAGAAACTGTATTGATTTACTACAGGACCACTGTTTAAAAGTGGTTGGTCCATGGCTATCCCGTGTCTCTGTGGGGACCATGGAACTTTTAGCAAGTACAAAATCCACCCATTTCCCCCCACCCCCAATTGGCACCAGTGTCAGGGGCGGGTTGGTCCTGGGCACTGGAAGGAAATATGAAGCACTCCACTCCTGGTTTGCTGTTTCAAATCCAGCCCATGTTGGTAGTGACTGGTGGCTATTTGGAGGTTCTCATGAAATGAATCTATGGTCTCAGTGTACTTCTCAGGGGACAAGTGTCTATATGACAAAAAGCCACCACCATGTCAATCTGATATCTGTGTTAGAAATGTCAGCCTAGAGGCTCAGGAATTGATGGGCACAGAAGAAAGCTTCTGCTTCTATCGATGGTCGGGATGGAGCGCTGTTGGCAGGGAGTGGCTTGGAAACAAGCTCCTAGTGCACTACCTGTTCTGTGGGTAAAGAGGAGGACTTCACTCCATAAGGCTGACAGACCGACATTCTCCAGAGCCTTAAAATTAATACAGAAAGAAAAAAGAAAGTTCAGTTCAGTTCGCAGTTCAGTTATACATCCAAATTCGACCAATGCATTATGCATCTCTCTTCCCTTCTGAGCCTTCGTGACCCACCTTCCCCCTCACCCTTAAATATGCGTTGATGTTTTTGTCATACCCCTGACACAAATAGCACCATCCAGGACCGATTGTGTGCATACTGTTTATTTTTCATTTCTGGATAGAGACCATCTGGATTTGTGCAGGAGACAAGGGTCACAGCCAGCCAGCTTAATGCTCTGGTCTCTGAATTCCCTGCTGCCAGTCATGAGTTTGTAGATAGCATTCCAAATGATCCTGAATCTACAATACCAGCAACTCTGTACGAATACCACCAGCTGATTATTTTTTTAAACAGAAAGACTGGTGCTTGAATACTTAAGCTTGCACAGACTTCTCATTGAATTATGCACAAGCACATTTTGTACAGGCTTAAGTATTAAAAGGATATTAGCCCCTTAACATGGCTGCAATAATGCATGTGGATGAAAAGAATATTAGGCTTTTGCAGCAACAAGCAGCTACCTAGGCAGACAGAAAAACCCTATACACAGGCATACCAACCATATTGTGATTTAGATGAGAGAGTCTTTGTTTCAACAGTGGATCTGCAGATTAGGGCACTTGTAGCACATAAATTGCATGGACATCATTTCAAACCATGAGCATGTTATGCATGTATTGAGTGGGGAGCTTGGGGGTGCTAGGAGGGGTTAGATGAAGAAAACAGTCAGACTCCAATCTTTGTGGCTCACAGTTGATGAAAACCTAAACCTTCTTTGTTTTCTGCATCTGGATCAAAAGTAGAAATACCAAAAAGACCTGGGGAAATCTACTATCACTATATTTCTGCATTGACTGAAATCTGGAATAGTCTTGAGAGGGAATCTGTTCTTGTAACATCCCCAAAGCAAAGCAGTTCAGAAGAACTGTTAAAATGTCTGACCTTGTTAGAGTGACCAGACAGCAAGTGTGAAAAATTGGGACGGGGGTGGGGAGTAATAGAAGCCCATATATAAAAAGAAGCCCCAAATATCAGGACTGTCCCTATTAAATCAGGACATCTGGTCACCCTAGACCTTGTGAACCTGTTGATGAGCAGCTTCCATGATACTTTTTCAGTTAGTCCTCTGTGTCTTGTAGGAGCCTCTCTCAATTCATGCTTTCTTCTGTCCCTTAAAAAAAAAATCACATCTCCAGTAACTATCCATTTAGAATCTCTAGGGGTACATCTACACTGGAATACATCTGAGTATACCTACACTGAGCATGGCTGTGGCTGGCCCAGGTCAGCTGACTCGGGTTCTTGGGGCTCGGGCTGAGGGGCTAAATACTGCAGTGTAGATGTTCAGGTTTGGGCGGGGGTTAGGGCTCTGGGACCCTCCCCTGTCATGTCGTCTCAGCTCCCGTGCTCCAGGCTGAGCCTGAATAGGTACATAGCAACTTTACAGCCCCACAGTCTGAACCCGATGCGCCCAAGTCAGCTGAACCGGGCCAGTCACAGGTGTTTGATTGCTGCGTAGACATCCTCTAAGTTGTCACACCATACCTGCCTGGATGGATAGCTACTGGTGCACAAGACATACGTCTTCCCCAAGCTTCAGATAGTCAACAGGCTGCCTGCACCCTTACAGGTCCCCGTCATATGGAGGAGAGAGAAAATCTGCAGTCATGCCATTGCAGACCACTGGTCCACCTCCAACTTCTCTTTTTCCATGGCTTCACTATGCACTTCTTTTCCATCACTATGCATGAATAGACATCAGAGTCCTTCAATGGGAGACACACGTCTGATGCCACTGTATGCAGGCAAAGCTGAATCTTCTGATCAACTGCCTTGTTCTAGCCAGTAATAAGTAGGAGTGATGAAAGCAGGTGGATTTGGTGGCTCTATTGACAGCTCACATCCTTGGAGAGGAACTGCCCAGCATATTACAGAAGGTGGCTGGTCACTTCTCCTCCAGGTCTTCGAGCATGATTTTAGAAGAACCGAAGGCTTCTCTGTGAAGAACAGTCCCACGTTTTACACTGATCCCAGTGCATGCTGGGCGGACACTTTAGAATAGTTGGGAATGCTGACACACTGTAGGCTAGATCAATAAAATTCACCAGAAGCATGAATGGTCATGGGTAAAATACTGGACTGGGAGATTTGGGTTCCAAGATCTGCCACTTGCCTGTTGGGTGACCAGGGGCAAGTCACTTTGCCACTCCATGCCTCAGTTTCCCCATCAGTACAAATGATGATCCTGACCACCTCTGTAAAGGATTTTGAGACCTATGGATGAAAATTTGCCATATATGAGATCAGTATAATAATAATACTGGACTTCTGGTGCCACTGTGGGCATGTCATTTAATCTAACTGTGCCTCAGTTCCCCATAAATAAAATGAGGATAATAAACTATTTTACTGGTGGGGAACCGCAGCAAAGAGGAAAAACACATTCATCTGTGCCTAAGTGACTTAGGAACCTAATCTGTGTTTTCAAAAGTGACTTTAGACACCTAAAGACTGTGGGACATGGGCTGTTAAGTACCTGAGTCACTTCTGAAAATGGGATTTAGGTTCCTGTGATGGGGTGTGCACCCCACACAGGCACTGAAAGGGTAAATGTGGGCCAGAGAACCCAGTTTGGCTATGTGGCTGTACCTGGAGGATAGCCCAATTAAAGATGAGCCTATGACAATCCGGGCTGCGATCCAGACCAGTGAGGGGATGTGTCACCATTTGCCCTGCAACCTGGGGTGCCTCCCAATGTGTTGCTATGGTAGCTGCCACCCTGGGCTCCTCACAAGCAGCCAAACAGCAGACAGGTCCCACCCTGAGTATCTGTGTAAAGTCACAGCCCTGGTCCAGCAGCTCTGACCCCAGGAAACACCAGCCACACTCTGGCTTCTGGCAGCTGTGCTTACTACTTGCCGGGCGACCCTAACACACTCCCGGTTCTGAATTACCCCCTTAGACGTGGTTCACGGTGAAGTCCCTTACCATGTGTTTTCAGGACACTGCTGACCAAACTCCCAGGCCAGGATCTGCTCCCAAAGTCCATAGGCTGTTTCTTTTTGTCATCTTAGGTGGAAAAAAGAGAGATGGGTAAGGAGAGAACTTGGGATGTTTGTGACCATCGCTTTTACAGTTCAGTCACCCTTTGAAATGCATTGCCCTGAGAGTGACCCCTTGATAAAGGCTTTGGCTACACTTGAGAGTTACAGCGCTGGTGGTGGTTTTACAGCACTGTAACTCACTCCCCGTCCACACTAGCAAGGCACATACAGCGCTGTATCTCCCTGGCTACAGCACTGCTTGTGCTATACCTCGACGAGAGGAATAAAGAGAATAGTGCTGGTGCTGCAGTGCTGGGGTGCAGTGTAAACAGAGAATAATTTTACTACACTGTAACTGACCTCCAGAACCTTCCCGTAATGCTTTTAAGTAGAGATAACTCCCTTTGTTTTGTTATGATGCCGCTGTTTGTTTTGTTGCGAACTCCGGGCTCCCGAAGCTGCTTATCAAAAAACCAAACACAGCTCCCGTTTGCTGTGAATGAGCTCCCTTTGAAATGCCCACAGCTAGTGTTTGCTTGAAGAGAGGGGGCTTGAGGAGAGAAGCAGAACGGCGGGAGGGAGGGGTCCATTTCGGGGAGGCTGCTTATCTGGTCTGTGAGGAAAAAACCAAAGAGGGCTAATTGCTTTCAGTGAGCGAGAGCAGGGTGGGAGAGGGGGTTGGAACTTGCAGCTGCTGACAGAGTGTCAGCTCCAAAAATCCACTCTTTCTCTCCCCCACGCTCCCTGTCACACTCCACTCCACCCTTTTGAAAAGCAACATTGCAGCCACTTGAATGCTGGGATAGCTGCACCACTCCCAACACCGCTGAAAATGCTGCAAATATGGCCACGACGGTGCGCTGGTAGCTGTCAGTGTGGCCAGACTGCAGCGCTTTCCCTACTCAGCTGTACGAAGACAGGTTTAACTCCCAGCGCTGTACAGCTGCAAGCGTAGCCATACCCAAAGTTCTTTCCAGATGAAAGGAGACGTGGCGTCTGGTGGGGCAGAAGTTTTATGTTGTTATTTGCTAAGATTGTATCTATTTGTTCCTGCCCCACTTCCTTGCCAAAGAATGGCTACTTGATAGGTGATGGCCCATCAGCTTTGATGACACCTGGCTAGAGGCATCAACATATCCTTTGTCTTTGAGAAACAGGTCTACTCACTCCCCAGACCTGTTTGGTAAACACACGTCAGTCACTGTAGCAGGGTGCTTACCCCGCTCCTGCCCTGAAGGGCCTAAAACAGCCTTGGGAGAGGGCTGTGGCAAGGAAAGCAGCTACTAGGCTGATTGGGGAAGCAGCCACAGCTGGGCCATGCCCCAATCAGGCCTCAGCTGGCCATATAAAAGGCCATTGAGCCAGGCACTCAACAGTCTCTCTGTGTGTTCAGAGAGAAAAGGGTCTGGCTGCAGGGAGGTTAACCAGGTATCTGGAGTGGATCAGGGCTGGGAAAAGTCCAAGGGAGCAGGGGAGCTCCGGCCTAGGAAAGCCCCAGGCTGCAGGCCTGGTAAGGCCTATTAGATACTGGGTTGCAGGGGCAGCCCACGGGTAGCTGGAGGCAGCAGGTCCAAACCCCTGTGATGAGTGGCTTATACTGCAGCCTGCCCCAGTGAATGGGGGCTAGGTGGAGACTGGGCCGTAGCCAAGACTGAGGTGAAGTGAGGATAGTGGGTGGCGGTTCCCCTGGGAGGGGGAGACCCACAACTGTGGGGGTACTGCCAGGGGGCAGTACCCAGTTAAAGGGGCACCGGGGTCCTGGGAAGGATGAGGGCCAGCAGTGGTAGCAGATCACCAGCTGACAGAGGGTGCTCTTGGGTCAAAGAGCTAATTCCTGGGGACAACCAGCAGGAAGCACCACAGGGTGAGTCCTGCACGTTTACAGTCATGATTTCAGCTTATGTTCATAATGTTACGTGTAAAGTTACTACAGACATTTCACTCTGATATTACTGAGCAGCACAGTCTTTGTTTTCAAATGATAACTTACAAGCCATATTTTGTTCAGCCATTATTACAATAGTATATAAGGTGTGACTATAAGGGTGCAGTCTGCCACAGAGCCCTAGCAGAGAGAGGAGCTGGTTGGTTAGTTTAAAGCCAGGATGCCTGGAGCAGAAATGGCTGGTATTATACAGTTGCAAGTCTGACTGCAGAAATGATATATTTCATGAAATATTACTGCTAACAAATGAATTGGTGCAACTGGGTGTGATCACAGTAATAGCATGGATCCCGTGTGTGTAGAGATAGCTGACAAGGAAGGAAAGGCAGGAACTTTGAGCATATGAAACAAAAGGGGGAAAATGCCATGAAACATGCCCAACAGTTGAAAATGTTGATGTAGTCAAAGGCCCTGAGAGGAAGGGCAAAGTGACTATTCAGAGAGTTTTACCAGGTGGTTGTTTATTAGAAATAGATGACTATTTAATCCATAAATATGAGGATGGACTATGCAAGACATATAAGATCCAGGAAATCACAATTAGTCTCTTATGAAATTGTAAAGGAAATACTGATATGGAAAACTCAAAAGCCTTGGAGTAACCGTTTTCTTTGCAGCACCAATCCAGAATACAAGGAAAAGGGGAGCCAATTTAAAACGATATTCTGCAGCTCTTTAAAACTATTGGGAGAGGTGACAGACTAAGCCATAAAGTGTCTGGGAATGGAGGGATCGGGAGAGTCAAGGCAGAAGCCAAGGGAGAGAGTTGGCCTGGTATCCTTGCTTGAATGAACCTGGCTGGCAAGCAGCCATTGGGGTGGAGCAGCTCCTTGTGGTGCACCTGGGCAGGAACTGGACTTCCAGGGAAAGACCTCTGAGAAGTGGTCAAGAGAGGAACAGAGAGGGATGAAAGGTCAAGCCTGAAGAGAACAGGAGTGGCTCTAATTTTTACCGTTTGATTGGGGGATGCAAGGAGAGATCCTTATGAGTCCTGGCCTTGAAGGAAGGGGTTGAGGACCATGGATCTGAGCTACAGACCCAGTGCAAAGTCTGGGATTTTGGTCTGATGGACTTCTTGTTACCTCAGAGGGGGTGGATGTAAATCATGGCCTGGCTGGAGGGCCAAGTTACAGGGTACAGTAAGGGAACAGAGACCATCTCAGGACCAGAGAGGCCACTGGCAGAGGACACTAGCAAGGAAAGAATCATCTATGCCACACCCAGTCATGGGGGGACATGCCAGAGGTGAGTGCACTCTTTCACAGTTCCTAAATCACTTTTGAAAATTTTACCCAGGGATTATGTCCTGAATCACAGATACAAAATGGTGCTTTCTACCTGTGTGTGTGTGTGGTTATTTCCCCCATCACGGCAAAAAGCTGCATTTGCTGCTCTAAATGACATACATTCACCTCCTTTGGGAGGATCTATTAATGAATGTGAGTGCTCAGATATTTGGTGATGAGGCGACACAGCCCTCTAGATAGATAATTATATATGCCACTTTGATTTTAAGCAGCTCGCAATAACCTGAGATATAACACCTGGTCAGAAATGATTTGTTATCCCTTCTACTGTCTATACAGAAGTGTATATTTACATTGTAAAACAAAAATGGTGTTGATGCTAACAATCAGCTGAAAATGAAATCCCCAGCTGCCAGATCGGCAATTACTTTTCTTCCAGAAATTCTGCATTAACTTCAAAATGTTATTCGAGGTTCAGTGTCTTTCAGATTAAATTGACATTTAAAAGGAAAATATGCATTCTCTCCTAACCTTTGGAAATAACATTGGATCCCGACATTTCTATCTAGCTTTCCTTCTCCTTGCTTGTGTTTCTTATCAGTTTATACAGCACCTAAGATATTAGTTTTTTTTTCAATCTCTGATAGGAGCTGATGAGCTGTTCTAGCCACAGAGTATTAGAGGCACTTTGGTAAAAGAGCAGTAGCAATGCAGAATACATTTGATCCATTTCTCGGCATTCCTGTCATCATTATTTGACTACACGAAAATGGTAAGAAAAAACCCCAGCTTCTGAAGGCACTAAAAGTCTTAGAATAGAAATAGTCTGTGCAATACAGAGGTCCAGCAAGAAGTGTTAGCCTCTGTGTCTGGCTAAATGTCATCTGCTTAATTACATGATGCCAGCTTAAAGTTTCCCAGAATTTTCAATTAGAAACACAAACTTCACCCATCCTTAAGCTATGATAAACCCCAGGTTTGATTCACTCCCAGGTTTCTACTGGAAAACAAGCTACTGAAACTTCTCATTCTCAACTGATGCAATCACTGCCGCTGTTAAAATGTCAGAATGCCAACAGGAAATCAGCTCTCAGATGAAGGGCACTGGCCCAAGCTGAACCCAGCCAAGAACAAAGTGATGCTAGTCAGAAAGGGCCAAAAGGTCATCTCCACTTTCCACTGAAGTCTTGCAGCCCCCATACATCAGAGTGGAGCAAAGTCTGTGTCCTGTTTGACACCTCACTATGTTTGGATCACCAGTTAGTAACAATTTCCAAAAATGCCTTCTTCACCTCCAGCTTGCTGGAATCTTCCTCCCTTTCTCTCCCATGGCTTATTCTGCCATAAGCAAAAGTCCATTGGCTTCCAGTTAGCTTCCAATGAGAGTTAAATTTTCAGAGCAATTCATGGGTCAAGCTCCAGCTGCATGAGAGACCACATTTTGATCTATAAATCATGGTGACAACTACTCTCCTTTCGGACAATGCAGGTCTCAAAGCCCAGGACAAAACACAAGAACTGGGGATGAACCATTTTCAATTAAGGGGATCTGGTTATGGAGCAAACTTCCAGAGGAGATCAAGTGAATCCAGAATTCGACCATTTTGTAGTGAACATTGCTGTAACTGGCACACTCTATCCCATCATCTGATGCCCCAGAAACCTCTCAGACTCTGTCCAGGAGGTGGCAACTTCAGATGAATTTATTTATATTCTTAATACCAATACAGCCTTATTCAGCAAAGTATTTACTGTTTCTTTCCCTTCCCCCACAGGACCAGAGCTCAGTTAACCCAAATCCTCCCCACTCACTTCCTTCCTGTGTCTTCTTTTATACCCTTCAGCTGATTAGCTGCAAATCCCCAATCAGTCTTCTCCAGGGAAACTGGAATGGGGTACCTAGGGAAGTGGTGGAATCTCCATCCGTAGAGGTTTTTAAGGCCCAGCCTGACAAAGCCCTGACTGGGATGATTTAGTTGGCGTTGGTCCTGCTTTGAGCAGGGGGTTGGACTAGATGAGCTCCTGAGGTCTCTTCCAACCCTAATATTCTATGATTCTGTAACTGATTAGTGCCTGAGTAAGCAAAGGCTTAGTTCACCTTTTTAGCTCAGGGCACTCTGTCACAGTTGCAAAGCCTTCTTCTTTGGGAAAGCCCTTCCCCCATAAGTGATACTCACAATTCAAATACCCTTTTTGTCCTCCCCCCCCAAAACCTTACTACTTCATCCCCCCCAAATCCAAAACAAACAAAAAACAAACTACTTATCCCAAGCAAAATTATTATCCTATAAGAAGAGAAATGCCAGAGACTTCATGAAGTCCACTATGGAGTTCACTGTTGCAATTGATTTTATATAGAAGGCACTCAGATACTCTGGTGATGGGGAGTGGTATAAAACACATTGGTAGAAATGTGGATTGCAAGCTCTTGTAATGGAATCCATTCAGATTCAATGGAACCAAGATACTCACAAGCTCCCTTCTGTTAAGGGTTCCTGAGTTGGCCAGCACAGACATCAGAACTTCAGTACATTTCTCAAGGCAACCTCCAACAGCTTGGTTTCAATGGAGTCCCATATGCCCTCCCTAAGCCATCCATTGGGAGTTGGTGGTACCCACCAATTAATATCCCCTTGAATACAACAGCTCCTGCTAATGCAAATTGCATGAGTACTAAGTTCTAGCAGCATCATACAAGAGGGTCTAAGCCCCATGCCAATGAAAGGCAGAGCTGTCTAGTTCTTTATAAAGCACATAGAGACCTATGTCTCTGCCAGTCCCTTGTGTTAGGCATGTATACCCTTGTATTTAAAGTGACAGTCCATTTAGAAGATGCCATGGGTGAAAAAAAATCTCATTTTGTCAGTGAAAAATGAAGAAAAAAATCATTTTTGTGGGGTGATGAAATGGGCAAAACATTTCTCATTCTCACCTCTCAAGGTGGTGTTTGCTAAGGATGCTTTGCATTTACATAGCGCTACTTCTTCTGTGACTCTCAAAGCACCTTCTGAAAGTCAGACTGCAGGTGTAGCCCCGTTTAACAGATAACAGAAGCAAGCACATAGATTTGGCAAACTCATTCTGAGAGGCAGTGTGGCCAAGTAGCTGAGAACAGTAACTTTTCATATGCATTTTTTTGCAGGCAGAATCCTCTTATGCTATTGCTGTGCAACAAGTGGAGATCCTGGATAGAAATGGCAGCTTTTCCCCCAGGGCTTTGCCCTCCTCAGGGTGAAAATCTGCAGCTGAAAATGATATCATTTCCCCTCTCAGGACAAATTCACAAAGACCTGTGAAAACATCAGTGTGGATTTAGGTAGGTGCTGACGCTGATTCGGCAACTGTGACTGTGTGGGATGAACTATTGTAGTTCTACAGAGAGGCAGGGACCCATCTGAGCAGAACCAGCTGCAGGAATGGGATCAAAGCAAAATATGGGTCGTTTCTGGCACTCTAGCTGTGACCAAAATGATACCATTTGGTGCTTGGCAGCAGCAACAGCAACAAGAGGTTTTGTTCTTGGGGATTTATAGAGAATTGGTAATGTTAAAAAAAATGCTGCTTTCTGGCCATACATTTCCCCATATTTATTCATTGACATAATATGGCTTTGTAATAAAAAATGGTTACAATGTAAATGGAGCTAAATGTATTTGATGTTGCTTTTGATCTTTGAGATTTCAGCATTCCCCAGGAAACCACATCACACTAAACATTTTCTTTCTTTTCTAATGAGCCATTCATTCTTGATGGTGTTTGCTATGGGAATGATTAGATTCATTAACCAGTGTTTGAAGACCTTGGTTTTTACAGCAGTTTCATTGCTAATGGGGGCCTAGATATATTGATCTAATTTCTGATTATTTTTAAAAGTGACTCCACTAAACAAACCCAGGGTTAGTTTGTGGAAATGTTCATGGTGTGAGGAGGTAGAATGGTTGATTGGAAAGCAGGGCTAAGCATGATACACGAGTGTGGGTTAGATATTGAGGCATGGAGAGGTAGAGGAGGTGGCCCGGCTGGGCTTTCCATATATTCATAGACTTTTTTTTTAAGGCCAGAAGGTACTATTAGATCATTTAGTCTGACCTCCTGTATAATACAGGCCATTGAATTTGACTCAGTTACCCCGGTATTGACCTCAATAATGTGGGTATGTGTCATAAACAGATGGTTAAGGGTTAATGTCTCTTTTACCTGTAAAGGGTTAAGAAGCTCAGTAACCTGGCTGACACCTGACCAGAGAACCAATAGGGGGACAAGATACTTTCAAATCTTGGTGGAAGTCTTTGTTTGTGCTTTTTGTGTTGTTCGTTGTTCACTCTTGGGGCTAAGAGGGACCAGACGTACACCCAGGTTTTCCCTATCTTTCTGAATCAGTCTTTCAGGTTTCAAAATTGTAAGTAATAGCCAGGCAAGGCGGATTAGTTTTATGTTTGTTTTCTTAACTTGTAAATGTGTTGTTTTTTTGCTGGAAGGATTTTTACCTCTGTTTCCTGTAACTTTGAATCTAAGGCTGGGGAGGAGTCCCTCTGGTCTATATGAATCTGATTACCCTGTAAAGCATTTTCCATCATGATTTCAAAGAGATAATTTTTACCTTTTCTTTCTTTAATTAAAAGCTTTCTTTTTAAGAACCTGATTGATTTTTCCTTGTTTTTAAATCCGAGGAATTGAGTCTGAACTCACTAGGGATTGGTGGGGGGGTAAAGGGGGCGATGGTTAATTCCTCCTTGTTTTAAGATCCGTGGAGTTTGGATCGGTGTGAAGCCTCTCAAGGCAACCCAGGGAGGGGAAAGTCTGGGGGGAAAAAGGAGGGGGATGGTTAATGTCTCCTTGTTTAGACCCAAGGGGTTTGGGTCTGGGTTCCCCAGGAAGGTTTTGGGGGAACAGAAAGTGTGCCAGACACTAAATTCTGGCTGGTGGCAGCATACCAGATTTAAGCTAGTAATTAAGCTTAAAAGTGTTCATGCAGGTCCCCACTTTTTGTACTCTAAAGATCAAAGTGGGGGGAAAAGCCTTGACAATGTGACTAAAGCATCTCTTCCAGAGAGGCATCCAGTTTCGGTGCGAAGACATCAAGAGATGGAGCATCCACCACTTTCCTTGAACTTGTTCCAATGGTTAATCCCCCTCCTCACTATGTGGAGTTATCCATACAACCCTGTAATGATAAATAGTCTCCTGTAGCAACCTAGGGCATCACTGTGTTGAGAACAAAGTTATATTTATGTCTGACATAACCTGCTGTAGGGGATAAAACTTTGACTCTTACACTGCTCTGACAATGGTTTAACATCTCAGCGTAAGTGCAACTGTGCATGGACAGGAAAGATGCCGAGTAATCATGCGAAGATAAAGTAACCACAAAGTTAGGAAAGACCCAGTTTAAGCTAACACAAAACCTAACAGAGGAGAGTTAACAGGGTAATGAAGAACTGCTACGTACGTAGTGCCATGAGGGCAGGGGACTGGCCTAGTTGATCTCTCGAGGTCCCTTTCAGTCCTATGATTCTATGATTTTATAATACAAGATAACAAGCAGTTATACATAGTCAGCCTAACAAAAGATCAGGGAACTGTGAACAAACTGGTCCTGGAGGCATGTGTGGTATCATCCCAGCAAGCTTCCCACTTGTAAGTAACTGATACCTGCTTGCTGGTGTTCTGCCTTACACATTTGTTAATCTCATCGGCTAAATGGTGTATTTCAGCCCAACACACTGTTGCTGGGGACCAAACAACCCCTTGACTAGGGGAAGCACAGAACTGGGGCTGCATTAATACTTTCAGGGATTTTTTGTAGGGTTAATGGGGAGACTGTGTGAGGAAAGGAAGGATAGCCCAGCAGTCAGGGGCATTAGCCTAGGACTGAGGATTTACTGCTTCAGTTCTAAGCCACACAGCCTATGAGACCTGGGCAAATTAATGAGCTTCTCTGTGCCCTAGAGCTTCATTTTACAGAAAATAGCATTGCCCTATGCCAACAAATGTTGTTGTGAGAGTGAATACAGTAAAATTGTGCAGTGCTCAGTACAACGGTGGGGCCATACAAGTACCTTAGGTAGGTAGATGCATCCTTGCCCAGCCTAAATGCACGTCCTCCAACCCACAATGGCTACCTTTTCTGTTCCATTTATTTATTTTACTTAATTTCTGTCACAGTTACAGAGCCAGCCACACCTCTCATCCCTTTTGTTCTTTTGAGAGTGGCCCTGCAGGTTTTGGGTCTCTTTCTCTTAGCTGTTTTGAAGTGGAATCTTGAAATTCTCCCACTCTTAGATTGGGATGCGCATACAACACCTTGTCTAGACTGCCCACTTATCGCTCTGTAGCCCTGACAGGGATACTGGCACCTCTCTTTGGGGATCTGTGACCAACAGACTCCTTTCATCCAACTGCTTTAGTCAGTAGCAGGAACAAAGCTTTAGAGAGAGATTTCAGAACAACAATTGGCCTACATACACACAGGGCTTGTCTACATCACAAAGTTGCAGCGCTGGTGAGGGGGTTACAGCGCTGCAACTTAGGAGGTGTACACATCTGCAGGGCATCACCAGCGCTGCAACTCCCTGTTTGCAGCGCTGGCCGTACTCCCGTTTTGTCTCGGGTGTAGAGGATCCAGCGCTGGTGATCCAGCGCTGGTAATCAAGTGTAGACACTTACCAGCGCTTTTCTTGACCTCCGTGGAATAAGCAGGTATCCCAGCATACCTGAGGAAGCCTCTGGTAATCAAGCAGGTCTCCTTCCCCGGTTTGCTCTCGTGTTCCCCGAACCCCCGAGCAAGCAGGTCTCCTTCCCTGCGGTTTGCAGGGTGGTTCGGGGAACGCGAGAGCAAACCGCGGCGAAGCTGGTCTCCTTCCCCGGTTTGCTCTCGCGTTCCCCGAACCCCCCTTGAAGCCGCCCAACAGCGCTGCAGTGTGGCCACATCTAACACCACTTGCAGCGCTGGTTGCTGTAAGTGTGGCCACTCTGCAGCGCTGGCCCTATACAGCTGTACTAATACAGCTGTAACAACCAGCGCTGCAAAATTGTAGATGTAGACATATCCTCAGTCTCATCTCAGCCTGTCTTCCACCGCAAGCTCAGTTATACAGACTTTCCTCCTGAGATACAGAAACAACTTGCATTCTTTGAAGAAGCCATTGAGTTCTTGGGTCCCAGCCTAGTCTAAGTTTCTCATGTATAACAGCAGTACCAGTGTGGATATGGCTACAGTGTGGACGTTTGCAGGCCTTGGCAAGCATGGATCCATATACATGGGAGCCTTGATACAGGTACACGCTGCAGTATGTGTAGACCCTCTGCGAGGGTCTCTTGCGGCAAGTTCCCCCCCTTGCATTCTCTTGAAAGCCCTTGGACCCCTCCCTCTCCTCCAGATGTGTCTAGGTCCAACTACCATATTGTTTAATAGTCTTTGTTACAGACCTGTCTTGTATCCAGTTGGCCAGCCATGCTGTGGCAGAGAATATGACTCTTCTGGATGCTCCATTGTTCTGCATTTAGACCCATTTTGTCTGTTTAATGGCTTGCTTTCACCTGTGTGGTGTCTGTATCTGGGGGGGGAGTATGTGACAGTCCAACACACCCTCTCAGAAATCCAGGACCTACTCCACATTTGGGGGTACAAATCCACATTCCCACTGAGCACCCCCCATTCCCTGTCACAATTTCCCTTGTATAATCAATTCACAATCATTCTTCCTTGTCAAAATCCCACCTCCAGTCATCTCCCGCAGAACCCATTTGGTGTTCTTCGATGTCAATGCTTTATACTCGACTTATGATTATTACAACCTCAGTTTTGGCAGGGTAACTTGTCCCCTCCCCACCTCAGCTTAGCTCTCTTCACCTTCTCTTCTGATTGACCCCTTCTCTTGGCTTTCCACAGTCTCTTCCCTTGGGGGTTGTTTTCTCCAATTACAGCCTCAATTGTCTCCTTGAGTGAAACATGCTCACAGGAGCTGAGCGTTCACACACACCCTTGCTGTAAGCTCCTTGTGGAGAGAAATGTGATTGCTGTGAAAATGGTGACTCAGATTTACAATCAATGTCTTGTCCTGGCACCATCACCCGGTATACACGCCGTCCTCTTTCACACAGGTTTATTATCTTCTTGGGGCATTTTCCTGACAGTTCCATTCTTCCAATGTGTGTCTGTCACTTTAGAAATACTCTTGATTTTGATATGCTGCAGCACTGATTTTCTGATGATAGACAATGTCAGATTTACACTCTGTGGTGAGGTGGTTGACTGGGAATAACCCCCACAAACAAGCTGTAATTATAGTGACTATGAGACCTGCACAAAACACAGTCCTAAAACCTTCCTTAAAGAGGAAAGATCTTGACACTGACAGGGTTTGATTCTTGATTCAACCACAGACACTCTGTGTATCACTTAATTTCAAGGTGCTGAATTCCCCATCTGTAAAATAGGGATAATATTTCCTTTCTCACTCTGTTTGTCTTGTCTGTTTAGATTGTATTCTATTGGGAGCAGGGGCTGTCTCATGTTTGTACAATAATAATATGGACCTTTGATTGGGTCTTCCGCATGCTGCTATTACACTATTGTGTAACAAAATGTCTTGCCCTTAAGGGCTAGAGGCCTGGAGCCAGCCAATTCTGATTACTGAAGAGACACACCTGGGATTGGTCAGGTCACTTCCCTATAAGGAGCAGCATGTGGCTGCAGTGACGGGGGATGCTACGGAGTCTGTAGGGAAGACTGAGACCTGGGGAGTTGGGGTGGTGCCCAATTTAAGGCTGGAGGGAAGAGTGTTGTGTTGCATTTTGAACAGTCCAGAAACCAGACTCTAAGGAGGGCTCTTATTACTGGACTTGTGATAGCCTCTTTTTTTAAGTTTATTGAGAAACCAAAAGGGGAAAACGAGCTAAGGGCTGCTGGCTGGGCTGCTCTGAGGGGGAACCTAGGAAAGGCCACTTGACTTATTTCTGCATATCATAATAAAATGAAAGAGTATGCAAATTTTAATTTGGCCAGATCTTCCACTGGAGTAAATTAGTGGAGCTTAACAATGGCAGTTCATATCAGCAGAAGGTCTGTCCCACTGGCATTAAGCTTGCCTGTATTCATAAGCTAACCAGCAACTCTGAAAGTCCAAAGTATTAAATACACCAGGCATCCGATCGATAGCCTGCTAATATCTGCAATTCTAGGTATTTTTGAGGATTGGAAGGATTGTTTGTGGTTTCAGGCATTCATTCCATTTCAGAGATTGAAAATAGGATGAGCTACTGTGTACAATTGTGTTAAATAACATCTCTGTTCTGGTATAGTTCCCTGATCCAAGGAGTGCTTATCTAAGCCTCACAACACTGCTTTCGAGGTATGTTTATTTAGGCTTTGTCTACACTGGACTTTTGTTGGTAAAATTTCTGTCATTCAGGGGTTTGAAAAAAATGACAAATGACAAAAGTTTTACTGACAAAGAGCCAGCGTGAACAGCGTTTTGTTGGCAGAAGAGCTCTCCTGCCAATAAAGCTAATGCTGCTCATTGGGGGTGGAAGTTCTTTGTCAGTGGGAGATCTCACTCCTGCCGACAAATAGTGGCTACACTGCACTCCTTTTAGTGGCACAGCTGTAGCAGCACAGCTGTGTCGCTAAAGGGTGCATAGTGTAGACGAAGCCTTAGACTGTAAGCAACTTGGAGCAGGGATCATCCCTTACTCTCTGCGTGCATGTGCGCACAGTGGGGCTCCAATCTCTGATTGGACCTGAGGAGATGCTATTGTAATACAAATAATAAACATCACTCCCATTTTAAAGATGGGTCCACTGAGGCACAGAAGTTAGGCATCATGTTCAGCATCATATTACAAGTCAATAGTTATGCAGGGCCTAGAAACCTAGAGCACCCTTTTCCAAACTCAGCCCTCATTCCCCGCCTTAAGTTGATACACTTAAGTAGAAGCCTGAAAATTAAACTTTATGATCAATATTTATCCTCCAATGTCCTGATATAATCTCATGAGGAGAAGTGGTTTATTTGATGATGTTTCTAGGGACTCTCATATTCTATTCAGGTTCTTATCACTAGTATCTGAACAAAAGCAGGGCAAAATTTTGCAGCTGAAACTTTTTCACCAAAAAACCACAAAAAACGCAGATTTAGGATGACAAACATTAGTAAAACTGACATTCTCAAATTATTTTGGTTCCCCCACAAAAAATAAAAATAAAATATTTGATTTGGTTTTTTATTCAAACTGACTATTTTGCATTTTTTTTTTTTTTAAATCTCAGAACCAAAATATTTAGGTTCAGGTTCCATTTGACTGAAAACAATTTTATTGATAAACTCTTCAGTTTTCCAAAAAAATTGAAGAATTTTCATTTCATGTCAGTTTGAGATTTCCCCCCTCCCCCCTAATTCTTCAGGACAGCTAGAACACTTAAAACAAGAAAAATCAGTTATTTGCCTAGCTCTAATCACAACTCCTTCCACAATGCTCCAATGGATGTTCCTAGAATCTCTAATAAGACGATAATTCAGCAGGAATGATCCAAACGATGCTCATAATTATTCAGAGGTGTTCTGACCCCATTACACTACTAGTTTTCTATAACTAACTAGCCAAGACGTGCCATCAACTTCACAGGAAACGTATTCATCCACTGCCATAGTGAGAAACACAGTAAATTACTGTGTCTCGACCTTTGGAACTTATAGGATATCAGTGAAGTACAGCAATTACTGTGATGACGTTATATTGCTTGAGCGATAGGGAAATGAAGGGATGTGTTATAAATAATATTTGTTTTTGATTCTGTAATAAAAGTAATTGCTTTTAATTAACATGGTAAATGATTCAGATAATTACATGTGCACCCTTCTACATAACTGAGAATTTATGAGGGTGTTGGGCCAGCAATGCTATAGCTATAGTTGAAAAGCAGATCCCATTGGGATCCTTTTGTTAGATGTATCTTTTTTTCTGAAAATATTATCCCTTTATGTGACAATGTCTGGCTTGTTTGCTACCTGAGGATGAGAAACCTCACCCTCCCTTGCCTTGAAACTGGATCGATAACCATGGAGACCTGTCTGTTCTTATCCCATGCATTGTCACTGCAGATCACAATTTTCATACCCTATTTAGGGTGTACAGTCCCAAAAGGGGCTGATAAGAATGAGACTTTAATGACAATGATCATGATCACACCAATATCACAGAACCACAAATATAGGTTTGGAAGGGACCTCAATAGGTCATTGTGATGGGGTGCTCCACCCATTGCTAGGATGGCTCATTCTCTTGGTCACTCCGGGGAATAGCTCACCAGGTCAACACCCCTTCCTGCTACTGCAGGACATCACTTCATCTCTCTCTGCCGGCCCATGGCCCCTCCTGTGGCTCCACAAGCTGCTTCCACCTCTTCACGACTCAGCCTTCCAGCCAGGTCACTATACATATTTTCCCCTTCTGGGGCACCAAAGTCCTTCCTTGGCAATCTTAGTCAGTCCTTCCACTTAACACCTCATAATGCCGCTCCCCCTGGCAGGGGAACTCAGACCCACCCTCTACTCTGGGTTCTGGCTCAACAACCCTCTAGCCAGCAATCAAGGTCTGTTCCCTTCTAGAGCTTAATGCCTTTCCCTGAGGCCTGTCCTACCTTCCTGGCTTCCTCACCTCTCTAGGTTTGCCAGCCCAAATTCACCTCCCTTCTCCTAGGGAGTGACTGCAGATTTTTCCAGCAGCCCCCTTCTGCTGTCAATTTCCTGTGTTTATAGTCCCAGCCAAGCCAGTTCCTCTTCAGCTGGCCTTCCTCATTCAATTGGGGGATTGCTTAGCTACTTGAGTCCCCTCAGCTGTGGCCTGTTGAGTTAATAACCTCTCTTCTCAGTCTGCCTTAACCCTTTCAGGGAAAGTGTGGGGTGTACACCCTATCACAGTCATCTAATCTAGTCCCCTGCACTGAGACAGGACTAAGTATCATCCATGACAATTGTTTGTCTAAAAACCTTCGGTGACAGAGATTCCACAACCTCCCTAGGTCATTTGTTCCAGTGCTTAACTACCCTGACAGCTAGGACATTTTTCTTAATGTCTAACCTAAATCTTCCTTGCTGCAATATAAGCCCATTACTTCTTGTTCTGTCCTCAGTGGCTAAAGAGAACAATTTATCACCTTCCTCATTATAACAGCCTTTTACGCATTTAAAGTGTGTGATCATGCACCCCTCGGTTTTCTCTTCTCCAGCCGAAACAAACTCTTTTTTCAGTCTTCCCTCATAGGTCATATTTTCTAGACCTGTAATCATTTGTTGCTCTCCTCTGGACTTTCTCTAATTTGTCCAGATCTTTCCCAAAGTGTAGTGCCCAGAACAGGACACAATAGTGCAGATGAGGCCATACCAGAACTGAATAGAGTGGAAGAATTACTTCTCGTGTCTCACTTATAACACTCCCGCTAATACACCTGGGAATTATGTTTTGTTTTTTTTTGTTTTTTGTTTTTTTTTGCAAGAGTATTACATTGTTGACTCATATTTAGTTTGTGGAATTGCTCTGTATTTGGAATAGCCTCTCATTGTGCAGCAAGAATCCCAAACGTGTTCTTCTTTTACCCACCTTAATGTCAACGGGCCCAATGTGAATATGCCAAAAAGCAAACAAACCCTACATTAGTGCACGTGTGGTAGTTGAGATCTCTACACGTATGAAAGTCAGGAAAATGAAATTTAGTTCCTCAGCAACCAATGCAGTAATTTAAGCATATTCTGCACTGAAAAGGGAACAGCCTAATCAGTGATACATTAAACCTTCCTAGCATGAGATAGTAAACACTCTGTGTAACTTCCTGTACACTCTCAGCTCCCATTGACTTCAGTGTCCAATAGTTAGTGCTACTTGGAAGAATTTTTTTTTTGGTTAAGGCTCTGGGTTGGAATTCTAAAAATATACATTCAATACCTGTTTTTTCTGTGATGACCTTGGGCAAGTCACTTAGGCTATATTTACACTACCACAGTAAGTCAACCAAGTTATGCAGCTTCACTCCATGAATAATGTAGCTGGAGTCGATGTGGCTTAGGTCAACTTACTGTGGTGTCTACACCATGCTGAGTTGACGGGAGACACTCTCCCGTTGACTTACCTTACTCTTCTTGTTCCGGGTGGAATACTGGGATTGACTGGAGAGTGCTTTGCCGTTGATTTAGCGGGTCTTCATTAGACCTGCTAAATCAGGGGTCGGCAACCTTTCAGAAGTGGTGTGCCAAGTCTTCATTTATTCACTTTAATTTAAGGTTTTGCATGCCGGTAATACATTTTAATGTTTTTTAGAAGATCTCTCTCTACGAGTCCATATATTATATAACTAAACTAGTGTTTGTATTGTAAAATAAACAAGGTTTTCAAAATGTTTAAGAAGCTTCATTTAAAATTAAATTAAAATGTTGATCTTACGCCGCCAGCCCGCTGCTGGTCTGGGGTTCTGTTCATCTAGGGCAGCAGTGGGCTGAGTGGGGCGTGCGGCCGGGACCCCAGCTGGGAAGGGTCTGGCAGCCCGGACCCCAGACTGGCAGCGGGCTGTGTGGGGCTAGCAGCCCGGACCCCAGACTGGCAGCAGGCTGTGTGGGGCTAGCAGCCCGGACCCCAGACTGGCAGCGGGCTGTGTGGGGCTAGCAGCCCGGACCCCAGACTGGCAGCAGGCTGTGTGGCGCTAGCAGCCCGGACTCCAGACTGGCAGTGGGCTGAGAGGCTCAGCCCACTGCCGCTCAGGGATTCCATCCGTCGGTTCCAGCTGCCGGACCCGCTCAGCCCGCTGCCGGTCTGGGGTCCAGGCCCTGCTCACACACAGCGGATACCTACCTTCTCCCTGGTTCTGGTCCATTCTCTTCCTCTCTCTGAGGGTGGGAGTGGACTGAGCACATGGCTGGGGGTAAAGGGTCCAACAGAAAGCTTGGGTGTGGGGGCATTTACCTGGGGCAGCTCTCATTTGGTGTGAGGGGTGCAAGTGAGAATGTGAGTGGGGTGCAGGAGTTCCCGTTTGGTGCTCAGGGTGGGGGTGGGGATGTGCGGGGTCCATGCGATATGGGGGGGGGGCTGGGGATGTGCGGGATGCAAGAGTCAGGGCTGGGGACATGGGGCAGGGGGTGAAGGAGTTAACAGAGGGCTGGGTGGTACAGGGCTCAGGGCAGGGACCTGGGGTGTGTGTGAGGGTGCAGGGATCAGGGCAAAGGGCTGGGTGACTGCCCCCCTCAGCTCCTCCAACCCCCCCCGCTCTTTGTCCCGACTACCCCTTACTGGGACCCCACCCCCTGTCTAAGCCTCCCTGCCCCTTGTCCCCTGACTGCCCCCTTAGGACTCTACCCCTGACCGCCCAAACCCTTATCTACACCCCCACACCCAGACGGAACCTCCTGGACTCCCATACCTATCCAACCGCTCCCCATCCCCTGACAGGACCCCCGACTCATACAATGCCCCCCGCTCCCTGTCTGCCCCAACCCCTCTCCACACCCCTGCCTCCTGACAGCCCCCTCTAGAACTCTCGACTCATCCAACCCCCCCAGCTCCTTGTCCCCTGACCATCCCCTCCAAAGACTCCTCCTCCCTAACTGCCCCCCCGGGACCCTTCTTGCTATCTGTCCCCTGACTGCCCTGACCCCTATCCACCCCCCAAACAGACCCCAGGACTCCCATGCCCCATCCAATCCCCCCTGCTCCCTGACTGCCCCCTCCAGAGACCCCTCACCCCTAACCACCCCACCCGGGATCACCCCCCATCCAACCCACCCTGCTCCCTGTCCCCTGACTGCCTCCACCCCTTATCCACCCCCCCCCCCCGGCCTCGGACCCCTTACCATGAGGCTTCCTACTCATCTGGAGCCCCGCTGCCGCGCGTGCAGCACTCTGAGGTGTGGAGTGGGGCTGTGTGCGGCAGCGGGGCTCCAGATGAGCGGGGAGCATCTTTCCCTCCCCAAAGAGCCAAATGCTGCCCCACTGGAGCGCATAGCCCCAGCCCCCAGAGCACTGTGTGTGGCAGCAGGCCTCTGGGGGAAGTGGGGGTGGGGGGCGGGTCCGGCGGCTTGCTGTGCTTGGCCCAGCGCGCCGGCCCAGGAGTGTGGACCCTGCTGCTTGCCATGTCGGCAGGGTTTTTAATGGCACACTGGGGTTCCGGCAGGTCCCACCGTGCCATTAAAAATTGGCTTGCATGCCAGAGTGTCGATCTGGTGGTAGTGTAGACATAGCCTTAGTTCCTCTCTGGTTTAGTTTCCCATCTGTAAAATGAAATAATAGTACTTCTGTACCTCACAGGAGCACTGAAGATTGTGAAGTGCTCAGATGTTATGGTCCTTCTCTTGCCTATCCTGTCTAGCTAAGCTCAGTTTTTCAGAGTACTTCTCTTACTATATGTCTGTAGAGTGCTTAGCACAATCTTGAACTCAATTTGTGCTTCCAGGGGCCATCATAAAAATAAATGATCATACAATGTAATAAATACGCAAGGGGACTAAATTCCATCTGTAGTGGGAGACATGACTTTGAATTTCCTGACTTCTTGGGAATGCAGAACTTGAACAATAGTGTTGCGTTAGCACAAATATTTATTTATTTATTTTTGCACGTAACCTTTTATTTTTATTTTATTTTTGGATTTTGCATTTATCTCCCTGTAAGGGTGTGGACTCACCCGGAGGTTCCTCCTGCTGGTCGTCTGTGGGAATTAGCTCACTAGCCCTCTGGAGCACCCTCTGTCAGATGGTGATCCGCTACCACTGGGCCCCCGTGTCCCTCCTGGACCCCGGTGCCCCTTTCTCTGGGTTGCTTCCCCCTGGCAATACCCCCACACTCTCAGGTTCTGGGTCTCCCCCCCCCCCCCCGGGGAACCCCCACCCACCAACCCCACCTCACCTCACTCTGGGCTATTGCCAGCCACCCACCATCTAGCCCCACTCCCTGGGGCAGACTGCAGTATAAGCCACTCATGACAAGCAAGGGGGTTCGGACATGCTGCCTTCCTCTACTACCCAGTACACTTTTAGGCCTGAAACCAGGCCTTGCAGCCTGGGGAGTTGCCAGCCAGGAGCTCCTCTGGCCTTTCCCCAGCCCTGCTTCACTCCCAGTACCTTTTCTGCTGGGCAGCCTGGCCCTGCTCCCTCTCAGACCAGAGAGAGCTTTCTGAGCTCCTGGCTGACCTGACCTTTATAGGGCCAGCTGGGTCTGTTTGGGGCATGTTCTCCAGCTGAGGCTGCCTCCCAATCAGCCCAGTTTTTCTCTCAGCCCTCTCCCGGGATGGCTTTAACCCCCTCAAGGCAGGAGCGGGTGTCTACCCTGCTACACTCCTCTAAAGTCCAATATCTTGTTCTGCTTCTCCTGCAGCCTGTTGGCAAGGTGCTAACCTTCCTGACATTAACCACATCTCTCCAGGACTCAGCTGGACAGTTTTATTCCTTCAGAGTGCTTTCTCCTCATTAGACTCTCGTTTCCAGTTGTTAAAAACTCTGTTTGCAGAATATGTCCTTAGAGTGATCACTTTTAATCCATTCAGATTAATCTTTCCTTATATAAGCAAGTCTTTTTTCCAGGTGGAAGTTTTAATCATAGTTTTGTTCCCTTATCGTAGTATTTAAAAAAAAATCCTCTTATCTATAGAGTGTGAAATGTCTAATGCGAAAAAAAAAAGGCTGCTGAATAACTAGCAAAAGAACCATTGTATTAAAGGACTTTACAACCTGCTCTTTCCGGTCATCCTTTATTTCAGTGCCATCTCCTGAAGCGACATGTGTGTGATTATTAAAAGTGGGCTAGTACTGGAAGAAAGACGACTTGCCTCTTACTAGGTAGATCAGTCATCTCTATGGGGAAATCACATAATAAAGCTTAGTCACCTAATTCTCTTCTCCAGCTAATCCACATCCCATTTGCTATGAAAGAAAAGGGACAGGTCTGGATTTGACTAAAGTATTCCAAACTGCCAAGGACATAAACACGGGTTAATCTTTCCTTATTATCCTGTTCTATCACTCAAAAACAAGAGGCCATGTTTTGCAATGAGAGCAATTAATCTATTATAAACGAAAGCTATACTTCTTTAAGTAGTGCTTAGTTAACTTATGGCGTTCACTGCTGTAGAAGGCTATAGAGTCAAATACTAGTTGAATTTATAAAAGGACCGGGTAATTTCCTAAAAGCCCATAATGTCTGTAGCTATGTGCACTAAGATCAAATCAATCCATGCCCATGCTTCAGGGTATTACTTCATCTTCAGTGGCCAGGAAGGAAATTACCCTGCAACTGGGTAAGTGTAAAATGGGGATTTTTTGCTTTCTCCAGAAGCATCAGATACTGGATCAGGGAATCAAGATAGATCCATTGGGCCACACTGGATAATTCTTAGTAGCTGATCAGAAATGCAAATCCTATGCATCTTGTTTAGTGAAAACTCCCTTTGGAAGAGAGATGGGAAAAGCTGTTGACCATTAACAGGAAGAATTCTAAACTTGGATGGATGCTTCACATGTGATAATGGATAACATGAAATAGCAGTGTCCAGAGAAAACTGAGGTTATGAGAAATGTATATGTGTGAGACAAAGTGTGTTATACGTGCAGCTCACACTGATGTCACTGGAAGCAGGATTTTGCCTCGATAGCTATAAAGCACTGAACCTTCTATAGGTATTTCAAACTTGTGGCTTAGAACCCATAGGAGACAGACTTTGAATAACTCCAAAATTAAAGAGCAGTCAGGATGACTCTTCGGGGAATTTGGATGCTTATCTGCCAGGTGCTGCTAAGATCATCAGCTCATCTTATATCAACAGCCATCATTTGGCAATTAATTTTGATCAATAGGAATGCAATCTAGCTTCAAACCAGAAATCTATAGATAATAAGCAATGTATCCCATACAACTCAGACAGACAAACATAGGAGAGAGAGAAATACCAGCAGATATAGATATATCAGAGTCCATATGTAATCCACTGTTCAATGCATGTTGTGTATCTCCTCTGCTCCTGATCGACACAGGCTTTATGTTTGTTACAGTTTCCAGCTGGTGCACTTAGTTGTTGAGGGGCTCATAGTCTCAAGTTCAGTCCCAGGTACTGTGCAGGAGGATAGTCCTTTCACATTTATGCCTGAAATTACCTTAAAGTAGGAAAATTATCAAGGGAGTGGGAGGTGACAAAAGGAGGAGTAGGAGGGAAGATTGATTTCAGAGCCCTTTTAAGTTTTCTCTTCCTTGCTCTTTTTCACCTCAGTGAGATTTTTGCATAACACTTGCTTCAGTAAAAGACCTAATAATCTCCAGTGGCAGTCAATACAATGCAAGAAAAGAAGGCAGCTACCTGGCCATTTGAATCTATTTGAACTGGCTTGGGTTCTCTCTCATAACTAATACCCTTTTAATGATGCCATGTGATCAATGACCTTAGCAAATGTAAGAAAAACAGGAATTCTGCAGAAGCATCAATAGCCTCAGTTCTTAGAAGATTGCAGTCTCGCCTGCATTAAGATTGATGATGTGATTAGCATAATTAAGTCTGTGGACCCTGGAGCTTTCCTCTGCAAAGCAGCAATTACTAATGTTTTTTTGGTTTTTTTTTTTTTCCTTTTTTGTGTGTTTGTTTTGTGCCTGCCTATGCTTTTTATGAGGTATCTTATTTTGTGTTGGTTTAGATAAAGCTATCTTTGTCTCAGGACATTACATAAGACCACAGTAACTGGGGATAGAAGAGAAGTCATAGAGTCCTAGACTTTTTAAGGTCAGAAGGGACCATTATGATCATCTACCCTGACCTCCTGCACAACGCAGGCCACAGAATCTCACCAATCCACTCCTGTAACAAACCCCTGTCTTATGTCTGAGCTATTGAAGTCCTCAAATCATAGTTTAAAGACCTCAAGGTGCAGAGAATCCTCCAGCAAGTGACCCTTGCCCCAAGCTACAGAGGAAGGCGAAACTCCCCCAGGGCCTCTGCCAATCTGCCCTGGAGGAAAATTCCTTCCCAACCCCAAATATGGTGATCAGCTAAATCCTGAGCATGTAGGCAAGACTTACCAGCCAGACACGCAGGACAGAATTCTCTGTGTAACTCGGATCCCACCCCATCTAACATCCCATCACAGGCCACTGGGTATATTTGCTTCTAATAGTCAAAGATCAATTAATTGCCAAATATTGGGTCACCTGGTCCCAGAGCTCAGTCCATGTAGGATTGTTCATGAACAATCCAAGGCCTTGTCCAGGCAAGTTTCCCGTACAATCCCTGGAGCCTTATCCAGGTAAGTTTTAATTGACCCAATATGAAGGGGCTTCTACTATTTCCCTTGAGAAACTATTGCACAGTTTTGTGGCTCTACCCAATCACAACTTGCACCTTTGTTCCTCTTCCTTTTATATCCGCATTCCCATCTCATTTAGAAAGACAACAAATACAGCAGCTGTCTTAAGAACGGCTGGCAGCTGGCAACAAAAACTGGGGGGTAGGGGAATGGTTCTATTATTTCCCACTTAAATACACCTTTCCTATTGTGATGCCTTGTGCTGGGTTCCGTCACAGTGCTGACACATTGACAATGCACCTATGCAAGGTCCTTATATGGACTCTCTAACTATAATACCTGAGTGCCTCACAACACCCCTGCTAGGTGTAGGGAACCATTTTACAAATGCGGAGCTGAAGGACAGAGAGTCACAGATTTTTAAAGGTATTTAAGCATTGCTGCGCTCAGCATTGCAATGCCTAACTGATTTCAGAGCCTAAATCTCATTTTTAAATGCACTTAGGATCCAAAAACCCAGTGACAGTCACTGGAATTTAGGCTCTGAGGTGTCCAAATCACTTGTGAAAATGAAATCTAGGCTCTTAAATCAGCTAGGTGTTACAAAACTGAGTGCAGCGATGCTTAAATACTCTTGAAATCTGGACCAAAGTGACTTGCTCAAGGTTGCACAAGAAGCCTGGGATGGAGCAAGAAATTGAACATGGATCTCCTGATAACACCCTCACCCACTGGACCATCTGTCCGCTCTTTCTGGCTGCTTAGCTCTTGCTTCTGCCTTTTGCCCATCCCTAGGGTGACCAGATGTCCCAATTTTATAGGGAAAGTCCTGATTTTTGGGTCTTTTTCCTATATAGGCTCCTATTGCCCCCTGTCCTGATTTTTCACACTAGTTGTCTGGTCACCCTACCCATCCTGCTCACTCTTCTCACCTCAACACTCCCTTTCTGCATTTGGATCTTCAAGCCTATATTTGTAGTGGGCCCCTCTATCTAGAACAAACTTCCTCTCTCTGTGCGCAAATCATTCTCACAATCCATCTTGTAAACCTTCCTTCAGTCCCACTCTCTCAACTGGCTCAGACTCTTTTCTGCTAGCTACACCATCTTTTGTCTTGTTGTTCACACATTCTTGAATGCTAAATAGATTCATAAATTCCCCAGGCCAGAAGGGACCATTGTGATAATCTGCTCTGACCTCCTGTATAATACAGGCCGTAGAACTTCCCTAGAATAATTCCTAGAGCAGATCTTTTAGAAAAATCTCCAGTCCTGATTTTAAAATTGCCAGTGATGGAGACTCCACTGCAACACTGAGTAAATTGTTTCCATGGTTAATTACTCTCACCATGAACATCGCGTCTAGATTAGACACGATAAATCGATCCCCGCTGGCTCGATCGCTGCCCGCCGATCTGGTGGGTAGTGTAGACATACCCTTAGAGATTAAGAAGAGTGTTACAGCCTTAGCTAATGGCCATGTGGCTTTTAGCTCATGCAGTAGAGGTTCATTCATTTAGCTCGCAAGCTCTCGGGTTTGATCCTGCCAACAACTGGGATCTGTCCGCATTACACTGGCAAATGTGTAGTGCTGTATCACTGCTACTACTGAGATTGAGCGGTTAGCCTCTGCCCTTAGTAAGGGGTGATATAGAGCTGGGCTGTCCCAGAAAGGAACTGTGGCTTAATTCCTTCTGCTTGTGCTGCAAGGAAGGAAATGTTATTGCAGCCACTGGAAGAATGCATCTTGCCCTTTGCACCCAGCCAGCTAATCTGGCCAGCAAGAGTCTCTGCCCCCCTCTTTTCTCCTTCCCCACCCATTTAAGCTCATGGTCAGTATCCAGAGTGAAGAGTTATGGGTGGGTCTTGCTCAGGGGAGCAGGATCGTGATGGAGTCTTATTGCCAGTCACCCCTGGGTTGGCCAAGTGAGAAAAGGACACACTCTAGCCCCAGGAAATAACAGCAGTTAATAAAGATTTTGGGGCCTTCCCATTACAAGTATTGCTCTTTCTCTGGGCAAAGAGAATTGCACCCAGCTTACAAATATCATCCCCATCCGTCAAAGGCAAGAACGGGTTCTGTACATTCTCATTTGAACCTCATGCACCAAACCTTCTGCTGAAACATTAACCTCCATGTCTCAATATGAACTGCTTCAAGAGGGCTGGAACAGTTTGTATAGGGGGGTGCTGAGACCCATTGAACCAAACTGTAAACCTTGTATATAATGGAAACCACTTCAAGCCAGGGGCTGTGGGAGCACCCCCAGGACCCCTAGTTCCAGCAGCTATGAATACTTAGGGTATGTCTATACTACCCACCGAATCGGCGGGCAACGATCAATCCAGTGAGTGTTGATGGATGCGATAAATCAACCCCCTGAGCACTCTCCCGTTGACTCCTGTACTCCACCAACATGAGAGGCGCAGGCAGAGTCGACGGGCGAGCGGCAGCAGTCAACTCACCGCAGTGAAGGCACCACAGTGAGTAGATCTAAATACGTTGACTTCAGCTACGTTATTCACAAAGCTGAAGTTGCATAACTTAGATCGATCCCCTCCCCCCAGTGTAGACAAGGCCTTAGACACACTGGCAGTGAAATTGGCACTGAGTAAGGCTAACCTGGAGTTAATAGCTCTTTTATGAGCCAGTCTTATGAGCCCGACCTCGGCCCTTTCATTAGCTGTTCTTGACATACAATGTATTTGACTAAGCTCGTTCTTAGAGCTAAGAACCAAGGACCAGAACCGTAATGAAGAGGGGGGGAAGCCAAGTAACTTCTGTGACTTAAAAGACCTGATAGAGGATAGGATTTAATCAAGTCCAAGTTACCTTGGATTTGAGGTTACAAATCTGTAAAGTGAAGCCAAATGGTTTATCCAGGTATTATTAAGGGAGGAGAGACTAGAGGCTGACTGCAGGGAACGACAGTGCTGAATTCTATATCACCTGCATTCCTAACTTATACTGATGGCTTCACTGTGGAGCATTATGGATTATTGTGGTCTGGATTCTTGGCTGGGCAACAGTAAAACCGTATAAGGGTCAGAGAAGGGGCAAGAGAATGAAAAATGGATCAGAGAGTGGGCATAATGGGAAAATATAGCGACGGGGGTGGGAGAGGAGAAGGTAAGAGAGGAAATACAACGTAAATACAGTGGGCTGGCCTCTCCTCTGAGAGGTCTCCTTTATGCTGCTCAGAAGTGTTGTAAAAGGACCAGATTCTGGCTGCACATTGCCAGTAGAGAATTTCTTTGGCATTTAGGAACTCCCGACAGCTAGGAGGAGCTAGATTTTTTGTTTCACTGGAGCATCTGCAGTTTCAGTTTTTTTTACTAATTAACCATAATGAAAACAAGAAATGTAGAGATTCCAGTGAATGAATGAAATTCCAAATGGCTATTTTGTTTTGGGTTGATCCAAATGTTTTGTTCCAATTCTGACTACTTCAAAAAAACAGTATATTGCATCATGTTATATATAATTTAAAAAAAATTGAAACACTGGCATTTTGAAATGGAAAATTGAATCATTCTGTTTTGAGTTCTGACTTCCCCTGCACTTTCCCCCCCATGTAGGAAAGTTCCCTGCCGGTGCATCTGTGCCAGATGTGGGTCTTTCTCCCCAACCGCACCCCTCTGGGAGGCATGGGACATGGCCAAGCTCCACTCTGCACTGGTATAGGGTTCATTAAGGACCCTGTCCCAGTGCCATAAGCTAAAGCTGGAATCCAACAGCTCCAAGCATGCCCAGAATCAGCTCTGTAGCAGTCAGAATCATGGAACTGTGGCTAGTTTCCTGATGCCACCCACCTTTCTGCACTGAGTTCAATGGGTGAGAGAAACTGAGCCAATATCTATACCTAGAAGAGGGCACCCATTGGTGCCTGGCAAACTTTTTGTGGTGGGTAACAGGGCCCATTTATATCTTAACCTGTTGTGAAATCACCCTTATGGCAGACATCATGGCCCAGATTCTTTGCTCGTGTAACTCCAGGGGAATGCATGGAGCTATATAAGGGTACATCTACACTACCCCCTGGATCGACGGGTAGTGATCTAGTGTAGACATGATAAATCTATCACTCTGCTGTCGACTCCTGTACTCCACCGTGATGAGAGGCAGAAGTGGAGTTGACAGGGGAGCAGCAGTAGTCGACCCCGCGCCATGAGGACACGAGGTAAGTTGACTTAAGATATGTCGATTTCAGCTATGCTATTCTCGTACCTGAAGTTGAGTATCTTAGGTTGATCCGTCCCCAGTGTAGACCCGGCCTTAGTTTATACCAGCTGAGGGTCTGGCTCAATGTGTACATGAACTATAACTGCCACCTGTTGTGTCTCATCATACACCTAGGGTTTAGGTTATTTGGGTTGCAGGCACTGTTTTTTCATTATATGTGTGAACATGGAGTCCCAGTCATTGTTGGGGCCTCTCGGAGCTGCTGAGATACAAATATTCAATAATTCTAGCACTAATAGGAGCAGTTTTCTGAACCCAAAAGGTAGGTTGTGATTATTTCCAGAGCCTCCAGCTCCACAATGTTTATCCATCCCTAATTTCAGCAGATACATGTTTGTGTGGAAAAATAAATATGAACTCCCTTCCCCCATCTTGTGACCCGTGGCCCATTTCTAGAACAACTCCAGAACAGGAACTATTCCATGATTGGGAACTTCTGGGTTATTATCTTGAAGCAGAAGTGCTGAAAAACCATGAGAGTAGCTGTTTGTGTGTTTCTGGCTGCATGTTAACAACAATTGCTGGACATCTCAGCCAGTTTGAGGGATTCTCAGTCAGACTGTTGACTCAAGAGATCTGGATAGTTTGTATATGCATCCAGCCTAAAGGCAAATTCTGAGCCTTTTGACATTCAGCCCTAGCCATTATCCTCCTTAAAGAAAACAGCCAGGAAAAGTTATTGTAACTAGAACCCTGGATGTGTACACATGCTCACTCACTCTCTCTCTCTCTCTCTCTCTTATTTCTGAATCCCCTGGACTTCCACTTGGCTCCCAGATACTAAAGTGATGAGCATTTTAACAATGGCTACAAACTAATTAATTGATTAAAATGAGGTGAGGGTTGCTAAGCAGCTGACTGGATAGATTTGGAGATAACATCCCTGGTTCTCTTGCATTTGAAAGCAAGGACATTTCAATCCATCGCACTAGGAGGTATATTTCTGCATCACAAAGACAATTGCTCTACTGCACACTGAGTTTACTCTTAATGCAGCTGAGGAAAAGGAAGGGAAAGGTGGGCTCCAGGGGCTACCTTTCCACTCCCTTGACTGATCCTGGAATGGCAGGCAGCTGAAATGGCCTCTGGTGTACCTAACCTCCAGGAGTCTACAGCACTCTGTGCATTCTGCTTGTCCCCTTCTTTAACCAACACCAGTTCAGAGCATCTTCCCCCATGGCAGGGAGAAATCCTCAGCTGCAAGGCCTCAGCAGTCAGAGGTGGGGATCCAGTGTTGAGTAGATAGAGTATTGGACTAGGACACAAGACCTGAACTCCATTCTCAGCTCAGCCCATAGCTGTGTGACCTTGAACAAGCCTCTTCACCTGCCCTGGGACTCAGTTCCACATCTGTACAATGGCCGTAATGCTTCCCTACCTCTCACTGGGCGAGACAGTCATGGCTTCATAGATTTTAAGGCCAAAAGGAACCATTAGATCATCTAGTTTGGCCTCTTAGGTAACCCAGGCCATAGAATATCACGCAGTTACCTCAGCATGGAGTCCAATGTGAAGACTGGGAGGTATGACACGACAGTGATCAGGACCTAGACATCTGTACACCACCTTTCACTGCAGGGCGTCAACGTGCTTTGCAAATTCACATCCCCCAAGGAGAAGAAAGGGTTAAAGGCCCTATTAGTCATCCTTACTTCAGCTGGGCGGTAACTGGGTAGTTACTTGTTAGCCAGAGGTGCTAAAAGGATCAGGTGACACCTGGGCCTTATAAATAGGTTGAGAGTGTTTATTCGGGAAGGAGAAGCCTTAAGGAGCAGACGGGCTTCTGTGAAGGGCTGAAATGCCGAGATGCAAATGGTGATTCTTTGGGACTTTGGAGGATATCGGTTATCCTGGAAGAGGTTTGGTCTAGTCACTTCTCAGGTGGAGGGCCGGGTGGTGCACAAAGACAGATGGCTGCCAGGGGGCAGCGGAGATGAAAAACACTGCAGCATTGTGCTCTGACACGAGGAGACGGCCTGGTGGTGAATGTGCATCATTACAGAGTATGAAGTTTTTAGTGTCCCCATTGTAAAGGCCAGGAAACTAGAACACTTGAGAGGTTAAGTGAGTTGCTGAAGTTCGTACAAGGAAATATCCATGCCAGATTTGGAGATTAGAGCCAAGCCAGAAAAGAAATGCAAAGACACAGCATTTTCTTTATGGGTACTAAATAACTTCCTCACCCACATTTTTCATTCCGTATTCCTTACTATATAGCCTCTCACTTTAATGTTAATTTAATTAATGCTGCTACATCGAAATACAAGCATCAGTGAAGCCCAACTAATCCCTCACCCATCTGTTTGCACGGCATAAATCCTGTGCTCTAATCAGAGAGAGAGACACCACACTCAGGGATGAGTGTCGTGTAGTCGGCAGCAGCATTACAGATGTAAAGTACCATGTATGATCGCCAGTCCAAGAGAGATTCACCTGGATGGGGCTGGGGTTAGAGCAGGGGTCAGGGCCAGGTACTGCTCTAAAGCCAGGGATGGATTTAGAATGCAACGGTGGGAGAAATCCCAGTACTGTCCATTTTGCACAGTAAATGAACAACACAGCTAACACAGTGGATTTATAATGGGTATGGACTCAGGCCTAGGACAGGGCCCAGTGGCAAACAATACATGGATCTACAATCTAAAGGACTATTAGCCCCTTTACCTGCAGCCATAGGGGAGCAGGGGCATCTGCTAGCATTGAGAGCTCTCCTTAGTTCTCTAACCTATAGCACCTTCCATTCCCGCACGCAGGCTTTTACCTTCCTAGGCGCTCTCAACAGTTCTCATGCTGGGCCCGGGAGCGGGGATGGTTGGGTAGAACTGCCAGGCTGTCACTTCACACACAGAGCTCCAAATTAGGGTTGGGGAGATGCTCAGATATTACAAACCTACTTTGAGACTTGCTTTAGACAACCCTCCTTCCCCCTCCCAGCCACCCCCCCCCCCGGTGAGAAATCCAGAGTTCAGGATGGTTCTGATCACAGACTTCATCTTGACAGATTGGTGAGACACAGGGTATGTGCACATGACAATTAAACACCCATCTGGCTCAGGCTCACAGGGCTCAGGCTGTGGGCTGTACAATTGCAGTATAGACGTTCGGGCTCAGGTTGCAGCCTGAGCTCTGGGACCCCACAAGGAGGGAGGGTCCTAGATCCCAGGCTCCATCCCTATCCCAAACATCTACAAAAAGTGACTTCCCAGCCCTTACCGTGCTGCCCTTACTTCTGCGCTGCTGCTGGCGGCGGGGCTACCTTCAGAGCTGGGAGGTTGGAGAGTGGCGGCTACTGGTCCAACTCTGAAGGCAGCATCACCACCAGCAGCAGTGCAGAAGTAAGACTAGCACATTATGAGGGGGTCATCCCTTTTCTGGGGGATCATCATAGCCTGAAATATTTTCGAGGGAGGGCCCAGCAAAAAAAAGTTTGAGAACCCCAGTCTCTACCCTGTAGACATACCCAAAGAATCATGCCTTAGCTTTCAGATCACGGCTTCAACTGTCTTCAACTTTGAGGGTGGAGCTGTGGCTCTGATTCCAACCTTCATTTTATACTTGTATCTGATGGGCTTGGTAGCATAGCCTAGTAGATAGAAAGCTAGACTGAGACTCAGGAGAGCTGGCCTCTATTCTTAGCTCTGCCACTGGCCTGCTGGGTGACCTTGGCCAAGTCACTTCACCACTATGTGCCTCGATTTCCCCATCTGTAAAAATGGAGAGAATGATATTGACCTTCTTTGTACAGTGTTTTGAGACCTCTGGTGAAAACTGCTGTTTAAGAGCCCAGGATTATTATTATTACACTCACTGGGCCCTAGTGTCAATAATTACACATGGTACTGACCGATGGAAGAATCAGAACGACTGTATCACCAGCAATTAGTCGCAGCCATTTGTGGTACAATGAACTGGACCCATCTCACATACTTGCTGGTCTTGCATTAAGATAGTCTGTGCTAGACCTGACTCACTTTCTGTGAACAGTGAAATCACACACAGGGGAAGATAAACTCCTTTATTGTCAGCGTTGTCAAACAGGAGGTGTGAAAAGATCTTGCTCAAGCAAATATTTCAATCTGAATGAAAGCAGAAAGGTGGCTGACAATAGATAAGCCAGCGTGCCATATGATTTCTAAAGTAGGTACCCTCCAGCTAGCACATCAGTGTGTTTTAAGACAGAGCCTTTCTGAACACATGACAATTTCTTGTAACAAATATGTGTTGCCAACATAAATTCATCTACAGAACTTAGCATGCTGTGATAAGGGAGCTGAAACAGCTTGTAACATTCCTAGCAACGGAGCAGCCACGAGAGCTAAAAATGACCAAGCTGTTTTTCAAGTGGGCTGGCAGAGATGAGACATGAGCTGGTGAACCAGACACTGGCTTCCTTGCTGCTGGAGCTGAATTGCTACCCGGAGTGTCGCTGCAGGATCAACTGGACCAGATTCTGCTCTTGCTTCAAGCCCTGTGAATCAGTGCAGTTACTTCAGGCTTACAGCAATGTAAGTGAGAGCAGAAGCTGTCACATTGTGTATACTGTATCCTGCAGGAGTTGTGAACTTCTCTATTTTCTCTACTGTATAGAGTGGGTGAATTTAGACTGGGAGTCTCAAAATAACCTAGGGGATTTAGGTACCCAAATCCAAATGAATTTCATTGGACACTTAGACTCCTTCACAGAGTGATAGATTTTAAAGCCAGAAGGGACCATTGTGATTGTCTAATCTGACCGGTATAACACAGGTCTACAGAATTTTCCCCGGTGATTCCTGCATCAAGTCCACACCTTGTGATCAAGCTAGAGCTTTTAGAAAGACATCCAATCTTCATTTAAAGGCTCCAAATAGTGGAAAATCCACACTATGCCTTTGTAATTGCCCCAACGGTTAATCAGCCTCACCATTCAGAATCCATGTTTTAACTCTATTCTGAATGGGTCTAGCTTCAGCTTCATAGAATCTCAGGGTTGGAAAGGACCTCAGGAGGTCATCTAATCCAACCTCCTGCTCAAAGCAGGACCAATCCCCAACGAAGTCATCCCAGCCAGGGCTTTGTCAAGCCTGACTCTAAAAATCTCTAAGGATGGAGATTCCACCACTTCCCTAGGTAACCCATTCCAGTGCTTCACCACCCTCCTAGTGAAAAAGTGTTTCCTAATATCCAACCTAAACCTCTCCCACTGCAACTTGAGACCATTCCAGCCACTGGAGCTCATCATGTCTGTCTGATAGACTGAAGAGCCTTCTGCTCTCAGAAATCTTCTCCCCATGTAGATACTTCTAGAATCCCCTGTATAATACCCCAGCCATGGTGCTCATGAAGTTAAGTGGGTTGCCAGCAGGGCTGGCTGCAGGCACCAGCTCAGCAAGCAGGTGCTTGGGGTGGCCAAGGGGAAGGGGCTCTTCGGCTCTTCGGCGGCAATTCAGTGGCAGATGCCTCATTCCCTCTCATAGTGAAGGACCAGCCGCCGAATTGCTGCTGAAGACTTAAGCGGTGGCAATAGAGCTGATCGTGATCGCAAGTGGGTTTTGTTTGGTTGGTTGGTTTTGCAAAAACCCTGGAGCTGGCCCTGGTTGCCAGAGTCAGATATAGTGGCAGATCCTGTGCTAGCTCTGTGTAAACTAGGGAGAAAACCACAGTCAGAGTCAGTGAGGCCTTTTCCATAATGGGGACAGCGTGTTAATGGAAATTCTGAGTTACCATACACAGCAGGTAAACAGGAAACCTCAGCCCAGCCCTATGATGCTGTGTATAGAACCCAACCTTCCCAAAGGCATTCACACCACAAATATGCCTTTCACAGGCTGAGCACCTTGAAAAGGAAGAGTAAGTTGAGCTGAGGAGGACCCCTCAGTCACTTGGGACCAGGTGCTACTGTTTCCCCATTTGGCACTGCCAGTGCTTTCCTGAAGTGCACCCCCCTCGCTTTTCTAACCCAGCGCTGCCCTCTCAGCCCCACGGTTCTGTCATCACACCGCAGCCGTGAGCTTGCATCTCTTTCCTGTGTCACTGCTGTTCTACCACCTGTACCAATGTCTGTAAAGTGCTTGGAGATCTCTGGAGCACAAAGTATTATCATTGGCAGCCTTCCACTCCTTCCACAGAGTGATGGATTTTAAAGTGATTGGCCTTACACCTTGCATGCTGGAAGCACTCATTTTGCTCTTTGTGCAAGCATAATAGGCTGTTTCTGGGTAAGCAATGTTCCCCCAGAGAGATAAGAGACTTCTTATAAACATTAAAGGAGATCTCCATTAGTTCAAGTGGAAGAGGCCTATCTGGAGCTGAATGAGTAGGGTTCTGGCCCTAGACCACAGCAGACTGTATGGTTTGTCTGTCATCTGGTGTACATGGAGGAGGCTGTTCTTCTCCCTAAGATGAGCTTTGTGACTGGAAGGTGACACAGCTCTCTGGGGTAAATGTGGAGACAAACTGAGAAAGTCAATACTTCAATAAGGTAAATGTTTCCTTTTGAGTCACCAGCTGAAGGTCATGTAGTCTTTCCCCAACTCCTGCTAGCAAAGGATAATACCATCGATAGTTAAATATTTGTTCACTAATTCTGAATTACACTATACAAGGAAAGGTCTGACAAATTAAAGCTCTGACAAAGAGTGGCTGTGTGCCAGATGTTTGGGGCAGTTTCTTATGCCACAGGATGGTGTCTTGCACTCCTTGCATCTGAAGAAGTGGGGGTTTTATGCATGAAAGCTTATGCCCAAATAAATCTGTTAATCTTTAAGGTGCCTCCGGACTCCTCATTTTTTTGTGGATATAGACTACCATAGCTACCCCTCTGGTACTTGATTTCTTGCGCAGTTTTCTCTTATATTTTAAAAACATGGTTTCAGAAATATCCCTCAGCTTTGTAACTGTGAGCAGAAGCACTGCTGCTTCCCAGCAGGACTCTGGTCAGCTGTTAGGAGAAGTGAAGCTCCTAACGGAATTAACATCCAAGGCCTCAATTCTGCAAGGACTTGCAGATGTGCTCAACTCTGAATATGTGCAAAGTTCCATTGAGATCAATAGAGCTACTCTATTCATGTGCTCAAAGTTAAGCACATTTGTAAGTCTCTGCAGGATTGGACCTGAGAAGGCAAATTTTGAGTTGCTGTATGACATGCTCTATTATTGTTTAGGTGTAATACTGCTCAAAATGTCTCTGCCTTTATCGTGTATTGGAATTAGGGACGGGCCTGTCCCAAAACCCTCAATCTAAACACCTTTCAAAATCGGTGAAAATTCAGATTCAGTTGTGAATTTCACAGTTGGCTACTACCTTGTAAAGTAGATACAAAAATCAGGACCCAAATATACCTTTCAAACCACCCACCTCCCTAACCCACTAAATGTAACATTTGGATCTAAATCTGAACTTCATGGCCACCACTTAAATAATTCAAGAGTATTGAATTTCCATGTCATAATCCATGGTGATAGAGTACTATGATGGCAGTTTCCTCTTTAATTGTTAAAAAAATGTAGGATTGGTGCTAAAACAGTTTTTAGTGATTTACTTTTCTTTGTTAATTAAATGTCACGACTGGAAAATCTCTCATACCATGGTGAGGTTTCCCTTTAAATCAGACTGGTTCCATCACCCCTGGCATTGACTGAGATAGTGAGGTCATTCCACATGGTGATTTGCTGCTGTAGAAACCATTTTCAGCAGGGCACTTCCATTTTTTCTTGGAGTGTTTCTCCACTATATGTAGCAGCACGGCTGAGGCAAAGCACCATTTAACTTGTCACATTGCTCACCTCCTTGGTAAGAGGACATCAATAACCAACCTGCACTGGAATTAGTTATCTCCACACTCACTGAGCTCTCTGTTAACTAATGGAGAGTTATGACAGAAAGTCATCCCGCAACATCGTGCAATTCACCATGCGTTTGTGTCAGGTCATTTTGTCATTTCTTGCATAGTTAGGGACTACATTACAGCATCGCTTATTAGGGAATGAGGAAACACTGGTGCATTTCTTAATATAATAGTGATAGTACTGTATTTATTATTATTATTACAATGGTAGAGGTGGCATGTGGCTTTAGAGACACTTGCTGAGCTTTGCATCACCTCCCTGGTGGCCCTACACTGCAGCCCTCATCTGCTCTTTGTGAGCTTACCCAATTGCCCCGGTGCCTCTTTCTGCATAGTCCCCTATGCATAGCACCACCTCCCAGAGATCATCAGCATAGCCTCATTCCTGTCTACATTCAAGTCTCTCTTAGAGACCACTTCTACCATCGAGCTTGACCAGTCTGGAGCAGGCCAGGGACCAAAACCACATGGGCTGGTTCAGATTTGAAGGTTCAATTCAAAGCGCTCCTGAAACTGGAGGATCTTTAGCGCTACAAGTCAAGTCAGGGATATGCTGGCCCTGTGTGGGTTTGGAATGCTGAAGTCATCCTGGTCTCTCAGGGAAAATTTAGAATTGTGCTCAGTTAGGGGAAATAAACACAGATCATTCACCAGATGGGTAAAGAGGACAGTGGGAGATCTGCATTATGGAACCAGATGGCTGGGAAGATGGAGAGGGTGAGGGAAATCAGCATGGGTTGGGTATCTGTGCTAGGGGAATGGCGTTTTATTGACTCTGGCCTGTGCTTGTATCATGGCATTGTGGCCAGTGGCCAGCCAAGATGGTCCCTCCCTCTGGTTGTTCTCCTTCTCTTCTCTTTCTCCATGGTACTGTAGTTAGTAATGTATCAGAGCAGATACTTTCACTCTTTGTATGTATGTGTGTATGTGCACACACATGTGCGCAACCTTGATATGGCAGTTATAGAAACCAGGGTGTTTCCAATGTGGTGAAATGACTGCAGAAAAAAAGCCATTGCAGGAGAGCTCCAGCTTCAGTGGTATGGTTTCCTGAGGAGACAGTATGCACAATCCACATGCACAGGGAGCATCTCCTCTGCTGGCAGGCCGGCCCTGCTTAATTTACACAGCTACAAAGATCTAATGAGACGTTTTGGAAAGTCACTAATACTATGGGGCTTTCACATTGTCGCAAGACATTTGATTTGCTAGCATGTGATGAGACTGTGGATTAGCGGACGGTGCATCCCATTAACCATCTCACCGGGATAAGTGAGCCAGATCTGGCTGGCTGCCAGGGGCCTCCTCTCCCAGCCTTGACTCTGCTATCCTAATTAATTGCTTTAAACAAGCTCTAAAGCCACAAGGGGGTTTCAACTTCTCTCAGAAGCAACTTAGGGTATGTTTATACTAACAGTCGGATCGGTGGGCAGTTTTCAATCCAATGGGGGTTGATTTATCGTGTTTAGTCTAGACACAATAAAGAGATCCCCAGGCGCTCTCCCGTCATCTCCGTGAGAGGCGCAGGCAGAGTTGACGGGGGAGTGGCAGCAGTCGACTCACCACAGTAAGTAGATCTAAGTACATTGACTTCAGGTACTTTATTGACATAGCTGAAGTTACATAACTTAGATCGATTTCCCCCTGCCCCTGCAGCATAGACCAGGTCTTAGAGTTTGAATGGCCATGAGAAGTCAAAGTAATGATTCCAAACCAACAAGCAGAAGAGAACCCTTTGGCTTCCCCCTTTAGAATCCTCTCCTTCCATGTTTGCTTTTGCTTCCCTCTTCCCCCAAGTGACCTTGTCTGAATAGCCCTCCCATAGCACCCTGCCTCCCCCTCTGCTAAGCAGGCAGAGGGCCCCTTGATTCCCACCCTATTCTCAGTGCCTGCCTGCCACACCTGGTTCCGTACCCGCCCTTCTTCCACTTCCCCCTGTCTGCTATCTCGATGAAGGGAGTAGGAGCTAGCAGTGGGAGGTGGGGAAAGATAAATCACTTCAGTTGCATAGTCAGGGGTTGAAGGATAGAGCAGAGACACGTTAGGATTAGCTCCTTTTTAAGAGCATCTCTATGCTGCAGTCATGGGTCGTGACTGCAGCTCGGGTAGACCTACCCCAACTAGCTTTAATCTAGCTGGCTCTGGTCCTGGAGTAGTGAAGCTGCAGCAGTCTGCACTTCAGCACAGGTTACCACTCCTAGTCATTACCCAGGGTTATTGATGGGCTTGTACAGCCCATGCTGCCACACCTTGACTCCACTTGTTCCTGAGCTAGCTGCTTCATGTAGGTGCACCTGAGCTGCAATCACATCCCATGATTGCGGTGTGGACATACCCTAAGACTCCCAACCTTCTCCCACCACCTGGCAGGCAGAAACTTTGCCTTCTGCTCAGAACGATGCATCTATATGTCAGAGACAGGCACTGGGGGGGATAATTTGATTCTGACAAAAATATCATTATACAGTCTTTCCTTGTAGAAGTGTGAAGTATTACCATCTAGCCCAGAGCACTGTGGGCTTACTTGCTTCCACTGAGCCTTACAGATAATAAGGCAACCTTCAATGGTACTACCAAGGATAGGTGTCCATTCTGACTACTGCATTAGGGTTTCTAAAGGTCTTGGGACAGGCTCCCTCACAATCACTGGGTTTATAAATGATAACTGACTTGTCTATGTGACATCACAAATTGAGTACTATAGAAACATGTATGCAAACACACATGACATGTATGCTATAAACATAGTAAAGCTGGTTGAAATTTTTCACTGAAGTGTTTTTTGATGAAAAAATGGCTTCCTCTCCCCAAAAATGAATAACTTACTATTTTTATTTCTGCATTTTTGACAAAAAATGTTCAGATTGTTATTTCAAAATATTCCCCCAGTTTTGCCAACTGAAAACAATTTTGGGGCTTTCAGAACAATATTGCTAATGCTGAAACCCCCAATCTCCCCCCAAAAAACCATATAAGTTTTTGGGGCGCAGGAGATCTGACATAACAAAAACAAAAATCAAAGAAAATTTTGACAAAAGTTTTTGTTTCATTGCATTTTTTTTGGTGGGTGTGGTGGGACAGCTGCTCCACCCCCCATGTGAGAGTGGGCTAGAGTAGGCCAGTGCGGCAGCACAGGCCAGCAGCCAATCAGGGAAGGACCTACTGAGAGCCAATCAGGGCTGAGAATAGAGTCAGCCAATCAGGGCTAGGCTAGGCCCTATATAAAGGTGGTCTAGGAGAGGCGCACGCAGTCTCTCCTAAGCCTTCAAAGGGTGAAGGTCTGTCTCCTGCATGAGAGGCACGGCACGGCACGGCACGGCACGGGGCAGGCTCAGGGGTGCTGAAGGGAACTCCAGCTTGCTAGCTGCCAGGCTGCAGGCCCTGAGGGAAGGGCCTAGCTGGTGCAAAGAGGCCGAAGCAGCTGCCAAAGGGTCCCTGGGTCAGGACCCAGTGTGGAGAGTGGGCCTGGGTCCGCCCTTTCCCCCTTGCATGTACACCCAGCCATTCGATGTGGCAGTAGTGAACTGCATCAGACCCCTGACACAAGAGGTTAGTCTTTGGGGTGTGGTTGACCACTGTGGCTAGGGCACATAGAAAGACTGCTGTTAACCCCCACCACACCCTGGAAGGGGGTGAGGATGGGCTAAGGGGCACTGCCGGAGGGCAGTGGCCTGAAACAGACATCACCAAGTGGGGAGCAACGTAGGTCCGGACATTAACAGCTGATGGATGGGACACCACCAACAGAGGGCGCTCCCCATGGACTGAACTAATTCCTGGAGCTACCAGTGAGTGGTGCCACAGTGGTGAGTCCCAAGCCCATCACAGTGGGGGAAAAAATAATCCTACTGACCAGCTCCAAAATATGATATACCTTAATTAATGTTTTCACCACACATATGACCGTTGCTGGGGAAAAAAGGCAGCCACAAATTAATATTGTTTAATGTTCATGCCAAAACAAAAAGCAAAGAATACTCTTGACACAAATTCTGCTCCGTAACCATGGGGAGGGATAGTTCAGTGATTTAAGCATTAGCCTGCTAAACCTAGGGTTGTGAGCTGAATCCTTGAAGGGGCCATTTAGGGATCTGGGGTACATATCCGTCTGGGGATTGGTCCTTCTCTGAGCAGGGGGGGTTAGACTAGATGACCTCCTGAGGTCCCTTCCAGCCTTGCTAGTCTATGATGAAATCCAGGGAACTGTAGGAGTTACATTCTATCTACATTCCTGAGTGGAAACTTGATTGGACTCACATCCCATATCTTTTTAAAAAATGCCATTGGATCTTTAATGAGCCAAATCTGAAGGATGAGCCTTCCAGCAGCCTGGGACATCGGTTCCACAATGGAAGAGTACTTACTTTTTGAATCACCAGGACCACTTTTCTTGGCATGCAGGTGTCCTATTGAGGGCTTCTATCCAGTCTGAGATAGCCTGATGCTGCTTAAAGTGAATGAGGATTGAAAGGAATCTGAGCTCAAGGTGATATATCTGCAAGTGAAATTCACCTTCATGGAGGTAGTGTTGGATGTTCCACCATGTCTTCAAACTTCTTGCCTTCCTCCAAACCCCGGGGGTGCTGATCTTTCTAGTTACACTGTAAACTCCTTGCCGTGCTGCCTGCTGATTTAAAAAGACAGAGTTTGATGTTAGGATTTAAGGAGACATTTGACATAGAGTTTCTGGTTTAATTAAGCCATTAAGATTTTGTTAGGGGGGTTTAAGTACAGGCAATTTGAATGTATAATTCAATTTGCACACTGGCTTGCCTTGTGCTTCGCTCCTTCTGTGATGAAACAGATTGCAAGGAGGGAAGACAGCTGCGGCGACACCCTGTAGCGTCTGACTGAGACTGTCCCTCATTTACATTGTGGCTTTGGAGATGAATTAATGAGGCTTTCCCAGCTTCAAGCTGGCATTAAGCTCACAACCCCATGCTGGGCAGGTGCACCTCATTTGGCAAGGGACTGGCCTTAGAGATCATGAGCTATTGACAGGCTTGCTCAGGATTGCCCTGATTACAGAGGGGTTGGAAAATATTGCCTGCAATTAACTGACCCACTGGGACACACTATGACCTTTGGGCCATAGACGTTTTTTAACTGAAGTTCTCTTAGTTTAGCGGAAAAAACAGGTCAGCAGAACCTACAGAATGCTTGACTCATCATTACTTTAAGCAAAGTTCAGATGGGAGATTGAATAACCAGGGGATCAAGAACTGAATATGGAGCTTTCGTCTTACCACGTCATCAATCTGAACCCAGCCCAGGCTCTCAATGCTCAAAAGTAGGTTTTCCGACGGCTACTTGATGGCTTTCTATTAACTACACAAGTGATCTCAGTGCAGTTGCAGGTCCCATAGCAACTGGTGTATTCAGGCCTTCTGCTGAGACTAAGGAGCAGAAGTGTATGGAGGAAATTTCCTTTTCACTGCTAGAACCATCTCCTGAAATTAAGAGAGGAGGCAAATGGATTGTTGGAATTAGACCAGAAATTTACACAGATGTTTTTCCTTTTAAAAAACAAAGGAAACAAAAGATGTTTTATTGATTAAACAGAATTTTTTTCTGAAATCTCTTGGCCTGTCCATTGTCAGAGACAGGCCATTGGGGTTTGGGTTGGATGCAGTCTGTCAGGTCCTGTGTTCCTACATAAGACAACTTCTATGCTCAGCCTGCAGAAAAGAAAAAGAGGAAAACAAAAATGTCAGGTGCTGAAAACGGGTTTTGCTTTATTTGACATAAGTCATAGACATTTAAAAGAATACTGGATGACAATGAATTTTTTGTTTTTGTTGAAAAGGGAAGAAAGTTATTTGCCCAGTCACAGGTGGGGTGCTGTGGAGCTTGGGGAAGTTTGTACATCTGGTGCCTATTTATCCTACGTTGTGAAGAAGGGTTGTTTGATTGTCAGCACATTTCATCAACACTAAACAAAGAAATGCTTTCACTCCTGTGTCAGTGCATCATCTGATGTGTTTAAGTAGGTGTAAAAATGATAGTCCTTTTAAGGACTAACATGCATTTCTTGAAATCTTTTAAAAACAAGAAGAGATTTTCCATTTCTGTTCTCCCTCCCATCAGTCAAACCCTGACCTGCCTCATCTGTCTTCTGTGCTGGCCACACAAAGTACGGAAATAAGGGCAAATATTCACTCAAAAGCTCGTCTCTCTCACCAAAAGAATTTGGTCCAACAAAACATCTACCTCGCCTACCTTGTCTCTCTCTAAAACACACAGAGGCACACATGTACGTACGTACATAGATCATAATGGTCTTTTTAACCTTTAACTCTAAAGCTCTGAGCCTGCATGTCACACAACACATGGGCAAACCAGCTTAGATAAAGCAAACTTCCTATCCACTTTTTGCTCCGAACTTCGCTGTGATCGTTCAGCCAAAGCCAGCATTCCAGTTCTGTGGGGCCAAAAAGTTTGTTTTATTTCATTCTTTTTATTTGATTTTTATTTATTTTTGTTAATTTAGACTTTTTATTTAGTATTTTATTTATTTGCATTTATTCATTATTTCTTATATATTTTTATTTTATTTTTTTCATTATTTTTATTTCTTTTAATCTTATTTCATTCTTTTTCATTTTCCTGGCTCCCCTGCCCTTTCAGCTTTCAATTGAGATCAGAAGTGCTACGGTAACTTCAGATACTGTTCTCATATTATTTCCAGTCCAAAAAGAAAGCAGAAAAATCTCGCATTAAAAAAAAACAGAAAAAAACCAACACCATCCCATTATCGTTGGCGCATCATTTCTGTCCCCATTTCTATTAGCAGTCCGGCCTGTGCCACAGCTGGGCAGCTCTGACCCCTTCCGGCAGAGTGCAGTTATACACAAACACTAGTCACTGGTTCATTACGCTATCCAACATAACAGGTTACTCCTCTGGGCCCCTCCACAAGGAATAAAAAACGTGGGTAGTGCATATGGCAGCATTGCAGTGGGTGAGCGCTACACAAGTCTTGTGACAATGCCCTCAGCCCAATGCCATTCCCATGGCATATTAATGTTTGTACAGATTTCCCTTGGCCAGTAACACAATTAGTTACTGTTTAAAGAGGACACACTGTCAATAAGCCATATGACCCTCTACCATTTTTTTATTCCAAGATAACTGCTTCAACCCCTAGGAAGCACCCAGGCTGGTGTGCTCAGTGATGGATAGCAACAGCAACTGGTTGTTCTGAGGCATCTGGCCAAATGGTTTCCATTCACAAGCTTAAAGATGCCCAACTCTCATTACTTTGCCACACACATCTCTCGGAAATAGCTGTGTGGATGAGGCATGAGGGGAGGGGAGGGGGAATATTTAAGGAGAAGAAGTTATGAAGTCAAGCATATTAGAATTCCACTGTTTTCCTTTGAAGAAACTTATGAATGCCATCTGTTGGACTGGGTATCGGGGAGCCAGACTGAAGTGGCCTTCTGGGGCATTCTGGTGGTTGGGGAGGTCATTAAGCTTTTAAAGCTTGATGTCTATTGCCCTGAAAGTGTAATGGTAACAGATGCTGGCTACTGGTGGGCAGGCTCAAACCTGCAACATCTGGTGCTAAAGCGTGAGCCTCTACTGCATGAGTTAAAAACCACCCGACTATTAGCTGGGGCTGCTGCAGACTCATCAATCTCTAGCTGGATTAGATGCCACTAGAAGGGGACAGAGCACCACACCATGCAGGCCTGGGTTACACAAACAGAATTCAAATGA